>NC_141091.1:15233338-15905838 GCF_041138505.1 Cibotium barometz
CTCTTCATTTGGGACTTGAGTTTACAAGACTCGTAAGCTATGGGTCTATTTTCTTGGATTAGCACACTTCCAATAGAAAAACCATTGGCATCAGTATCCGCTTCAAAAAAAAATTCCCATTCTACAAGTGCCTAGACCTTAGGAGTATCAGTTGAAATCCCAACCTTCGTCAATCCTATCCCAGAAGAAGATACATTTATCCCACAAGGAGGGCCAGAATGAAGCCCAACTACTCAATCCTATCCCAGAAGAAGATACATTTACTCTTTTTGGAGAAGAGTTTGTGCCTCCTTTAAGATTGTACCTCTTGGACATGTTTCTCATGATCCCGAAGATACACACATTAGAATGAAACACCTTGATTTAGAAACTACTTAATTTTCTCCTTGAAAAGTTTAAAAGCACCACTAGCACAAGACTAACCAAATGGAGTACACTTACCTTTCTCTTATCATGGGGAACTAGGATGCTTATACGTCTTGTTGTAGCAAGCTAGCACATGAGAAGCGTTGTCACCATGTGAGTTATCTATGTTGAGCTTTGGACTCCCATGGCTTGAAGATCTCCAAGTTAGGATCAAGATAATAGTCCTCTCTTTACACACATTGTCACACTCTCACTAGAATCAATGGTGAGGTATACGGAGAAATAAAATGATACATGCACTCTCACATTGTTAAGACTAAGTGCTAGCAAAGAGGGAACCACTCACCTCTACTCTCCCCAACATGTCGTTGGGACCTTTTCAATGGACGAACTTGTGTAACGTACTCATATGTATGTATTTTTGGGTCCATTTGACTCGGCTATTTTTAGCATCTACATTTAATGTTGAAAAATGGAAAATACTTAGAGGACAAAGATAAAGTTTGGTCACAAATTTAGAAATTTTAGAGATGTACATTTTTGGTCAAATTTGTGACTTTTTATGCATGTTTTGTGGTGTCATTTCTAAGCGATTTCTATTCTATAATTAACCATGCTAGATAATTTATAAGAGGGATATAGTGATTAGTTTAGCCTAAAGGAAACTCATATGGGGGTTCACATAGTAAATGTAACCGCAAATGGGTGCCCGAAGAAACAGGGCCCGGACACCAAATTGACCTTAATTTTCAGTAATGACCTCATATGAGGGAGTAGAAACTTTATTTGTCAAAGAGAAGTAATAAAGAAAGTTAGTTTATAACAAGAAGAACAAAATCCATGTTTCGATAATTTGGAGATTTTGCACGGGGTGGCCAGTATTCGCACGAAATGAATCTGACACCACTTTCTTTCTCTTCAGCATTGTTTTGCAATTTGCTGTACAGCCACAAGATGGCTATACATCAAACAAATTTAGTAGTCAACCCAAGGCAAGAACATGATCTTTTACAAGGATTATTACGTGTGGGTGTAACTCCAAAGGAAGTTATTATACTTATTGACAAGAATAAATAATTGGAGGAAAGAATGAGAGCCATGCGCGCTGGAGCCTCCATGAATTTGAATGAAGAAGACAAAGATGACCGAGAAGATGGAGAGATGGAAGATTGTCTAAATTTTGATGATAGACTGGGTCAACGAGAAGTGCAAGGATCAAGAAATTTTGATAATATAAGCAACAAAAAGAAGCTGATGAAATTCCTATAAGCTCTCAACCAAGAGTTGTTGCATAGGTTGGTTTCGATCTTCAGTACATCGAGACATTAAGGAGTTGCAGGTTACAGTGGAGGCCATGAAAATTGCTATGGACACAGGCTTTAAATGTAAACTGAGGCCCCGGGGGGGTTCACTTATGCTCAATGCGATAACACATAATCTTATGCTTAATGCTTAGGCATAAGCTTAATGAAATAATGAATTAAGTATAATCTTATGCATTAATGCGTTATTCATTAACCTTAATGCAAGAATACATAGGCTTATGCACATAATGCACTAAGCTTATGCTTAGTGAATTATTGCATAAAGCTTATGAAATAATGCATTAATCATAAGCTTATTGCATTAATGCATTTTGCATTAAGCATAATGCAATAATACATTAAGCTTATGTAATAGTGCATTAAGCATATTCTTCATGCATTAAGCTTTATGCAATAATACATATAGTTTATGCAATACTGCATTAAGATTTATGTAGTAATACGTAAATCTTATGCAATAATACATTAAGCATTTCTTAATGCATTATGCATCAAGATTTATACAATAATACATAAGCATAAGCTTAATGCATGAATGCAATATTACATAAAGCTCTATGCAATATTGTATAAAGCTTATGCAATAATGCATTAAGAATAAGCTTAATGCATTTATGTTATTCTTAATGCATTAATGCATTAAAAAATTAAGCTTAATTCATGAATGCATAATGCAATAAGCTTAATGTTCTAAACTTAATGCATGCATAAGTACTAGAGGAAAAATATATGCAAGAAATAACCTCTGACACCCTAAGGTGCAAAAATAACAAAGATTTTGGTCAATGGGCCTAACTCTTATTCTTTTTAGAATCTTGTATGTAGTTGATCTTCTTTATTTGGGGAAAATTTCCTTAACCTAGCCAAATAATTCCTTGAACTAGGCACAAAAAGAAAAACATGAGTAAATGTTTTATTTATAAAAAACTATTATTACAATTAGTTAAGCATTTAAGAGAGCATACAAGCATACAAAAGAACAAGCAATACATTTGAGGTAAATCCCAAACCCTAGCAATTAGTTCACTTAAGAAAAAAGAATAAAGAAAACAAAGAAGATAAGACTATGGTACATACCTTGATATGGCTTTCTTGTTACGCTTGTGGAGATGGGGCCTTTGTTCCTTATGAATAGAGAAGAGGATTTTTTGTGAAGGCGAAGGGTTTTTTCTGAGAAGGGCTTGTGAAGGTGAGAAGGAGCACTCCTTGTGAAGGTTTTAGAAGAGAGAAGAAGACAAGGGCTTGTGAATCTGAGGGAGGGCTTGTGAAGGGAGAATAGGAGAAGGGCTTTCAAAGGGCGAAGGGCTTCTAAAGGTGAAGGAGGTCTTGTCAAGGGAGAAAAGAAGAAGGGATTGTGAAGAGAAAGGGAGGAGAAGGGGCTAGGTAGCCATGCTAGGAGAGTATTGACGACATTTGGCATGGATTACAAAAGTATACATGCATGTGTCAATGATTGTGTGCTATTTTGAGGTTCTCATAAAGATGCAACTCAATGTCAAAAATGTGGAGAGTCTCATTACCAAAGTCATTTTTAAGGTACAATGATTCCTGAAAAGGAGTTGAGGCATTTTCCTATTATCCCCCCAATTCAACACATTTTACGGTGCAAGTCTATGCCAAACTCATGACATGGCATGCACATAATTGTTCAACCGATGGCACAATGAGGGTCGCTAAAGATTCACTAGCATGTCAACACATAGGAGAGAAGTGGCTAGAATTTAAAGAAAAGCCGCATCACTTATGAGTTGTATTAGGAATGGATGAATTCAATCCATTTTGTCTCAAATCAACATCATGGACCACATGGCGAGTAGTAGTCATGAACTATTATCTCCCTCCTTGGAAGTCAATAAAGAAGTGTCGTGTGATGCTAGATCTTCTCGTGCATAGCAAGCACAAGGTCAAGAACATGGATGTGTACCTTGAACCTTTGATCGAGGAGCTTGAGACACTATAGCATGGCATCCAAGTGCGTGATGTGTCTTGACTGCTTACACAAAATAGCATGAAGGTGAAGGAATTTTTAATGTGAAGGACAATGCATGACTTTTTAGGATATGGAGAGTAATATGGTAATTTTTCCATTCTCAATCACCTTTCACTTGATTTGATTTATGAAATATGAGTTGTCTCTAAATATATTTTATTTGTGCATTGTGCATAATTAGGACTCACAATATCCAATCTCAATGCTTTTCTAATTTGTGGACCATCACTCGTTACATCATGGCCTATGCATCTAAGAAGGTCGTGTATGACGACCATCACCGATTTTTTCTATTTGATCATGATAAGTTTGTTCCATCTACAAAAGGAGTCCCCCCATATCCTCTAAGAGTAGGATGTTAGAAAGTATTATGGAGAGAATCATCCCACAATTCACCACTGGGAATGATAAGGTACTCAATCTTATTTTGTCTCCCAAATTGGACAAAGCTAAGAATTAGTCATCTTCTAGATCCAATGCATATCCTCAAAAATGTAGCGTTGAATATTTGGTACCACAGAAATAGCAAGAGAGATTCTTTAGCAGTTTGGGAGTACTTGAGATTGATTGAATGTCTCCCCAATTTTTGGAGAATAGTTCAAGACAATGGGAAAGTAATTTTACCTAAAGCACCTACGATTTTAAAAAATAACGAGGAGAAGTGAGTGAAGGATCAAATTTCCTCCTTTCGTACCCCTATGGGTGTCATGCATTCTTTAAAGGGGTCATTCAAAAAAACAAAGAAGAAAGGAGAAACTCAATTCTATGGTCTTATAAAAACATATGATTGGTACAAGAGGTTTTACATATGTTTAATTTACTTATATAAGCTTCATGATGATCTTTCAATGTAATTTCTCTACATTGATTGCAATGTTTTGTGTTAAATAGTTCATTCTTCCCATATGCATTAGCGGGTGTGAAGATCAAAAAGTGCTCGAGGCCATCTACAAAATGGGGGTGGTGGTAAGGTATGAAAACCTAAAATTTTAATGTGGCTTCATTTTATTATTGTGCTAGTTTTTAAGACATGTAATGATAATTAAATAGACTCAAGTCCATCCTACGTACATAAGTTCGAAGGAGATCCATCCATCCACTATTGATGCAACCTAAGTAATGCCAGCAGAGGTTGTGTGCGTGATAGAGAAAAACCTCACAAGAACTATCCTTATTAGTTAATTTCATCTCATGGTACACTTGATAGATGAAGTGTTAGTGTGCGGTGTTGTGCATGCTTGGTGGATGTTCCTCCTTGAGTGTTTAATGAAGACCTTAAAGTTTTTTGTTAGGTAAGAAAAGAGGCTAGAAGGAAGCGTGGTAGAGGATTGACTAGTGTTAGAAACATATGTCCACATTTTAAAGTATCTCTCTCGAGTGGATCCCACAATTCCACTATTGTGGAGTAACGAGGAAGAAAAGCACATATTTTTCCATGTACCACAAGGCAAGGGAAGAGCAAGGAGATTGGACACATCAATGTTGAACAAGGTGAGTACATTTTGTATTGTCAATAGTGAAGTTATGAAGAGGTGGGTGGCAAGGTAAGAAGAGTTGAGGAGAAACTAATATGAGGAGAGAAAAGCCTTTAGGATGTTTTCGAGGCTTGTCATATTTTCTCCATTGCTTTCATCACTTCAAAAAGATTATAATATTGATTGGATTTATGAAGAAGAAATGGAAAAGGCGGAAGAACATGGAGAGATGGTGATAAAAGAAGAGTCTCTACTTTCTCTTTTTTTAATTTAAGTAGAATCCCATAATATGGCTATTCAATATCATAAATATATATCATTTAGTGTTGGTGGTAGCATAAAGTATGCAATTCCATGTTGTCCGAAGGAAGACATTTCTCTAGCATAAAGTATGCAATTCCATGTTGTCCAAAGGAAGACATTTCTCTAGTAAAAATATAGATTCAAAGAGAAATACCCAAGATTGTGGGGATATGATAAAAAAAGTGAAGGAATGCTCGATTATTTTGGCATGATTCAGAACATCCTAAATGTTGGATTCAGGACATTCCAATTTTTTATATTGTATGTGAAGTGGTTCTAGGATGTGTGTGGAGGCACTCAAGCAACCGTGAAAAGGTATCCAAATGGATTTATGGCGAGATCGATTCCACAAAGCTTTGGTAAAAAGAGAGGGACACATTTGTGCTACCTCACTATTGTTAACATGCAAAGTCTAACCATAAGCTTTTATTAGATCATCCTTATTCATGCTTAATTTACACTCGATGTGTTTCTTCTCACAAGGTTGTGTTTTATGTGGATATAAATAACAAGAAATGGGTCGTATCATACAGGTCTCTCCTCATTCAAAGATTATTTTTCAAGACAGGGATGTCAAAGAGCTCACAAGGGGACGTGGTAGTAGAAAATGAAAATGTGGAATTGAATTTGAGCATAATATTGATGATGGAGAGATGATCTTCAGTGTGTTGTTAGGTGTGAGATATCCTTTGTTGATCTTGCAATGGGATATATGGATCTTGAGATAGACCAATTAACATGTATGTATTTGATGGAAGAAGCGATCGATGTTGGACCAAGGTCACCCTAATTCAATAAACAATTGCTCAATTTGCCAGTCTTGATCTAGTCTATATTTAATTGTATTACAATACATTTGGCTTCGGCTCAAAAATCACAATACAATTCAAAGAAAATAGATTTTTCACGAATTCTTGAAGTAGAAAGAGAACAAATCTATATATAATCAAGAAAGTTCTTGCAACAAGTTGATATGAAGAACTCTTGGAAGAAAGAGTTCAAACTACCCGACCACCCCCGAGCTATCTCACTCGCACTTACTCTCATGAACAACTCGCACTCACACTGGCACAACCACTCTCACTCTCACTCACACTCACACTCACAATCTTCTTAGATTGTGCTTTTTTTTAACACTGGGAAAACAACCCTTTCTCATGGTGTGCCACTCTTGCCTCGGTGACCCGATGAGGATGTTCACTAGCTCATCTCAAACATTCCATCCTCCTCTTTGACTTTGTATGTGTTCGTTCGAGGCTAAATCTTTATATTTGGCCTCCATTGAAGGACCTCAAATGTCTCCACACAAAAATCTAGGCACATTTTTACACAAAACCACTTTGGAGTCACCAAACGGATGTGAAATAATGCGAATCACAAAATTTTCACTTGAGCAAAGTTGCTCTATGTACAAAATATAAAAACTCTCTCATACAAGACTTCTCCTAATTCCACCTCTAACCTAATCAAAACTCACCCACAAAAATGACTACCTAAAAATGACCAAAACCAAAAATTTCCTACAACACAAATTTTTTTCAAAACACGTTAGATGTCCTATAACAAACATTCTACACACTTTCTACAACATGAATTTGTGAAAAATATTTATACGAAATTATGAAGCGTCACACGTCTTTTGTGATATTGGGATATTTTGAGCTCTCAAGAATGTTCTCTATAATCTCTATTTTTTTTCCTAGTACATGACTATACCCGTCAAAATAGTAGTCGGAATGTTAGTCAAAATAATCGTCAAAAAGGGCGTGGAAAAATGTGTGGCAAAATTACTTTTTTCGACTCTTATTTCGATGCTTATTTCGGCATCTATTTCGACGCTTTTTTCGACGCGTCTTTCGACGTTTAGGGGATTTTAAGCTTAGTTTTAAAGCATTAAAAAAGGCGTGGATAATGGCCCTGCCTCTTGTAGTGTATCCAAATGATTATTGTTTGATGGCCATATCTATATGCCATGATTTATCCACCTCTAACACCTTAAGTAAGACTTAAAGTTTGTAATGTGGGTTTGAAGAAATATTTCACTAGTGGATGAGGAGACATTGCTCTTTGGGTCATATCTTTAAGTGATATTTCTCTTGGGCCATATCTTTGTACCGTGAGCTAAAAACCTCTAAAAAAGATATGGACTTATAGCCATTTCCCCCCCAACGCAATACCTACATACCGTTAGAAGCCACTAGATAAGCTAGAAGCATAATCTATGGTTCTAAAGACATATTTGTTCTAGCATGTTAAAGAGATTTTTCCTATTGGCATTTAATCCACATCCTGAGCTTCTCACCTCCTAGCTCATTTATTAAAATCCATCTCTATAGATATGAGCTATCAATCTCTAGATGATATATTATTATGGCTCTATAGACATTTCCTATGAGATGTGACTACCTAACTTGAGGTAGGCTTTGAGCCAAGCCTTAAGCCATATCGCCATATCCCCAAGAGAGATATGGCCCCAGGCCCATACCTTTAAATAATTACTAAGATAACCTCTAGGCCTAAACTTAGTACGTTTCTCTATACCCATGATTAAAAACAAGAGAAATGACTTTTCGGCTCCTAACCCACAATACATTAGACATGGCAAGTTTGTAACCATTCTCAATTTCAACTTTCAAGTATAAACAAAATAATGACGTAAAATTTATGTTTGTTAAGCATACGTGAAGCTATTTTAATATGGTGACATTACTAATCCTTTTTTTGACATTTAGCTCTAGTTTCTTAAACATCTAACTTCACAAAAATTAAAGTTGCTCAAGAGGACGTGGAATCAATATAAATCGCCACCTTTTCTTTGAGAAATCTAGGAAAAATAGAAGTACAAGAGGCTCTAAGTGCAAGTAGTACAAGTTTTACTACTTTCAAAAAGTCTGGCTTGACCATGATATTGGACTTAAATGGACTGTCGCTATACAACATTGCATGTTTAAGTCACCAGCACATACTTCCTTGAGGTATGATGAAAATAATAATATGATTCTTTGATGTGGGTGTATGAAGTTCTAGAGGCTCAATGTAGGCATTTGGTTAATTGTAATAATGGAGCATAATGATACGAGTACAGTCAGAGTCTTGGAGACTCATGCTAAGCGAGAACTACCTTTTTTTGCTATTTCAAGCCAGATCAGATGCTATACTTATCGTAAAAATAAACTATCAAGCCAAGAAATCTGAGTGTAGAGGCAATGTTCAAACCCTTGGCATTCAAATCATTAGAATTCAATTGTGATGCTAGGAGGAGAGTTCTTATTCACAACTCTCCATTCAAGGGTTGTGTTAGTCCCCAAAACAAGTGCATCTCTCAATCAATGTTTGATGTTGTGAAACATACTCATGTTCTTTTCTATGATCTATGCGCAAAATTTCTCAAACTTTACAAAAAAATCACATCATACTTCAGAAAACAAAGAGATGTTTAATAAACCATAATCGTTTAACAATCCAAAGTAGCATAATAATCGCAAATACAAAATCTAAAAAATCAGAGAGAGAATCACCAACAAAAAAGATCTAGCCAATCTAGGGCTTTTCTTCGACGTGCGTCCAACCAACCTCCACATTGGACGTCGCGGCTATCCCTAGTATGCCCCTTCTAAATCTCATCCACTATGGGTTCTACCAAATGGCTCCCAGAGGGCATAAATCACGTTCTCTATCGGGCGTTCCATGTCTAAGGACGATCGGCCCACATCTCAAAATCTCTCTCTCTCTCTATCCTACACTAAAATCACCTCAAGGCTCTGGAAGAAGCCCAAAAACAATAGCCCACGTTAATTAGTACATTATCATGCAAGAAAATGATAAAGATAGAAATCCCTTCTAAAAACATGATCTTAACCCAATTTAGAGATGATATGTTTTTTTGTTTCGCGAATACTGGCCACCTCACGTAAAATCTCCCAATTATCCAAACACGGACTTTGTTCTTCTTGTGATGAACTAACTTTTTTTAATACGTCTCTCTGATAAATAAAGTTATCTACCCCCTCATATGAGGCCATTACTTAAAATTAAGGGTCAATTTGGTGCCCGAGACATCTTGATCTTGAAAGATATGTTTTGAACAAGGGGAAACTTGTATAACATACCACCACTTTGGATCAATTCGATCAGCGTGAAACACAACCTATATCAGAAAGCACAGTGGTTACATTTTTATTGTACTACATCAAGATTTAATTTAGGATTGGTTGGGTTACTAACCTAGTGTTGAGGTAGTATGAAGGTATCTTTTTGGAATCATTTTGAAAGAACTAATTTGGATGTTTCTTCACGATTGCTTGAGCACCTCTATATATCACCTAGAACCATTTGACATCAAAGATGAATAGACTAAATGCTCTAAATCCAACCTCAAGAATATCTTGAATAGCTCCACATTACTCAAGATTGTCCTCTATGACATTGGTATCATGTCTACTTACTGGCTCGACTTTCCTGCTCAAACGTTGTCACCACACCAAAATCAAATGTGTTTCTTTTAGAATCCACACACTCCATACAAAAGTGCCTTCCCTCTGACCATATTACATTATATAGTTTGTACCAACATTAAACAAAAGCATGACATTTAGTATAGTGCATTAAAAAAGGTATGTACGCTAGATAGAGATGAAGAATGTACTTACTTGAGGGCACATCCTCTTGCATACTCATGCTCTTCTCTTGTGATCATCTCTCCATTTTGCAATGCCATCTATATTTCCATATAAAGCCATTCTATATTGATCACATTTGATGGCAAGTGTCTATTTGCTCTTTTGAAAGCTTCTCTCTCATCCTTTCGTCTATTGATTGCATCCTTGTATCTCCCAATCCACTTCTCCCCATGATGGAAATATTTAGAATGCAGAATGTATTCACCTTGTTGCATAATTCTTCATTTAGTCTTTGTTGCCTTCCTTTTCCCTGAGGCACATTAGTGAGTAGAGTCGATTGTCCTCCTCCATTGCTGCACAATCGTGGCATGGAAGAATCTATGCAAGATAAATGTTTTGAGATATACACAATAGACTCTTGTATCAACCATCCCTCTTCCATGTTTGCTTATGGCCTTGGTCTTTGTCTCACAAATTCCTTTAAGTTTTTCATGAGCCTTTCAAGAAAAAACATCCATCGAACATGAACAACACCACACAATGCCACTTCATTAACCAAATCCACCACAAGATGCAATTGGCTAGTGAGAATATCACATGATGTATTTTGTCTAAGATTTAAGTATAGCTTGGGTTAGAACAATCGTGTTTTGTTGCCTATGCATGTATTTAGCAGCAATGTCGATCGACTTGTCAAAAGATCCCGATGTGGCCAATCTATTGTCCATTATAAATGAATGATATGGGTAGCAAGCTTGGTCATAGTTTACACAAACACAAGTATGGCTCCATCAAACCTTTTCACATATAAAAATTTAATCTTTTATGCATTCTATAAGTCCTATATTTTAATCTTATATGCGAGCGGGCTTGCAGTCAGGCTAGTTGACGCCATGGGGGTAGACTACCCCACTTGGTCAGTCGATGGCCTATGCATACGACCTTTATGCATAGGGTATGCATAGGCTATGTATAGGCTCTACATACACTATGCATAGGCTATACATCGGGTATGTAAACCCTAGGCATAGGCTATGCATAGGGTATGAATAGGCTATGTATGGGGTCAGCATACGCTATGCATAGCCTATGCATGGCGTATGGTTTAGACAATGCATACGCTATGGTTTATGCATAGAGATATGGGGCAGTGTTCTATGCCATCTAGAATGTTGCTTACATATGTCAGGTTAGGAGTGGTTATCTATGAGTGGGTGGTTTTAGTGGAGGGGGAGTCCTTGATCTTCTCACTATACTTCTCTTGTAAAAGAGGAGGTGCCTTTGGCTTTAATAGTGGGGAGTGTGTGGAAAGTCCTTAGAAGCTATCATTTGAAAGGGGCATTATCCACCCTACTTATTCGAGCAGTATTGTAGGAGGTGGAAACAAAGTTCTAATATCATAGGTTGTGTTTTTTCTCTAAGGTGTGTTGTTTTTTTCTCTTGGTTGGCTTGACATTGTCCAGGTAAGTGGCCTTATTCATTCAACCTCATGTTTATTTTACCCTTGGTGGCTGGGTTTAGGAGATGGACTTATGCATAGAGATATGAGGCATCGAGATATGAGGCATTGTTATATGCCATCTACAATGCTGCTTATGTCAAGGTAGGAGTGGTTATTCGTGAGTAGGTGGTTATAGTGGAGGAGGATCCTTGGATCTTCTCTCACTATCCTTCTCTTGTAAAAGAGGAGTTGCCTTTGGCTTTAATAGTGGGGAGCATGTGGAAAGTCCTCAAAAGCTATTATCGAAAAGGGGCACTATCCACCCTACTTGTCTAAGCAGTATTGTAGGAGGTCATAACAATATTCTAATATCACATGTTGTATTATTTATCTAAGCTTTAAGTATGGATTGGGTTAGAGCAATCGTGTTTTGTTACCTATGCATGTATGTAGCAGCAATGTCGATCGACCTGTCACACAAGATCCTGATGTAGCTGATCTGATGTCCATTATAAACGAACGATATGGGCAACAAGCTTGGTCACAGTTTACACAGACCTAGGTATGGTTCCATCAAACCTTTTCACATAAACAAAGTTAATCTTTTATGCATTGTATAAGTCTTATATTTTAATCTTATATGCAGGCAGGCTTACAATGAAACCAATCGATGCCATGGGGGCAGACTACCCCACTTGGCCAGTCGATGCTATGGGGGAAATCTACCCCACTTACTCAGTTAGGCAAACCACGCCTTTGATAGGCGTGGGGCTGAGTGGCACAGGGCCGAGTGGTGTAGGCCCATCACGATATGGTTGTGAGATGATAAGCCTACATTACCTTCCTCTACTACTAGACCCACCCCTGCTCCCTCACGTTCGATTTCACCACATGACGACGAGGTAGTAGGGAGTCTGGAGGGCACTAGACATGCTAGCGAGGGGGGAGTAGGTTGCTTTTGCTTTGGCAAAATCTTCGGCAAAAGAAGCACTAGGTCTCTGAGCACTAACTTTTTTGAATTGTTTCAATATTAAATACATGAAGACGATGCTGAAGGAGGTGGTGGTACACACGGTGGTGCTAGTGGTGGAGAGGAAGATTGTGGTGGTGAGGATGATGTTGAAAATCAAGATGAAGATGATTTACCTTTATTCGTTTTCTTATTTTTTTATTAAATCCACTCAATCAGCTTAAATAATGTTTTGGGGATAGAGAATTAAGGATTTCAGTGATGTAATTACAAATGTGTTAAAAAGTTATTAACTCTTAATAATGGCTCTTGAAATTAATGTTAATAATGTTATATTAACGTTCTCAAGAAATTGACTTGGAGGTCATGTAAAACCCAGTGGGATTTTGTTAGTTTTTGTCGGGCCCATCGAGATTATGATTTTTCCTAGCACGCCCATGGAGAAACTATAAAAGCCTAGAAGATTGTTATTAAAATCTCGAAAGTTCCCAGATGGTGTCATATCTCATGTTTGAATAGTAGTGATATACTAGAGGGTGCTTCTTCTCCTGGATAGGCAACCCTTGTTTAAGTAGCTTGGGTATAGGTGCTATCCCTAAGAAAATCCATGTGGTGCTTTTGGATTGGGCAATTACTCCTATTATTTGACTATTTTGGCTCTTCACAACTCACCCTGCATTTTCCATATAGAGTATAGTGTACAGATTGAAAACTCAATGTTGAATTTTTACCTAATTTTAACACTTAGAATTTTTCCCTGCTAAAAACTGCTAGAATTCATTATTGAAATATATAGAATCCAAAACTTAGGATTATCTTAAATCATAACTTGGTTAATCTCGGAGGTATGTTACAATAGGTAATCAAATTATGGTCAGCAACAACAGTCCCATGAATCACAACAACAACACATAGGTGGAAGAGGCCAGTTGAGAGGCAATGGGACTCAGAGAGCTCGTGGGAAATTTGTCAAGGTAGAAAAATGATACATGAGGCTATTTTTAGTGTGGCAAAGCTAGGCATTTGCAGGCAGATTACTATAAGAAGAAAAATGACATGAGAAATGAAAAAGTGTAGTAAAATAACTATGCATCTTGTAGAAAAAGTAATGAGGAAATGTTGTTTGTTATGTGGCATGTGAAGTGATGATGTTTGGTATGTTGATTCAGGTGCTTCAAACCAAATGACCAGTCATGGTGAGTGGTTCAAGGATATGAAAAATCATGGAAAGCTAGGTTTTATTGAAACAAGGAATGAGACTGCTTATCCAATTGCCCATGTTGTAAATGTGCCATTGTGAGGATTTGGCTCAAAAATCACAATACAATTCAAAGAGAATAGAATTTGCACACATTTTTGAGGTAGAAAGAGAACAACTTTGTATATAATCAAGAAAGTTCTTACAACAATTTGATATGAAGCACTGTTCCACGGGAACACTCACGGGAACACGGATTATAGAAGGAGGCCGGAAGCAACTAATGTGAGAGAGCGGGATTGTAGCCATGGGAACATAAAAACGCACATAATTTTTCCATATTTTTGTGCCAAAGTGCAATGTAAATCGTTTTAGGCCAATGTGGGTTCTAAATGAGAGTTCTAAGTGTATTAAGCAAGGCTCACTTATGGGGTTGTCTGCCCATGTGTGAAAGAGGCCTAGGGTTAGTAACATCTCTATAAAAGAGATGTTAGCTAAAGAAAGAGGATGTTTTTGGCCATTCTCATAAGCTATTGAGTGAAGCTCTTGAGCTCTCAAGCTATGGCAACTCTCTAACTCTCTCTATTGTACTCTAATGAGCATCAAGCTCCAATGAGTATAGCTCCACTTCTTTCTCTTAATCTATTTTAGCATCATTGAAGTAGATTAATCTATGATTAGTTGAATGCTTCTTTCATTCTCTTGTGTATGCATGCTTGTAGTGTGTGTGTGTGTAGTCTCCATTGATGCAATCTCTTGCCCACTTCATTGGCAATGAGTTATTCATGGAAAGACTCTCTCTATGAGCTTGTGGGTTTGTGAATGTTACATTCTATGCTTGCTTAAGCTTGTGGGTAGATGCACGCTTATGGGTTTACTGGCATTAGGGAAAGCTAAGATTTAATCAATGTTTGAATGGGATTAAGAGATTGCCATGCATTGCTTGTTCTCTTGATTAGTGTAGTGGGTTTAAGGGATTGAGAGATTGATTGATGTGTTGAATGGTTGAATCGTCAAGTGGTGGTTCGTGTATGTGAGCTCTCCCACAAGGGATAAGCCTTCATGCACTAATCGGGTCGAGTCCTCAGATTGACATTGTGTTTCTCAACACATTTGTTGATCGGTAGTACTCTATGAGCACTATATTGCACGGTAGAGAGAACCGCTCTTCAAGCACTCTTGAAAGAAAGAGCTCGAACCACCCGACCACCCCCGAGCTATCTCACTCACACTTTCACTCTCATTAACAACTCCCACTCGCACTCACACATGCACTCTCACACTCGCACTCACAATCTTCTTCTTCAGTTTTCTTATCGTTCTTCTTCTTTGGTTTTCTAATAGGCACCAGTTTCCTAGATTTCTTTCTTGGAGGTGGTCAACCAAGATTTCCTCTCATATATATATATATATATATATTTGTATATAAAGAACTCACCATAACCTAGGAAGTGATATATATATATATATATATATATATATATATATATATATATATATTTGTATATAAAGAACTCACCATAACCTAGGAAGTGATGCATGGTCCACATGACGATTCCCTTTGTATTGACTAACCTATATTTAGAGCATTTAGACATATTATGTATAGGAATGGGGCCGGTAAAGGTCGGATGGATAATTAATCGTGTTTCCCCCTCCAAGAGCATGTGGTAGTGAGCTAGGATGTGATTCCAAGTGTTATAATGCATCAATGTATTGTGAAATGAAGCAATGTATATTAAATAGGCCAAATAGAAGCTTTGGGCACCTCTTTGACCATAGTTTAAGTGTGTGTGAACACTTATGGCCATGTATATAAGCCAATTTATCTCATAATGCAAGGAAACTCTCCCATTATGCAATTGAGATTTTCCTCTTGCTACAGCTCTCTCTAATCTTCTCTTTAATGTATTCTACTAACTGTGTGTGAGTGATTTGATGTGAGAGAAGGGAGTAGTGCACATGGTAAAATGCAATGGTGTGACAATGCTCGCAAGACAAGGAGAATGGCAAGATATCCATGATGGTGTGACAATGCTCGCAAGACAAGGAGAATGGCAAGATATCCATGATGCTGTTGAATTTGGATACCTCAACGGTTACAAGTGAAACATACCCATATTTTGTTCCATGATCTATGCACAAAAATTTCTCAAGAAAAATCACATCATATTTTAGAAAACGAAGAGATTTTCAATATCCATAATAATTGACAATCCAAAGTAACGTAATAATTGCCAATACAAAATCTCAAAATCAAAGAGAGAATCACCAACAAAAAGATCTAGCCAATCTAGGGCTTTCCTTCGTAGCCTGTCCACCCAGCCTCCACGCTCGACATTCGCGGCTATCCCGCATATGCCTCTTCTAAATCTTGTCCTCTCTGGGTTCTACCACATGGCTCCTAGAGGGCATAAATCGCATTCTCTATCCGGCTTTCCCTGTCTAAGGATGGCCAACCCGAATCTCAAAATCTCTCTCTCTCTCTCTCTTTCTCACGCACGCGGTCTATCCTGCACAAAAATCACCTCAAGGCTGTGTGACAGAAGCTAAAAAACAACAGCCTACGATAATTAGTAAATTATCATGAACTAAAACGATAAAGATAGAAATCCATTCTAAAAACATGATCTTGAACCAAATTAGGAAGAAGTATTGCCGTCTTTGCCTTAGTTTCATCACTCTACATGTTTGAAAATAATCTTCAAGTTGCTCAATCCATGCTTCCACTTCTTCACTCCTCTTCGCCTTTCCATTAAAGGTTGGTAGTGAACTTTTCTTTGTAGCTTGTTTGAGTGCAAAATCATCTACATGTCCTGATTTAAAGCCTATGCCCATAGCAATTTTCATGGCCTGCACTGTATCCTGCAACTCCTTAATATCTCGATGTATTGAAGATAGAAACCAACCTATGCAATAACTCTTGGTTGAGAGCTTATAAGAACTTCACTAGGTTCTTCTTTTTGCTGCTTATCAAAATTTCTTGATGCGTTCCTTCACGTTGACCCTGTCTATCATCAAAATTTAGACAATCTTCCATCTCTCCATCTTCTTGGTCATCTCTCTCTTCTTCATTTAAATTCATGGAGGCTCCAGTGCGCATGGCTCTCATTCTTTCCCCCAATTCTTGATTCCTATCAATAAGTATAATAACTTCCTCTGGAGTTACACCCACACGCAATAATCCTTGTAAAAGATCCTCTTCTTGCCTTAGATTGACTACTAAATTTGTTTGATGTGCAGCCATCTTGTGACTGTACAACAAATTGCAAAACAAGTCTCAAGAGAAAGAAACTCCTAGCTGTATCATAAAAATCGATAATAATATTAGTCATCCAAGACCTGCAATATCCGCAATCAAGTGCGGATTTCCCAACCTAGGCTCTAATACCAACTGAAACATACCCATATTCTATTCCATGATCTATGCATAAAATTTCTCAAGATTTAGAGAAAAATCACATCATATGTCAGAAAAGAAAGAGATTTTCAATAAATGAGAATTATTATATTATCATGCACGAAAAGGATAAAGATAGAAATCCCTTCTAAAAACATGATCTTAAACCAAATCACTCGAAAATGGTGTCGGATTCGTTGAATACCGGCCACCTTGTGCAGAATCTCCAAATTATCTGAACACGGACTTTGTTCTTCTTGTTATGAACTAACTTTCTTTAATACTTGTCTTTGACAAATAAAGTTACCCCTCATACGAGGCCCTTACTGAAAATTAAGGGTCAATTTGGTGTCGGGCCCTGTTCCGAGCACTATGATATAATGGTCAAAGAAGTTTTTTAGGAATGGGCACATCAAAATTTGAAATGCATAGAAAGCATGCGTTGCTATACACTTGATAAATCCAATAAGTTCCAACAATGACACATCATTAGAAGATGTAAGTCATACAACTCCTTGAATTGGGTCAATATTTAGGATACAAAGGAGGTGCAAAAAATTCCAAGGAATGCTAAGTCCTTTTTTTAGAACCTCCAAAAAGAATATGGTCTCACCAAAAAACACAAAGGTACAATTGGGAATCACTTTTATGTTTTTTCTTCTAAACTCTCAAGTTGAATAAATTCCTATTTATTATATTTAAAACTCAACATTTTTCTCATACAGACTTGGCAACCTAGATTTGTGGATCTCTATATTCATAAATCTCTTTGAAGAAGGTATGGTTGGACTTCCACAATTTCTCAATGCCAATTTGAAACCTCTTAAAATTAAAGTAAAGCTTTGGGTATGTAACTTTTTGTGTAGAGTATATGCTCATAATATATGACTGTAATATAAGTAATGAGTGCAAAAATTGATAACACTTAATTTTTAATGAATATGCATGTTGTTTTTGTGTAAATATGTGGGTTTATTTTGTGAAATTTAGTCCATGCATGTATTCATATTCAGTTTTTTAATTGCACACTTTTGGTGCTCGATACAGATGTGGTTAGGGATGGGTCACCATTAATTGGAGGTCTAGAGTGGTAGAAGGTAATATATGGATGTATACCTTGAGCCCTTGATTGATGAGCTCAAGAAATTATGGAGAGGCTTAAGGGTGCATGATGTTTCTCACATCTAGTTTCATGCCACAATGCAATGGTATCTGGATGTGGACTATGCATGATTTTCTGAGCTATACGGAGTGCTCACGTATGTCATACTCATAAATTGATTCTTATCCAAGCATGCACAAATGATTCATTTAGAACTCTAATTTATTGTAATGTCTATTGACTTTCAGTTCTTACATGTCAATTTCAGAGGTCTATTTGTGGTCAATCACTTGTTTCCAAACAAGCACATGCACTATAGAAAGTGGGGTATGATGAACATCATCGATTTCTTCCTCCAAATCACTCAAATTCAGATCCATCAAAGGCTTCTCTAATTATGATGTGACAGGTGCAGAGTGGGATGCCATGTGGCATTCACCTCCTACAATGACATTATAGGGAAGATAGAGAGACGGTGAGTGGGATGAGAGATGGAGGGTGACTCCCATACAGCACGTGTGTGCATGAAAAGGTACTCAATATTCTATCCTCTACCATATTTGACAGAGTTAAGAATAAATCATCTTTTGGATTCAATGCAAATTTTGAAGAATGTGGCATCAATGATTTGGGACCATCTAATTGGTAAAAAAGACACCCACGCAATAAGGGATGACATCGGATGCATGAAAAATGCATGGGCAAGGATAGTCACTAACAAGGTGGTTTTACCAAAGGCACCATGGAGGTTAACAAGGAAAGAGGAAAAGAATATGAAGAATAAAATTTCATCTTTTTGAACATCAACCGCTGTAATGAACTCATTAAAAGGTGCATTTACAATAGAAAAAAAGAAAGGTGAGCATCAATTGTATGGTCTCAAATCACATGATTGGCTCAAGATGATACAGGTACCTACATAACTATATCTATTTTTTGGGCATTCCTCGGTTTATGTTCTGTGGACTCTATATTGTTCTTTTACTATTTTCAAAAATTGATTTCACTAGTTCATACTTCCAATATCAATTGGTGGGTGCAGAGAAGAGAAAGCTCCAAATGGTTTCTATAAATTAGGTACATTGGGGAGGTAAGCTCCAATCAAAACTATAGATTTGTGCATTTGGTATAACATATAGCTTTAAAATTATCTATTAATCTTTAATTTAGCATTTATTCCTTTGTTGAATAGGTGGATAGAGTCAAACGAGATTCATCCAGACTCAATTGAGAAGGTTTGAGTTCACTCAATTGAGGTAGTGTGTATGATTGAAGAAAGCTTTCCAAGAAGCATACTCACAATTCAATTTCACCTTCTAGTGCATTTGGTGGATGAGGTGGCTATATGTGGCATTGTTCATAGCCGATGGATGTTCTTTGTTGAGTGCTTCATGAAATCTTGAAGGGATTTGTGAGGAAAAGAGCAAGGCCAGAAGGAAGCATGGTTGGTGCAAAAGTCCCTCGTATACATCTTCGAATATTTGAAACAAATTGATGCATCTATGGCTAGATTCATACGTAACGATGAGGATGAACCAATGGTATCACATGTGCCACATGGAAAAGAATGCATTTGAAATATGGATGAGTCCATGTGCAAAAAGGTCATTACACTTTGTCTTCTTAACACTTCTGTGATGATGGAGGTCAACACAGAGGCACATGGCATACCCACCTAGCCTAAAGGCTCTTTCAAAGGATTTCAGTATTGAATGGCTTAGAGATTCCCTAGAGCAAGCCGAAAGGACGAAAGAAGAGATTACAAGAGAAGAATGGGAAGTATGCAAGAGGATGAGACTTCCATGTAAGTAAAGATGTTTTTCCAAAATATGTTCAGTACTAAATTGCTTACATAAATTTCTTACATATAAGCGATAATATTTTAATTGGGTTGCAGTATAAAGTGCATAATGCAATGTGGTCACAAGGTCGACAATTTTGCACTTAAATTATGGCAAGATTCAAGAGACACATACGTTCTATGACAACATTGTGAATAGGTTTACACTTGATTTTCAATTTTTATGGATCTATAGACAGAAGAAAGGCATTGTATATATTTTCTTGTAACTATTTTGTGGCTCTTTCTTTTAGATTGTATTTCATGAGGACCAAAGAGATCCTAATTGGTGTTATGTAATACAACTAGCTTCTCGATATAAATGTATATTTCAAGATCAAGATGTTGAAGAAGAAATGCATGGTGGACAATCAATGGAGAATGCAACTAACAATCACTATGACAATCATGAGGACCATGATGATAATACCTCTACATCTTATTCAAGTAGTGGAATAGGACTTTGATATAGGAGCCATCGAACTGATGGATTTAGAGATAGACCAATCCGCATGCATGGGTTTATTGCAAGATGGATTTGATGATGGTGCAAATTAAATATATTTGACAATTTTGTTACTTTATTTCAAAAATATTTGGATGTTTGTCAAGCTTTTTAGGTTCTAATTTATTTTAAGTTTTTATTTCTATAAAATTCATTACTCTTTTTTTTTCTCAGCATCTTGAGTGGCACTTATAACAATGCTTATAGTGGTGTTTTTACAGTGCCACTGAGTGATGGTTAAAGCGGTGTTTAACTAGCACCTTTGGGCGGTGCCAAAAATGGCAAGTGTAACCATTGTCCGCTCCAGTAATGACGTTAATAACGGCGCTTATCCAGCGCCATTGAGCGGCACTAATAACGACGCTTATAGTGGTGTTGCATAAAACATCGCTAAAATGTTGTAAATAAATGTCGCTAATAATGTATTCTATTGTAGTAAAAGAGATTTCACCTATTGCCATTTAATCCACATCTTAAGCTTCTCACCTATGATAATGATATGGCCCTATATCATTTATAAAAATCCATCTCTATAGACATGAGCAACCAATCTATAGGATGATATAATATTATGGTTCTATAGACATTTCTTATGAGCTATGACTACCTCGATTGAGCTAGGCATAGAGCCTAGCCTTAAGGCATATCACTGGCTTTAGGGTCATATCTCTATAGCCATGAGAGATACGACCCCAAGCCCATATCTTTAAACAATTACTGAAATAGCCTCTAGGCCAAAACTTAACACATTTCTCTATACCCATGATTGCCAACAAGAGAAATGACTTTTTGGCTCCTAACCCACAATACATTAGACATGGAAAGTTTGTAACCATTCTCATTTTCAACTTTCTTGTATAAATTAAATGATGTAAACTTTATGTATGTTAAGCATATGTGACACTATTTTAATATGTTAGACATTACTAAAGCTTTTTTGGACGTTTAATCTTGGTTTTTTTATATCTAACTTCACAAAAACTAAACTTTCCCAAGAGAATGTGGAATCAATAGAAAAAGCCACCCCTACTACTATGAGAAATCTATGAAAGAATAACGTACAAGAGGCTCCAAGTTCAAGTGACAAATATAGTAGTACAAGTTGTACTACTTTCAAAAAGCATGGCTTGACTATGATATAATGGTCAAAGAAGTTTTTTAGGAATGGGCACATAAGAATTTGAAATCCATAGAAAGCATTCTTAAAAAGGTAGACTTTCTATCGTTGCTATCTACTTGATGAATCCAACAAGTTCCAACAAATGACACATCATTAGAAGATGTAAGTCATACAACTCATAATAGTGTTGGTTCTACTCAACATGTTAGTAATGTACAAATTGAAGTTCTTAAGAATGTTGAGCCAGACATAGAAAAAATGAAGCTGATGCAACTCCTTCAATTGGGTCAATAATTAGGATACAAAGGAGGTGCAAAAAATTTCAAAGAATTCTAAAACCTTTTTTTAGGAGCCTCTAAAAAGAATATGGTCTACCAGAAAACACAAAGGTATAATTGGGAATCACTTTTATGGTTTATCTTCTAAACTCTCAAGTTGAATAAAGTCCTATTTATTATATCTAAAACTCAACATTTTTCTCATACAGACTTGGCAAGCTAGATTTGTGGATCTCTATATTCACAAATCTCTTTGAAGAAGGTATGGTTGGACACCCACAATTTCTCAATGCCAATTTGAAACCTCTTAAAATTAAAGTATAGCTTTGGGTATGTAACTTTGTGTAGAGTATATGCTGATAATATATGACTGTAATATAAGTAATGAGTGCAAAAGTTGATAACACTTAATTTTTAATAAATATGCATGTTGTTGTTGTGTAAATATTTGGGTTTATTTTGTAAAATTTAATCCTAGTTTTCTCATTATCCTTGTCCTCTTAAATTTCATGAGTGATTTTTCTTGAAACTGTTGTGTGTAGAGAATGGCTAAATCCACAAGATCTAACGATGTTCTAGCACCATCACTTTTAAATGCACATTAGATGCAAGAGATTTAAGAGGTTCTTGAGGTAGCCATGGATAAGCTACAACAATATCAAGCCATAAAATCATGGGCCAAATTTCAAGCACCCATATCTCTATCGTTTTCAAGTTACGACCTCTGCTATCAAATAAGCTCACTAATCTCTTAATGGCTCACATGCAAGTCCCAACTATAAAAATTTGTTTGCCATTAATGTGAACAAAGCTATTTCCATGTGGGAAACCTTTGCAATCATCATCATCATTGAGAGGCAAGGGAGCTCATTGCACGATGCTGTTCTTACATCTTTCATTTGATATGAGTTTTCGAAATTTTCTCTCAATGGAGACTTGCTAATTTTTTTTATATTGTATGAGCCTTAGTTCTAATTGTTAGCCCACTCTTTGACAAATTTCAAGCACCCGTATCTCTACCGTTTTCAAGTTATGACCTCTGCTATCAATAAGCTCAGTAATCTCTTAATGGCTCACATGCAAGTCCCAACTATAAAAATTTGATTGCCATTACTGTGAACGAAGGTATTTCCATGTGGGAAAGCTTTGGAATCATCGTCATCATTGACATGCAAGGGAGCTCATTGCACGACGTTGTTCTTGCATCTTTCATTTGATATGAGTTTTCGAAATTTTCTCTCAATGGTGACTTGTTGTTTTTTTATATTGTATGAGCTATAGTTCTTTTTGTTAGCCCACTCTTTGACACATATTTACTATGTATGGATTTTATGTTGTGGATTTAATATAATTTTGTCTGATTTCAGATCACAAGTGTTTTCATAATTTGTTCTCTGTTCTGCAGCCTGCTTTAAGGGGACTCCCTCTTGTGGTTTTCTCTATTATTGTAGTGCACTCTACTATAAAGGGACTCCCTTCTAAGTTTTTTGTGTTATTAGTTTTTTTAACGATGTTTACAATGACGCTAGGTAAATTCCAGAGAGCAAGTCTATGCATGTATTCATATTCAATTTTTTAATTGCACACTTTTTGTGCCCGGTGTATAGATGTGGTTAGTGAAGGGTCACTATTAATTTGAGGTCCATAGTTGGTGTGAAGAAAACTCTCTTTTTCATGTGCAAGATGTGAGAATGTTTATGTACGTGAACGACGAGTGACAGTGGAGCATATTACAAAATGGGAATCTTTGAACCAATGCCAGCCAACTTAATGTTGCAAGCAAATTCCTCTGTTAGTATATAAACTTATGCCTTGAAATGCAAACTCATTGTTTTCCATATGTAATGTTGAGTGTCATTTTTAAATATGGTTCATTAGGATGAGTTGGGCATGGACATTTGTGCGCGAGTACTACACAATATGCCTCATTATTCTGTCATTGGGGGAAACTTAAGGAAGAACTTGGAAAGTGGAGCGAGAGATGAAGGGTGACTGCCATCACAACACCTGTGGGCATGAAAAGGTACTCAATCTTCTATCCTCTACCATATTGGATAGAGTTAAGAATAAATCATCTTTTGGATTCAATATAAATTTTTAAGAATGTGGCTTCAATGATTTGGGACCATCTAATTGGTAGAAAAGACACCCACGCAATAAGGGATGATGTAAGGATATCGGATGCAAGAATTAAAATGCATGGGCAAGGATAGTCACTAACAAGGTGGTTTTATCAAAGGCGCCATGGAGGTTAACAACAAGGAAAGAGGAAAATAATATCAAGAATCAATTTTACCTTTTTGAACATTAACCGTGTAATGAACTCATTAAAGGGTGCATTTACAATAACAAAAAAGAAAGGCGAGCATCAATTGTATGGTCTCAAATCACATGATTAGCTCAAGATGATACAGGTACCTACATAACTATATCTATTTTTTGGGCACTCCTCGGTTTATGTTTTGTGGACTCTATATTGATCTTTTACTATTTTCAAAAATTGATTTCACTAGTTCATACTTCCAATATCAATTGGTGGGTGCAGAGAAGAGAAAGATCTGAATGCCATCTATAAATTAGGTGGATTGGCAGGGTAAGTTCCAATCAAAACTATAGATTGGTGCGCTTGGTATAACAAATAGCTTTGAAATTATCTATTAATCTTTAATTTAGCATTTATTCCTTTGTTGAATAGGTGAATAGAGTCAAAGGAGATTCATCCAGATTCAATTGAGAAGGTTTGAGTTCACTTGATTGAGGCAGTGTGTATGATTGAAGAAAGCTTTCCAGGAAGCATACTCACAATTCAATTTCACCTTCTAGTTCAGTTGGTGGATGAGGTGGCTATATGTGGCATTGTTCATAGCCAGGGATGTTCTTTCTTGAGCGCTCCATGAAATCATGAAGGGATTTCTGAGGAAAAGAGCAAGGCCGCCAGAAGGAAGCATGGTTGGTGCAAAAGTCCCTCGTATACATCTTTGAATATTTGAAACAAATTGATGCATCTATGCATAGATTCATGCATAACGATGAGGATGAACCAATGGTATCACATGGAAAAGACAAGGACAAAGGAGAGAAGAGCATTTAAGAGATCAACACAAAGGCACATGGCATACCCACCTAGACTAAAGGCTCTTCCAAAGGATTTCAGTATTGAATGGCTTAGAGATTCCCTAGATCAAGCCGAAAGGATGGAAGAGGAGATTACAAGAGAAGAATGGGAGTATGCAAGGGGATGAGACTTCCATGTAAGTAAAGATGTTTTGCCAAGATATATAATGTTGAGTACTAAATTGCGTACATATAAGCCATATTAAATATTTTAACTGGGTTGTAGTATAAAGCGCATAATGCAATGTGGTCAGAAGGTAGACATTTTGGCACTCAAATTATGGCAAGATTCAAGAGACACATACGTTCTATGACAACATTGTTAACAAGTTTACACTTGATTTTCAATTTTTATGGATCTACAGATCGAAGGAAGCCATTGTATATATTTTCTTGTAACTATTTTGTGGCTCTTTCTTTTAGATTATATTTCATCTAGACCAAAGAGATCCTAAATGGTGTTATGTAATACAAGTACCATGATTGCCAACAAGAGAAATGACTTTTTTTCTCTCCTAACCCACAATACATTTCTCAGTTTGGAAAGTTTGTAACCATTCTCAGTTTCAACTTTCAAGTATAAATTAAATGATGTAAACTTTATGTATGTCAATCATATGTGACACTATTTTAATATGTTGACATTACTAAAGCTTTTTTGGACGTTTAACCTTGGTTTTTTTTACATCTAACTTGGAAAAAACTAAACTTGATCAAGAGACTATGGAATCAATAGAAATAGCCACCTCTGCTACTACTACTACGAGAAATCTAGGAAAAAATAACGTACAAGAGGCTCCAAGTGCAAGTGACAAAGATAGTAGTACAAGTTGTACTACTTTCAAAAAGCATGGCTTGACTATGATATAATGGTCAAAGAAGTTTTTTAGGAATGGGCACATAAGAATTTGAAATGCGTAGAAAGCATGCTTACTTTATGTTGTTGCTATACACTTCATGAATCCAACAAGTTCCAACAAAGACACATCATTAGAAGATGTAAGTCATACAACTCATAATAGTGGTGGTTCTACTCAACATGTTAGTAATGTACAAATTCAAGTTGTTAAGAAAGTTGAACCAGACATAGAAAAAATGAAGCCGATGCAACTCCTTTCATTGGATCAATAAATAGGATACAAAGGAGGTGCAAAAAATTCCAAGGAATGCTAAGTCCTTTTTTTAGGAGCCTCCAAAAAGAACATGGTCTCACCACTTTCTTTAGCGCATGTGCTTGTTTTGAAACAAGTGATGGACAACAAATTGGATACACATTATATCCTGCGATTTTGTGAGATCTCTAAAATTTACATGTATGAACTTAAAGTCAATAGACATTACAATAAATAAGAGTTATAAATGAATCATTTGTGCATGCTTGGATAAGAATCAATTTATGAGTCTGACATATGTAAGCACTCCGTATAGCCTAGAAAATCAGGCATAGTCCACATCGAGATACCATTGCATTGTGGCATGAAACTAGATGATAAACATCATGCACCCTTAGGCCTCTCCATAATTTCTCGAGCTCATCAATCAAGGGCTCAAGGTATACGTCCATATTCTTTACCTTATTCTTTACCTTCTGCTTCCCAGTCACAAGAAACGCAAGCATCATATGACCCTTCTTGATGGACCTCCATTGGAGGAATATTGTAATTCATAACAACAATGGGCCATGTTTACCATGATGTACAATTAAATCCAAATGGGTTCACCCTATCAGAGGGAAATCGGTAGGGTCCGAGGTTAAAGGAGCTAAAGAGAGACCAATTTACAGCCACCTTTGGTGACATACCAATGGAGGGGTTCACATAGTTTGATGATGATCACTTCGACACAAAAGGACTCAATTCAAAGGTGAGATAGTCAGTCATCATTGTGGATGTAGAAGATCTAGGACTTGATGAGTTAGCATAGGCAACCAAGAGGGCCAAGAAGAACTTGTGCAAGAAAATCAAGTCCAAGAAAAAGAAGAAAGCAATGGTTAAGGATTAAACTACTAACAATGTGTACCACTCTATAGGTGAACATGGTTTTGCCTGCTTGACCTACCGTAAAGTGCTTTGCCATCTTACCTATTACGAGAAGGGTCCTTAACTTTTGTAAGACGATGCTAGACAATTAAATCCATCTTGAGTGTGAGTCCAAGCCAATGAGTCAACGGGAATTCTCATCACACCATCGGTTGAATGATGGTTCACATGCCATGTCATTAAGTCAGTGATGGATTTACACCAAAAAATATGCTAAATGCGAGGTATAATAAGAAATTGCCTCAATACCTTTTGCAAAATTTTTGGACCCTATATAAATCCTTCCTATAAATATCCTCTCCACAAATTGGACATTGCTTGACATTGGCAAAGGCACTCCTTAATAGTACTCAATCATTACGAGGACATACATGAATTTGAGTGTAATCCATACCAAGCTTGGAAAGTATTCTTTGAGCATAACTTCTTCGTGTGGGCATAAATTTATTTGTTGAGAGCATCTTCTTTAATAACCATAGAAGGATATTCACACTATTATTTCTTCATCCATATGCTGTTTGCAAGTTGAGGATTTCCAAGCATGCCTCCAAAGTTGAGTACTTTGCACCCTCCTACAAAGGTTTGTTAGCCTCCTTGTGTAACACATCCTCTCTTTCCTATGTTTCGAAGTTAAGTGCCTCTTCCTCACCGTCCCTTTGAAAAAGTGAGTGATCGTCTCCTCCATGACATCCTCTTCCTCTATCTCATGCAGAGGAAATCCTGGGTCATCCAAATGTATTGAACATGCTCCACTTTCCAAGTTCTTCCTTAAGTTTCCCCCAATGATGACAGAATAATGAGGCATATTGTGTAGTACTCGTGCACAAATGTCCATGCCCAACTCATCCTAAGGAACCATATTTCAAAATGACACTCAACATTACATATGGCAAACCATGAGTTTACATTTCAAGGCATAAGTTTATAAACTAACAGAGGAATTCGCTTGCAACATTAAGTTGGCTGGCATTAGTTCAAAAGATCCCCATTTTGTAATATGCTCCACTGTCACTCGTCATTCACGTACATAAACATTCTCACATCTTGCACATGAAAAAGGGAGTTTTCTTCACAACCACTCTGGACCTCCAATTAATGGTGACCCATCACTAACCACATCAATACACCGAGCACAAAACGCGTGCAATTAAGAAATTGAATATGAATACATGCACTAAATCTAGCAGTGTCAATGGTATATGCATAGGCTTGCTCTCTGGAATTTTCCCAGGGTCACTAACACAAAAAACTTAGAAGGGAGTCCATTTAGAGTAGAGTGCACTACAATAATAGAGAAAACCACAAGAGGGAGTCCCCTTAAAGTAGGGTGCAGCACGACAGAGAACAAATTATGAAAACACTTGTGATTTCAAATATAACAAAATTGTATTAAATCAACAACATAAAATCCATTCATAGTAAATATGTGTTAAAGAGTGGGCTAACAAATAGAACTATAGCTCATACAATATAAAAAAACAGCAAGTCTCTATTGAGAGAAAATTTAGAAAACTCATATCAAATAAAAGATTCAAGAGCAGCATTGTGCAATGAGCTCCCTTTCCTCTCCAATGATGATGATGATTCCGAAGGTTTCCCACATGGAAATAGCTTCATTCATAGTAATGGCAAAAACAAATTTTTATAGTTGGGACTTGCATGTGAGCCATTAAGAGATTACTGAGCTTATTGATAGCAGGGGTCATAACTGGAAAACGGTAGATATATGGGTGCTTGAAATTTGGCCCATGATTTCATGGCTTGATATTGTTGTAGCTTATCCATGGCTACCTCAAGAACCTCATAAATCTCTTGCATCCTATCATCTACAGTACTTGTATGTGCAATGACCACAACGTGTGAGCCCAGCCAATGACTCTCTATAAAAAGTATTCAGTGGTGGTGGCGAACATGATCTCATGGACATAAGTGATGTTGATAAAAGTACTATTTAAAAGTGTATGATGCTTTATGTGTTTGTAAAACAGAATCTACCATGCTTTGTGGTAACCCTTAAGCTAAACACAAAATTTTGAGAGATCTTTAAATTAATATAAGTGGCCATTTCCTACATGCTTATACTAAGAGTAGTTTTTTTCTCAAGTGTGCATTGATGGCATGTCCAGCTATAGAAAATACATTGGATTGTAGTCAAACATATCTATCTTGTGAGATGAAGTTGAGCTATGTGAGTTACAACTTAGCCCTTCTTGTGTAAGAAAGATATGGCCATGGTGCCATTTCTTCTATGTAAGATATTTTCCTTCAAAAGGCCAAATTGGCTAGACCATGTAATGTGAACCACTGAGAGACACTAGAAAACCAAGACTCATCTCCCGTCTGTGCCAATCGTTAGTAATTTAACGTATCTATGTGCGCTGATCTCCTGTACTCGCCTGATGTATGTGATGGTCTGAAAGAGAGCATCCACCAACATTGCATTAGAGAAAGGGTTTAGACTAAGAAAAGCACCTTGTTATCTTTAAAAAGTATATTTCATGTCCTACTAGGCTAGAAAACTAGTGTTCATACATCATCTAGTAAAGAAAAGAGGTAGACCTTCCATATACCTTAGTCAAGTTGCCCATAAAATTGGGAAGAATGGGGTTCATACCATCACCAACCAATTAAGTGCACGAACTTTACTAGTGATTTGGATACTCCTATTATATCATGTGTCATGGTAGTGATCTGCTTAATAGAGGAGTGTGCTCTAGTTTAAGGTGAGACCTTCCACCCTAGGTTTTGTTTTCACCTTAGAAGAATGTGCTCTAGTTAAAGGTGAGACCTTCCACCTTAGAGAAATGTTTTAACCTTAGAAGAATGTGCTCTAGTTAAAGGTGACACCTTCCACCCTAGGGTTTTTCTTTAGCCATAGAAGACCAAGGCAAAAACTTAGTTTCTTTTTTAAATGTTTAATTCGATAAACCAGAAAGGTTATACAATGAAAATTCAATTAAAAGAACTAAAAATTTCAATTAATCACTAAGGTAATGCACAAAATTATGTTCCTTTATCCAATGAAAAGATGGAAGAGGCTTTATCCAATGAAAATTCAAGTAAAAGCACTACAAAATTACTAGTTGATGATGTAGGCTTGTTTGGGACTAGCGAATGAAGATTTGGAAGAGCCTTCCAAACCGATAATCATGTTCGACTAGCTTTTTGAAGAGCCTTCACAACCGATAATCATGTTTGGTGACTATCTTATTAGGGAGTAACTTTTTGAAGAGCTTTCAATACACCGATAGTCATGTTTGATGTTTAGATTGGGTCATATTCCTTCCATGTGGGGATGCATTGTCCACCAAGGGGTAGTAGTTCTCTATGATGACCATGGGGTGCCATAGAACGGAGGTTGGAAATGGCACCTTGTCCACCAAGCAGAAACCATCCACTTCTTTGGTTATTTCCACATCACAATAATCATCTTGACATGACATCTTGTCCACCCAGTAGAAGCCATCCACTGCTTCCGTCATTCTCACATCACAACAAGCATCTTGAGCTTCCGCCATCTCCTCACCAATCTCAGACATTTCGATGATGAGACCATCTTCCTCTGTATAATTATCACAACCATCGTTATAAGCTACATCGTTGATTGTATTCACGACGTAGTCTGTGCTGAACTCTTGTGCTTGAGCAGGCTCCTTCTCAATCCCACACATGTCTACACTGAGACCTCCTTCTTCTGTATGATTAACAAAACTGGGGCTATAAGCCGCATCCTTCATGGTATTAACGACGCAATCTGCGCTGATCTCTTCAAGAGCACGGTCCGTAATTTCATCTACACCCATCTGATTTCTTTCATCCACTGATACAAGGCTGACTGTCCCACGTAGCACCTCATCGTCTGGGTTTCGTTGCTCGTCTGTACTAATAGCGGCATCGCTAGTTAGCATGGCTAGGCTCTCAAGAATGGAGCCCTGGTTTGAGCTCGTAGAGGACCTGGTCTCTTCATCTGCAAGATATAATGTTTCAGATGCATCACCGTTATTATATACACTATTACAGGTAAAACCAGAGAGACAGTTATCTGGCGTTTCTTCAACTTGAGCGGGTAGTGCAAGCTGTGTGAAGAGGCTCTCAATAAAGGCCTTATCCATCACGCTGTTAATATTGCGACTGCTGATCTCTTCATTGACGTGCAGACCATCCGACTTCGCCCCTTCTCCTGAAGCGCAACTATCCTCTTCGAGAAGAGAACTACGCACTTCATTTACGTCATCGTACTGTGGTGACGATGTCTCATTTTCTGGCTTTTCATGCTTCGTGCTAAGGCTTTCAGAAGAGCCAGGCTCGCAAAGGTTCTCGGTAGAGCCGGCCATGCCTGCGCTCAGTTCAGTAATGTGGATGTTCATCAAAAGGTCGCCTGAGGCCACAACTTCAACATGAACTGCAGAACACGTAGTGTTTTCCATGGTCGCTCCCTTGGACCGGAAATTTATGGTCTCACATATTTATACGTTTTCAACGAGCATTTTTTTGAAATGTCAAGAGACCGACAATAGAGACATGCATGATGCGAGTGTGCATGTCGGTACTTGATATATTTTTTCTATATGAACGATTTTATATTTCTTCGAATATAGCAATTGTCTGTGGTGCTATTCATGCATAGGAGCAAAAACATACATTCCCGCCTCGAGGGTGGCAGCATGCATGGCCGCTTGGTTTGCATGTTGCATCTCTGTGAACTGGGCAACAGGTGCCCCACCCAACAGGCCTAACATTGTTTAATCGTGCCTAACCACTTCCCCAAAAAAGAGTGAGCTGTCTCCAAGGCGGTAGCCTAGTGGATAGAGCTTGGATCTCTCATTCGAGAGGTTTCGAGTTAAAATCCCTTTGGGGATCAAACCCTAACTAGTGTGTGTTTGTGTGCATGTGATCATGATGGTGGCCATTCCACACATTAGTCAAGTCATTGCTACGTCCGAGCATTTCCATGTCATTGTCGACCATCATCGATGATCCTATGACAACAATAGTTTTCTATGCTTGCCCCTGAAGCTCAGCACTCTCGATCAAAGATGGCCACTTTGATCGACTCAAAGATTGTGACTTGATTGGGATGCGGAGTGACTGACGACTTCACTCCAATAACTCAAACGACTCACTCTTGATCAAAGATGGTGACTTTCTTGGACTTCAAAGATTGTGACTCGATTGAGACGTTGAGTAATTGATAACTTCACTCCAATCACTCAATCGACTCACTTTCATGGCTCGTGTTGTGGCTTGTCTTTTGCCTTTAAAAGTGGTCAATATTTGGCATGGTGGTACCCCTAACGGTACTCGGGTGTAGGCACATGTGTAGAAGTAGGGTAAAATTTAGTGTGCCCCTTGATTATAGGGCACGTTCTTCATCTACTCTACATCTTTCCCTTTGTAAAAGATGTGTTCCTCCTCTTGTTGAATCTAATGTGCAAGTTGATACCCATATTACAATAATTTGACTTGATTTCCCACAAAGTCATGATTTTAATGATAGCTTAAATGTAAAAGAGAATGTGATGATGTATATTGATGAATTTACACTCTAGGTTGTACACAACAAATCTAATAATGTTTTGGATAGTTATCTTCAGTCTAGAGGGTGTGCTAACACTCAGGGGGTTCACTATATGTAAACTCTCTATATCACGTGCATTCAAAGCCTAATTTAAAGACACCTTATCTGTATATTCTTCATGAATAAAACACACCCTTTTTCTTTTCAATGTGTAAATACCCCCTTCGAATGGTATCCTTCTGTATGTAAAAAGGTGTTAAAATAGATTTAAAAAAACCCTTTTGTTGAACCCACGTGCTACGTTTACATATTTATAAGTGACACCCCCTCCCCCCCCGAGTGCTAACATAATACTTTGCATGTAATGGGATATGTGATTATGAGAGACAACAAAAGTATGGCTATGAAGAGTGTGAGAAGGCTTAATCTTGTAATCAAAATACTCTATCTCTTTTGAGGTGGACCTAAGGGAGACAAGATGAGATTTGAACTTCTTGAAAAGAAGGAAAATGATTTTTTATGATGAATTTGGAATGTGGGTTTAAAGCCTTTTCTTGAGAGTGAGAGAGTGAGAGTTAGAGTGGGAGTGTTAATGAAGAGTGAGAGTGAGAGTGTGACTCCATTATGAAAAAGAGTGAGAGTGACCTGAATGAGAGTGAGAGTGAGAGTGTGACTCTTTTATGAGTAAAAGTGAAGTGACATTGAGAGTGAGAGTGACATGAATGAGAACACCTCGATGATGTCTAGGAACTTTCTCTTTAATCTTCAGCTCTTTACACACAAAAAAAGAAAGAAAGAAAGGTCCAATCACCATGGCTTATATTTAGGAGTAGGGTTGCCACTTCGGAATAACTTAAACACTTGTAGGACATTGAGACTACGGTCATAACCTGTGGTGTACAAGCATACTTGCCTTTGCATAGCACTATCTACCACTTAGTCTCACTTTGACTAGTCTTTACACGCTTCTTTTAGCACTCTTTAAAAACTCTAATCGGCCTTTCACTTGCATGCTCATGTGTGAGATAGTCATTGCTGTTTTTTTTTCAATAAAAGACTTTACTTGTCTTCCATTGTTTTTTGCAGCTTTTGTTTCTACCGTGCCCGAGGACGTGCGCGATTTAGGAAGGGGGGAATATTCACTCACGGGAACACGGATTATGGAAGGAGGCCGGAAGCAATTAATGCGAGAAAGCAGGATTGTAGCCATGGGAACATAAAGACGCACATAATTTTTCCATATTTTTGTGTCGAAGTGCAATGTAAACCGTTTTAGGGGTTCTAAATGAGAGTTCTAAGTGTATTAAGCAACGCTCACTTATGGGGTTGTCCGCCCATGTGTGAAAGAGGTCTAGGGTTAGTGACATTTCTGTAAAAGAGATGTTAGCTAAAGAAAGAGGACGTTTTTGGCCATTCTCATAGGCTATTGAGTGAAGCTCTTGAGCTCTCAAGCTATGGCAACTCTCTAACTCTCTCTCTATTGTACTCTAATGAGCATCAAGCTCCAATGAGTATAGGTCCACTTCATTCTCTTACTCTGTTTTAGCATCATTGAAGTAGATTAATCTATGATTAGTTGAATGCTTCTTTCTTTCTCTTGTGTATGCTGCATGCTTGTAGTGTGTATGTGTGTAGTCTCCATTGATGCGAGCTCTTGCCCACTTCATTGGCAATGAGTTATTCATGGATAGACTCTCTCTATGAGCTTGTGGGTTTGTGAATGTTACATTCTATGCTTGCTTAAGCTTGTGGGTTAGTAGATGCACGCTTATGGATTTGCTGGCATTAGGGAAAGCTAAGATTTAATCGATGTTTGAATGGGATTAAGAGATTGCCATGCATTACTTGTTCTCTTGATTAGTGTAGTGGGTTTAAGGGGTTGAGAGATTGATTGAGGTGTTGAGTGGTTGAATCGTCAAGTGGTGGTTCGTGTATGTGAGCTCTCCCGCAAGGGATAAGCCTTCATGCACTAATTGGGTCGAGTCCTCGGATTGACATTGTGTTTCTCAATACATTTGTTGATCAGTAGTACTCTATGAGTACTATATTGCACGGTAGAGAGAACCGCTCTACAGCACCCTAGTGTAGGGTTACTCCCCTCTAAGTTTTTTGTGTTATCAGAGTGCACCGTACTTTACGGGGGATCCCTTGTGTGTTTTTTGTGTTATTAAAGTGCACCCTACTCTAAGAGGACTCTCATATGTGTTGTCGTTTTTATTGAAATTAACCCTATGTTAAAGAAACTCTCGTGTGTAGAATATATTATTGAGCATCAAGATATCATATTGTAATTTGGTATATTTATCTCTTTCTAGAAGTGAATCAGAAATTTTATAAGTTGGCATACTATTTTTTGTGTATTTGTCTCTTTATAGTGAATCAATATTTTTAAATGCTAGAGAGAAATACCATATCTTTTCATTTAAAAAAAGAGGTCTTGTCAATGGTAGAATTGACAAATCTCTTACACAAAATGAATAGCACCATTACAATATCTTTTGTACAAAAGAAGGCCTTGTGAATGGATACATGTCAAATCTCTTGCACATACAAAATGGCCCGATGGCCATATCATATAGTGAATCAAAATTTTTATAAGCTATAGATAAATATGTAAAAGTGATAAATCTCTAATATGCAATAAATAGCACCATTACAATATCTTCTGTAAAAAAAAGGCCTTGTTAATGGATACAAGGTGAATATCTTACACAAAATAAACAACACCCCTTGGCCATATCTTTCTTACACAAGATGGGATAAGTTGTTATAACTCACATAGTTGAACTTGATCACAATGTAGATATGATTGGCCATCATCCATTGTATTTCTTATAGGGCATGCCATTATTGCACACTTGAGATGGAAATTTCTCTCAAAAGGAAGCATGTCAGAAATGGTCTGCAAGACCACATATATTACTTTAAAGCTTAAGGGTTACTCCAAAGCATATGGCATTTTTTTTGCAAACACATGAAGCTTCATACTTTTATAAATATTGTTTATTAACATCACTTATGTTCATGAGATCATGTTCGCCCACCACTAATAAATTTTATAAAGAGTCATTATCTAGGCTCGCATTGTGTTCATTGCACATACAAGTAACTAGAAAATAGTATGAGATTATACAATATCCTTGATGCTATCAAATGTCTAATGTGCATTGCCAATCATTATGGCTTATATTATCATGTATACATATTTTGGTGTACTATACGCAGTACATTAATTAGGGAAAATATATTACACAAAAGAAATGGCACCATGGCCATATTGTTGGAGCTCTATATATGGCTCACTCTACCTAACTTGGTCTCACCTATATATATGTATCTTGTCCTCAATATGAATCAGTCTTTGGGAGCGTACATGATGTGTCTCTTGTCTCATCTCTTTCTCTCTACATTTCAACATGGTATCAGAGCATCTATGAGGGAAGCATCTATGTCTTCTTGTTAAATTCATGATTATAATTTCATGTCTTACAAGATTGTTCTTTGATTATGTGTTGTCTACATGATTTTATAGCTTAACTTGTTGTAATTAGAGTTGTTTCTTAATCGCATCCTTAAAACCAAAACCAGTGCAAGTGCGTAGATTGTATTGTGCTGGTGAATCCTATCAAAAAAGTTTGTCAAACGGAGTTGTGAGTCAAAAGTTATGACAGTTCAGGCAAACTGCATCTGTAAAACAGCAAAACAGGTTCTTTGTGTGAGCACACAGGTTTTGTCTTCATCAAGTGTCTTTGTGAGCACACAGGTTTCGTCTTCGTCAAGCTTTTTTAGCAACCCGTCCAAATCTAGCTTCTTCGCCAAGCGTTTTTAGCAAACCGCCAAATCTAGCTTTTTCGTCAAGCGTCTACCAATGAATCTTGCGTCCCACATCTCGGATTTTGCTATTTTTAGCAAAGCGACCAATCTAGCTTTTTCATCCAGCGTCTACCAATGAATCTTGCAACCCACGTCTCGCTATTTTGAGGACTCTTTTCTTATTGACGTCTCTTATCTCTTGCAGTCGTCCTTGTCTATGGTGTGCAGATTTTGTGATTTTACCTTATACGTCTTCTCTCAGATAGATATGGCTATGACTGTTCTCGTCAATGGTTTTCCTTCTGGCCAACGTTCTATTCCTTCTTTTCAAGGCCAAGGGTTTCCCGGTTGGAAAGCAAAGATGCTGTTAATTCTTGAAGGCGATGAGCTCTCAGATGTTGTTATTGGCAATTCTCTATGTCCGTCTCAGCCTATTATTCCGAATTCTGACAACGTTCTTATCACGGAAGGCCCTGTTTTTGATGCATGGCGTCTTGCTTATATGGATTGGCAGAGGCGTGATAAAGCAGCTCGTCGGTATATTCTTTCTGCTCTTAGTGATTCTCTCATGCTTGATGTGTATGACTTTCCTACTTCCCATGACGTATGGGAGTATCTTATAGCAAATTTTCAGAAAAAGTCTGTTTACAGAAACACTTTATTTGAGAGGTTTGCTTTCAAAGTTACAGTATGAAGTTGGTACTGCTATGACGGGACATATTGATTCTTTCAAATCTATTATTAATCAACTTGCTGCTGCGGGTGATCCTGTTCCACGAAAGCAACTTATTACAATTCTTCTTGATACAATAAAGGATCCGTCTTATGACAACATTGTTACCATTCTTTCTAACAAGGACGGTCTTGATTTTGACCAAACTTGCATATCTTTGATTGAGTATTCTCAACGTCAACAACGACGTAGCGTTGGTCATGATGCAGTTATGTTTTCACAACAAGAGGAGCCTAAGTCACAACAGTTGGAACGGGCCTTTAATGTGCGAAGGCGTTCTTTTCAACGAGGCAACCGTAGAGGTGGTCGTCGTGGTGGTAGTTTCTCTCGTCTCAAATTTCCTAACAAGCATTGTTCTTACTGCAATAGGAATGGTCATACTGAAGATGACTATTGGGCACGTCAATATGATGAAGAACATAACATTACCACAAAACAACCACGTTTATCTAGAGATTCTTCTTCTTGTGATTATTGTGGAAAATCTGATCATCCCTCTTCCATGTGCTTTAAGCGTCGATTTGATGTAGATCGAAATCGAGCATATGCAGCCAAGCATCATGATAATGTTATGCCTGAAACAAGTTGTGTTTTATGTTCAGTTCCCCCAGACAGAATACTTCATGTACGTGATGGTTCACTTTTCATTATTGATTCTGGTGCTACAGGAAATATGACATATGAATCTAAGTGGCTACATAACTATTATTCTTTACCTATTAAGCGTGTTGTTTATCTTGCTGATGATACAACTTACCAAGTCAAGGGCATTGGAGATTTATATCTTGGCACCTTATCTTCTTCAACTCGAGTTTTACGAGGGGTTTTACATGTCCCAGAACTTCAACGTAATCTTCTTTCAGTTGCAAGACTTGTTGATCTTGGTTTGTTTGTTGGATTCGACCACACCAAATGCCGCATTGAGAAAGATGGACAGATTATTGCGACTGCTTCTCGTAATGGCAATTTGTTTGAGCTCTCTCTTAATGATGTTGTAGCAAATGTTGTCACTGCTCCAGGGGATCATGATTGCAAGATATGGCATCATCGCTTTGTTCATGCTGATTTCTCAAAGCTTCTTAATCTTCATCGTCAAGGTCTTGTACGCGGAATGGATCTTAAAGCTCATCCTCATATGGGAATCTGTGAGTTTTGTGCTCTTGGCAAACACAATCGTAAATCCTTTCCTGTCTCGAATTCAGTTCATTCTCATGATTTGTTGGATCTTGTTCATACCGACATTTGTGGACCTTTGCCTCCATCGAGAACACAACATCGTTATTTCATTACGTTTATTGATGATTACTCACGGTATACAGTTGTTTTCTTGCTTCAACAAAAATCTGAGGCGTTATCTGTTTTTAAGCAATTTCACAAGGCTGCCGAACTTCAAACTGGACGTCGCCTCAAGAAACTTCGTAGCGATAATGGTGGAGAATATGTGTCTCGTGAGTTTGAGAGTTATTGTACGGACCATGGTATTCATCATGAACATACAATTCCATATTCACCTCAACAGAACGGTGTTGCTGAACGTAAGAATCGCACTATTATCAATGCTATACGATGTATGCTGATTCATTCTGGGTTATCTCGTGTCTTCTGGAGTGAAGCTCTCTTGACAGTAGTCTTTGTTCAGAATCATCTTCCTACTACTGCTCCTTCTGGTAAGATACCCATCACAGCATGGACAGGTGATATTCCTTCTGTATCTCATTTTCGAACCTTTGGATGTATTGCTTACATTCATGTTCCTAAAGAAACACGAGCAAAGCTTGATGCTCCTGGCCTTAAAGTTATTTTTATTGGGTATTCTGACACTTCCAAAGGCTACAAATTCTATGACCCGTCCTCCAAGAAAGTGCTTGTGAATCGTGATGCTATTTTCAATGAACAGCTTATGGGTGGTACATGGTCCATGGATGATTCTGATGATACTAAATCTTTTCTTCAAGCTTTTCCATTCTTGTGTGATGATGAATCTTCTTCTATAGAGCAAATTTCCTCTTCACAACCATCTAAAGAGCAACTTTCCTCTTCACAACCATTGATTCCGAATGCTGTCATTGATGATGTTGACATTTTTATTGATTTGCCTATTGATTTTGAGCATGGTTCTTGTCATGTTTATGATGAAGATTTTGAGGCTAATGTTTTCTCTACTTCTGAAGATCCAGCCACGTACAGTGATGCTATATGTTCTCCACAAAAGGATCAATGGCAAGAGGCTATGGAAGCAGAGTATGATTCTCTTATCTCTAAAGGTACATGGATACTCACTGAGCTACCTCCTGGCCGTATTGCCATTAAGTGTAAGTGGGTATATAAGACAAAATTTAAAGCAGATGGATCCTTTGACAAATTCAAGGCACGTTTAGTTGCCAAAGGTTATTCTCAAGTTGCTGGCGTTGATTATCACGAAACCTTTTCACCAGTTGTTCGCATTACTAGTATTCGGGTTTTATTGGCATTTGCTGTTCAATTTGACTTAGAAGTTCATCAGATGGACGTGCGCACAGCTTTCTTGAATGGAGATTTGAATGAAGAAATTTACATGGAGCAGCCAGAAGGATTTGTAATTGCAGGGAAGGAAGATCTTGTTGCTCGTCTTCATAGGGCTTTATATGGTCTTAAACAAGCTTCACGGGCCTGGTACATCAAGTTTGATCTTTTTCTTACCTCCCATGGTTTTCTCTCTTGCTCTTCTGATCCCAACTTATTTACCAAACACCAAAATGGTAGTTTTGTAATCCTTGCCCTTTATGTGGATGATACAATCCTTGTTTCCAATGATTTGGGATTTCTACACCAAAGTAAGCAGTTGTTATCTTCGGCATTTGATATGGTGGATCTTGGAGAGCTTCACTCGTGTCTTGGCATTCAGATTCAAAGGGATCGCAGTAAAGGTATTTTATTACTTCGACAGTCAAAGTTTATTGAAGATACTATTAAGAAGTTTGGTTTGGAATCTGCACATTCAGCAACTACTCCTTGTCTTGCGAGTTCCATGAAAAACACTTCTGATGGTGGTGGCCAGCTTGTTACAAATCAACCATATGCTAATTTGGTTGGATGTCTTCAAGTTGTTGGTTTGAACACTCGTCCTGACATTTTGTTTATTGCTAACTATCTCGGGCAACACCTTGCATGTCCTTCTCTTAAGCATTGGTCTTCAGCAAAGCGCGTGTTGAAATACTTGAAAGGCACTATAGATTATGGTTTGGTTTATCAACGACAATTCACATCCGACTCCATTCCATCTCTTTCTCTTTTGGATTACACAGATGCAGATTGGGCCAGCTCACATTTATCTATGCGATCTACTAGTGGCAATCGTTTCTTCATTAATGGTAGTCTTATTTCTTGGACCAGCAAGAAACAATGTTGTGTTGCAGTTTCTACAACCGAATCTGAATATGTTGCGGCATCACTTGCAGCTCGTGAACTCATTTGGCTTCGACAAGTGTTGACAGATATCCGCCATTCTCCTCTTTCTAGTACACCCTTGCGGTGTGATAATCAGAGTGCTATTAGTCTTGCAAAAGACTATGTCCAACATAACAAGTCAAAACATATTGCTGTGCATTACCATTATGTTCGATACGAAGTACGCAAAGGCACTATCATGATTGAACATTGTCCAAGTGACCAGATGATTGCAGATATTCTTACCAAAGGTCTCAATGAGTCACGCTTCATTCTCTTGCGCTCAGAGCTTGGAGTTGCCTCGGGCTCACTCTTTCTAGATTAGGATCTTTACTCTTATGGTAGCTTTGTACATATATCGTTGTAATCTTCTAAACACCATGCACTTTGCACATTCCACAATTGCTCACTATGACCTCTTGGTCCTTTTGTATATTTGTACATAGATGCACAATGCACTTTCACATCATTACTTTTGGTTCATATTTTCACATTTGTATAGGGGCTTGGGTTTTTCCCTTGTACTCCCCAAGGGTTTTTTCATCCATAGCTAGAGACCCTTGTTTGAGTGGGGGTGTTGGAGCTCTATATATGGCTCACTCTACCTAACTTGGTCTCACCTATATATATGTATCTTGTCCTCAATATGAATCAGTCTTTGGGAGCGTACATGATGTGTCTCTTGTCTCGTCTCTTTCTCTCTACATTTCAACACATATCTCTCCAACATAAGAAGGGCTAAGTTGTATATCTCTCTTACATACGAAGGGCTAAGTTGTAACTCACATAATGAAACGTGATCACAATGTAGATATGATTAGCCACTGTCCATTTTTTGAAAAAACTACACATGCCATTAATGCACACTTGAGAAGGAAATTGCTCTCACTAAAAAACACGCAGGAAATGGCTCGCACGGACACATATTATTTGAAAGATTTTTGAAAAAACTTGTGTTCAGCTTAAGGGTTACTCTTAAGCATAGGATATTTCTTTTTAGAAACATATGAGATTCATGCTCTTATACATATTGTTTATCAACATCAGTTATGTCCATGACATCATGGTCACCCACTAAAGAATCATTAGATGGGCTCACATTGTGCTCATTGCATATACAAGTAGCTTAGGTAATAGTATGAGTTAATATAATATCCTTGATTCTATCATATATCTAATGGATGTTGTGAATCATATGGCTTATATTATCATAGAAGAAATGGCACCATGGCCATATCTTTCTTACACAACAAGGGCAAAGTTGTAACTCATATATAGTTGAACTTCATCACAAGGTATATATGTTTCCATTGTATCTTTTATAGCTAGACATGCCATCAATGCACACTTGAGAAAAAAACTACTCTTAGTAGAAAGCATGTAGGAAATGGGTTGCACATCCACATATATTAATTTAAAGATCCCTCAAAATTTTGTGTTTAGATTAACAAATACAGCAAAGCATACTAGATTCCTTTTTGCAAGCTCATAAAACTTTATACACTTTTAAATAGTTCTTATCAACATGACTTATGTCCATGGGATCATTTTTGCCACTAAATACTTTTAATAAAGAGTTATTGGCTGGGCTTACATGTTGTGTTCATTGCACATACGAGTAACGTAGATAATAGTATGAGTTAATGTAATATCCTTGACACTATTGTATGTCGAATGTGTATTTCCAATAATTATGGCTTATATTATCAGGTATTTAGAGATGGTATACTAGAAGCAATACATCATTAATTAGGGAATATATCTTACATAGAAGAAATGGCACCATTGCCATATATTTCTTAAACAAGAAGGGCTAAGTTGTAACACACATACACTACAACACGTCGGGGGCACAACAACATTTTCTAGTAGCGTTTCAACAACACATTTTTTGTCAAGATGCCAAGGATTCCATTCGCTGCTCGCACATTGAAATTTTGCTACTGTGAGAAGCACTCTTAACAATGAAATTTCGCTGCTCCACAACAAAATTACGTTGCTAAGCAGTGTCTTTAGAAACGGAATTTCACTGCTATATTGTGATTTCTCTCTGCTGAACAACAAAAATAGCAACAAAGTTATGCTACTATTTTTATTGCATGAAATTCCAGAGAGTTTTTGGATATTGAATTTTAAAAATATGTCAAATACACAAAAAAATGATATATAGTTTTTAAAAAACATCCATTAAAACCCTTGGAGCCATGTTTTAAGCAAAAAAAAAAATAGTTGAAAACTTTTGAGAAGCAAAACAATGTCAAGATCATGAATCTATCCCATCTTGTAATAAATCCATATGTGTTGCTTCATTAATGTCTATATATAATATATAATGGAAGCTCAATGAAAAGATGGGATTCCATATCAATATCAATATCAAAATCACTATCATGATCCAATGGACCATTGTCATGATTGATAGGTGACTCATCATCTTCTTCTGATTGATGTTTCTCATTCTCTTCATTGGCCCCCATCCAAAATGTTATCTTAATCGTCCTTTTCCAATGAGCCAATTTTAGGTAGTACTTGCACCTTATCCAAAGATTTAGTCTTCACATCTTGATCTTGAAAGATATGTTTTGAACAAGGGGAAACTTGTATAACATACCACCACTTTGGATCAATTCGATCAGTGTGAAACACAACCTATATCAGAAAGCACAGCGGTCACATTGTTATTATACTACATCAAGATTTAATTTAGGATTGGTTGGGTTACTAGCCTGTTGACAGTGTTGAGGTAGTATGAAGGAATCTTTTTGGAATCATTTTGAAAGAACCCATTTGGATGTTTCTTCACGATTGCTTGAGCACCTCTATATATCACCTAGAACCATTTAACATCAAAGATGAATAGACTAAATGCTCTAAATCCAGCCTCAAGAATATCCTGAATAGCTCCACATTACTCAAGATTGTCCTCTATGACATTGGTATCATGTCTACTAGCTCGACTTTCCTGCTCAAACGTTGTCACCACACCAAAATCAAATGTGTTTCTTTTAGAATCCACACACTCCATACAAAAGTGCCTTCCCTCTGACCATATTGCACTATATAGTTTGTACCAACATTAAACAAAAGCATGACATTTAGTATAGTGCATTAAACAAGGTATATACATGAGATAGAGATGAAGAATGTACTTACTTGAGGGTCACATCCTCTTGCATACTCATGCTCTTCTCTTGTGATCATCTCTCCATTTCGTAATGCCATATATATTTCCATATGAAGCCATTCTATATTGATCACATTTAGTAGAGATTCCAAGCTAGGCAGAAATGGCAAGCGTCTATTTGCTCTTTTGAAAGCTTCTCTCTCATCCTTTCATCTATTGATTGTATCCTTGTATCTCCGAATCCACTTCTCCCCATGATGTGAATATTTAGAATGTAGAATGTATTCACCTTGTTGCATAATGCTTCATTCAGTCTTTGTTTCCTTCCTTTTCCTTCAGGCACATTAGTGATTAGAGTCGGTCATCCTCCTCCATTGTTGCACAATCGTGGAATGGAAGAATCTATGCGAGATAAATGTTTTGAGATATACACAAGAGACTCTTGTATCAACCATCCCTCTTCCATGTTTGCTTATGGCCTTGCTCTTTGTCTCACAAATTTCTTTAAGTTTTTCATGAACCTTTCAAGAAAAAACATCCATCGAACATGAACCACACTACACAATGCCACTTCATTAACCAAATCCACCACAAGATGCAATTGGCTAGTGAGAATATCACATGATGTATTCTTTATCTAAGGTTTAAGTATGGCTTGGGTAAGAACAATCCTGTTTTGTTGCCTATGCATGTATGTAGCAACAATCTCGATCAACTTGTCAAAAGATCCCAATGTGGCCAATCTATTGTCCATTATAAATGAATGATATGGATAGCAAGCTTGGTCATAGTTTACACAAACACAAGTATGGTTCCATCAAACTTTTTCACATATACAAAGCTAATCTTTTATGCATTCTATAAGTCCTACATTTTAGTCTTATATGCAGGCGGGCTTACAGTTAGGCCACTCGACGCCATGGGGGTAGACTACCCCACTTGGTCAGTCGATGGCCTATGCATACGGCCTTTATGCATAGGGTATGCATACGCTATGTATAGGCTCTGCATACACTATGCATATGCTATGCATCAGGTATGCAAACCCTAGGCACAGGCTATGCATAGGGTATGCATAGGCTATGTATGGGGTCAGCATACGCTATGCATAGCCTATGCATGGCATATGGTTTAGACTATGCATATGCTATGGTTTATGCATGGAGATATGGGGCATTGTTCTATGCCATCTACAATGTTGCTTACATATGTCAGGCTAAGAGTGGTTATCCATGAGTGGGTGGTTTTAGTGGAGGGGAGTCCTCAATCTTCTCACTATACTTCTCTTGTAAAAGAGGAGGTGTCTTTGTCTTTAATAGTGGGGAGTGTGTGGAAAGTCCTTAGAAGCTATCATTTGAAAGGGGCATTTTCCACCCTACTTATTTGAGCAGTATTGTAGGTGTGTTTTTTTTTTATTTTTCTAAGGTGTGTTGTCTTTTTCTCTTGGTTGGCTTGACATTGTCGAGGTAAGTGGCCTTATTGTACCCTTGGCGGCTGGGTTTAGGAGATGGACTTATGCATAGAGATATGAGGCATTGTTATATGCCATCTACAATGCTGCTTATGTCAAAGTAGGAGTGGTTATTTGTGAGTAGGTGGTTATATCCTTGGATCTTCTCACTATCCTTCTCTTGTAAAATAGGAGTTGCCTTTGGCTTTAATAGTGGAAAGCATGTGGAAAGTCCTCAAAAGCTATTATCGAAAAGGGGCACTATCCACCCTACTTGTCTAAGCAGTATTGTAGGAGGTCATAACAATATTCTAATATCACATGTTGTATTATTTATCTAAGCTTTAAGTATGGCTTGGGTTAGAGAAATCGTGTTTTGTTACCTATGCATGTATGTAGCAGCAATGTCGATCGACCTGTCACACAAGATCCTGATGTAGCCGGTCTGATGTCCATTATAAACGAAGGATATGGGCAACAAGCTTGGTCACAGTTTACACAGACACAGGTATGGTTCCATCAAACCTTTTAACATAAACAAAGTTAATCTTTTATGCATTCTATAAGTCTTATATTTTAATCTTATATGCAGGTAGGCTTACAATCAAACCAATTGATGCCATGGGGGCAGACTACCCCACTTGGCCAGTCGATGCCATGGGGGAAATCTACCCCACTTGCTCAGTTAGGGCAAAACCACGCCTTTGATAGGCGTGGGGCTGCGTGTGGCACAGGGCCGAGTGGTGCAGTCCCATCACGATATGGTTGTGATGAGCCTACATTACCTTCCTCTACTACTAGACCCACCCCTTCTCCCTCACGTTTGTCTTCACCCACAACGACGAGGTAGTATGGAGTTTGGGGGGTATTAGACGTGCTAGCGAGGGGGGAGTAGGTTGCTTTTGCTTTGGCAAAATCTTTGGCAAAAGAAGCACTAGGTCTCCCAATGCATCTCCCCAACAGAGGGGCTCTTTATCTACACATTATGAGCCATCCCCCAAGAGACCCATTCCACCGTTCAAGCCACGCCTCCTACCATACAACCTGGATGTAGATAATGCCCTCATGATGGATGCACAACGATAGAAAGTCATGAATCGTATGCATGTATTTGCGAACCTAGAGTTCGTGAACTCCTTCAAAATGTGGAAAGCACAAGATGAACTTTGTAAGGAATATGTTATCGATGTGCTTAAGTCAAAGTTCCCCATGCCACATGCGGGTCTTTGCTTATTTGAGGAGTGGATGAAGAGGTGCATCAAGCTTTTTCTCTCTAATAGGAGAGCAAATATGAAGAGAGCAGCAAATCATAATTTGGAGAAGGCTAGCATGTGTACGACCGAGGAGTGGAGGCACGCACGTGTAAAGCACCCAATTTATTTTCAACAAGTGACATCGAGTGCTTTTCGACTACAAAAGTGAGGGGCTTTGCACTTTGGCTCCTCCAGGAAATCCTTCTTTCTTGCTTGTTTCATATGTAATCATTTCTCCTCTTCTTCCATTTTGTTTTGTACTATATTATTTTCTTGAAATAATTGTATATTTTCTTAATTATTTTTTGTAGAGGGAGGTTGTTAGGCATGACCCAACAAAGAAGAAGTATGACTATGGGTATAGAGCCCCCCATCCGCAATTGTGGCATCGAGTGCTTTCTGACTAAAAAAGTGAGGGGCTTTGCACTTTGGCTCCTCGAGGAAATCCTTCTTTCTTGCTCATTTCATATGTAATCATTTCTTCTCTTCTTCCATTTTGTTTTGTACTATATTATTTTCTTGAAATAATTGTATATTTTCTTAAATTTTTTTTGTAGAGGGAGGTTGTTAGGCACGACCCAACAAAGGAGGAGTATGACTTTGGGTATAGAGCCCCCCATCCGCAATTGTGGGCGTGGATGCGTACGCGAGGTGTATGCTTGGACGAGTCTGTTTTGGGGGCTCAAGAAGATGAGGTAAGTGACCCTAAACCATTCTCTTTTCTACATCTAATTGTATTTTAATGCTCTTGCTTACCTTACGCTTGATGGCATGTATGTAGAATTAGGGGGAAGAAGAAGAGGAGGATCCAGATTATCAGTGTGAAACAAGTGAAGAGGACGAGGAATCGGTGATGAAGATCACTCAGAATCCAATGAGGATTCGAGTTAGACACCTCTTCATTGTAAAAACTTTATGTATATATGGCCAAAGGCCCAACAATTTCTGAAATATAATAACTTTTTGGGCTTAATTGCATTCTCCATAATGTATGTGTTTCTTATATTTGTGTTTGTGTTATAAATCTAAAACTATGACTCTGTTTTAATTTAATAAAAAAACAATTGGGACACACTGCGGAGCCCTGTGAAGAGTCCCCAGTCTACCCCCGAGCTCTTTTTTTGCTGTGCAGAGCGTTGCTCATCAGCAGGCGAAAATAGAAGTCGCTCCTTAGTGTGACAATATTGCTGCTCAGCAATATTTCGCTGTTCCACAATGATATGTCGTTTTGTTGCTGAGCAGCAATATTTCACAGCTATTTTCTCTCCTGAGCAGTGAACCCGTTGTTGTAGCAATAATAGTAGTTTTTGTAGCAGCCAAAATGGCTCGACACCTAGCTACCCTTCTAGTTATAAAAAGTGTTGCTGTTTTCACGTTGCTAGACCCTCATTCTATTGTAGTGATAGTCGAACTTCATAGCAATGTACATTTGATTGGCCACCATCCACTGTATTTTTTATAGCTAGACATGCCATCAATGTACACTTGAGAACAAAACTACTCTCACTATAAAGCATGTCGGAAATGGCCTACACAACCAAATATATTAATTGAAAGACCCCTCAAAATTTTCTTTTTAGGTTCAGGGTTAGTCCAAAGTATAGTATAATCCTTTTTGGAAACAAATGAAGCTTCATGATCTTTTAAATAGTGTTTATTAATATCACCTATGTCCATGAGATCATATTCGCCAACTAAATACTTTTAAAAAAGAGTCAAGCTGGGCTCACATGTTGTGTTCATTGCATATACAAGTAACGTAGATAATAGTATGAGTTAATATATGTGCATTGCCAATCATTATGGCTTATATTATCATGTATTTAGAGATGGTGTACTATAAAAAATACATCATTAATCAGGTAATGATTATTTATAGAGGAAATAATTAAAATATTTAGGCAAGGGTATATTCTACTGAACTGAAAGTCATATGGCCGTATGCCCATTTCCTCAATGTCACCTATAAAATCCATCAAATACACTATATGCTCATTCTCTAGGCAAATGGTTAGAAAGCCATATCCATTAGAGCATGATATGATTTCTCCCCTCCATACGTTGAGCTTCACACCCTTACATGAGACATGACCCACCTCTTTTTTACTATTTGTAATTCCCCATCTCTAGAACATGAGGAGATGAACATGAGGAGATGTCACCTATAAAAACCATATGGATCAGATAGACTTTAAGAATTCTATGGCTATAAATCCATATCCATTAGAGCATGATGAGTTTTTCCCCTAGAGACATGCCTCGATACGTTGAGCTTCCCCCCCTACATGACATATGACCCACATCTATTTAATTATTCATATTGGGCCATCTCCCAAGGAGGCCAAAGGAGGAAACATTATTCATTAGATGATTTCAGGGAGTCATTACCTTAGGGCTATATCTCTAAATTATATTGCTCTAAAGCACTACCCACTAGATTGGGAGATATGGCTCTGTGGCCATATCTTTAGCCCTTGAACTTTAATGCACTACTACAGAAATGGGAGACATAGTAGTGGGGCTTGAGATATGGCTATGTGAAAATATCTCCAACCCTTGGACTAAAATTGACTAAGAAATGGGAGACATTACAAAAGGGCCATATCCTTAAAAGGAGATATGGCCCTTGGGTAATTTATTTACAACCACCTCTAGAGGCATGGGCTACAATTTCTCTAAGAGAAATGGCCCTAGAGCCATTACTTTAGAGCCTGGCCTATAACGTTTAAGGAAGAGATGGCCCTACATCCATTTCTGTACTTCCATGGCCATGTACCTCTAGAGTCAAACTGCTTGACTTCTTTAAGGCCCATGTTATGGGTCTAGATCCCTACCCCCAGTAGATGGGGAGATATGGCTCTATGGCCATATCTCAATACCTCGAGAGCAACCCATCCTAACATGAGATATGACAACTTCCCCTATCTCCCCAAGCGGCATGGCTCTAATGCTATAATCCACTCAAGTAAGGGCTATCACTACAAGAGAATCATTTTTTTTCGACACTCAGGGGGGCGCAAGATCTAGAAAGATTTTGAATTTGAATGAAAAGTAGCGAGGCGACCATCGAAATAAGCGTCGAAAAAGCTGTCGAAATATACGTCAAAAAAGTGGAAATTCTTATTTTTTTGGACTCTTATTTCCACGCTAGTTCCCACATATTTTTTGATGTTTTTTTCCACTCTTATTTTGACACTTTTTTCCATGCTTATTTTGATGCATATATCGATGGCGCAGGTTTTTACAATAAAACAGAACCTCTCTTTTTTTTTTGCATTTTTTTTCGTGCGCGTGTGTTTTGTTTGCTTCCTCACTAGGTATGTCTCCTTTTCCCTCACTCCAATCTCCTCTTGGTTACATGCACATGTGATGTAAAATGTCTGTGTGTGTAATTATGAGTAATTTTCATATTTTTTTGCTTTCTCATTTGTTTTGCAGGTTCTTTCTCTCTCCTAAGCTCTTCTCCATCTCCTTCTTTGCCCTCCCTCCCCTCCCCTCCCCTCTCCTCTCCTCTCCTCTTGGTTGTTAAATTGGTGTGTGTGTATTGAAGGATAAACCTCCTTGTGTATCCATGCTATTCACACTTTTAGGGTTTTGTATTACTAATTCTTTTCTCAACTTTTTGTTTTGTTTTGTAGGTCTTCTAATCCTCTCTTTCAACTTCATCAAAAAGAGGCCATTTTTTTTCTCTCTTTCTGATTTTGTATGTATGCATTAGGTTCTTAGCGCTTTTGTATGTATGCATTACTAATCCTTTCCTCACCCTTTTGTTGGTTTTGTAGGTCTTCTAATCTTCTCTTTCAACATCACCAAAAAGAGGTAAGTGCTTTCCTCTCTTTACTATCTTTTAATCCTCTCTTCTCTCTATTTTTATCTACCAAAAAGAGGGGTTTTGTTTTGAAGGTCCTCTATGCATATAGCTTAATGCACATGCATAGAGCTCTAATCATAGAGCTTAATCTATGCATTAAGCTCTATTTGTATAGCTTAATGCATAGATTAAGCTCTATGCATGCATTCATAATGCATAGAGATATATGCATGCATTAAGCTCTATCTATGCATGCATTGCATTAAGCTCTATGCATGCATGCTTAATGCATAGTGCCGGGGTATGGTTTAGTCTAGGATAGCATGGCTTGCATGTGCTTTATGCATAAGCCTCATGCATAATGCTTTATGCATAAGCTTTATGCATAAGGTCTCTTGCATAGCCTTATGCATAAGCTTTATGCATAAGGCCTTCTGCATAGCTTTATGCATAAGACCTCATGCATGCTTTATGCATAAGCTTTAGCATAGCTTGCATAAGGCTTTATGCAAAAGACCTCATGCATGCTTTATGCATAAGCTTTAGCATAGCTTGCATAAGGCTTGCATAAGCTTTAGCATAGCTTGCATAAGCTTTTGTATGTATGCATTACTAATCCTTTCCTCACCCTTTTGTTGGTTTTTTAGGTCCTCTAATCCTCTCTTTCAACATCATGAAAAAGAGGTAAGTGCTTTCCTCTCTTTCCTCTATTATTATTGCACCCTTGGGTGCTGGGGATTTATCTGTAGATGCTTATTCCTATTCAAATGCAAGGAAAAGATGGAGAAAGGTCTAATTGTTTATCTTATACTTAAAAACAATATAGGCATGCTTCATTTTTCTCTTCTTACTCTTCACATGCATGTCATTCAAAAAACATGCATATGCATATGGGTTTCTTTCTTCTTCATTTCCTTCTTGCTTAAATGGTTGAGGTAAAGAAGAAACAAAATTGAATGTCAAGGAGATAAGCCTCTTTCTCTTATGTGCATATATGTTAAAAAAACAAAATGGAAGAATAAATGAATCTTGTTCTTTCCACTTCTTTATCTTTGTGTACATATGAAAAGGAAGGCATTTTTATTCTTAAGGTACATGTAAGAAAAAAGAGGAAATAGCTAAAACATGCATGTGAAAGAAAGTGGAGGAGTGGAAAGCCTAAACCCTCCACACTCACTAGCTCAAGGCTAACCAAGTGAAGAGTAGTCACCTTTTCGTGTGTGTGATGTTGGGAACTTGGTAGCTCACCCGCCACTCATGGAAGAGGAAACTAAATGAATGCCAGCGCACTTGAGAATACCCACCTCCCATTGTCATCAATCAGAGATGTCTATGTTGAGCTTGGTGTGAGGTGAAAACAAGAAAAAAAACCATGCCTCTATAGCCCTTCACCTCCCAAACTTTGAAGGGGGCACCACCACTGGCTGGAACACTTCTCACACTTCACCACCCACCCACACCAGAAAGATAGCTCAAAACCACGATAGACAAATGATCATTCAGCAAAAACATACACAGCACCAACCACACCATAAAACTTAGGGAAACCCAGTCCCATCTTCACCACACTTCAAACAAACTTAGCAATTACACCAAAAACCAAGACTGTGGCTTGGATTTACTGCCAAGGGAATCCACCCTTGCGTATGACAACCAAGCCTCTCTCCCAGTCTCTTCTTCTCTTCAAAGGTTGCCCCACCAGCAACCCTCAACTTTCTCTATAGCCCAACTACTCTTTGTCCAGCTCTGCTGCCTGCCAAGTGTCGTAGGCGAGTTTCACCCACACATCAGCACCTCTACTGCAGCCAACACAAAACACCCAAGGCACTCTTTCTCTTCAGAGGGCGCCCCACCAGCAACCCTCCTTCACCGCTTCACTCTGTCCCCTCTCTTCTTTTGCTGCACACATCCACGCTGTCCACCAGAACTGTTCACCTGACTGTCGCCAGCCACACCTGAGACGGCTTCCTTACAGTCGCCAGCCAGCTGTCCATGCTACTCCCCTGCCCTGCTGTGCTACAGCTCCAAGAGAAGCATCCCCGTGTGCTTGCGGCTGCACCTAGCCACACACAATAGACAAAAGTCCACACTCTCTTCACTGTCACCGGCGACTCCTTCTGGCGGCTCCCTCTCTGCAATGCCTGCAGCAGCTGCTACCTCTTTCGCTGATGTACCCAATGCTTCTCATCACCAAGGCGGCTCCCCAGCTCTCGCCTGGCCCACTGCAGCGCCTACTCGTCAGCCTCTACACGATCACCCGAGCAAAAAGCCACCCTCTGGTCGCACGCTCGAGGCTCTCTCCCACAAGGCGACAACACTCTCACCTTGTCTGCATCTCTCTGCAGACTCACTAGAGCCAGGCCTTCACTTCCCCAAGAGCCCCCACGCACAAGGCCGCCAACTTTCTTTTTACAACCCGACTCCACTTCTTCCTCGCGTCCACGCTTCGCCAACCTTCTTGAACCTCACGCTGGCAGCGAGATAAACCTCCATGTGGTCTCCTACAAGCTGGCCATGTGGATATCATTTTTATATATTTTTTTAAAGCTTCAACGATGGCCACCACCAACTTTTCTTTACCTTGCTTCACCTGCAGGTGCGGCGCCCATGACTTTCCAAAACGGATGTAAAAACTTACCCAAGCACGACCATTGCCCATGCTCCAAAGGTGGCTCTCTTTTGAATCGGTCGATGCCCTGCATTTGGCAACCACCCGCACACCATACTGCTGCAATAAAAAAACTTCCAATCTCAAGCACCTGCTCCCAAAAAAAACAAGTGTGTACCAGCTCACTACAAAGCCATTCAGTCTGTACACTTGGCAGGGCATTCCAGGGCAAAGTTTTATTGCATACCATGCATCCCATATGTACACAAGCTCCAAACATCTTTCAGATTTTTACCTAACACTTGGCAGTCCCTGTTGTTGCAAGACTATGCTCCACTGCACAAAGACAATAGCTCACTCTTATTGTCTCACTAGAAAGACATGGCAAGACCAAGAGGGAAAGAGGAAAAAACTCTCACACACACTCTCACAACCATTGCACTACCAAGAGAACACTCTCAATCAACCCTCAAGGGAATGTCTCTTTCTCATTAGAGAAATTCACTTATATACAAGGGAGATATAAGTTTGGGCATCCACACATTGTCCAGGCTAGTCTAAGCACACATTGAGTGGATGTCAACTCTTTCACTTGGCTTGGTAATCCCTTTAGTACATCATTGAGAGCAATTACGCATGACATATAATGATTAAAATAAGTTATTAATTCCCACTTAGGTAGACAACACATGAGTGAGGGTGAATAAGGATCTTTTAGGTGGTGCCCATTATGTGTGTACATCCTCTAGTGACTTTGCACTACTTGTTCATGCTCCTCTCTCTTGTTGTAGATGTCTCTTGTTGTAGATGTGTGTACATCCTCTAGTGACTTTGCACTACTTTTTCATGCTCCTCTCTCTTGTTGTAGATGTCTCTTGTTGTAGATGACTTTGCACTACTTGTTCATGCTCCTCTCCCTTGTTGTAGATGTCTCATCTCCACTTGTGTGACCAATGCACACTTCCACTAAGTTGTCATAGATGCAAGTGTGAACGTTGTTGATACATGTCGATGTTCATGTTAACCTCAAGGTAACATTCCCCCCTCCTCATTCTAGGTCCATCCTCAAATCTAGGGAACTAATGGTTGTGGTGTGAGTCTTGAGTGGAAAATAAATTGAGAGGTTTTTGGTGGCAAAGTTACAAGACATGTCATTTTTTGGTGAGACTAGTGGTGTGTGATTAGAAATTCAATGTTGAGGGTACATATGTAGGTGCAAATATTGTTTGCTTTCTCTTGTTGTGGATTTCACGATGGTTTTCATTATGGATTCCTATGATTTTGGATGTTACGATTTTGGTTATGGATTTCAATGATTCTTAGCTCACTGTATGGTTAACATAGTTGTATTTCTATAGCTGCTAATATCTTAAGCATGTTATAATTGGTTGTAGGAAAGGGTAGCAAGTCATGTTCCAAATGCTTGGGAGAATAGGTACCCAATCATCGCAGCAGTTAAGTTGAGACTTGGAAGTGGTTGAATAATTGGAAGTGGTCACCGATGATGCCGATATCTAGTGAGCCTGAGGGAACTATGACTTTGTAAGTAGTCGATTCTTTGAACTCTAGATTCAATTATCACCAAAGTCTCAAATTCTTATGTTGTTTTTCTTTGAGCACTAACTTTTTTGAATTGTTTCATTAGTAAATACATGAAGACGATGGTGAAGGAGGTGGTGGTACACATGGTGGTGCTGGTGGGGTGGAGAGGAAGATTATGGTGGTGAGGGTGATCTTGAAAATGAAGATGAAGATGATTTACCTAAATTCGTTTTCTTATTATTTTATTAAATCCACTCAATGAACTTAAATAATGTTTTGGGATAGAGAATTAAGGATTTCACTGATGTAATGACAAATGTGTTAATAAGTTATTAACTCTTAATAATGGCTCTTGAAATTAATGTTATATTAACATTCTCAAAAAATTGACTTGGAGGTCATGTAAAACCCATTGGGATTTTGTTAGTTTTCGACAGGCCCATCGAGATTATGATTTTGTTAGTTTTCGACAGGCCCATCGAGATTATGATTTTTCCTACCAGGCCCGTGGAGAAACTATAAAATCCTAGTAGATTGTTATTGAAATCTATAAAGTTCCCAGATGGTGTCATATCTCATGTTTGAATACTAGCGACATACTAGAGGGTGCTTATTCTCCTGGACTGGCAACCCTTGTTTAGTTAGTGTGGGTAGGTGCTATCCCTAAGAAAATCCATGTGGTGCTTTTGGATTGGGCAATTAGTCCATTGTTTGACTATTTTGGCCCTTGACATAGACAACTCACCCTAAATTTTGCATATAGAGTATAGTGTACAGATTAGACATCTTGTGCTTGATTTGGCTTTCTAGCATCTCTTACACTCTTGTAGAGTTTTCTGCCATTTAAAACTTTTGTCTTTATGTAAAAATATGATTCTAAACACACGGAAAGATAAATGCTTCGCAAAAGAGTCCCTAATGAAGACTATACCTAAAGTTTAGTCACAAACTAGTCAAATATTCTTTCTTCTAACTCTTTACCCCACCAAAAGTGTTTATTCTATGAGTCTATGTGTCTCATAGACTAGGATGATCAAGTATAATTAAGAAAGTTCAGAATTACTATTCGTTAGGCATGTCCTATATCGCTCATATTCTCTCATATACACTTATCGATTTATATATTTCATATCAAAAGAATTTGAAGAAAAATAATAAAAAGTGAGTTTGTGTACTTTCATGATATATTTGCTGATGTCTTTATTTATTGGGAATCCATGTCTACTCTCTAGAAGTTGTGGAAGAAATTTTTGTAGATTTAGCAAGCCTCTTAGATTCTATTGTCAGGGTTGCAACTTGCAAAACACGTATAACTTCATGCACAGCTCTTAGAAGCTAGTCATGTGGGTACTTAAAATTACCAAAACATGTGCGGTCTACAACCCCAAAATCATATGTATGTGAAAGTCCACTCCAAAAATAGGTCATGTTTTAATTTTTTTCAAATTTGGATTTTCATATCTATCTACACACTGAAAGGCTTCCTTTGAGTATAGTAACTTATTGAAAACTCAATCTTGAATTAACACTTAGAATTATTTCGTGCTGAAAAACTACTAGAATTCATTATTGAACTATGTAGCATCCAAAACTTAGGATTATCTTTAATCATAACTTGGCTAGTCTCGAAGGTATGTTACAATAGGTAATCAAAATTATGGTCAGCAACAACAGTCCCATGAATCACAACAACACATAGGTGGAAGAAGCTAGTTGAGAGACAAGGGGACTCAAAGAGCTCGTGGAAAATTGGTAAAGTAGAAAAATGATACATGAGGCTATTTTTAGTGCGGCAAAGCTACGTATTTGTGACTTATTACTATAAGAAGAAAAATGACATGATAAATGGAAAAGTGCAGGAAAATAACTATGCATCTTGTAGCCAAAGTAATGAGTACAACAAAAGGTTGTTTGTTATGTGGCATGTGGAGTGATGATGTATGGTATGTTGATTCAGGTGCTCCAAACCAAATGACCAATCATGGTGAGTGGTTCAAGGAATAAATGATGTTAATATGGACCTTTTTTGTGCAAAATATATTGTAATGTGATATTGATTTAGTATAAGAGATTTTACACTTTTACATATTTATCTACAACTTATAAAAATTTTGATTCACTATATGATGTGCCCATGGGGCCATTTCTTCTGTGTAGGAGATTTGACATGTATCCATTAACAAGGCCTTCTTTTGTGTAAAAGATATTGTAATGGTGTTATTCATTTTGTGTAAGAGATTTGTTAATTCTACCACTAACAAGACCTCTTTTTTTCAAGAAAAGATGTGGTATTTCTCTGGAGCGTATAAAAATGTTGATTCATTAAAAGGGACAAATATACAAAAAAATAGTATGCCAACTTATGTAAAATTTGATTCACTTCTAGAAAGAGATAAATATATTGAAGCACAATATGATATCTTGACACTCAAGAATATATTCTACATAGGGTTCACTCCAATCATATAGACAACACATACGAGAGTCCTCTTATAAGAGGGTGCAATCCAATAACACAAAAAACTTAGGGGAGTTCCCACACACTAGGGTGAATTTTGAGAAAAAACGTAAAAGGTAGTCTTCTTAGAGTAGGGTACATTTGCTCTATAATAAAGACAAACACAAGAGGGAGTCCCCTTAGAGTAGGGTGCACTCTAATAATAGAGACAAACATAAGTGGAGTCCCCTTATAGTAGGGTGCACTCTAATAACACAAAAAACTTAGAAGGGAGTCACTTTAGAGTAGAGTGCACTCTAATAATACAAAAAACCACAAGAGGGAGTCCCCTTAAAGTAGGGTGCACAACAGAGAAAAATTTATGAAAACACTTCTGCTCTCAAATCTGACGAAATTGTATAAAATCCACAGCATAAAACCCATAAATAGTAAATATATGTCAAAGAGTGGGCTAACAAATAGAACTATAGCTCATACGATATAACAAAACTGCAAGTCTCCATAATTTGAGAGAAAATTCCGAAAACTCATATCAAATGAAAGATGCAACAGCAACGCCGTGTAATGAGCTCCCTTGCCTCTCAATGATGATGATGATTCCGAAGGTTTCCCACATGGAAATAGCTTCATTCATAGTAATGGCAAACAATTTTTTATAGTTGGAACTTGCATGTGAGCCATTAAGATATTACCGAGCTTTTTGATAGCAGAGGTCGTAACTTGAAAACGGTAGAGATATGGGTGCTTGAAATTTGGCCCATGATTTCATGGCTTGATATTGTTGTAGCTTATCCATGGCTACCTGAAGAACCTCATAAATCTCTTGCATCTAATGTGCGTTTAAAACTAATGGCGCTAGAACATCATTGGATCTTGTGGATTTAGCCATTCTCTACACACAACAAAGTTTCAAGAAAAATCACTCATGCAACTTAAGAGGATGAGGATAATGAGAAAACTAGGATTAAATTTTACAAAATAAACCCACATATTTACACAACAACCACATGCATATTCATTAAAAATTAAGTGTTATCAATTTTTGCACTCATTACTTATATTACAGTCATATATTATAAGCATATACTCTACACAAAGTTACAGACCCAAAGCTATACTTTAATTTTAAGAGGTTTCAAATTGGCATTGAGAAATTCTGGGTGTCGAGCCATACCTTTCAAAGAGATTTATGAATATAGAGATCCACAAATCTAGCTTGCCAAGTCTGTAAGAGAAAAATGTTGAGTTTTAAATATAATAAATAGGACTTTATTCAACTTGAGAGTTTAGAAGAAAAAACGTAAAAGTGATTCCCAATTGTACCTTTGTGTTTTTTGGTGAGACCATATTCTTTTTGGAGGCTCCTAAAAGAAGGACTTAGCATTCCTTGGAATTTTTTGCACCTCCTTTGTATCCTATTTATTGATCCAATGAAAGGAGTTGCATCGGCTTCATTTTTTCCCATGATTTCATGGCTTGATATTGTTGTAGCTTATCCATGGCTACCTGAAGAACCTCATAAATCTCTTGCATCTAATGTGTGTTTAGAAGTGATGGCGCTAGAACATCATTGGATCTTGTGGATTTAGCCATTCTCTACACACAACAAAGTTTCAAGAAAAATCACTCATGCAACTTATGAGGACGAGGATAATGAGAAAACTAGGATTAAATTTTACAAAATAAACCCACATATTTACACAACAACCAACACAAAGTTACAGACCCAAAGCTATACTTTAATTTTAAGAGGTTACAAATTGGCATTGAGAAATTCTGGGTGTCCAACCATACCTTTCAAAGAGATTTATGAATATAGAGATCCACAAATCTAGCTTGCCAAGTCTGTACGAGAAAAATGTTGAGTTTTAAATATAATAAATAGGACTTTATTCAACTTTGATGAACATCATCGATTTCTTCCTCCAAATCACCCAAATTATGATCCATCAAAGACTTCTCTAATTGTGATGTGAGAGGTGCAGTGTGGGAGGCCATGTGGCATTCACCTCCTGTAATGCCATTGGAGGAGGGAAGGTGGAGAGATGGAGAGTGGGACGAGAGATGGAGAGATGGAGAGTGGGATGAGAGATGGAGGGTGACTCCCATCACAGCACCTGTGGGCATGAAAAGGTACTCTATCTTCTATCCCCTACCATATTGGACAGAGTTAAGAACAAATCATCTTTTGGATTCAATGCAAATTTTTTAGAATGTGGCATCAATGATTTGGGACCATCAAATTGGTAAAAAGGACACCCACGCAATAAGCGATGACCAAAAGGATATCGGACGCATGAAAAATTCATGGGCAAGGATAGTCACTAACAAGGTGGTTTTACCAAAGGCGCCATGTAGGTTAACAAGGAAAGAGGAAAATAATACCAAGAATCAAATTTCACCTTTTTGAACATCAACCGATGTAATGAGCTCATTAAAGGGTGCATTTACAATTAAAAAAAAGAAAGGTTAGCATCAATTATATGGTCTCAAATCACATGATTGGCTCAAGATGATATAGGTACGTACATAACTATATCTATTTTTTGGGCACTCCTCGGTTTATGTTTTGTGGACTCTATACTGATCTTTTACTATTTTCAAAATTTGATTTCACTAGTTCATACTTCCAATATCATTTGGTGGGTGCAGAGAAGAGAAAGCTCCGAATGCCATCTATAAATTAGGTATATTGGAGAGCTAAGTTTCAATCGAAACTATAGATTTGTGCGTTTGGTATAACATATAGCTTTGAAATTATCTATTAATCTTTAATTTAGCATTTATTCCTTTGTTGAATAGGTGGATAGAGTCAAAGGAGATTCATCCAGATTCCATTGAGAAGGTTTGAGTTCACTCAATTGAGGTAGTGTGTATGATTGAAGAAAGCTTTCCAACAAGCATACTCATAATTCAATTTCACCTTCTAGTACATTTGGTGGATGAGGTGGCTATATGTGGCGTTGTTCATAGCCGGTGGATGTTCTTTCTTAAGCACTTCATGAAATCTTGAAGGGATTTGTAAGGAAAAGAGCAAGGCCAGAAGGAAGCATGGTTGGTGCAAAAGTCCCTCGTATACATCTTTGAATATTTGAAACAAATTGATGCATCTATGCCTAGATTCATGCATAATGAAAAAGTGGATTGAGAAATATGAAGATGCAAGAAAGACAAGGACAAAGGAGAGAAGAGCATTTAAGAGATTAACACAAAGGCACATGGCATACCCACCTAGGCTAAAGGCTCTTCCAAAGGATTTCAATATTGAATGGCTTAGAGATTCCCTAGAGCAAGGCAAAAGGACAGAAGAGGAGATTACAAGAGAAGAATGGGAGTATGCAAGGGGACGAGACTTCCATGTAAACAAAGATGTTTTTCCAAGATAGATAATGTTGAGTACTAAATTGCTTACATATAAACTATATTAAATATTTTAATTGGGTTGCACTATAAAGTGCACAATGCAATGTGGTCAGAAGATCGACATTTTTGCACTGAAATTATGGCAAGATTCAAGAGACACATACGTCCTACGACAACATTGTGAATAGGTTTACACTTGATTTTCAAATTTTATGGATCTATAGATAGAAGGAAGACATTGTATATATTTTCTTGTAACTATTTTGTGGCTCTTTCTTTTAGATTGTATTTCATCAATACCAAAGATATTCTACTGGTGTTATGTAATACAACTAGCTTCTTGATATAAACGTATATTTCAATATCAAGATGTTGAAGAAGAAATGCATGGTGGACAATCAATGGAGAATGCAACTAACACAATCACTATGACAATTATGAGGACCATGATGATAATACCTCTACATCGTCTTCAAGTAGTGGAATAGGACTTTGTATTGATATAGGAGCCATCGAAATGATGGATTTAGAGATAGACCAATCGGCATGCATGGATTTATTGCAAGATGGATTTGATGATGGTACAAATTACATATATATCATCATAAGATATAAACACATTGATCATTTCATATAACTATTTAACGATTTTGTTATTTTATTTCAAAAATATTTGGATGTTTGTCAAGCTTTTTGGGTTCTAATTTATTTTAAGCTTTTATTTCTATAAAATTCATTACTCTTTTTTTTTTCTCAGCATCCTGAGAGTGGCACTTATAACAATGCTTATAGCGATGTTTTTACAGTGCCACTGAGTGACGGTTAAAGCGGTGTTTAACTAGCTATAGCACCTCTAAGCGGTGCCAATAATGGCATTAACTGAAGTGTAACCACTATTGGCTCCAGTAAAGACGTTAATAGCGGCACTTATCTAGCGCCATTGAGCGGCACTAATAACGATGCTTATAGTGGTGTAACGTAAAACGTTGCAAATAAATGTCGCTAATAATGTATTCTGTTGTAGAACAAGAGATTTTACCTATTGCCATTTAATCCACATCTTAAGCTTCTCACCTATGATAATGATATAGCCCTATATCATTTATTAAAATCCATCTCTATAGATATGAGCTACCAATCTATAGGATGATATAATATTATGGCTTTATAGATATTTCTTATGAGCTGTGACTACCTTGATTGAGGTAGACACAGAGCCTAGCCTAAAGGCATATCACTGGCTATAGGGCCATATCTCTATAGCCAAGATAGATCCGACCCCAGGCCCATATCTTTAAACAATTACTGAAATAGCCTCTAGGCCAAAACTTAACATGTTTCTCTATACCCCTGATTGCCAACAAGAGAAATGACTTTTTGGCTCCTAACCCACAATACATTAGACATGTAAAGTTTGTAACCATTGTCAGTTTCAACTTTCCGGTATAAATTAAATGAAGTAAACTTTTATGTATATTAAGCATATGTGACACTATTTTAATGTGTTAGACATTACTAAAGTTTTTTGGAGTTATAAATGAATCATTTGTGCATGCTTGGATAAGAATCAATTTATGAGTCTGACATATGTGAGCACTCTGTATAGCCCAGAAAATCAGGCATAGTCCACATCCAGATACCATTGCATTGCGGCATGAAACTAGATGAGAAACATCATGCACCCTTAGGCATCTCCATAATTTCTCGATGTCATCAATCATGGGCTCAACGTATACATTTATATTCTTTACCTTGTGCTTCCGAGGCAGCACAAGAAACGCAAGCATCACATGACCCTTCTTGATGGACCTCTATTGGAGGAATATTGTAATTCACAGCAACAATGGGCCATGTGGACCATGATGTAGACTTCAATCCAAATGGGTTCACCCTATCCATACCCAAAATTATGGGGCTCATCTTTGCACTATGACCATCCATCCTGAGTGTGAGTCCAAGCCAATGAGTTAACGGGATTTCTCATCACTTTGCCAGTTGAATGATGGTTCACATTCCATGTCATTAACTCAGTGATGGATTGACACCAAAAAATATGCTAAATGCGAGGTATAATAGGAAATTGCCTCAATACCTTTTGTAGAATTTTTGGACCCTATAAATCCTTCCTCTAACTACCCTCTCCACAAATTGGACATTGCTTGACATTGGCAAAGGCACTCCTTAATAGTACACAATCATTACAACATACATGAATTTCAGTGTGGACCATACCAAGCTTGGAAAGTATTCTTTGAGCATAACTTCTTCTTGTGGGGGCATAAAATTATTTGTTAAGAGCATCTTCTTTAATAACCAGAGTAGGATATTTATACTATTATTGCTCCATCTATATGTTGTTTGCAAGTGGAGGATTTCCAAGCATGCCTACAAAGTTTACTTTGCACCCTCGTACAAAAGTGTGTTAGCCTCCTTGTGTAACACATCCTCTCTTTTGTGTGTTTCAAAGTTAAATGCCTCTTCCTCACCGTCGCTTTGAAAAAGTGAGTGATCATCTCCTCCATGACATCCTCCTCCTCTATCTCATGTGGAGGAAATTTTTGGTAATTCAAATGTATTGAACATGCTCCACTTTCCAAGTTCTTCCCTAAGTTTCCCCTAATGACAAAATAATGAGGCATATTGTGTAGTAGTCGTGCACAAATATTCATGCCCAACTCATCCTAATGAACCATATTTAAAAATGACACTCAACATTACATATGGCAAACCATGAGTTTACATTTCAAGGCATAAGTTTATATACCAACAGGGGAATTCGCTTGCAACATTAAGTTGGCTTGCATTGGTTCAAAAGATCCCCATTTCGTAATATGCTCCACTGTCACTCGTCGTTCATGTACATAAACATTCTCGCATCTTGCACATGAAAAAGGGAGTTTTCTTTGAAAACCACTTCTAGACCTCGAATTAATGGTGACCCATCTTTAACCAGATCTCTACCAGGAACAAAAAGTGTGTAATTAAAAAATTGAATATGAATACATACACTAAATCTACTAGTGTCAATGGTATATGCATAGACTTGCTCTCTGGAATTTACCCAACGTCACTATAAACGTCGTTAAAAACACTAATAACACAAAAAAACTTAGAAGGGAGTCCCTTTAGAGTAGAGTGCACTACAATAATAGAGAAAACCACAAGAGAGAACAAATTATGAAAACACCTATGATCTTAAATATGATAAAATTGTATTAAATCCACAACATAAAATCCATTGATAGTAAATATGTGTCAAAGAGTGGGCTAACAAATAGAACTATAGCTCATACAATATAAAAAAACAAGTCTCCATTGAGAGAAAATTCAAAAAACTCATATCAAATGAAAGATGCAAGAGAAACGTCGTGCAATGAGCTCCCTTGCTTATCAATTATGATGATGATTCCAAAGGTTTCCCACATGGAAATAGCTTCGTTCATAGTTATGGCAGACAAATTTTTATAGTTGGGACTTGCATATGAGCCATTAAGAGATTACTGAGCTTATTGATAGCAGAGGTCATAACTTGAAAACGATAGAGATATGGGTGCTTGAAATTTGTCAAAGAAAGAGTGAGCTAACAAATAGAACTATAGCTCATACAATATAAAAAAATAGCAACTCTCTATTGAGAGAAAATTCAGAAAACTCATATAAAATGAAAGAAGCAAGAACAGCGTCGTGCAATGAACTCCCTTGCCTCTCATTGATGATAATGATTCCAAAGCTTTCCCACATGGAAATAGCTTCGTTCACATTAATGCCAGTTAAAAAAATTATAGTTGGGACTTGCATGTGAGCCATTAAGAGATTACTGAGCTTTTTGATAGCAGAGGTCGTAACTTGAAAACGGTAGAGATATGGGTGCTTGAAATTTGGCCCATGATTTCATGGCTTGATATTGTTATAGCTTATCCATGGCTACCTCAAGAACCTCATAAATCTGTTGTATCTAATGTGCGTTTAAGCTTATGGCGCTAGAACATCATTGGATCTTGTGGATTTAGCCATTCTCTACACAACAAAGTTTCAAGAAAAATCACTCGTGCAATTAAAGAGGACGATGATAATGAGAAAACTAGGGATAAATTTTACAAAATAAACCCACATATTTACACAACAACAACATGCATATTCATTAAAAATTAAGTGTTATCAATTTTTGCACTCATTACTTTTATTACAGTCATATATTATGAGCATATACTTTACACAAAGTTACAGACCAAAAGCTATACTTTAATTTTAAGAGGTTTCAAATTGACATTGAAAAATTGTGGGTGTCCAACCATACCTTCTTCAAAGAGACTTATGAATATAGAGATCCACAAATCTAGCTTGCCAAGTCTTTATGAGAAAAATGTTGAGTTTTAAATATAATAAATAGGACTTTATTCAACTTGAGAGTTTAGAATAAACAACATAAAAGTGATTCCCAACTGTACCTTTGTGTTTTTTGGTGAGACCATATTCTTTTTGGAGGTTCCTAAAAAAGGGTCTTAGAATTCCTTAGAATTTTTCGCACCTCCTTTGTATGATAATTATTGACCCAATTGAAGGAGTTGCATCGACTTCATTTTATCTATGTCTGGTTCAACTTTGTTAAGAACTTGAATTTGTACATTACTAACATGTTGAGTAGAACCACCACTATTATGAGTTGTATGACTTACATCTGCTAATGATGTGTCATTTGTTGGAACGTGTTGGATTCATCAAGTGTATAGCAACAATAGAAAGTCTACCTTTTTAAGCATGCTTTCTACGCATTTCAAATTCTTATGTGCCCATTCCTTAAAAACTTCTTTGACCATTATATCATAGTCTGACTTTACGTTCTTACTTGTCAATTTCAGAGATCTCACAATTGCAGGATATAATGCGTGTCCAATTTGTTGTCCATCACTTGTTTCCAAACAAGCACATGCACTAAAGAAAGTGGTGTATGATGAACATCATCGATTTCTTCCTCCAAATCACCCAAATTATGATCCATCAAAGGCTTCTATAATTGTGATGTGAGAGGTGCAGACTGGGAGGCCATGTGGCATTCACCTCCTACAATGCCATTGGAGGGAAGGTGGAGAGATGGAGAGTGGGAGGAGAGATGGAGGGTGACTCCCATCACAACACCTGTGGGCATGAAAAGGTACTCAATCTTCTATCCTCTACCATATTCGACAGAGTTAAGAATACATCATCTTTTGGATTAAATGCAAACTTTTTAGAATGTGGCATCAATGATTTGGGACCATCTAGTTGGTAAAAAAAACATCTAATTGGTAAAAAAGACACCCACGCAATAAGGGATGACCAAAAGGATATCCGACGTATGAAAAATGCATGGGCTGTTGGAGCTCTATATATGGCTCACTCTACCTAACTTGGTCTCACCTATATATACGTATCTTGTCCTCAATATGAATCAGTCTTTGGGAGTGTACATGATGTGTCTCTTGTCTTGTCTCTTTGTCTCTACATTTGAACATGGTATCAGAGCATCTATGAGGGAAGCATCTATGTCTTCTTGTTAAATTCATGATTATAATTTCATGTCTTACAAGATTGTTCTTTGATTATGTGTTGTCTACATGATTTTATACCTTAACTTGTTGTAATTAGAGTTGTTTCTTAATCGCGTCCTTAAAACCAAAACCAGTGCAAGTGCGTAGATTGTATTGTGCTGGTGAATCCTATCAAAAAAGTTTGTCAAACGGAGTTGTGAGTCAAAAGTTATGACAGTTCAGGCAAACTGCATCTGTAAAACAGCAAAACAGGTTCTTTGTGTGAGCACACAGGTTTTGTCTTCATCAAGTGTCTTTGTGAGCACACAGGTTTCGTCTTCGTCAAGCTTTTTTAGCAACCCGCCCAAATCTAGCTTCTTCGTCAAGCGTTTTTAGCAAACCGCCAAATCTAGCTTTTTCGTCAAGCGTCTACCAATGAATCTTGCGTCCCACATCTCGGATTTTGCTATTTTTAGCAAAGCGACCAATCTAGCTTTTTAATGAATCTTGCGTCCCACGTCTCGCTATTTTGAGGACTCTTTTCTTATTGACGTCTCTTATCTCTTGCAGTCGTCCTTGTCTATGGTGTGCAGATTTTGTGATTTTACCTTATACGTCTTCTCTCAGATAGATATGGCTATGACTGTTCTCGTCAATGGTTTTCCTTCTGGCCAACGTTCTATTCCTTCTTTTCAAGGCCAAGGGTTTCCCGATTGGAAAGCAAAGATGCTGTTAATTCTTGAAGGCGATGAGCTCTCAGATGTTGTTATTGGCAATTCTCTATGTCCGTCTCAGCCTATTATTCCGAATTCTGACAACGTTCTTATCACGGAAGGCCCTGTTTTTGATGCATGGCATCTTGCTTATATGGATTGGCAGAGGCGTGATAAAGCAGCTCGTCGGTATATTCTTTCTGCTCTTAGTGATTCTCTCATGCTTGATGTGTATGACTTTCCTACTTCCCATGACGTATGGGAGTATCTTATAGCAAATTTTCAGAAAAAGTCTGTTACAGAAACACTTTATTTGAGAGGTTTGCTTTCAAAGTTACAGTATGAAGTTGGTACTGCTATGACGGGACATATTGATTCTTTCAAATCTATTATTAATCAACTTGCTGCTGCGGGTGATCCTGTTCCACGAAAGCAACTTATTACAATTCTTCTTGATACAATAAAGGATCCGTCTTATGACAACATTGTTACCATTCTTTCTAACAAGGACGGTCTTGATTTTGACCAAACTTGCATATCTTTGATTGAGTATTCTCAACGTCAACAACGACGTAGCGTTGGTCATGATGCAGTTATGTTTTCACAACAAGAGGAGCCTGAGTCACAACAGTTGAAACGGGCCTTTAATGTGCGAAGGCGTTCTTTTCAACGAGGCAACCGTAGAGGTGGTCGTCGTAGTGGTAGTTTCTCTCGTCTCAAATTTCCTAACAAGCATTGTTCTTACTGCAATAGGAATGGTCATACTGAAGATGACTGTTGGGCACGTCAATATGATGAAGAACACAACATTACCACAAAACAACCACGTTTATCTAGAGATTCTTCTTCTTGTGATTATTGTGGAAAATCTGATCATCCCTCTTCCATGTGCTTTAAGCGTCGATTTGATGTAGATCGAAATCGAGCATATGCAGCCGAGCATCATGATAATGTTATGCCTGAAACAAGTTGTGTTTTATGTTTAGTTCCCCCAGACAGAATACTTCATGTACGTGATGGTTCACTTTTCATTATTGATTCTGGTGCTACAGGAAATATGACATATGAATCTAAGTGGCTACATAACTATCATTCTTTACCTGTTAAGCGTGTTGTTTATCTTGCTGATGATACAACTTGCCAAGTCAAGGGCATTGGAGATTTATATCTTGGCACCTTATCTTCTTCAACTCGAGTTTTACGAGGGGTTTTACATGTCCCAGAACTTCAACGTAATCTTCTTTCAGTTGCAAGACTTGTTGATCTTGGTTTGTTTGTTGGATTCGACCACACCAAATGCCGCATTGAGAAAGATGGACAGATTATTGCGACTGCTTCTCGTAATGGCAATTTGTTTGAGCTCTCTCTTAATGATGCTGTAGCAAATGTTGTCACTGCTCCAGGGGATCATGATTGCAAGATATGGCATCATCGCTTTGTTCATGCTAGTTTCTCAAAGCTTCTTAATCTTCATCGTCAAGGTCTTGTACGCGGAATGGATCTTAAAGCTCATCCTCATATGGGAATCTGTGAGTTTTGTGCTCTTGGCAAACACAATCGTAAACCCTTTCCTCTCTCGAATTCAGTTCATTCTCATGATTTGTTGGATCTTGTTCATACCGACATTTGTGGACCTTTGCCTCCATCAAGAACACAACATCGTTATTTCATTACGTTTATTGATGATTACTCACGGTATACAGTTGTTTTCTTGCTTCAATAAAAATCTGAGGCGTTATCTATTTTTAAGCAATTTCACAAGGCTGCCGAACTTCAAACTGGACGTCGCCTCAAGAAACTTCGCAGCAATAATGGTGGAGAATATGTGTCTCGTGAGTTTGAGAGTTATTGTATGGACCATGGTATTCATCATGAACATACAATTCCATATTCACCTCAATAGAACGGTGTTGCTGAACGTAAGAATCGCACTATTATCAATGCTATACGATGTATGCTGATTCATTCTGGGTTATCTCGTGTCTTCTGGAGTGAAGCTCTCTTGACAGTAGTCTTTGTTCAGAATCATCTTCCTACTACTGCTCCTTCTGGTAAGATACCCATCACAGCATGGACAGGTGATATTCCTTCTGTATCTCATTTTCGAACCTTTGGATGTATTGCTTACATTCATGTTCCTAAAGAAACACGAGCAAAGCTTGATGCTCCTGGCCTTAAAGTTATTTTTATTGGGTATTCTGACACTTCCAAAGGCTACAAATTCTATGACCCGTCCTCCAAGAAAGTGCTTGTGAATCGTGATGCTATATTCAATGAACAGCTTATGGGCCGTACATGGTCCATGGATGATTCTGATGATACTAAATCTTTGCTTCAAGCTTTTCCATTCTTGTGTGATGATGAATCTTCTTCTATAGAGCAAATTTCCTCTTCACAACCATCTAAAGAGCAACTTTCCTCTTCACAACCATTGATTCCGAATGCTGTCATTGATGATGTTGACATTTTTATTGATCTGCCTATTGATTTTGAGCATGGTTCTTGTCATGTTTATGATGAAGATTTTGAGGCTAATGTTTTCTCTACTTCTGAAGATCCAGCCACGTACAGTGATGCTATATGTTCTCCACAAAAGGATCAATGGCAAGAGGCTATGGAAGCAGAGTATGATTCTCTTATCTCTAAAGGTACATGGATACTCACTGAGCTACCTCCTGGCCGTATTGCCATTAAGTGTAAGTGGGTATATAAGACAAAATTTAAAGCAGATGGATCCTTTGACAAATTCAAGGCACGTTTAGTTGCCAAAGGTTATTCTCAAGTTGCTGGCGTTGATTATCACGAAACCTTTTCACCAGTTGTTCGCATTACTAGTATTCGAGTTTTATTGGCATTTGCTGTTCAATTTGACTTAGAAATTCATCAGATGGACGTGCGCACAGCTTTCTTGAATGGAGATTTGAATGAAGAAATTTACATGGAGCAGCCAGAAGGATTTGTTATTGCAGGGAAGGAAGATCTTGTTGCTCGTCTTCATAGGGCTTTATATGGTCTTAAACAAGCTTCACGGGCCTGGTACATTAAGTTTGATCTTTTTCTTACCTCCCATGGTTTTCTCTCTTGCTCTTCTGATCCCAACTTATTTACCAAACACCAAAATGGTAGTTTTGTAATCCTTGCCCTTTATGTGGATGATACAATCCTTGTTTCCAATGATTTGGGATTTCTACACCAAAGTAAGTAGTTGTTATCTTCGGCATTTGATATGGTGGATCTTGGAGAGCTTCACTCGTGTCTTGGCATTCAGATTCAAAGGGATCGCAGTAAAGGTATTTTATTACTTCGACAGTCAAAGTTTATTGAAGATACTATTAAGAAGTTTGGTTTGGAATCTGCATATTCAGCAACTACTCCTTGTCTTGCGAGTTCCATGAAAAACACTTCTGATGGTGGTGGCCAGCTTGTTACAAATCAACCATATGCTAATTTGGTTGGGTGTCTTCAAGTTGTTGGTTTGAACACTCGTCCTGACATTTTGTTTATTGCTAACTATCTCGGGCAACACCTTGCATGTCCTTCTCTTAAGCATTGGTCTTCAGCAAAGCGCGTGTTGAAATACTTGAAAGGCACTATAGATTATGGTTTGGTTTATCAATGACAATTCACATCCGACTCCATTCCATCTCTTTCTCTTTTGGTTTACACAGATGCAGATTGGGCCAGCTCACATTTATCTATGCGATCTACTAGTGGCAATTGTTTCTTCATTAATGGTTGTCTTATTTCTTGGACCAGCAAGAAACAACGTTGTGTTGCAGTTTCTACAACCGAATCTGAATATGTTGCGGCATCACTTGCAGCTCGTGAACTCATTTGGCTTCGACAAGTGTTGACAGATATCGGCCATTCTCCTCTTTCTAGTACACCCTTGCGGTGTGATAATCAGAGTGCTATTAGTCTTGCAAAAGACTATGTCCAACATAACAAGTCAAAACATATTGCTGTGCATTACCATTATGTTCGATACGAAGTACGCAAAGGCACTATCATGATTGAACATTGTCCAAGTGACCAGATGATTGCAGATATTCTTACCAAAGGTCTCAATGAGTCACGCTTCATTCTCTTGCGCTCAGAGCTTGGAGTTGCCTCGGGCTCACTCTTTCTAGATTAGGCTCTTTACTCTTATGGTAGCTTTGTACATATATCGTTGTAATCTTCTAGACACCATGCACTTTGCACACTCCACAATTGCTCACTATGACCTCTTGGTCCTTTTGTATATTTGTACATAGATGCACAATGCACTTTCACATCATTACTTCTGGTTTATATTTTCACATTGCTGTGAGCCCTGACGTGACGGTGGCTCTGAGGGAGCACGTGATGGTGGCTGTGAGGGTGTACGTGAGTGTGTCTGGGACGAGGTATGTCTCCTCGGTGGACGTGGAAGAGGAGAAGCTGCATGCCGTCTCGTCGAACTCGGAGGAATAGACGGCACTGGAGTGCCCTGGATACTCGCGATAGGGGTATAGACACCAGGCAGGGAAGGAGGGGGATAGGCATACATATACTCTGTAAGCTCAACCGGACCAGGTTGGCGCCCAAAGTGATTCATCATCTCCATCAACCAATTGCTGTACGCAAATGGATCGGATGAAGAACCTGGAATATCCATAAAGAACCTGCAACAAACATCATCATGTACATCATGGGCTGTCTCTTGACTCACACATTGTCATTACACAAGTCAATTGCCTGCAAACCATGAAATCTGAAACGCCGCAGTTTTTTGTCTGCAGAAACGCGTGTATACACCCGTCAAAAAACGCGTGTATACACCCGGCCAAAAACGCGTGTATATGCGCGTGAAAAAACTCTGCAGACAGGTTACACGCGCTTCTACACGCGTTCGTACACGCGACCTGCGAAAAAATTTTCTCGAAAAGACCGACCCCCCGACAAAGACAGAATGTCCTTATAAAAGGACCAGCCATTGTCGCCCCTGTCAGGATGCAGCAACCCAATCGTGTGCAAGAAGACAAACCCAAAGAGCAAAGAGCAAAGTAAACAAATCTGACAAAAAGAGACAAGGCACAGGACAAAGTGACTCACCTCTGAAAAAGTGAGTCCTCTCTGCTCCTTCTCTGCTCCCTCCTTCTCCCGTGTGTGTGCTCCTTTCTCTGCTCCCTCCTTGCTGTTGGAAGAGGCGAAAACAGGCGAAAACGCATGCACTGTTGATTTCTAAGTTCAAAATCTATATTTGGGGAAGGCGGGCTATTTTTAGTTTAAATATGCCGCCGCGTTTATGTTCGCGTTTAGGAACGCAGGTATATTCGCGTGTATATGCTTTTAGCTGCGTTGATACACGCATTTTGCAGAAATTAGCTGCGTGAATACATGCGTTTTTTAGGAAGTAGCCGCGTTAATACACGCAAATTTTAGGAGATAGCCGCGTGAATACACGCGATTTTGTGCTTTCATTAAAAATATATAATGAGTTTGAGTTTGTGTTTTCTGATTTGTACACAGGATGTCATCAACCTCTTCAAGCAGTTCTGGGGAAGATGAGACAATGCGTCATCGTAATCGCGATGTGTGGTTGGGACAACGGATCAAATGTATGTGTAATCGATGTCAAGGATGCATTGTACGAGCACGTCGAATTACCTTGAATCACATCTCCATGTATGGAGAATGGAATCAAACAGGTTTAGAGGTGAGTAGATGTAAATTGATGGTATTCAAATGACTCATGGTATCCAAATTAAATTAATAGAGTTGTAACATATAATTTGATAAATTGAAGCAGGATGCAGTACCACACCCTAACATGGTACCCTACGCGTGACGAGAGCACGTAAAGCGTCGACGAGATGATGCTGGAGCTTCGGGATCTATTGTCAGAGATGAGTGGGAAAGGGACGACAATAGCCCTGCACCCCACGAAGTTGTGGAAGAGGAGGTGCTTGATGATATGGTGCGGAATCTTTTTAAGGATGATCCCAAAGGTATGGACGACGATGATATGGAACAAGAGCATCTTTATAAAGCTTCATCGACACCAGTGTTTGAAGGGTGCACATTCTCAGTTTTACGTGCTTCACTTGAACTACTTAATATACAAACAGTTTATGGATGGAGCAATGCAAGTCTTGACGCATTGTTGAAGTAAGCATTCTAACTTATAAATTTGAATTAGTGGTTTAAGGTTTAGGATTTAAGACTAATTATAATTGATGATATTGGATGCAGGCTATTGTCAAACATGCTTCCAAAGGAAAATAGACTACCCACCTCAAGAGACATAGCGAGGCGCTATGTGACATCTCTTGGAGGACTGGATTATGATAAAATACATGCATGCGTCAATGATTGCATTCTCTTTCGTGGGACGCATAAGGAGGCTCTGACATGTCCCACTTGTGGTGAAGCAAGGTACATAACAGATATGAAGAGTTTTGATGTACCTCGTAAAGTCTTGCGACACTTTCCTATAATTCCTCGCATCAAACACATGTTCAAGTGCAAATCCATAGCAGAGCTCATGTCATGGCATTCCTCACATCGATCGGATGATGGCATGTGGAGAATTCCCGCAGACACTCCTGCTTGGAAGCATATTGAAGATGAGTGGCCCAGCTTTAAAACAGAGCCCAGAAACTTGAGACTTGGCCTGGGTATGGATGGAGTGAATCCATTTGGTTTCAAAAGCACCGCATACAGCGTGTGGCCAGTTGTGCTGGTGAATTACAACCTTCCACCATCAATGGCGATCAAGAAGGGACATCTTATGTTATCCCTTCTAATTCCAGGGAAACATAAAGTCAAGCATATGGATGTTTATCTTGAACCACTGATTGATGAGTTGGAGGAACTATGGAGAGGTGTTGCGGTGGTGGACATTAGTAGGCCTCCCTCCTCTCGACACTTCGACTTAAAAGCAGTGTTGATGTGGACAATGCATGACTTTCCAGGATACAGCGATTGTTCTGGTAAGAATTCTAATTACCTCCCTACTCTATTACTATTGGCTATATATATTAATTAGACGGTTTGACTTTATTATTCTAACTTTTATTTATATTTTAACAGGTTTGAAAACATCGGGTAAACATGCATGTCCTGTTTGTGGCCCTTCGTTAGTACATGAGTATGCTGATGGTTTGTGTAAGACTATATTCGATAATCATCATCGATTTCTCCCCTCAGATCATCCTAAATATGTTGCTAGTAAGAGTAACATTCCTCCACAAACACTTCGTGCAAAAGATTGGAAGCGTATTTGGGAGTCTACAACTATTCTTCCTCCAGATGGCATGAACAGGTATAGTGATGTTTTTTCAATCTTGTTTTGTGTAGTCTCTAATTGGATTAAAGGTCACATAGAGCAATCCCTTGTGCAGGTACTCCATTTTTTTCCGGCTGCCATATTGGACCCATCTTAAGATCAACCATCTTCTTGATCCCATGCACATCTTCAAGAATGTGGGATCTGGTATTTGGGAACATATTACTGGTAAACGAGACAATGTTAGCGTACGTGAGGACTTGCGGGTCGCAGGACGTATGCGTCAAGCTTGGCCACGAGAGGTGGGTGGGCACGTTCGTCTTCCGCCTGCACCATGGATTATATCAAAGAAAGAGGAGAAGCAGGTAAAGCAGGCCATCACCACTTTGCGTACTCCCACTGGATGCATGAGATCATTGAAGGGAGCCTTTACAACCACTAAGAAAAGAGGCGTTGAGCAACTATATGGGTTGAAGTCCCACGATTGGCACAAGATGCTTCAAGTAAGTGTTTTCCAAGTCTTGTACGTACGTTGAAATTAAATTTTGTAATGCCATAAACCATAAATGTGCTCTTATGTGCGCAGTTCATACTACCTACTAGCATCGACCATTGTGCGAATAAGAGTTTGAAAAAATGTATTTATAAGATGGGCGAGCTTGTGAGGTATGTAAAACCCATGCTCAGATCACCCTTCATTATACCTTGCAAAATGAACGTGCATGAGGTATAACGTACTATTTATTTATTTTTCAGATATGTTAGTTCCAAAGCAATTGATCCAGCCACGTTGGATGATGCGCGTGTTATGGCAGTGGAGGTGGTTTGTTTGGTAGAGGAGACTTTTCCGCGAACCATTCTCACAAGTCAACTACATCTCATTGTGCATTTAGTGGACGAAATTGCTTTATGTGGTACTGTGCATGCACGTTGGATGTTCTTCCTAGAGCGCTTCATGAAGACCTTAAAAGACTTTGTGAGGCAAAGTGCAAGGCCTGAAGGAAGCATGGCTGAGGGTTGGTTGATACAAGAGTCTCTTGTATATATTTCAGAATTTCTTGGTCAGGTGGACAGCTCTTTGCCACGACTATGGAGCAATGAAGAGGACTTGAGGATGACCTCTATTGTGCCTCAAGGAAAAGGACAGAGTAAAGTAATTGACAGAACATTGATTGATGATCTCAATTTCACTTGTATCCTTAATAGTGATGTGATGAGTAGATGGGTTACAAGATATGAGGATGCAAAGACAAAAAGGCAAGCAGAAAGAGCTCTCTTTCGGAGGCAACATGGCTCTCGGAAGGCGTACCCTAAGCATCTAGCAACACTTCCGAATGATATCCATGTTGATTGGTTGCATGAGGAAATGGAGAGAGCAGAGAGCGACGAGGGGCTGCATATCACGGCGGAAGAATGGGAGTATGCACGAGGATGCATGTCAAAGGTACATAGAACTAATGTTTTGCATTAGTTGTAAGTGATTTGTCTTTAATATTTATTCACATTGCTTACACAAATATTGCTTCTATTTTGGTCCAGTGCACTATGTTCAATGCTATATGGTGTGAAGGCAAGCATTTTCGAACACAAAGAATTGATGAAAAGAGAAATACACAAGATTGTGGTGTCATTAGTAGCTTTGAGGGAGCTAATGGAAAAATGGATGATTATTGTGGCATAATCCAAGACATATTTAGGCTTGACTTTCGTCGCTTCTTTGTGTATGTTTTGGATGTCAAATGGCAAATGAACGTGGTGGAAAAAGGGCCTGATGCAACGATAAAACGCCATGCAAGTGGATATGTAACTATTGACTCTACAAAGTTCTGGCAAACAAAGAAAGATAGGCTTGTATTGCCACAACAATGTGAGCAGGTATGCATTTTTTTACTAATGTGTTTCATGTACATATATATCTAAGCTCGCGTACCCCTTGACTTTTGATATGCTAATTAATTACTGTACTGTGTGTATTTGAGTAGGTTATCTATCTACCAATGGTGCATGACATCAAATGGTGGTACGTCATCCCTATTGCACCACGTTCCAAAGTGATGTATAATACATTCACTGATATGGAGCATATGGAGGATGTAACAAGCCGCAATGAAGATGACGTCGAACATGCCATTGAAGATGTTGTGATCGATGATCAAGAAATAAGAGATGATCGTGATAATGAGGATGAGCATGCCATTTCTCATGATCATGAGAATGACCCTACCATTGAGGATGATGGTGATGTTGATGAGGATGATCAGGACATCGATACCATTATCAATGGAGTACAGAATATCGATAGTGGAATAAATTTAATCGTAGCCTTACCAATTGATCAAATGGATATTGATGTTGATCGTTTGACAAGGATGGATCTTATTGAAGATGAGATCGAACCCTAACCAATCCGTCACTGTATGTTCTAAATTGATGACATTTCTATCATCTCATATGCATGATTTATTTTTGAATATATTTCATTGTTGTAAATGCATGTAGTGGGATTGTGTAATGATGTATACTGTAATGTACTATGAGATGGTTTAAGGAAAATAGTTTTTAATTTTGTTAAGGAATTCAGTTTTTTTTCAGTTTTTCTATGCCATGCGTGTATTAATCCGTGTACAGTGCCGTGTATTTATCCGTGTATAATAGCGAGTATCACCCCGTAAATATTATCGTGTATTTATGTGTGTATTACTGCGTGTATATAAACGCATTTATACACGCGTTGATAAATGCAAATATACATGCGAACTTAAATGCTAAAATACACGCGCCCGATTCTATTCAAATACAAGTGCGACCATACACGCGTTCGTAATTTATCGCGTGTATGAAACGCGTGTATGGCAGCATTGTCTTGTAGTGAGAGCTTTATGTAATATTGCATTCATAAGCTTATGCATTCATGCATTAAGCTTATGCTTATGTATTATTGTATAAAGCTTAATTCATAATGCATTAAGAAATGCTTAATGTATTATTGCATAAGATTTATGTATTATTGCATAAATCTTAATGCATTATTGCATAAAGCTTAATGCATGAAGAATATGCTTAATTCACTATTACATAAGCTTAATGTATTATTGCATTATGCTTAATGCAAAATATGTTAATGCATTATTTCATAAGCTTTATGCAATAATTCACTAATAGTGCATTATGCATAAGCCTATGTATTCTTGCATTAAGTTTAATGAATAATGCATTAATGCATAAGATTATACTTAATTCATTATTTCATTAAGCTTATGACTAAACATTAAGCATAAGATTATGTGTTAACGCATTGAGCATAAGCTTATGTTTTATTTCATTAAGCATAAGCTTACATGTTCTTTTACTAAGTGTAAGCATAAGCTTATGTGTTATTTCATTAAGCATAAGCTTATGTATTATTTCATTAATCTTAATGAATAATGCCTTAATGCATTATTCTCATGCTTAAAGCATTATTGCATAATCTTATACTTAATGCATTATTACATTAAGCATTTTGGCTTAAACTTTACTATTTTTTTAATGTGCCTAGGTTCTTCTCTTTTTTGCCTAGGTCAAATCAATCTTCTCAAAACTCCCTCAACCATGTACAAGATTCTAAAAAGTATAAGAGCTAAGCACTTGACCAAACTCTTTGTAAATTTTTACGCCTTCAGGTGTTGGGGATTATTTCTTGAGGTTTTTTGCCTATGTATATTTCTTAAGCTTAATACATTATGCATAATACATTAATTCCTAATGCATAAGCGTAATGCATTATGCTCATGCATTAAGCTGAATAGCTTTATGCATTAATGCTTAAAGCATTACTGTATTATTCTCACGCATTAATGCTTAATTCATCAATGCATTAAGCATTAATGCATAATGCATAATGCATTAAGCCTATGCTTAATGCATTACACTAATGTTTAATGAATTATGCCTATGCTTAATGCATTAAGCCTTTGTGTTAATTCTTAATGTATTATGAATAAGAATAATATCTCGAGCCTATGCATCAATGCTTAATGCGTAAGCAAGGTATTGAGGCAATTTCCTATTATACCTCGCATTTAGCATATTTTTTGGTGTCAATCCATCACTGAGTTAATGACATGGAATGTGAACCATCATTCAACTGGCAAAGTGATGAGAAATCCCGTTAACTCATTGGCTTGGACTCACACTCAGGATGGATGGCCATAGTGCAAAGATGAGCCCCATAATTTATGGCTTGGATTGGGTATGGATAGGGTGAACCCATTTGGATTGAAGTCTACATCATGGTCCACATGGCCCATTGTTGTTGTGAATTACAATATTCCTCCAATAGAGGTCCATCAAGAAGGGTCATGTGATGCTTGCGTTTCTTGTGCTGCCTCGGAAGCACAAGGTAAAGAATATAAATGTATACGTTGAGCCCATGATTGATGACATCGATAAATTATGGAGATGCCTAAGGGTGCATGATGTTTCTCATCTAGTTTCATGCCGCAATGCAATGGTATCTGGATGTGGACTATGCCTGATTTTCTGGGCTGTACAGAGTGCTCACATATGTCAGACTCATAAATTGATTCTTATCCAAGCATGCGCAAATGATTCATTTATAACTCTAATTTATTGTAATGTCTATTGACTTTACGTTCTTACTTGTCAATTTCAGAGATCTCACAATTGCAGGATATAATGCGTGTCCAATTTGTTGTCCATCACTTGTTTCCAAACAAGCACATGCACTAAAGAAAGTGGTGTATGATGAACATCATCGATTTCTTCCTCCAAATCACCCAAATTATGATCCATCAAAGGCTTCAATAATTGTGATGTGAGAGGTGCAGACTGGGAGGCCATGTGGCATTCACCTCCTACAATGCCATTGGAGGGAAGGTGGAGAGATGGAGAGTGGGACGAGAGATGGAGGGTGACTCCCATCACAACACGTGTGGGCATGAAAAGGTACTCAATCTTCTATCCTCTACCATATTCGACAGAGTTAAGAATACATCATCTTTTGGATTCAATGCAAACTTTTTAGAATGTGGCATCAATGATTTGGGACCATCTAGTTGGTAAAAAAGACATCTAATTGGTAAAAAAGACACCCACGCAATAAGGGATGACCAAAACGATATCCGACGTATGAAAAATGCATGGGCAAGGATAGTCACTAACAAGGCTAGACCATGTAATGTGAACCACTGAGAGACACTAGAAAACCAAGACTCATCTCCCGTCTGTGCCAATCGTTGGTAATTTAACGTATCTATGTGCGCTCATCTCCTGTACTCGCCTAATGTATGTGATGGTCTGAAAGAGAGCATCCACCAACATTGCATTAGAGAAAGGGTTTAGACTAAGAAAAGCACCTTGTTATCTTTAAAAAGTATATTTCATGTCCTACTAGGCTAGAAAACTAGTGTTCATACATCATCTAGTAAAGAAAAGAGGTAGACCTTCCATATACCTTAGTCAAGTTGCCCATAAAATTGGAAAGAATGGGGTTCATACCATCACCAACCAATTAAGTGCACGAACTTTACTAGTGATTTGGATACTCCTATTATATCATGTGTCATGGTAGTGATCTGCTTAATAGAGGAGTGTGCTCTAGTTTAAGGTGAGACCTTCCACCCTAGGTTTTGTTTTCACCTTAGAAGAATGTGCTCTAGTTAAAGGTGAGACCTTCCACCTTAGAGAAATGTTTTAACCTTAGAAGAATGTGCTCTAGTTAAAGGTGACACCTTCCACCCTAGGGTTTTTCTTTAGCCATAGAAGACCAAGGCAAAAACTTAGTTTCTTTTTTAAATGTTTAATTCGATAAACCAGAAAGGTTATACAATGAAAATTCAATTAAAAGAACTAAAAATTTCAATTAATCACTAAGGTAATGCACAAAATTATGTTCCTTTATCCAATGAAAAGATGGAAGAGGCTTTATCCAATGAAAATTCAAGTAAAAGCACTACAAAATTACTAGTTGATGATGTAGGCTTATTTGGGACTAGCGAATGAAGATTTGGAAGAGCCTTCCAAACCGATAATCATGTTGGACTAGCTTTTTGAAGAGCCTTCACAACCGATAATCATGTTTGGTGACTATCTTATTAGGGAGTAGCTTTTTGAAGAGCCTTCAATACACCGATAGTCATGTTTGATGTTTAGATTGGGTCATATTCCTTCCATGTGGGGATGCATTGTCCACCAAGGGGTAGTAGTTCTCTATGATGACCATGGGGTGCCATAGAACGGAGGTTGGAAATGGCACCTTGTCCACCAAGCAGAAACCATCCACTTCTTTGGTTATTTCCACATCACAATAATCATCTTGACATGACATCTTGTCCACCCAGTAGAAGCCATCCACTGCTTCCGTCATTCTCACATCACAACAAGCATCTTGAGCTTCCGCCATCTCCTCACCAATCTCAGACATTTCGATGATGAGACCATCTTCCTCTGTATAATTATCACAACCATCGTTATAAGCTACATCGTTGATTGTATTCACGACGTAGTCTGTGCTGAACTCTTGTGCTTGAGCAGGCTCCTTCTCAATCCCACACATGTCTACACTGAGACCTCCTTCTTCTGTATGATTAACAAAACTGGGGCTATAAGCCGCATCCTTCATGGTATTAACGACGCAATCTGCGCTGATCTCTTCAAGAGCACGGTCCGTAATTTCATCTACACCCATCTGATTTCTTTCATCCACTGATACAAGGCTGACTGTCCCACGTAGCACCTCATCGTCTGGGTTTCGTTGCTCGTCTGTACTAATAGCGGCATCGCTAGTTAGCATGGCTAGGCTCTCAAGAATGGAGCCCTGGTTTGAGCTCGTAGAGGATCTGGTCTCTTCATCTGCAAGATATAATGTTTCAGATGCATCACCGTTATTATATACACTATTACAGGTAAAACCAGAGAGACAGTTATCTGGCGTTTCTTCAACTTGAGCGGGTAGTGCAAGCTGTGTGAAGAGGCTCTCAATAAAGGCCTTATCCATCACGCTGTTAATATTGCGACTGCTGATCTCTTCATTGACGTGCAGACCATCCGACTTCGCCCCTTCTCCTGAAGCGCAACTATCCTCTTCGAGAAGAGAACTACGCACTTCATTTACGTCATCGTACTGTGGTGACGATGTCTCATTTTCTGGCTTTTCATGCTTCGTGCTAAGGCTTTCAGAAGAGCCAGGCTCGCAAAGGTTCTCGGTAGAGCCGGCCATGCCTGCGCTCAGTTCAGTAATGTGGATGTTCATCAAAAGGTCGCCTGAGGCCACAACTTCAACATGAACTGCAGAACACGTAGTGTTTTCCATGGTCGCTCCCTTGGACCGGAAATTTATGGTCTCACATATTTATACGTTTTCAACGAGCATTTTTTTGAAATGTCAAGAGACCGACAATAGAGACATGCATGATGCGAGTGTGCATGTCGGTACTTGATATATTTTTTCTATATGAACGATTTTATATTTCTTCGAATATAGCAATTGTCTGTGGTGCTATTCATGCATAGGAGCAAAAACATACATTCCCGCCTCTAGGGTGGCAGCATGCATGGCCGCTTGGTTTGCATGTTGCATCTCTGTGAACTGGGCAACAGGTGCCCCACCCAACAGGCCTAACATTGTTTAATCGTGCCTAACCACTTCCCCAAAAAAGAGTGAGCTGGTAGCCTAGTGGATAGAGCTTGGATCTCTCATTCGAGAGGTTTCGAGTTAAAATCCCTTTGGGGATCAAACCCTAACTAGTGTGTGTTTGTGTGCATGTGATCATGATGGTGGCCATTCCACACATTAGTCAAGTCATTGCTACGTCCGAGCATTTCCATGTCATTGTCGACCATCATCGATGATCCTATGACAACAATAGTTTTCTATGCTTGCCCCTGAAGCTCAACACTCTCGATCAAAGATGGCCACTTTGATCGACTCAAAGATTGTGACTTGATTGGGATGCCGAGTAACTGACGACTTCACTCCAATCACTCAAACGACTCACTCTTGATCAAAGATGGTGACTTTCTTGGACTTCAAAGATTGTGACTCGATTGAGACGTTGAGTAATTGATAACTTCACTCCAATCACTCAATCGACTCACTTTCATGGCTCGTGTTGTGGCTTGTCTTTTGCCTTTAAAAGTGGTCAATATTTGGCATGGTGGTACCCCTAACGGTACTCGAGTGTAGGCACATGTGTAGAAGTAGGGTAAAATTTAGTGTGCCCCTTGATTATAGGGCACGTTCTTCATCTACTCTACATCTTTCCCTTTGTAAAAGATGTGTTCCTCCTCTTGTTGAATCTAATGTGCAAGTTGATACCCATATTACAATAATTTGACTTGATTTCCCACAAAGTCATGATTTTAATGATAGCTTAAATGTAAAAGAGAATGTGATGATGTATATTGATGAATTTACACTCTAGGTTGTACACAACAAATCTAATAATGTTTTGGATAGTTATCTTCAGTCTAGAGGGTGTGCTAACACTCAGGGGGTTCACTATATGTAAACTCTCTATATCACGTGCATTCAAAGCCTAATTTAAAGACCCCTTATCTGTATATTCTTTATGAATAAAACACACCCTTTTTCTTTTCAATGTGTAAATACCCCCTTCGAATGGTATCCTTCTGTATGTAAAAAGGTGTTAAAATAGATTTAAAAAAACCCTTTTGTTGAACCCACGTGCTACGTTTACATATTTATAAGTGACACCCCCCCCCCCCCCCCGAGTGCTAACATAATACTTTGCATGTAATGGGATATGTGATTATGAGAGACAACAAAAGTATGGCTATGAAGAGTGTGAGAAGGCTTAATCTTGTAATCAAAATACTCTATCTCTTTTGAGGTGGACCTAAGGGAGACAAGATGAGATTTGAACTTCTTGAAAAGAAGGAAAATGATTTTTTATGATGAATTTGGAATGTGGGTTTGAAGCCTTTTCTTGAGAGTGAGAGAGTGAGAGTTAGAGTGGGAGTGTTAATGAAGAGTGAGAGTGAGAGTGTGACTCCATTATGAAAAAGAGTGAGAGTGACCTGAATGAGAGTGAGAGTGAGAGTGACCTGAATGAGAGTGAGAGTGAGAGTGTGACTCTTTTATGAGTAAAAGTGAGAGTGACATTGAGAGTGAGAGTGACATGAATGAGAACACCTCGATGATGTCTAGGAAGTTTCTCTTTAATCTTCTGCTCTTTACACACAAAAAAAAAAAAAAAAGAAACGAAAGAAAGGTCCAATCACCATGGCTTATATTTAGGAGTAGGGTTGCCACTTCGGAATAACTTAAACACTTGTAGGACATTGAGACTACGGTCATAACCTGCGGTGTACAAGCACACTTGCCTTTGCATAGCACTATCTACCACTTAGTCTCACTTTGACTAGTCTTTACATGCTTCTTTTAGCACTCTTTAAAAACTCTAATCGGCCTTTCACTTGCATGCTCACGTGTGAGATAGTCATTATTGGTTTTTTTTCAATAAAAGAATTTACTTGTCTTCCATTGTTTTTTGCAGCTTTTGTTTCTACCGTGCCCGAGGACGTACGCGATTTAGGAAGGGGGGAATATTCACTCACGGGAACACGGATTATGGAAGGAGGCCGGAAGCAATTAATGCGAGAGAGCGGGATTGTAGCCATGGGAACATAAAGACGCACATAATTTTTCCATATTTTTGTGTCGAAGTGCAATGTAAACCGTTTTAGGGGTTCTAAATGAGAGTTCTAAGTGTATTAAGCAACGCTCACTTATGGGGTTGTCCGCCCATGTGTGAAAGAGGTCTAGGGTTAGTGACATTTCTGTAAAAGAGATGTTAGCTAAAGAAAGAGGATGTTTTTGGCCATTCTCATAAGCTATTGAGTAAAGCTCTTGAGCTCTCAAGCTATGGCAACTCTCTAACTCTCTCTCTATTGTACTCTAATGAGCATCAAGCTCCAATGAGTATAGGTCCACTTCATTCTCTTACTCTGTTTTAGCATCATTGAAGTAGATTAATCTATGATTAGTTGAATGCTTCTTTCTTACTCTTGTGTATGCTGCATGCTTGTAGTGTGTATGTGTGTAGTCTCCATTGATGCAAGCTCTTGCCCACTTCATTGGCAATGAGTTATTCATGGATAGACTCTCTCTATGAGCTTGTGGGTTTGTGAATGTTACATTCTATGCTTGCTTAAGCTTGTGGGTTAGTAGATGCACGCTTATGGATTTGCTGGCATAAGAGAAAGCTAAGATTTAATCAATGTTTGAATGGGATTAAGAGATTGCCATGCATTACTTGTTCTCTTGATTAGTGTAGTGGGTTTAAGGGATTGAGAGATTGATTGAGGTGTTGAGTGGTTGAATCGTCAAGTGGTGGTTCGTGTATGTGAGCTCTCCCGCAAGGGATAAGCCTTCATGCACTAATCGGGTTGAGTCCTCGGATTGACATTGTGTTTCTCAACACATTTCTTGATCAGTAGTACTCTATGAGCACTATATTGCACGGCAGTGCACCGTACTTTACGGGGGATCCCTTGTGTGTTTTTTGTGTTATTAAAGTGCACCCTACACTAAGAGGACTCTCATATGTGTTGTCGTTTTTATTGAAATTAACCCTATGTTAAAGAAACTCTCGTGTGTAGAATATATTATTGAGCATCAAGATATCATATTGTAATTTGGTATATTTATCTCTTTCTAGAAGTGAATCAAAAATTTTATAAGTTGGCATACTATTTTTTGTGTATTTGTCTCTTTATAGTGAATCAATATTTTTAAATGCTAGAGAGAAATACCATATCTTTTCATTTAAAAAAAGAGGTCTTGTCAATGGTAGAATTGACAAATCTCTTACACAAAATGAATAGCACCATTACAATATCTTTTGTACAAAAGAAGGCCTTGTGAATGGATACATGTCAAATCTCTTGCACATACAAAATGGCCCGATGGCCATATCATATAGTGAATCAAAATTTTTATAAGCTATAGATAAATATGTAAAAGTGACAAATCTCTAATATGTAATAAATAGCACCATTACAATATCTTTTGTAAAAAAAAGGCCTTGTTAATGGATACAAGGCGAATATCTTACACAAAATAAACAACACCCCATGGCCATATCTTTCTTACACAAGATGGGATAAGTTGTTATAACTCACATAGTTGAACTTTATCACAATGTAGATATGATTGGCCATCATCCATTGTATTTCTTATAGGGCATGCCATTATTGCGCACTTGAGATGGAAATTTCTCTCACTAGGAAGCATGTCAGAAATGGTCTGCAAGACCACATATATTACTTTAAAGCTTAAGGGTTACTCCAAAGCATATGGCATTTTTTTTGCAAACACATGAAGCTTCATACTTTTATAAATATTGTTTATTAACATCACTTATGTTCATGAGATCACGTTCGCCCACCACTAATAAATTTTATAAAGAGTCATTATCTAGGCTCGCATTGTGTTCATTGCACATACAAGTAACTAGAAAATAGTATGAGATTATACAATATCCTTGATGCTATCAAATGTCTAATGTGCATTGCCAATCATTATGGCTTATATTATCATGTATACATATTTGGTGTACTATAAGCAATACATTAATTAGGGAAAATATATTACACAAAAGAAATGGCACCATGGCCATATCTCTCCAACATAAGAAGGGCTAAGTTGTAACTCACAGATCTAAACTTGATCACAATGTAGATATGATTAACCACCGTCCATTTTTTTTGGTAACTAGGCATGCCATTAATGCACACTTAAGAAGGAAATTGCTCTCACTAAAAAACATGTAGGAAATGGCCTGCACGGGCACATGTATCACTTGAAAGATCTCTCAAGTGTTGTGTTTAGCCTAAGGGTTACTCCAAAGCGTAGGACATTTATTTTTACAAACACATGAAGATTCATACCTTATAAATATTGTATCGTAACGTCACTCATGTGCATAAGATCATGTTTAGCCACCATCCATTGTATTTTTCATAAGACATGCCATAAATGCACACTTGGGAAGGAAATTTATCTCACTAGAAAGCATGCTGGAAATGGTCTGCATAACCACATATATTACTTTAAAGATATCTCAAAATTTTGTGTTTAGCTTAAGGGTTAATCCAAAGCATATGACATTTCTTTTTGCAAACACATGAAGCTTTATACTTTTATAAATATTGTTTACTTATGTCCATGAGATCATGTTTGCACACTAAATAGTTTTTATAAAGAGTCATTAGCTATGCTTACATTGTGTTCATTACACATACAAGTAACTAGATAATAGTATGAGTTAGCACAATATCCTTGACGCTGTCATATGTCTAATGTGCGTTGCCAATCATTATGGTTTATATTATCATAATTTTAGATTTGGTATACTATAAGCAATACATGATTAATTACAAAAATTATATTACCCAAAAGAAATGGCATTGTGGCCATATCTCTCTTACATAAGAAGGGCTGAGTTGTAACTCACATAATGAAACGTGATCACAATGTAGATATGATTAGGCACTGTCCATTTTTTGAAAAAACTACACATGCCATTAATGCACACTTGAGAAGGAAATTGCTCTCACTAAAAAACATGCAGGAAATGGCTTGCACGGACACATATTATTTGAAAGATTTTTGAAAAAACTTGTGTTCAGCTTAAGGGTTACTCTTAAGCATAGGATATTTCTTTTTAGAAACATATGAGATTCATGCTCTTATACATATTGTTTATCAACATCAGTTATGTCCATGACATCATGGTCACCCATTAAAGAATCATTAGATGGGCTCACATTGTGCTCATTGCATATACAAGTAGCTTAGGTAATAGTATGAGTTAATATAATATCCTTGATTCTATCATATATCTAATGGATGTTGTGAATCATATGGCTTATATTATCATAGAAGAAATGGCACCATGGCCATATCTTTCTTACACAACAAGGGAAAGTTGTAACTCATATATAGTTGAACTTCATCACAAGGTATATATGTTTGACCACCATCCATTGTATCTTTTATAGCTAGACATGCCATCAATGCACACTTGAGAAAAAAACTACTCTTAGTAGAAAGCATGTATGCTTCATACACTTTTAAATAGTTCTTATCAACATGACTTATGTCCATGAGATCATTTTTGCCACTAAATACTTTTAATAAAGAGTTATTGGCTGGGCTTACATGTTGTGTTCATTGCACATACGAGTAACGTAGATAAGAGTATGAGTTAATGTAATATCCTTGACACTATTGTATGTCGAATGTGTATTTCCAATAATTATGGCTTATATTATCAGGTATTTAGAGATGGTATACTAGAAGCAATACATCATTAATTAGGGAATATATCTTACATAGAAGAAATGGCACCATTGCCATATATTTCTTAAACAAGAAGGGCTAAGTTGTAACACACATACACTACAACACGTCGGGGGCACAACAACATTTTCTAGTAGCGTTTCAACAACACGTTTTTTGTCAAGATGCCAAGGATTCCATTCACTACTCGCACATTGAAATTTTGCTACTGTGAGAAGCACTCTTAACAATGAAATTTCGCTGCTCCACAACAAAATTACGTTGCTAAGCAGTGTCTTTAGAAACGAAATTTCACTGCTATATTGTGATTTCTCTCTGCTGAACAACAGAAATAGCAACAAAGTTATGCTACTATTTTTATTGCATGAAATTCCAGAGAGTTTTTGGATATTGAATTTTAAAAATACGTCAAATACACAAAAAAAAATGATATATAGTTTTTAAAAAACATCCATTAAAACCCTTGGAGCCATGTTTCGAGCAAAAAAAAAAATAGTTGAAAATTTTTGAGAAGCAAAACAATGTCAAGATCATGAATCTATCCCATCTTGTAATAAATCCATATGTGTTGCTTCATTAATGTCTATATATAATATATAATGGAAGCTCAATGAAAAGATGGGATTCCATATCTATATCAATATCAATATCAATATCACTATCATGATCCAATGGACCATTGTCATGATTGATAGGTGACTCATCATCTTCTTCCGATTGATGTTTCTCATTCTCTTCATTGGCCCCCATCCAAAATGTTATCTTAATCGTCCTTTTCCAATGAGCCAATTTTAGGTAGTACTTGCACCTTATCCAGAGATTCAGTCTTCACATCGTGATCTTGAAAGATATGTTTTGAACAAGGGGAAACTTGTATAATCAATTCGATCAGTGTGAAAAACAACCTATATCAGAAAGCAGTTACATTGTTATTATACTACATCAAGATTTAATTTAGGATTGGTTGGGTTACTAACCTGTTGACAGTGTTGAGGTAGTATGAAGGAATCTTTTTGGAATCATTTTGAAAGAACCCATTTGGATGTTTCTTCACGATTGCTTGAGCACCTCTATATATCACCTAGAACCATTTGACATCAAAGATGAATAGACTAAATGCTCTAAATCCAACCTCAAGAATATCCTGAATAGCTCCACATTACTCAAGATTGTCCTCTATGACATTGGTATCATGTCTACTAGCTCGACTTTCCTGCTCAAACGTTGTCACCACACCAAAATCAAATGTGTTTCTTTTAGAATCCACACACTCCATACAAAAGTGCCTTCCCTCTGACCATATTGCACTATATAGTTTGTACCAACATTAAACAAAAGCATGACATTTAGTATAGTGCATTAAACAAGGTATATACATGAGATAGAGATGAAGAATGTACTTACTTGAGGGTCACATCCTCTTGCATACTCATGCTCTTCTCTTGTGATCATCTCTCCATTTTGTAATGCCATATATATTTCCATATATAGGCATTCTATATTGATCACATTTAGTAGAGATTCCAAGCTAGGCAGGAATGGCAAGCGTCTATTTGCTCTTTTGAAAGCTTCTCTCTCATCCTTTCATCTATTGATTGTATCCTTGTATCTCCGAATCCACTTCTCCCCATGATGTGAATATTTAGAATGTAGAATGTATTCACCTTGTTGCATAATGCTTCATTCAGTCTTTGTTTCCTTCCTTTTCCTTCAGGCACATTAGTGATTAGAGTCGGTCATCCTCCTCCATTGTTGCACAATCGTGGCATGGAAGAATCTATGCGAGATAAATGTTTTGAGATATACACAAGAGACTCTTGTATCAACCATACCTCTTCCATGTTTGCTTATGGCCTTGCTCTTTGTCTCACAAATTCCTTTAAGTTTTTCATGAACCTTTCAAGAAAAAACATCCATCGAACATGAACCACACCACACAATGCCACTTCATTAACCAAATCCACCACAAGATGCAATTGACTAGTGAGAATATCACATGATGTATTCTTTATCTAAGGTTTAAGTATGGCTTGGGTAAGAACAATCCTGTTTTGTTGCCTATGCATGTATGTAGCAACAATGTCGATCAACTTGTCAAAAGATCCCAATGTGGCCAATCTATTGTCCATTATAAATGAATGATATGGATAGCAAGCTTGGTCATAGTTTACACAAACACAAGTATGGTTCCATCAAACTTTTTCACATATACAAAGTTAATCTTTTATGCATTCTATAAGTCCTACATTTTAGTCTTATATGCAGGTGGGCTTACAGTTAGGCGAGTCGACGCCATGGGGGTAGACTACCCCACTTGGTCAGTTGATGGCCTATGCATACGGCCTTTATGCATAGGGTATGCATACGCTATGTATAGGCTCTGCATACACTATGCATATGCTATGCATCAGGTATGCAAACCCTAGGCACAGGCTATGCATAGGGTATGCATAGGCTATGTATGGGGTCAGCATACGCTATGCATGGCATATGGTTTAGACTATGCATATGCTATGGTTTATGCATGGAGATATGGGGCATTGTTCTATGCCATCTACAATGTTGCTTACATATGTCAGGTTAAGAGTGGTTATCCATGAGTGGGGGGTTTTAGTGGAGGGGAGTCCTCAATCTTCTCACTATACTTCTCTTGTAAAAGAGGAGGTGTCTTTGGCTTTAATAGTGGGGAGTGTGTGGAAAGTCCTTAGAAGCTATCATTTGAAAGGGGCATTTTCCACCCTACTTATTTGAGCAGTATTGTAGGTGTGTTGTTTTTTTTTCTAAGGTGTGTTGTCTTTTTCTCTTGGTTGGCTTGACATTGTCGAGGTAAGTGGCCTTATTGTACCCTTGGCGGCTGGGTTTAGGAGATGGACTTATGCATAGAGATATGAGGCATTGTTATATGCCATCTACAATGCTGCTTATGTCAAAGTAGGAGTGGTTATTTGTGAGTAGGTGGTTATAGTGGAGGAGGATCCTTGGATCTTCTCAATATCCTTCTCTTGTAAAATAGGAGTTGCCTTTGGCTTTAATAGTGGGAAGCATGTGGAAAGTCCTCAAAAGCTATTATCGAAAAGGGGCACTATCCACCCTACTTGTCTAAGCAGTATTGTAGGAGGTCATAACAATATTCTAATATCACATGTTGTATTACTTATCTAAGATTTAAGTATCGCTTGGGTTAGAGCAATCGTGTTTTGTTACCTATGCATGTATGTAGCAGCAATGTGGATCGACCTGTCACACAAGATCTTGATGTAGCCGGTCTGATGTCCATTATAAACGAACGATATGGGCAACAAGCTTGGTCACAGTTTACACAGACATAGGTATGGTTCCATCAAACCTTTTAACATAAACAAAGTTAATCTTTTATGCATTCTATAAGTCTTATATTTTAATCTTATATGCAGGTAGGCTTACAATCAAACCAATTGATGCCATGGGGGCAGACTACCCCACTTGGCCAGTCGATGCCATGGGGGAAATCTACCCCACTTGCTCAGTTAGCGCAAACCACGCCTTTGATAGGCGTGGGGCTGAGTGTGGCACAGGGCCGAGTGGTGCAGTCCCATCACGATATGGTTGTGATGAGCCTACATTACCTTCCTCTACTACTAGACCCACCCCTTCTCCCTCACGTTTGTCTTCACCCACAACGACGAGGTAGTATGGAGTTTGGGGGGCATTAGACATGCTAGCGAGGGGGGAGTAGGTTGCTTTTGCTTTGGCAAAATCTTTGGCAAAAGAAGCACTAGGTCTCCCAATGCATCTCCCCAACAGAGGGGCTCTTTATCTACACATTATGAGCCATCCCCCAAGAGACCCATTCCACCGTTCAAGCCACGCCTCCTACCATACAACCTGGATGTAGATAATGCCCTCATGATGGATGCACAACGAAAGAAAGTCATGAATCGTATGCATGTATTTGCAAACCTAGAGTTCGTGAACTCCTTCAAAATGTGGAAAGCACAAGATGAACTTTGTAAGGAATATGTTATCGATGTGCTTAAGTCAAAGTTCCCCATGCCACATGTGGGTCTTTGCTTATTTGAGGAGTGGATGAAGAGGTGCATCAAGCTTTTTCTCTCTAATAGGAGAGCAAATATCAAGAGAGCAGCAAATAATAATTTGGAGAAGGCTAGCATGTGTACGACCGAGGAGTGGAGGCACGCACGTGTAAAGCTATTTTTGTTTTGTACTATATTATTTTCTTGAAATAATTGTATATTTTTCTAAAATTTTTTTGTAGAGGGAGGTTGTTAGGCATGACCCAACAAAGGAGGAGTATGACTTTGGGTATAGAGCCCCCCATCCGCAATTGTGGGCGTCGATGCGTACGCGAGGTGTATGCTTGGATGAGTCTGTTTTGGGGGCTCAAGAAGATGAGGTAAGTGAGCCTAAACCATTCTCTTTTCTACATCTAATTGTATTTTAATGCTCTTGCTTACCTTACGCTTGATGGCATGTATGTAGAATTAGGGGAAAGAAGAAGAGGAGGATCCAGATTATCAGTGTGAAACAAGTGAAGAGGACGAGGAATCGGATGATGAAGATCACTCAGAATCCAATGAGGATTCGAGTTAGACACCTCTTCATTGTAAAAACTTTATGTATATATGGCCAAAGGCCCAACAATTTCTGAAATATAATAACTTTTTGGGCTTAATTGCATTCTCCATAATGTATGTGTTTCTTATATTTGTGTTTGTGTTATAAATCTAAAACTATGACTCTGTTTTAATTTAATAAAAAAACAATTGGGACACACTACGGAGCCCTGTGAAGAGTCCCCAGTCTACCCCCGAGCTCTTTTTTTGCTGTGCAGAGCGTTGCTCATCAGCAGGCGAAAATAGAAGTCGCTCGTTAGTGTGACAATATTGCTGCTCACAGCAATATTTCAATGTTCCACAATGATATGTCGTTTTGTTGCTGAGCAGCAATATTTCACAGCTATTTTCTCTGCAAAGCAGTGAACCCGTTGTTGTAGCAATAATAGTAGTTTTTGTAGCAGCCAAAATGGCTCGACACCTAGCTACCCTTCTAGTTATAAAAAGTGTTGTTGTTTTCACGTTGCTAGACCCTCATTCTATTGTAGTGATAGTCGCGAACTTCATAGCAATGTAGATTTGATTGGCCACCATCCACTGTATTTTTTATAGCTAGACATGCCATCAATGTACACTTGAGAACAAAACTACTCTCACTATAAAGCATGTCGGAAATGGCCTACACAACCAAATATATTAATTGAAAGACCCCTCAAAATTTTCTTTTTAGGTTCAGGGTTAGTCCAAAGTATAGTACAATCCTTTTTGGAAACAAATGAAGCTTCATGATCTTTTAAATATTGTTTATTAATATCACCTATGTCCATGAGATCATATTCGCCAACTAAATACTTTTAAAAAAGAGTCAAGCTGGGCTCACATGTTGTGTTCATTGCACATACAAGTAACGTAGATAATAGTATGAGTTAATATATGTGCATTGCCAATCATTATGGCTTATATTATCATGTATTTAGAGACGGTGTACTATAAAAAATACATCATTAATCAGGTAATGATTATTTATAGAGGAAATAATTAAAATATTTAGGCAAGGGTATATTCTACTGAACTGAAAGTCATATGGTTTTCTATTGATATGGCCATATGCCTAATCTACAGAGTCATATTTACCATGAAAATCAAAACTGGTAGTATGTTTTCTACTAATGTCCATGAAAATTCACACTATATTTTTTTTTCCCAATTTCAATCAAAAAGTTGTTATTAGGTCAAAACAGAGCCATGCTGGGAATTAAGATTTTCCCACTTTATCTAATATCAAGTAATGTGGACATATTTGATGTTCATAGTGTGGAAAACTATATTTTAGATTCGCCTATGGAGGGTTTTTTGAGCTCGGATTGGAAAATGTACGATTGTGAGCTCTATGAGACCACTTCATGCATAGATGCCTTATCAGATTCCACTGTTGATGAGGACCATGCTTATGATGATCTTGAGGTTCATACATTGGATACGTGACCATATTACACATGTGGTGATGGGTATGCACATGAGGATTCGTAATGTGTTGATCAAAGTGTTGTGCATGATAGTGATGCCTTACACACACATATTGGAGATGCTTCTCGCTTTTGTGATGTGTATGGAGACTCTCTTTGTACATGAGACATTGACAGGTGCTATGATCATTACATAGAGGATGATATAGAGAGAGAGCCATATCTATGGAGAGTTTATAGGATTATCATTGTACTACCACTTATATCATGAGGATGGGGATACCTATGATGATGCATGTGATGGTAGTCTTAATAATGGAGTTACCCACCACTATAACATTGCATGCTCTATGCTTGATGGTGAATATTTTTGTATTCTTGTTGCACATGTAATTTATGGTGAGTTGTGGGTTTGCATTTACAATAGAGATGGATTTTAATAAATGATCGAGGGCTATATCATTATTATAGGTGAGAAGCTTAAGATGTGGCTTAAATGGCAATAGCTAAAATCTCTTTTACTACAACAGAATTGTGGGTGCCAATATGATGTAATGGCTTATGTAGTCTAGGCATTCACTTTTGTATAGATTAAATATATTTTCTTAATTCTCACACACTCTAAAAGGCACGACATCCTCATTCTCTGATGAAGGTGGCGATGAAACTGCCTCTACAAAGTTGAGTGAGACCTTTGGTTGAGAGGTGCCTTCCTCATGTGGTTTCAGCAAACAATCCTTTGGAAAGTGTTTTACACAACACCCTAGACAATATCTTTCAATTGGTGGAAACTGTGGTACTGTTGTATTGGAACGAGCTGCTTGCCTTTGGCGATGTGGACAATCCCGAGCCCAATGGGCTTCTCCGCACTCATAACAGGGGCCCATTAGTTTGGCTTCTACTTTCCTTTGCTGCCATTGACCTGAGGGGCCTGGAGTCCTAGGTTGGTAGCCGCCTAGCAGCATCAAAGAATTTTGTTCCCCTGGTTGAGGCTCCAGCGCTTGGCTTGGATATGCGGAACTTTCAAAGAGATTTTCCTTAGATGAATATGATGCATATTCCTCCTCCACATAGCTTGGGTTTACCAAGTCTCTACACATATTTGAATTGTCGTAGTCAACAAACCTCACAGGAGCAGTCCCAGGAGTAGGAGGTTGAGCTCCAAGTACAGGTCGTGCTTGCTCTTGTTCCATCGGTGGCTTACGTTCAAAATTAGTATACTGTTGATGCATTTGTGGAGCCACTCCACCCCTTTGCTGCTCACGCTTTTGTCTCATTCTTGCAGTGCGAGTACATTCCTGTGTGGTGTGGGTATAATTCCAAGCACAGGCTTGGCACCACTTCTTTGTGGGTTGGTTTGTGACTAGAGTAGAAAAGGTATTACATTCTTCGGTTTTATGGTTACCGCCACATGCTCCACAAAGATAAGGACCTGTAGGCAGTACACTCCTCATTCGCCTGTTGTTGTGGCTGCATGGGTGGGTGATAGGTTTGTCCCAATCTCCTTTTAGTACTAGGTTAGCTATCTGGTCTGGATTTACTATTGCGCTAGACCCTGAACTTTGGTCATCACCCCACTAATCTCTAGGTTGCACCTCAGGGCTAGTACCATCTTGGAATTTGAAGTTATCTGTGAAACCCATAGCATCATGGCAACACTCACTGAAATTTGTATGCTTCTTTGCATAGAGATGTGTGTGCAATGTTGAATTTTTGAGTCCTTTTAAGAAGAGAGAAATTAATCGACTTTGGGTGGGCTTCTTTGCATAGAGATGTGTGTGCAGTGTTGAATTTTTGAGTCCTTTTAAGAAGAGAGAAATTAATCGACTCTGGGTGGGCTTCTCATCTTCTGGGCAAAGATTAATGTACTACTTCATCCTATTTACACACCTATTTACACAGTCTCTAACACTCTCAGTCTCGCCTTGCTTGAAAGAGTAGATGTTTGCTACTGTGTCATGCTGAATCCCCATCAAGGAAAAAGCAGCAATGAATCTCTCTTCTAAAACTCGTAAAGAAGATTTGTCTGAAGCCTCTAGTGCCTAAAACCAAGCAAGGACCTTTCCCTCAAGAGTGAGCCCAAATCCTTCGATTTGCATATGCTTGTCAGTCACTTGCTTAGCTCGAACTGCTTGCCTGAATGTTGCTACATGGTCATATGGATCTCCTGACCCTTCGTACTTCTTTACCAGTTTCTGAAGAGTTGATGGCCTTACTCGTCTTGAATACTCATCATCAAGCCTACGGCCTCTCACTCTGAGTGGTTCCTCTCTTTGGTAAGATGGTCCATATGCATCCCAAATTGGTGTGGGTCCCCTATTACCTGCCTCACCAACCCCCTCCAAAGATCTTGTTACCCGCATTTCAAGAGGTGCATTTATGGGAGGCCGAGTTGGCTCCCCTACCCTCCGATTGTCATAGTGAGAGAAACGTTGTTGTGGTGTGATCTGTGGTCGCACTTTTGGTGTAGGATAATATCTTGGTGCTAGAGTTGGGCTACTTGTAGTGGTCCACTTTGATGTTGAGGGTCCCTCTCTAGTGAGGAGGAGCAACAGTTTCCCCAAGAAAGGCTATCTCTCCTGGTTTAGCTGTATTAGTTGTGAGAACACTTCCATGAATAATGGTTGTCCTCTCCACGTGAGCTCACGAATCTTCTTCCAATCTAAGGTTCGGTATTCATTGGCCCATTTATCAACGATTCGGTTCTTATATCCTGCAAGCTTCTCGAATACCAACACAAGTGCTAGAGGAAGATCTAGCTTTGGCAATCTAGTTGTGGCATAATATCCTTCTAAAGAGTATAGACCTCTTGAAGTGGGTCATCCTGAAAGACTTTTGTCAGTGGAATTTGTCGTACAAACTCCCATTGGTTCTCAGACCCCTGATCCATTTTGCTGTTGCCTTTCCTGTCCCTTTCCAATTTAGATCTACAAAAAGTAAATCATCGATGGATGGCTTTGAGGACTGGGAATTGGATGGTCCAGGCATGTCTGGCTCAATGAGCCAATCATCTCTCTAGACTCCCTTGCTCCGGAAGGCTTCGATAAGTCTAGGAACTCACTCTTAGAGAGTCCTCCTAATTTGTCTACATTCTCTGGATGATAGGTGACTGTAGCGAACACCATCTCCGCCCATGTACATGTTACCCTGGTCATTGAGTAGAGGTGCTCTATCAAACTCTGAGAAAAAGTCTGCAATCTTAACGAGATACTGTTGTTGTGGATCCCTAAAGCTCTAAGCTCCTTGAGCATTCGTGTAGACATATTGAAGTCTCACATTGAGTGGTAACCCCATGATGTCGGCTTCAAATGGATTAAAAGATCTTGTGGGTGTCCTATTTGGGGCTAAGGGATGACTATTTGACGGCCCTAGATTGTCCATAGACAATGAAGTAGTTGTCCTGGAAAGGGTATCAGATTGGGTTTCGGAAAAGGTTTCAGTAATATCTGCCAAATTTCCTACCGATTGGGTCTCACTTTCCTACATAGGCACTCTAGAAGGTGCCCTAGACCCTATGGCAGTGTCTATATGATGTCCCAACCGCAAGTGCATAAGGTCAAATTTTAAGGTTGTTTTTTTTATTTTTTTCTTAAAAAAAATCCAAAAATTTTCAAGTTGGCTCAAACTTTGCCTGAATCCATTTTGAACCCCCTCGAACACATTAGGCCAAAAAAATAGCGTATTTTTCAGGATAAAAAATTGCCTAACATTTACCAGTTTCCCATACTAAACTCACTATGGGAAAATGGTTCCGGGACCAAAATTTCGACAATGGGTGTTTTCTAACTCCTCTCGAAAAGTTAGATAACCTCCCTTTTTTAACGGCAGAAAACGAAAAATTTTCCAGACTCTTTTTTTTGGCACCCCTTTAACCGGTGCGGTGGCAGTCTTTATGATGCGGTGTGTGGGTCTCTCCACGCGGTGCGCTATTCATGCACAACCGCCTTCTTTTATTATTATTATTATTTTCTTTTTTGAATTGCATGTGTAGTGAACTCAATGCATGTGCAGCTATGAGATTTGCAGCAAATTCAATGCGTGTGCAGGGAACTCAATGCGTGTGCAGCTGTGAGATTTGCACCAAATTCGAAATGTTCAATCTTCATGTGTGTGTACACATTTCAGTTTCTCTACAGGTGCAGGTTTAACAGAGAACTAAAATGCACAAAATTAAAGATGCAGAAAACTAAACTAAGCTAAGAACAGAAAATAAAACGAACATGCAGAAAATTGAAACAGCAAAAATTATCCTCAAACAGAATGACAGAAATGCAAATCAGGCCTCTCTCTTTCGCACACAACTTGAAATTGGCAGGTTTAGCGCCTACCTTCAATCCTTCCCGTGTGTTGAATTCTTGTCCTGACCTCAAGGGAGAGGCGTAGCTAGCCAATCGCACTAAAATTGCAAGACAATAAAGAGAATTTAACAACAGATTAGTCTTAAATAAGTACCACAATTAGTCCCAAAGCCTGCTCTCCTATCCAATGGTTTTGCACAATCGATTGGAGCTTAACAAGGAGTGGTAGTGTGTGTATGGTGCTTAACTAATGTAGGCACTCATTCCCCGGCAGTGGCGCCATTGTAGAGCGGTTCTCTCTACCGTGCAATATAGTGCTCATAGAGTACTACCGATCAACAAATGTGTTGAGAAACACAATGTCAATTCGAGGACTCGACCCGATTAGTGCATGAAGGCTTATCCCTTTGCGGGAGAGCTCACATACACGAACCATCACTTGACGATTCAACCATTCAACACCTCAATCAATCTCTCAATCCCTTAAACCCACTACACTAATCAAGAGAACAAGAAATGCATGGCAATCTCTTAATTCCATTCAAACATTGATTAAATCTTAGCTTTCCCTAATGCCAGCAAATCCATAAGCGTGCATCTACTAGCCCACAAGCTTAAGCAAGCATAGAATGTAACATTCACAAACCCACAAGCTCATAGAGAGAGTCTATCCATGAATAACTCATTGCCAATGAAGTGGGCAAAAGCTTGCATCAGTGGAGACTACACACACACACTACAAGCATGCAGCATACACAAGAGAAAGAAAGAAGCATTCAACTAATCATAGATTAATCTACTTAAATGATGCTAAAACAGATTAAGAGAATGAAGTGGACCTATACTCATTGGAGCTTGATGCTCATTAGAGTACAATTGAGAGAGAGTTAGAGAGTTGCCATAGCTTGAGAGCTCAAGAGCTTCACTCAATAGCTTATGAGAATGGCCAAAAACGTCCTCTTTCTTTATCTAACATCTCTTTTATAGAGATCACTAACCCTAGACCTCTTTCACACATGGGCGGACAACCCCATAAGTGAGCCTTGCTTAATACACTTAGAACTCTCATTTAGAACCCACATTGGCCTAAAACGATTTACATTGTACTTCGGCACAAAAATATGAAAAAATTATGTGCGTCTTTATGTTCCCATGGCTACAATCCTACTCTCTCGCATTAATTGCTTCCGGCCTCCTTCCATAATCCGTGTTCCCGTGAGTGAACAGGTACACGCCAAGAAACAACTCAAAAGGGAGTCTCCTTAGAGTCGAGTATACTCCAATAATAAAGACAAACACAAGAGGGATTACCCTTAGATCAGGGTGAACTCTAATAATAGAGACAAACACAAGAGGGATTACCCTTAGATCAGGGTGAACTCCAATAATAAAGACAAACACAAGAGGGATTACCCTTAGATCAGGGTGAACTCTAATAATAGAGACAAACACAAGTAGAGTCCCCTTAGATTAGGGTGCACTCTAATAACACTAAAAATTTAGAAGGGAGCCCCCTAAGAGTAGAGTGCACTTCAATAATAGAGACAACCATAAGAGGGAGTCCCCTTAAAGTAGGGTGCAGAGAAAAGAAAACAAAATATGAAAACACTTGTCATCTCAAATCTAGCAAAATTGTATTAAAAATCGACAACATAAAATCCATTGATAGTAAATATATGTCAAATATTGGGATGATAAATAGGACTATATCTCATTATATAAAAATCGCCAATTATGGAACAAATTGTCCTAAGAGAATATTATCATCCTTGTATTCAATAGGTAACGTACTCATATGGACACATTTTTTTTGTCCCATTTGACTCGGCATTTTTTAGCATATACATTTAATGTTGAAAAGTGGGAAATACTTAGAGGACATAAAATATTAAGTTTGGTCAAAAATTTAGTAATTTTAGAGATGTCAATTTTTGGTCAATTTTGGGGCTTTTAATGCATGTTTTGTGGTGTCATTTGTAAGTGATTTCTATTCTATACTTAACCATGTTAGATAATGTATAAAAGGGTCATAGTGAGTAGTTTAGCCTAAAGGAAACTCATATGAGGGTTTACATAGTAAATATAACTGCAACAGGCACGCGAAACAAGTCCTTCTCGGGCACCGAATTGACCCTTAATTTTAAGTAACGGCCTCATATGAGGGGGTAGATAACTTTATTTATCAGAGAGACGTATTAAAAAAAGTTAGTTCATCACAAGAAGAACAAAGTCAGTGTTTGGATAATTGGGAGATTTTGCATGGGGTGACCGGTATTCGCGAAATGAAAAAACATATCATCTCTAAATTGGTTTAAGATCATGTTTTTAGAAGGGATTTCTATCTTTATCGTTTTCTTGCATGATAATGTACTAATTGTCATGGGCTATTGTTTTTGGGTTTCTTCCAGAGCCTTGAGGTGATTTTTAGGATAGAGAGAGAGAGAGATTTCGAGATGTGGGCCGGTCGTCCTTAGACATGGAACGCGTGATAGAGAACGTGATTTATGCCCTCTGGGAGCCATTTGGTAGAATCCATAGTGGATGAGATTTAGAAGAGGCATACTCGGGATAGCCACGACTTCCAATGTGGAGGTTGGTTGGACGCGCGTCGGAGAAAAGCCCTAGATTGGCTAGATCTTATTTGTTGGTAAATTTCTCTCTCTAATTTTTTAGATTTTGTATTTGCAATTATTATGCTACTTTGGATTGTTAAATGATTATGGTTTATTAAACATCTCTTCGTTTTCTGAAGTTTGATGTGATTTTTTTGTAAAGTTTGAGAAATTTTGCGCATAGATCCTAGAAAAGAACATGAGTATGTTTCACAATATCAAACATTGATTGAGAGATGCACTTGTTTTGGGGACTAACACAACCCTTGAATGGAGAGTTGTGAATAAGAACTCTCCTCCTAGCATCACAATTGAATTCTAATGATTTGAATGCCAAGGGTTTGAACATTGCCTCTACACTCAGATTGCTTGGCTTGATAGTTTATTTTTACGATAAGTATAGCATCTGATCTGGCTCGAAATAGCAAAAAAAGGTAGTTCTCGCATAGCATGAGTCTCCAAGACTCTGACTATACTCGTAACATTATGCTCCATTATTGCAGTTAACCAAATGCATACATTGAACCTCTACACCAAGGTGTTCAAGAACTTCATACACCCACATCAAAGAATCATATTATTATTTTCATCATACCTCTAGGAAGTATCTGCTGGTGAATTAAACATGTAATGTTGTAGCGACAGTCCATTTAAGTCCAATATCACGGTCAAGCCAGACTTTTTGAAAGTAGTAAAACTTGTACTACTTGCACTTGGAGCCTCTTGTACTTCTATTTTTCCTAGATTTCTCATAGAGAAGGTGGCGATTTATATTGATTCAACATCCTCTGGAGAGCAACTTTAATTTTTGTGAAGTTAGATGTTTAAGAAAACTCGAGCTAAATGTCAAGATGCAGGTATTGTTTCAAAAGAAACCCATTTGTCCTTTGTTTTCTCCAATCATATCCGAGCATCCATTCCCTCGTGATTCGTTGAAAACCTAATATTGAAAAGCACTTCAAATAGCCCAACGAATCACCAGGGGATCGCTGCTCGGATATGATTGGAGAAAAGAAAGGACAATTGGGTTTCTTTAGAAACAAAACCTGTATACTAGAGTTGCTGCTGCCTTGGCAATTACACCCTATATTGGTGGGTATTCATTCATGAATGCAGTGCACTGGTGTTGGTGATGGCCGGAGGGGCTAATTTGGTGATGCTGGCGAGGCTGCCAGGACATGGAGTAGAAGCTATCCACTTCAACGGCTACTCTCACATCACAACAATCATCTTGAGATTTCCTCAGCTTCTCAGTGCAGGCCTTATCCGTCACGTTGTTCGTATTGCGGCTCCTCATCTCTTCTGTTACGTGAAGGCTACTTCATCAGTATCCACTTCAAAAAAAATTCCCATTCTACAAGTGCCTAGACCTTAGGAGTCAGTTGAAATCCCAACCTTGGTCACAAGGAGGGCCAGAATGAAGCCCAACTACTCAATCATATCCTAGAAGAAGATACATTTACTCTTTTTGGAGAAGAGTTTGTGCCTCCTTTAAGATTCCAAGTACCTCTTGGACATGTTTCTCATGATCCCGAAGATCCACACATTAGAATGAAACACCTTGATTTAGAAACTACTTAATTTTCTCCTTGAAAAGTTTAAAAGCACCACTAGCACAAGACTAACCAAATGGAGTGCACTTACCTTTCTCTTATCATGGGGATCTAGGATGCTTATACGCCTTGTTGTAGCAAGCTAGCACATGAGAAGTGTTGTCACCATGTGAGATATCTATGTTGAGCTTTGGACTCCCATGGCTTGAAGATCTCCAAGGTAACATCAAGATAATAGCCCTCTCTTTTCACACACCCTCACACTCTCACTAGCATCAAGATAATAGCCCTCTCTTTTCACACACCCTCACACTCTCACTAGCATCAATGGCGAGGTATACGGAGAAATAAAATGACACATGCACTCTCACATTGTTAAGACTAAGTGCTAGCAAAGAGGGAACCACTCACCTCTACTCTCCCCAACATGTTGTGGGGACCTTTTCAATGGACGAACTTGTGTAACGTACTCACATGTACATATTTTTGGGTCCATTTTACTCGGCTATTTTTAGCATTTACATTTAATGTTGAAAAGTGGAAAATACTTAGAGGACAAAGATAAAGTTTGGTCACAAATTTAGAAATTTTAGAGATGTACATTTTTGGTCAAATTTACGGCTTTTTATGCATGTTTTGTGGTGTCATTTCTAAGCAATTTCTATTCTATACTTAACCATGTTAGATAATTTATAAGAGGGACATACTGATTAGTTTAGAGGAAACTCATATGGGGATTTACATAGTAAATATAACCACAAACGGGTGCCCGTAACAACAGGGCCCGGACACCAAATTGACCTTAATTTTTAGTAACGACCTCGTATGAGGGAGTAGAAACTTTATTTGTCAAAGAGACGTATTAAAGAAAGTTAGTTCATAACAAGAAGAAGAAAGTTCGTGTTCAGATAATTTGGAGATTCTGCACGGGGTGGCCGGTATTCGCATGAAATGAATCTGACACCACTTTCAGTTTAAGATTGTGTTTTTAGAAGGGATTTCTATCTTTATCCTTTTTTGTGCATGATAATATACTAATTCTTATTTATTGAAAATATCTTCATTTTTTGATGTATGATGTGATTTTTCTCTAAATCTTGAGAAATTTTGTGCATAGATCATGGAATAGAATATGGGTATGTTTTAGTTCGTATTAGAGCCTAGGTTGGGCAATCCTCACTTGATTGCGGATATTGCAGGTCTTGGATGACTAATATTATTTTTTATTTTTGTAATACAGTGAGGACTTTCTTTCTCTTGAGAATTGTTTTGCAATTTGCTGTACAGCCCACAGGATGGCTATACATCAAACAAATTTAGTAGTCAACCCAAGGCAAGAAGAGGATCTTTTACAAGGATTATTGCGTGTGGGATTTTTCTCTAAATCTTGAGAAATTTTGTGCATAGATCATGGAATAGAATATGGGTATGTTTTAGTTCGTATTAGAGCCTAGGTTGGGCAATCCTCACTTGATTGCGGATATTGCAAGTCTTGGATGACTAATATTATTTTTTATTTATGTGATATAGTGAGGACTTTCTTTCTCTTGAGAATTGTTTTGCAATTTGCTGTACAGCCCACAGGATGGCTATACATCAAACAAATTTAGTAGTCAACCCAAGGCAAGAAGAGGATATTTTACAAGGATTATTGCGTGTGGGTCTAACTCCAAAGGAAGTTATTATGTATGCAAGAGGATTAAAATACAATTAGGCGTACGCATCCATGCCCACAATTGCGGATGGGGGGCTCTATTTGATATTTTATCTCCTATCAGAGAGAAAAATCTTGATGCACCTCTGTAATAATTATTGAAATCCATAACCAAAATCATAACATCCAAAATCATACGAATCCACAACAAGAGAAAGTAAACAATATTTGCACCTACATATGCACCCTCAACATCAAATTTCTAATCACACAACACTAGCCTCACCAAAAAATGACATGTCTGATAACTTTGCCACCAAAAACCTCTCAAATTATTTTCCACTCAAGACTTACACCACAACCATTAGTTCCCTAGATTTGAGGATGGACCTACAATAATGAGGGGGGGATGTTACCTCAAGGTTATCATGAACATCGACATGTATCAACAACGTTCACACGTGCATCTATGTCAACTTAGTGGAAGTGTGCGTTGGTCACAAGTGGAGATTAGACATCTACAACAAGCCAGAGGAGCATGAACAAGTAGTGCAAAGTCACAAGAGGATGTACACACATAATGGGCACCACCTAAAAGATCCTTATTCACCCTCACTTATGTGTTGTCTGACTAAGTGGGAATTAATAAGTTATTTTAATCATTATATTTCATGCATAATTGCTCTTAATGATGTACTTAATGGATTATCGAGCCAAGTGAAAGAGTTGACATCCACTCAACGTGTGCTTAGACTAGCCTGGACAATGTGTGGATGCCCAAACTTATGTCTCCCTTGTATATAAGTGAATTTCTCTAATGAGAAAGATACATTCCCTTGAGGGTTGATTGAGAGTGTGCTCTTGCTCCTTGTGCTCTAGCTCTCTATCCTATCTTTTTGTCCTTTTAATAGTGCATTGCTTGTGAGAGTGTGTGTGTGTGTGTGAGAGTTTTCTCCTCTTTCCCTCTTGGTCTTCCCATGTCTTTCTAGTGAGAGAATGAAAGTGAGCTATTGTCTTTGTGCGGTGGAGCATAGTCTTGCAACAACGGGGAGTGCCAAGCTCAACATAGACATCTCTTATTGATGAAAATGGGAGGTGGGTATTCTTAAGTGCTAGCTTGCATTCGTGTAGTTGCCTTGTAATGAAGTAGTAGGTTTGGGTACACATGCACATCGGGAAATAGGGCCTAGGCACTTGGGCTTAAAACTCAAATTTTGGAATTTTGGAAAATATGCACAATTTTGGGATAATTCTTTGTTAGATCCAATACAATGTTTACTGTGCGATATGCAAGATTTATTATTGGATGTTCTCAACAAGCATTCTTTGTTGTTAGATCCAATACAATGTTTACTGTACGATATGCAAGATTTATTATTGGATGTTCTCAACAAGCATTTGAATAATGCGATATGATTTATATACTATTGTACATTTGTAACAAGTGTATATGATGTTGGTGGTGGGATGTAAATGTGCCTGCACACACACACACACACATGCACACCAGGAATTAAGCTTGTTATATCACATAGCCTCCAGTTGACCATCAAACACAAAAACTTTAACAAAGAAAGGACATTCAATGTAACTTTAAGTTGTAAGAAAGTCTAGGTGATAGAATTAAAAAGATCACCATCTGTATTGAATCAAATTTCTTGAACAATGGGTGAACCATAAATCTAAAAGCTTAAGAAAGCCTTACAATCTGAATAATGATCGAACTATGAGTTTGGTAGCTTCATACAACATTGCTAAAAGATTACGAAGCTAGTTGCCCATATGCTAACAAATCATTCTTGCTCAACTGCACTGACATGTTGATTCAATTGATTCTGTTTGGCCTTCAGTATTATAGCCTTTGGAATCTTGATTTTCTCTGGAAGTCGTCCACCCTTGGGCTTCCATGCCTAAATGATGCAGCTAGTATCTTCCCAGCGCTGAGGATCATTTCTGTTCTCTCGCCAATACTTGTTCCAGCAATCCTTATAAACCTCCACATCACTTGCATTCTTCTTCTTTGAAATTGGTGCCCAATATTGTATCTGAACTTGTAGGTAGTTTATCGAGTTGTTGTTTTGATCAACATCACTTGTTGTCACTCCCAAACATATTGGGTAATTTGCATCACAAGGTTGTACAAGCGCAAAATCTCCTTTAGACACATCAAGAGTCGGGTTGAACTCTTCAGCAGGTTTGTTGTGCATTGGACCACAATAATGGTCCTCATTTACATCAAACCCTTCATCTACATTATCCTCCACTTGAAGGTTAAGAGGCTCAGCTTTTTCGCATACACTCCTTGGCCAAAAGTCATAAAATCCAATGTCTTCCCTTGCACTAGGGGTTTGCATGTTTAGCATAAGATTCTCCCAATAGGCAAGGACCGGATTGATCCACTTAGCATAATCACTTTGGTCTCCTTTCTCTTGCAAGTGCTCTTTCCACCAATTGACATGTTTTTTTAAGCCCTCCACAACCTTCTCATTTTCCTTAACATACTCAAAGGGTGGCAATACTTTTGGAAAACCTTCAGGAAGCTTGGGTCCTCCCTGGTCATTTCTCTTCCATAACTCTATACCGCTTTCTGGTAACCAATCAACATTTTTGGGATGTACTTTGTATTGCATCAAAGGTATTCCATCACTCATATAAAACCTGAATTGCAATGGCTTTGAATGTCCAATCAAGCTATCGGCTCCATCATGTAAGCATCCCTTGACAAAGCCTTTGAAGTCTGCCACCTTTTGTAGGAGAAAGGGTGCTGGATGCATGCTAACACACTCATTAAAGATCTTCATCAAATGTGGAAATGTGAAAATGGTTTGTTTCCTTAACTTCTCAGAGAAGCGACTGAACAATGCATCAATATCTTCATGAGTATGACCAACCATAAGAAAACCAAGCTGCACCATGTCAAACACTCCTCGTGCAACCAATAGGGATAGATAGGCAAATACATAACGGTTCTTATTTTTAGAACCACAATTGTCAAGTTGCAACAAAAACGTCCTTGGCAATCTCTTAAAAAATGTCCTTGAATTTGATGGCATTAAACTTGACGCATTTTCATTGCCCCTATCTTGCACATGTGTGTTAGTATGAAAGACTGACTGCATATGTGAAGAACAATTTTCCTCTATATCCACATTTGTTTCTGTCTCTGCATCTGCATCCTCAATGCTCTGCTTGCAATATGCATTTCTCTCCTTCAATACTTCCATATGCTGATACAGGGCCATAGTAGACAAAACACAATCAAAAAGATCTGTTCGTGGTTCAGCATCTGAGTTTTGTGAGCTCAAGTCACCATACATGTGTTGCTCTCCTCTTTCTAAGTTTCTTAAACATTTTGAGAGAGATGAAATTGTGAAGTTGGGATCACTTGGCCATAACCCCAAGACAAAGTGACCATAAGCTGTTTGTCCATGTCCATGAGTGAGCATTCCTGTTAAGGATACTGGAAGCCTCTCAACCCCATTGAGAGATTTAGGAACTGGTTTAATTTGTGGTATGGCAGTCTTGCTCTGGTCCATCTTATCATGTATAATACACAAATACCTGTTTGGGCTCATTTCGGAAGAGCTCCTCCAAGCATAGTATAGATTTCTACAACTCATTTGTTTCAACATGTGTGCCCTTCTTTGTGCCATGTATCTGGCACGCTCCTCTTGATTTTTTGTTGATTCCAACTTGACCTTGATTGCCGTACAAATGTCGCATTTTGAGAAGGTGCTAGTTTTTGATAAACTAACTGTCTTGAACTCTGTGTTCCACAATCTTGAGAATGATGGTTGTGACAGTGGCCGGTATTCGAACGAGACAAGTGTGTCATTCACTTCACGCAATATGTCCACCTGTTTGTACATTGTTGGTAGAACACGTTGGGTCTCGCGGGCTCCATGCATAGTTGTCCTTGACCTATGTGGCATTTGATCGGCATTATTATCTATGAAGCCCTGTATGATTGATTTTGCCATCTCAACATGTGTCATGCCCTTCCGTATTATCCCACTGTTGCCATGACTGACATTACATGCACCATTCAAGAACTTCTTTCTGAGCCTATAGAACGTTGACTTACCGATGCCATGCATTACATACCATGCTTTACTACAAACCTTCTTTCCATCAAATGTGAACTCAAAGCACTCGTCATCTTGACCTTGTCTATAGACCATGCCCATGCAATCTAGTACAAATGTGTATCGTGTACTATAGCTCTGTCCCCAAAAGTGTACCCTAGCTTGCATGATTTTGGATCTATCTCCAATTTGACAACATCGATTCTCGCAACAATCAATGGTTGCGACGTTGTGAATGTTTGCAACATCACATTTTTTGCCAGCTCCATGGGTTTTATCGTAATTTTTCATTACCCTTACCCTATGGACATAGCTCCTTTTCTTATTTGTCCCTTCAATGATATCATAGTCAGTGATCATGGCATCATGGTGTTTGTCATCAGAACTATCGCCATCATTGCCCTCTACATCATCATCCTCTTTTTCATCACTTGAATTGTTTAGGCTGTCAATATTTTTTTGCATGAAGTGATCTTGAATACCCTCATCAATAGAAGAAGATTCTGTGTCCTTCACTAATGGTTCACCATTCTCAAATGTGAGTTGCCTGATCGGCCAACTAACCAAATTCAAACCTGAAACACAAGTTGAACTTGGATGCAAAGATCCTTCTACAATGACACCCAAGCTACTCTCCCCTAGTTCTCTACAATTTATAGCCTCGTATGGGTGGACCAGCAATACTACTCCATTGCCAAGTTTTGTAGATCTGTTGTCATCCTAGAGGATGACACTTTTCTCTTTCCAGCTCTCCCTATCTATAAAGTGATCTTCTTGATCAACAAGAAGTTTCGCAAAATTATCCTCTTTGGTATTAGTAATGTCTCTGTCCATAACAAGGTTGACCAATGGCCATTTGATGATGCTTCCAACTGCTTGAGACATTGTTCTTGCATCCATTGTGGCAAATGGAATGAGAAATGTGTCATCAAAGCTTTGTTGAACATGTATTGCTGCACATGTCTCACCAATGAATTGAAAACCACATGTTTGAGATGCATCAATGGAATGAATAACCCCGCATGCCTTCCTTGCAGAACCATCAATGAGAAAAACTGAAGCACCTTGTTTTAGACCCTCCAATCCCTGAAAAAATCAAAATCTCAATAAGAAAGACTGAAGCGATGTTTTTGCGGTAGTACACAAAACTATAAATGTAATTCAATCTCAACATGAGTTCAGGCTCCAACCAAAGTTTGAATCTCACCTATCAATGCTAATTTGCTAAGAGGGAAGCTAGGATAATCCAATAGAACAAGTGGGGTGTGGGTGAAGATGGGTATATAACCAAAAGTAAAAGTAACTATAATCAAAAGACCTGGGACCTGGGCCTGGGCTTGGGCTTGGGGAATGAGCCATTGTGCATTATATAGATTTTAGTTGAATTTTTAATCGCATAGTTTATAAGTATATTTGGGTGTATGAGAAAAATAGGAAAGAAAACAAAAAATCTCAAGTTCAAGGTCAAGGCTCGAACTTGAGTTGGAGCCTTGTCTATTACACAAGTAAGTAAGAATAGAGAGGGAAGCTAGGATAATCCAATAGAACAAGTGGGGTGTGGGTGAAGATGGGTATATAACCAAAAGTGAAAGTAACTATAATCAAAAGACCTGGGACCTGGGCTTGGGCTTGGGGAATGAGCCATTGTGCATTATATAGATTTTAGTTGAATTTTTAATCGTATAGTTTATAAGTATATTTGGGTGTATGAGAAAAATAGGAAAGAAAACAAAAAATCTCAAGTTCAAGGTCAAGTTCAAGGCTCGAACTTGAGTTGGAGCCTTGTCTATTACACAAGTAAGTAAGAATAGAGAGGGAAGCTAGGATAATCCAATAGAATAAGTGGGGTGTGGGTGAAGATGGGTATATAACCAAAAGTGAAAGTAACTATAATCAAAAGACCTGGGACCTGGGCTTGGGCTTGGGCTTGGGGAATGAGCCATTGTGCATTATATAGATTTTAGTTGAATTTTTAATCGCATAGTTTATAAGTATATTTGGGTGTATGGGAAAAATAGGGAAGAAAACAAGAAATCTCAAGCTCAAGGCTCGAACTTGAGTTGGAGCCTTGTCTATTACACACGTAAGTAGGAATAGAGAGGGAAACTAGCCTAATCCCATAGAACAAGTGGGGTGTGGATGAAGATGAGTATATAACCAAAAGTGATAGTAACTATTATCAAAAGACCTGGGACCTGGGGCCTGGGCCTGGGCTTGGGCTTGGGCTTGGTCAATGAAACCGAAACCGAAACCACCTTTCTGCCGGGCCGTCCCGACGCTCCTCCGTCAACGTCCTCCTCCTCTCCCGGCGTCGGCGCACAGACCCACCCCCCTTCCTCCGCACTCCTCCTCTCCCGGCGTCGGCGCACAGACCCACCCCCCCTCCTCCGCCGTCGGCGCACAGACCCACCCCCCCTCCTCCGCCGTCGGCGCCCACAGCCCCCACTCCTCCTCCGTCCGGCACAGCACCCCCTTCCTCCGGCCTCACCTCTCCGCCGTGCGCCCACACCCCCCTTCCTCCGGCGCGCACCAGTCCCCCCTCCTCACCTCTCCGCCGTCGGCGCCCACACCCCCCTTCCTCCGGCGCGCACCAGTCCCTCCTGCGTCGCGCGGCGCAGCACAACCAGCCCCCCCTCCTCCGTCGCGGCGCGCCGACTAGCCGCCCAAATTCAAAATTCAAAAGTTTCCCCCCACGGCCGCCGAAATCGAATTCAAATTCAAAAATTCTCCCCAAATTCAAACTCGAAATTCCCCCCAACGGAATTCCGCCCGCACCGCGAAATTCCCCGCCGACCCCTAAAATTTTTTCGCCTTCTCTCTTGAAAAAAAAATCGCAAAAAAACAGAATCGACCGACCTCGCAAACAAAACCTGCGCACCCGCCTTCGCCTTCCCTCGCAGAAAGAAAAAACGGTCGACCTCGCGTTTCGCCTATACAAAAAACCTACGCACCCTCGAGCAAATCTCTCGCAGCAATACTCTCCGCTCCTTGTGTCTCTGCAGCCCTGCGTTTCAAGCGCGCCCTCTGCAGCCCTGCATTTCAAGCGCACCTTGGAGCAGATCCAGCCCTGCGTTTCAAGCGCGCCCTGGAGCAGATCTCTCGCAGCAATAATCTCTGCAGCCCTGCGTTTCTAGCGGTTTCTTTTCCACGGATACCTCAAGCATCCGTCAAGATCAAGACTGTGCAACATCGGAGACTTCAGCAAGTAAGTCCTTCTTTAATTGATTGTCTACACTAATATAAACGCTTACTTGATTGCACACTAAGTGTGTCATTTGTCGATCGTTGCTCGTCGTAGATGGTTTCCACCTCTTGCTGCTCTCTTTTATATCTTCACATATGTCAAGAACCTGTAAAACTGATCCAAGATAGACTCCACAACTTGGATATAGACTCCACCTTAAGTTCGAGCCTCCCCTACATAGAACTTATGTGTTAATGCTCGACCTAGATTGAGACTTTGTTCTCCATACTAGTGCACCGGCCTTAAGGCTCGAACTTGAGTTTGAGCCTTTGCTCTCCATGCTAGTGTACCCCGCCCCAGTCTTAAGGCTCGAACTTGAGTTGGAGCCTTTGTTCTCCAATCTAGTGTACACCGGCCTTAAGGCTCGAACTTGAGTTTGGAGCCTTGGCTCTCCCCAGCCTTAAGGCTCGAACTTGAGTTGGAGCCTTGGCTCTCGATGCTAGTGTACACCGGCCTTAAGGCTCGAACTTGAGTTGGAGCCTTGGCTCTCGCCAGCCTTAAGGCTCGAACTTGAGTTGGAGCCTTGACTCTCGATGCTAGTGTACACCGGCCTTAAGGCTCGAACTTGAGTTGGAGCCTTGGCTCTCGATGCTAGTGTACACCGGCCTTAAGGCTCGAACTTGAGTTGGAGCCTTGGCTCTCGCCAGCCTTAAGGCTCGAACTTGAGTTGGAGCCTTGGCTCTCGATGCTAGTGTACACCGGCCTTAAGGCTCGAACTTGAGTTGGAGCCTTGGCTCTCCCCAGCCTTAAGGCTCGAACTTGAGTTGGAGCCTTGGCTCTCGATGCTAGTGTACACGGGCCTTAAGGCTCGAACTTGAGTTGGAGCCTTGGCTCTCCCCAGCCTTAAGGCTCGAACTTGAGTTGGAGCCTTGGCTCTCGATGCTAGTGTACACCGGCCTTAAGGCTCGAACTTGAGTTGGAGCCTTGGCTCTCGCCAGCCTTAAGGCTCGAACTTGAGTTGGAGCCTTGGCTCTCGATGCTAGTGTACACCGGCCTTAAGGCTCGAACTTGAGTTGGAGCCTTGGCTCTCCCCAGCCTTAAGGCTCGAACTTGAGTTGGAGCCTTGGCTCTCGATGCTAGTGTACACCGGCCTTAAGGCTCGAACTTGAGTTGGAGCCTTGGCTCTCGCCAGCCTTAAGGCTCAAACTTGAGTTGGAGCCTTGGCTCTCGATGCTAGTGTACACCGGCCTTAAGGCTCGAACTTGAGTTGGAGACTTGGCTCTCGATGCTAGTGTACACCGGCCTTAAGGCTCAAACTTGAGTTGGAGCCTTGGCTCTCGCCAGCCTTAAGGCTCGAACTTGAGTTGGAGCCTTGGCTCTCGATGCTAGTGTACACCGGCGGACTTAAGGCTCGAACTTGAGTTGGAGCCTTGGCTCTCCCCAGCCTTAAGGCTCGAACTTCAGTTGGAGCCTTGGCTCTCGATGCTAGTGTACACCGGCCTTAAGGCTCGAACTTGAGTTGGAGCCTTGGCTCTCGCCAGCCTTAAGGCTCGAACTTGAGTTGGAGCCTTGGCTCTCCTCATCCTTAAGGCTCGAACTTGAGTTGGAGACTTGGCTCTCGATGCTAGTGTACACCGGGGCCTTAAGGCTCGAACTTGAGTTGGAGCCTTGGCTCTCGATGCTAGTGTACACCGGCCTTAAGGCTCGAACTTGAGTTGGAGTCTTGGCTCTCCCCAGCCTTAAGGCTCAAACTTGAGTTGGAGCCTTGGCTCTCGATGCTAGTGTACACCGGCCTTAAGGCTCGAACTTGAGTTGGAGCCTTGGCTCTCCCCAGCCTTAAGGCTCGAACTTGAGTTGGAGCCTTGGCTCTCGATGCTAAGGCTCGAGCTTGAGTTGGAGCCTTGGCTCTCGCCAGCCTTAAGGCTCGAACTTGAGTTGGAGCCTTGGCTCTCGATGCTAGTGTACACCGGGCCTTAAGGCTCGAACTTGAGTTGGAGCCTTGGCTCTCCCCAGCCTTAAGGCTCGAACTTGAGTTGGAGCCTTGGCTCTCGATGCTAGTGTACACCGGCCTTAAGGCTCGAACTTGAGTTGGAGCCTTGGCTCTCGATGCTAGTGTACACCGGCCTTAAGGCTCGAACTTGAGTTGGAGGCTTGGCTCTCGATGCTAGTGTACACCGGCCTTAAGGCTCGAACTTGAGTTGGAGCCTTGGCTCTCGCCAGCCTTAAGGCTCGAACTTGAGTTGGAGCCTTGGCTCTCGATGCTAGTGTACACCGGCCTTAAGGCTCGAACTTGAGTTGGAGCCTTGGCTCTCCCCAGCCTTAAGGCTCGAACTTGAGTTGGAGCCTTGGCTCTCGATGCTAGTGTACACTGGCCTTAAGGCTCGAACTTGAGTTGGAGCCTTGGCTCTCGATGCTAGTGTACACCGGCCTTAAGGCTCGAACTTGAGTTGGAGCCTTGGCTCTCCCCAGCCTTAAGGCTCGAACTTGAGTTGGAGCCTTGGCTCTCGCCAGCCTTAAGGCTCGAACTTGAGTTGGAGCCTTGGCTCTCGATGCTAGTGTACACGGGCCTTAAGGCTCGAACTTGAGTTGGAGCCTTGGCTCTCGATGCTAGTGTTCACTGGCCTTAAGCCTCAAACTTCAGATTGAGCCTTTGTTCTCCATGCTAGTGTACTCTGGCTTTAAGGCTCGAACTTTAGTTTGAGCCTTTGCTCTCCATGCTAGTGCACCCCGGCCCCTTAAGGCTGCGCACCCCAGATTGAGCCTTTGTTCTCCATGCTAGTGTACTTTGGATTTAAGGCTCGAACTTGAGTTTGAGCCTTTGCTCTCCATGCTAGTGCACCCCGGCCCCTTAAGGCTCGAACTTCAGATTGAGCCTTTGCTCTCCATGCTAGTGCATCCCGGTCCCTTAAGGATCGAACTCCAGTTTGAGCCTTTGCTCTCCATGCTAGTGCATCCCGGTCCCTTAAGGCTCGAACTTTAGATTGAGCCTTTGCTCTCCATGCTAATGCACCCCGGCCCCTTAAGGCTGCGCACCCCAGATTGAGCCTTTGTTCTCCATGCTAGTGTACTTTGGATTTAAGGCTCGAACTTGAGTTTGAGCCTTTGCTCTCCATGCTAGTGCACCCCGGCCCCTTAAGGCTCGAACTTCAGATTGAGCCTTTGCTCTCCATGCTAGTGCATCCCGGTCCCTTAAGGATCGAACTCCAGTTTGAGCCTTTGCTCTCCATGCTAGTGCATCCCGGTCCCTTAAGGCTCGAACTTTAGATTGAGCCTTTGCTCTCCATGCTAATGCACCCCGGCCCCTTAAGGCTTGAACTTAAGTTTGAGCCTTTGCTCTCCATGCTAGTGCACCTCGGCCTTAAGGCTCGAACTTGAGTTGGGGCCTTTGTTCTCCATGCTAGTGTACACCGGCTTTAAGGCTCGAACTAGAGTTGGAGCCTTGGCTCTCGATGCTAGTGTACACTGGCCTTAAGGCTCGAACTTCAGATTGAGCCTTTGTTCTCCATGCTACTGTACTCTGGCCTCTTAAGACTCCAACTTAAGTTCAAGTCTCCCATACATGGAACTTCGCCTTAAGGCTCAAACTTGAGTTTGAGCCTTGTCTCTCTCTCTATGCTAGCGTACCCCTAGCATATGAGTGCACAACTTGAATCTAGGCTCCAAGTCGAGCTTCTGTATAGATTAAGTAAATGCAAGAGAGGCTCTTGCTATTCAAGATAACTTTTTGTAGCATGCATTAAGTTTTTTAAGTTTGATAGGTTTTGATTTGATATGTAGCATTTAAATCCATTTTTTTCTAAGGTTTTGAAACTTTTTTTTTTGCTTCACAGGAATGGAAGCTAGCAGAGCGCCCGCTACCTCGCAACCACATGGTGCACCAATCTTTACTCTGGATGCTCTCGAAACAACAACTCAAGCTAAAAGTGTCACTCCTAGAATTAAGGTGGATAAAACCTTCGAATTGAGTAACAAAGAAGGAGTAAAATGGTTTGTGGATAGCTACGATGCTAGTGCAAACTTCAAAGGAGTCCTCCATTTGTTTTTGTCTCAAGGTGATACATCATATGGAGATATGGGGATTGTGGTAGGTGCTAAGGATGATGTGGATGCAAGAGCAAATCCATGCTTCACATGCACTGTATTGCCAGAAGGAGAAACTACAAAAGCAAATAAGTTTTGCTTATCATTGGAAACTTTTCACCCAGCAGACATGACTGGCAGTAAACTAGGAAAGGACAATTGTATTGTAAAGTTAGGATTGAAGATCATTGACTTTTCCAATCAAGAAGACTCAGGGGTGGATAATGTGGAGGACCTGGTGAAAGCAGTGAGGCATGCAAAGAAGGCTTTGGATTCATGAAAAAAGTCCATACCTGAAAAGGAGACAATAACCACTCAAGTTAGGAAAATTGTGGAGAAAAAAGGCAGGGCCATAGTGAAGAGTGCACTTGAAGCATCTACAAATGCTGGTGCAACTTCTTCAAAACATAAAAAGGAGGGTGACAAAATAAAAGTCCTTGATGTAAGCACAATAGCAGCTGAAGACATAGCAGGCTCTTAGGTGCAAGAAGAGGAGCAAGCACTTGCAAAGAAGAGAAAGGCAAAGCACTCTACAAAGGTTCAGGAAATCTCTTTAAAGAGGCAAAGGACAAAACCAGCAAGTGGTTCAAAGGAGATAGATGCGTCTGAGGACGAGTTAATGGAGGTTGAGACTCTAAACAAGGGTAGGTATAGCTGCTTCTAACAATCACAAGTTAAGTACGCAAGAAATAGAGCAACGTGTTGAGGAGCTACGTTCCGATACACAAAAGAGTAGGCCCCTAGGAAGTTTATATTCTTTTGAGAGAGATGGAGATAGATTAGTATTTCAATCTTCACCAATCAATAGGGAAATGCAATCACGTCTAGGAGCCATCGTCATAGATGAATATGGGAGCATGAAACGAAAGTAAACTTGTGGATGTTTTGTTGTAATTAGCTCTCATTGATAATATAGGATCACTTGTTTTAATATTGTTAAGTATGTAAACACATTAAAGTGTTATCATTCTTCTGTATTGTATGCAGAAAATATTCCTCGTGCAATCACCATAAAGAAACATGCACTTATACTTGATCTTAATGGAGTTTTACTCAACAAGGAAGAGAAGAGGCATCCACAAACAAATTGTATTCGAATTGATATTGGTCGCACCACAGTTGTTATTCGCCCCGGGTGTTTTGAATTTTTGGATGAGATTTGCCAGTACTTTCATGTTGGTATTTGGTCCACCATGCTACACAAGAATGTTTGTGCCTATGTAAACACTCTTGAACAGTATGCACATAAGAAATATCATTTCTTTATGGTGTGGGGACAAGAAGAATGTTATATCCATAATCTTCGAAAAGTGTATAGGCCAGATAAGCCTACTGTTGAGGCTATGTTTAAACCTTTACTCAAGGTTTGGAATCAGTTCCAAGATATTTGCAATAAGAAGAATACATTGCTTATTGATGATAGCCCTTTCAAGGGATGTGTTAATCCAAAAGACAACTGTCTCTTCCCTGAAAGTTTTCAAGGAGGGCACGACTACGTACTGTGCAATGACCTTCTACCCTACCTTTTAAATCTAAATAATACAAATGACATTAGGTCTATTATTTTGCTTAATCGACTAGGTCAATCTCCTATCACACATGGCCATAATTTATTTATCGATTTTCAAGATGTACTGGAAGAATGGCTCCAATTCACCTCCCTATTTTTGCGAGAAGAAGTGGAAAACTCATCTTCTGCATCTTCACACTTACCATTATATGGTGATAAGCTAAAGTATGTCCAATCAAGAGGGGAAAAAAGAGAAGTAGAATCTATAAGCAAGGATCTAGCAATGTTGGCATCCAAAGCTGGAGTACCATTACTATCCAAAGACCAGCTAAGCTTGTTAAAAGTGTGCTACAAAAGAAGGATTTTGAGTGATCAACACACTATTGCTTATGCTACTCGCTTGGGATATGATCGTGGTCATCTCATAAGTGGAGTTGCAGCAAAAGCATACATATCAAGGCTACAAAAGGCTTACTTGAGCTTATGGGTAGGATAATGTCTGGTTTCATTAAACATTGAGTGACAGTATAATCAGATTCCAACCTAACCCAAACTAGTTATTGCTGTGCAGGTCGAAGGAAACCATTTCTGAGGTCTAAACGTGCAGTTTGAAGTATGAGATCTGTACAAACATCAAGACTTGTTGGGTGCAGAATGTTTGGAGCCATTTTGTACCTAAAAGCCCATAAGATAGACTTAAGCTTTGGCCAAAACAATGTACTTAGATGGGTTTAATTTTTGGATTGTACGAGCCAAATCTTTACACTATTGTATCAAGAAATCAAATGCCTTCAAACTTACTGTCATTTGATTATCTCTTTTGTCAATATTTGCAATTCGATTGCAATAAAGATGTGTTTGTTTTTTATTGAATATATTGCCTTGTCAAGGTGTAAGGCTATGAATATCATAATAATTTAATTTGGATAGACTCAATTATCTCAATAGTGAAAATCTTTTATACATCATATTCAATAAATTTGATGAAATTTAGCATTGACAATATACTCGCTCTTTTATTTTTTTGGTTGAACTAATGAGGTATTGGAGCATTTGTCTATGAAGGTTTAAGACCATCCATATCATGGATGAATTTATGTTGTTGGCACATAATATACATTTTGTTTTCAACAGGATATGTTGAAGCATATAGCTTTGATTTCAAGTGTACAGAAAACTTACTATTGAGGTGGCACCAATCAATCATTGGTGACTTATGTACCTAGAGGCAAAAGAGTTCCACCACCCTTAGATACAATAAGGAAACAAAGAAGAGTATTGATACTTGAACTCAATGGTGTTTTACTTAAGACCATTGAGATGCAACATGGTGATGTATGTCCAGACTGGGCCAAACATATGCATCTTGTGGAAGAGAATACAAGTGTTTGGCATTTGATTCGCAAAGATGCATTCACTTTCCTTGATTTTTGTATGCAATGGTTTGAGGTATGGATCTGGAGTACTAATAGACTACAAAGGACTCGACGCATTCTTGAGTTGTGCTTTCCTCGGCACCATCAAAAGTTTAAGGTCGTAGCAGGGCATGCAGCATGTCAAAAGACGGATCTTCTTATTGGATATCGATTTGTATACCACAAAAACTTAGATGTAGCATGGAGAATTTTTCATGACCTGGATGGAAATAACACACTAATTTTTGATGATACCCTCTACAATGTAATGTGGAATATGCCCGGAACCTACTTGATTTTTCCAAAGATGTGGAATCAAAATATAGAGGAGCTTCAAAGTTTTTTGGAGACAACAATCAGCGCATGGTTACTTGGTTGGATTTATGCAAAGAACAAACGGGAGTATACTTGCAACTCTTTAGTAAATGAAGCAGCTTATGATAGAGAAACTTTGTATGTATTGGAGCAATACATGAGAAAACGCTATGTTTGAGATACAATTTGTACTCAATTATTATCTTGACGAAGGATTTTTGTCTTCGGATAAATTGTAAACTTGAATGTAACAATCTCATTGAATGTAACAAGTGTTCTTTGGCATTATCATCCCATGTTTTTACTTCAATGTCCCTCAAATTTGAGCATATATATCATGATTTATAATCTTGATATAGTGTCTAAGATGGGTTTTTATCTGTGGATCAATCGTAAACTTAGCATATTGTTACTGTCATTGAGATTTACTTTTTGTTTTGTTGTTTCTAACACCACACCCTTTAGAGATCTCTCATTTTTAAGGTTCCTTTTTATAATGATATTTAGAATTCTTTTGGCAAATTAAATAAACCCCATGTTTTTACTTTAATCTCTCAAAGTGGAGATAGTATTTAACATTATCTTCTTCATATGAAAGGTGTTGTATAATCTCAATTAAGTTTAGTGTCACGTATGTATCTATACAACTACAAACAAATACGCCAAATAGTTGTGTCAAGATATAATCTATTGGCACAAAGAGTGCACCAACAAATAGATGTTAGCTCAAACTACACAAAAATACCGAGTTTCCAACCAATCCTATAAGAAATGGGACTCGAATAATTCCCAAAATTCCTAAATTTGTCTTTTAAGGACATTTGCATGTGTACCTCTAGGGAAACCTATATGAGGTATAGGGATGATGGACATTGTACCTTTTTGATCATTATACTTTTTGATATCTTTTGATATTGGTCATCTCATGACTCTTGGAGCCTCATGGTGGCTTTCAACCTAGGCCTATAGAAGGGTGTTTCCATCCTCTTGGTGGGAGGTTAACTCACTTAGGCATCATGGCCATTGTATGAGATTATCCTTAATCTTGTATTAATCCATGATGATTTGTCCCTAATATGAGCTTTATGATTCACTCCATTCCAATTGGTATCAGAGCTCTTGGCTTAGATCCTGGAGCCTTTGGCTTAGGTCCTTTCACTACTACATGGTAGCCTAATACCGGCGCTTATACCGACGTCATTGAACGGGGTCTAAAAAAACCCCGTCATCGGTATAAACGCCGGTATCTGCGCCAGAATGACGACGTCGGTATAAGCGTCGGGGAAAAATACCGGTGCCTATACCGGTGTCTATACCGACGTTACACCGGTGCCTATACCGACGTTACACCGGTGCCTATACCGGCTTCTACACCGGCACTTATACCGCGGTCTATACCTGTGTCTATACCGACGTTTCACCGGCGTCTATACCAAGGACAATACCGGCATGTATACCGGCCTGTATACCAGCACATATACCGGCAACTATACCGGCGTCTATACCGGGGAATATACCGACGCTATAGCAGAAATTTTTTTTAGACATAATAGTGTTGCCTGGCTGTTGCCTGGGTGCCTGCAATGAACATGACTCAACAGCAGTAAACAGACATCACCATTCTGTCTAAAATAGAGCACAAAAGACAACCGTGCTCATTTTTTTATTTTTCAGATAAACAAGAAATTAAATTAAACATTAATACTCAAGAATCTTTTGATCATATACCAATAGTTTGAAGGTCATCTTACATCATGGTAATGCCTCCCAATTGATAGTCTCTCCTTCTTCTTCAAGCATCTCAAATAAGTCCACAAGGCCATGTTTGTGAGCGTACTTCTCCTCTCGCCTACTTGGTGGGCGATTCATGGCCAACTCCTACACAAACGATTAACAATTACAACTTTTAGAAATCAACATTTAGCCCACATACATACATTTAGATAAATAAAATTGCTACAAATACTTACAAATTCATGGCGCATGGTTTCGTAACCACCACTCCCAAGATGAGAAGCCCCTACTGTTTGGAGTCTTGCCCTTGCCGCCTCTCTTTGTTGTTGAAACCTCTCTGGTGTCTCTGTGAGCTCCTGAGCAATGGCTTCCCACTCCCTGTCATCTAGCCAAACAAGTTTCTCTTTCTCCTCTCTAAATGCATCCCTCACCTCTGACCTACGATGCCCCATCAAAATGCGAGCTGTACACTATATCCACTCATTAGAGACGACGTTCATAGGGTCAGATGGCTGAAACTCTTGCTTTATCTTTGTATTTATATAATTTTTCTTCTCCTTATCTTGCTGATCCCATTTAGTCATGTGACAGAGTTGTGAAACTGTATAGTGCACAATTGTCGAATGCGTGTCTTCATTGCCTTCCTTGCACTATTCATTATTGGTGCCCCATCCCTAATTGTGTATATCTTGCTGTTGTCATGGTCATGTGCACCCCAGGGAGTGGAAGGTGAACCTATGGGTGTGCTATCAACAGATGAGAGCGAAGGACGACGCTCACATGGTGGTGGTGTCACAGCATCTGTGGCACTACCACCACAACAACCTCCCCCTGAAGACCTACTACGTGAGCGACGTCTATGTGAAGAGGTGGTAGATCGAGCTGTAAGAGGAGTGGAAGGCTGTGTGGTATGAGGTGTGGGAGCTGCTGTCGTACCTACGGGTGTGGGAATTGGCGTCGCGAAGCCAGATGGTGAGGCAGATGTCCCTGCTCCAGAACCCCAATAACTCTGAGCCATGGCTCTCTGCTCTGAGCCATGGCTCTCTGCTCTAGAGTCATGGACGAGAGAAAACCATATAACTGCTGGGGACTCATGCCCTGCGGTGTAGGATTAAATGAGAAATCAGGACTGTAGTCAAGCGGCGGTGAGTCATCACCCATGGCCGGTTGGACAAAAAACCATATGACAAACTTGTGCGAAATGAAAATTACACGGTAAACAATGAAAGAACCATATGACAAACATTAACAATGATAAACAACAATAATTTGGGCACAACTGAAGCCATTTCCGGTCCTCTTAGCCCAAGTATTAGCCCAAGTAAAACACACCGCAGTTTTAGATTTACACTATAGCCAAAATAGGTGACTTTGATGGTCAATACTAAGTCTATGCTCAGCTTAAATTTAGTCTCTCTGAACCAAATGTGTGATCACCACATGTGCTACTTTCGAGGTGCTACGGCCATAGACGTGTTCACTAGGCACAACGGCCATAGAACGGCTCTCTCTCAAAGGACTCGGCACTACGGTCGTGGGATTTGTCTCTCTCTTAGCACGCGACGCTACGGCCGTGTGTGGTGGGTCTCTTTCGTGGAAAACAGGCACTACGGCCGTGTTGGGTTTGTTTCGTGGGGTGTGCCGTTGTTTTGTGTGTTTTATTTTTTTTTTTCAAAAAAAAATAAAATAAAACAATAACGGGCGGCCGGCCCTCGCCGCTTCGGGCGTGGCCGCCCGCCCGTGGGGAGTGTCCTTAGGGCCGAGTTTGGCCGCCACCGCTGGGCGGTCGCCTGCTGGGCTGGCCGCCCATTTCATTTTTAATTAAAAAAATGAACAATTAAAATATATGGGTTTTTTTTCTCCTTTTTTTTTTGCTCGTGGTGTTTGCTGGGCTCACGACATTTGCTAGGCTGGTGGCTGACGTTTTGCTGGCCGGCCGCCGGTCTTGGTGGTCGTTGCCGCCGCCGGGCTGGCCGCGCGCTGGCTGGCTGGCCTGGCTGGCCGCCACCGCCTGGTTGGCTGGCCTGGCCACCTGGCCTGCCTGTAGGAGTAGCCAAGTCAGCTCCTCCACCGATCTCACACCCTTCCACCGCTCCTAGGCTGACCACCAATTCGTCTCCTCCGACGACGTCTACCGACTTGGCTGTTCGGGTGCCGTCTTCGCCCCTTCAAGGCGGGTTCATTTAACGTTTCAGCTAATGGTCCCTTTCGCCCTAGGCTTGCTTCGCCTTTCCAAGAAAAGCCCCCCCCAGGCTCTTCAACGCGGCCGTGGGGTTGCACAAACTCTCTTCGCAGTGGGGCTGTTGCTTCGCCCCCCCCCCACGCAGAGTTTTTAGCTTGTTTCGTAGCATTTTCATGAGACCAGGAGTGGGGCTGGTCTGCGCTCCCCCCCCCACCTCCCCCACACACAGTCTATGAAACAAATTCAACGCAGATTCAATGCAGAAAATTTCAATCGCAAAAAAAAACAAAAATTGCTTACCTCCATTGCTTGCTGTGTGTGACGGGGAGAGAGAGAGAGAGAGAGAGAGAGTTCTTCCCTTCCATTCTTCCTTGGCCGCCTCCCTCCACACCCTCCATTGGAGATAAGGGTGAGAAGATTGTGGATGAAAACCATCCAGTCCCCCGGTCACGCGCGGACTCTGACAATCCCATCGAACCATGCTCTGATACCAGTGTTACATATCCGTAACGCCGCTACGGGCGTTACCACGAGAGGGGACGGCCTCTGGCTCACCACCCAGCCATAGAGGAAGAATGAGGATTGCCCCTCATCCCCCAGGCTATATAGTGTGTGGCCTGCCGTACACACTAGCCTGGCCGCCCATGTCTCCGCATGGGCATCCTCTCCCACTGAACCCCGGACATGGCCATCCGGTCTGCCGCGTCGGTCACTCACAGGCATTACAGCCTACGTGACAATATTGATGTTGTTACTTGTACACATGGTCACGGTCATACACATACATGTGATGACATTGATGTATCACATCCACATACCTATGATGATGTATCGTGCACACACACACATGATGTTATTGATGTATTACACACACATACACATGATGATAGTGATACACGTGCACATGATGCCAATGACACATATGTACATGATGATGATGTATGTGATAGTGAGAGTGAGAGTGATGTGTGTGAGTCAGATCATGTGGGCATGATCTTGTGATGGGAGAGATGGTAGTGAGCATATCGAGCATTACGAGCATCATAGAGCTACCTATCTCTATTTCTAGTGATCATAGGGACACATTAGATGACCATAGTGATGCATTCCATGATCTTGATGGGCATTTGACTAGTCATGATTATTCGACTAGTCATACATCTTTAGTCACATATGGGATTGGCATTTCACGTGTCATTGAGCACATCATAGACCATGAGGATCATAAACCCGAGGTTCTATTATTAGTGTTGGGCTACTCCTCTAGATTTGTTACATGTGGAGAGTTTTACAATGTGAACACTAGTCCTAGTTTTCATAGCATTCTTGGCAGCATTCGAGTGGATCGAGTTGTGGTGATTGAGCAATCAGGGATAGTGCATGAGAGTAGTGAGATGAGTTCATAGAGGTGAGACATCGTAGGAGTATGCATATCAATCATATTTTTAGCATATCCTCTGACATTGACTTTGAGAGTTTTACAGTTGATCTAGGTATTTCCTTAGATCCAGTACTATTGGAGATTGATCTATTATGGGGTTTAGGTCATATAGGGACACCAATGATGGAGTTGGTCTATACCTTTGAGGATGACCTTAGTGACCTTGGAGATCCCATTGATAGTGAGTTGACTAATACCACTTTTACCTCGTGTAGACACTTGGTCAGTGCTTAGTGACGACGATCTTTCTGATGATCCAGCTTCTGTTTTAGAGGGTCACATACATATAGCACATACATATAGAGTGTCATACACATGGAGATATTGTGCATGGGTGGGATTATATTCATACATACATAGTTATGGTGGATCATGCTTTTGACTTCTTGAGTGGTGCTACATATGACGGAGGCATGAGTTCACATTTGACTCTACTTGAGGCCGACCTTGAGTTCTGTTCATTTGGCTCCTTCGGATGTCGGCATGATCCTGTGTTCTTTGGAGTCAGGAAATTTTTCTTTGGATACATTCTTTGCCATTTGAGGAGCATAGTTTGTGGATATGTGGCTCGACATTCAGGTGCATCTACGGCATATTCTAGTCTTGACAGACATGATGATTCTTTTGTGCCACGACCACTTGACATTTTGGCCAGGAATTTTGAGCTTCTTTGGGCGGATACCTTTCATGCCAGATTCACAGTAGTGTGGTCATGAGGAGGAGCTTATGAGTTTTCCTTTTGATCCTGGTACTACTATCTCTTTGGAGTCGAGTTATTCTTTTGATCCAGGAGCTACTACCATTCCAACTTCGATAGTTCAAGGTATATACCATACATATCCCTTTGATCTTGGAGAATATTCGACTAGATTCGTCATCGATGGTGGTTCTTTATCTACTCCACTTGCACCAGATTATCATGGAGCCATTGCCTTGGATTTTGTATGCCTCCGATTTTCATTTGATCCAGGAGGTTACATATATAGCCTCATTATCGACAGGAGTCCTCTATCCTTTCCATTTGATCCAGGGGGTCATATGATTCATGCACACATCTTCCGCTACATTCAGTCATCATGGATGTGATTTTTTTTAACGTTTGTACATAAACACCATATTAGATAATTTGGGAAAAATCCCATTCCCATTTGAAAAATGGGAGCATGGTGAACTTGTCCAAAAGTTTGTCAAAACCGCCTCATGTGACATATCATCGGAAAGATCTTGAAGAGTAGAATTTAAATCTATGATCTCCGACAAATTTGGAGTTAGTATGTTTAAGATATGTCCAAAACTATATGGAGTAATTGATTCCCAAAAGGTGAGATTTTTTCCAAATTACCTAATATTGACTTCATAGCCACTTGTATATGTTTTCTTTGGGCATGACCACCCTTCAATTTTGAGGAAGAAATCATTGTAGGAGGGGATGGTTTGTAATGAACTAGTAGGTTTAGGTGCACATGCACATGGGGAAATGGGGCGGCCTAGGCACTTGCGCGCTTAGGGACATTTACATGTGTACCTTTAGGAGACTCTATATGAGGTATAGGAATGATGGACATTGTACCTTTTTGATCATTATACTTTTTGATATCTTTTGATATTGGTCATCTCATGACTCTTGGAGCCTCATGGCTTTCAACATAGGCCTGTGGAAGGCTGTTTCCATCCTCTTGGTGGGAGGTTAACTCACTTACGTATCATGGCCATTGTATGAGATTATCCCTAATCTTTTATTAATCCATGATGATTTGCTCCTAATACGAGCTTTATGACTTCACTCCATTCCATGCCTCTTCCATGAGTGGCGGGTGAGCTACGAGGTTCCCAACAACACAGGAAATGTGACTACTCTTCATTTGGTGAGCCTTGAGCTAGTGAGTGTGGAGGGTTTAGGCCACTCCTCCACTTTCTTTCACATGTATGTTTTAGCTGTTTCTTCTTTTTTCTTACATGTACCTAAAGAATAAGAATGCCTTCTTTTTCATATGTACATAAAGATAAAAAAGTGGAAAGAACAATATTCATTTATTCTTCCATTTTGTTTTTTTAACATATATGTACATAAGAAAAAGACGCTTCTCTCCTTGACATTCAATTTTGTTTCTTCTTTAACTCAACTATTTAAGCAAGAAGGAAATGAAGAAGAAAGAAACCCATATGCATATGCATGTTTTTTAAATGACATGCATGTGAAGAGTAAGAAGAGGAAAATGAAGCATGTCTATATTTTGTTTAAGTATAAGATAAACAATTAGACCTTTCTCCATCTTTTCCTTGCATTTGAATAGGAATAAGCATCTCCATGACTTTTTTTGTTATCTTCTATCCCTCTTCTCAAAATGCTTATGAAAAAGAGAAACCCAATGAGAAAGTAGGCATGCTTATTCCTTGTCTTTTCTTTCTTCACATGCTTGAATATTATCCCATACATGTGAAGGAAAAGAGGAGTAATAAGGAGCATGCCTAGAACCTAATTATTATTCTTTATCATTTTTACATGTCTACTTATTATCTCATACATGTGAACAAAAAGAGGAGGAACGAGAATCGTGTCTATCTAACTCTTTTTTTTTCACACTAATGTGAAGAAGAAAAGTAAAAATAATATGAATGTTGTTCTTTTAGGTTTTCTTTTTTGCTTTCACTCAACTAGTCACCTACACATGTATCCTTCTCTTGTTGAGCTAAAATATATATGTGGGTCAAGTTTAATGCATGCTCTCTAGTTGTAAGGTACAATCTTGCTGGTGTTGTTGAGCTAGAAATGTACTCTTGATAGGCCATGCTTTTAAAGAGTTTGTGTTTCAATATAGCAAGGGTAGTTTTGCTATTGTCCTACTATGCTTATATGGTGTATTCTTTAATAGGACAACACGATCGAGTTCAAAAAGGGTAACTAGAGTTACTGCGAGGGGCTGATATGGTGATGCTGGCGAGGTTGCCAGGAGGTGGAGTAGAAGCTATCCACTTCCACGGCTACTCTCACATCACAACAATCATCTTGAGATTTCCTCAGCTTCTCTGTGCAGGCCTTATCCGTCACGTTGTTCATATTGCGGCTCCTCATCTCTTCTTTTACATGAAGGCTACTTCTCCTATCTGTGCTGGCCCTTTCTCGTGAAACGCAATTATCTTCTTGGATAAAAGAAGCAGCCGCTTCACGAAGGGCATATTCGTTTTCTGGGGATGCTGGCTTTTGGTGCTGCATGCGAACCGCGAACGCACGTCGCCAAAGCTCTGCGTAGAGTCCATGCTTGTGCTCTGCATGTTCGTCGGAAGGTCGCCAGCTGCCACAGCTTCTGCCACAACGTCATGAACCAAACAGAACGTACTGTTTCCCGTTTGTTTATGCGGTATCAATAGACTCATGGTCACTCCCGCTGCTAAGGCCAAACATTTATACGTTTTCTACGAGGACCCTACTAGTAAACATTGCAGCGTGTCGGTACTTGATACATATTTCTTAATGTCGACTCCTGTAGAACCTTTGAACATATTTGACCAATTTGGCTATATGTGTTACTAATTACTTGTGTATTGTCTTGAGTGAAGCGAAACAATTAACTTTTATGTCAAGATTCAATACCATTTTTTGTACGTTGTATATCTTGTGGTTATTGTTCCAAGTGTACCTCACCTCGTGAATAAAATCCAAACCACACTTCCCATTTTCACACTGCCATCTACGTTGAATCATATTTTGGACCAAGCTATATAAAACTCTGCTTGGGAATTTTATTGTTTCTCAATAGTTTAAGTGCATGCACAATTGTCTTCCAAATCATGTGTGGCAGATCTCTTCATTTGGGACTTGAGTTTACAAGACTCGTAAGCTATGGGTCTATTTTCTTGGATTAGCACACTTCCAATAGAAAAACCATTGGCATCAGTATCCGCTTCAAAAAAAAATTCCCATTCTACAAGTGCCTAGACCTTAGGAGTATCAGTTGAAATCCCAACCTTCGTCAATCCTATCCCAGAAGAAGATACATTTATCCCACAAGGAGGGCCAGAATGAAGCCCAACTACTCAATCCTATCCCAGAAGAAGATACATTTACTCTTTTTGGAGAAGAGTTTGTGCCTCCTTTAAGATTCCAAGTACCTCTTGGACATGTTTCTCATGATCCCGAAGATACACACATTAGAATGAAACACCTTGATTTAGAAACTACTTAATTTTCTCCTTGAAAAGTTTAAAAGCACCACTAGCACAAGACTAACCAAATGGAGTACAGTTACCTTTCTCTTATCATGGGGAACTAGGATGCTTATATGTCTTGTTGTAGCAAGCTAGCACATGAGAAGCGTTGTCACCATGTGAGTTATCTATGTTGAGCTTTGGACTCCCATGGCTTGAAGATCTCCAAGGTAGGATCAAGATAATAGTCCTCTCTTTACACACATCATCACACTCTCACTAGAATCAATGGTGAGGTATACGGAGAAATAAAATGACACATGCACTCTCACATTGTTAAGACTAACTGCTAGCAAAGAGGGAACCACTCACCTCTACTCTCCCCAACATGTCGTCGGGACCTTTTCAATGGACGAACTTGTGTAACATACTCATATGTATGTATTTTTGGGTCCATTTGACTCGGCTATTTTTAGCATCTACATTTAATGTTGAAAAATGGAAAATACTTAGAGGACAAAGATAAAGTTTGGTCACAAATTTAGAAATTTTAGAGAGGTATATTTTTAGTCAAATTTGTGACTTTTTATGCATGTTTTGTGGTGTCATTTCTAAGCGATTTCTATTCTATAATTAACCATGCTAGATAATTTATAAGAGGGATATAGTGATTAGTTTAGCCTAAAGGAAACTCATATGGGGGTTCACATAGTAAATGTAACCGCAAATGGGTGCCCGAAGAAACAGGGCCCGGACACCAAATTGACCTTAATTTTCATTAATGACCTCATATGAGGGAGTAGAAACTAATAAATAAAGTTAGTTTATAACAAGAAGAACAAAGTCCATGTTCGGATAATTTGGAGATTTTGCACGGGGTGGCCGGTATTCGCACGAAATGAATCTGACACCACTTTCTTTCTCTTCATCATTGTTTTGCAATTTGCTGTACAACCACAAGATGGCTATACATCAAACAAATTTAGTAGTCAACCCAAGGCAAGAACATGATCTTTTACAAGGATTATTACGTGTGGGTGTAACTCCAAAGGAAGTTATTATACTTATTGACAAGAATAAATAATTGGAGGAAAGAATGAGAGCCATGCGCGCTGGAGCCTCCATGAATTTGAATGAAGAAGACAAAGATGACCGAGAAGATGGAGAGATGGAAGATTGTCTAAATTTTGATGATAGACTGGGTCAACGAGAAGTGCAAGGATCAAGAAATTTTGATAAGCAGCAAAAAGAAGCTAATGAAATTCCTATAAGCTCTCAACCAAGAGTTGTTGCATAGGTTGGTTTCGATCTTCAGTACATCGAGACATTAAGGAGTTGCAGGTTACAGTGGAGGCCATGAAAATTGCTATGGACACAAGCTTTAAATGTAAACTGAGGCCCCGAGGGGGTTCACTTATGCTCAATGTGATAACACATAATCTTATGCTTAATGCTTAGGCATAAGCTTAATGAAATAATGAATTAAGTATAATCTTATGCATTAATGCGTTATTCATTAACCTTAATGCAAGAATACATAGGCTTATGCACATAATGCACTAAGCTTATGCTTAGTGAATTATTGCATAAAGCTTATGCACATAATTCACTAAGCTTATGCTTAGTGAATTATTGCATAAAGCTTATGAAATAATGCATTAATCATAAGCTTATTGCATTAATGCATTTTGCATTAAGCATAATGCAATAATACATTAAGCTTATGTAATAGTGCATTAAGCATATTCTTCATGCATTAAGCTTTATGCAATAATACATATAGTTTATGCAATACTGCATTAAGATTTATGTAGTAATACGTAAATCTTATGCAATAATACATTAAGCATTTATTAATGCATTATGAATCAAGATTTATACAATAATACATAAGCATAAGCTTAATGCATGAATGCAATATTACATAAAGCTCTATGCAATATTGCATAAAGCTTATGCAATAATGCATTAAGAATAAGCTTAATGCATTTATGTTATTCTTAATGCATTAATGCATTAATAATTAAGCTTAATTCATGAATGCATAATGCAATAAGCTTAATGTTCTATACTTAATGCATGCATAAGTACTAGAGGGAAAATATATGCAAGAAATAACCTCTAACACCCTAAGGTGCAAAAATAACAAAGAGTTTGGTCAATGGGCCTAACTCTTATTCTTTTTAGAATCTCGTATGTAGTTGATCTTCTTTGTTTGGAGAACATTTCCTTAACCTAGCCAAAGAATTCCTTGAACTAGGCACAAAAAGAAAAACATGAGTAAATGTTTTATTTATAAAAAACTATTATTACAATTAGTTAAGCATTTAAGAGAGCATACAAGCATACAAAAGAACAAGCAATACATTTGAGGTAAATCCCAAACCCTAGCAATTAGTTCACTTAAGAAAAAAGAATAAAGAAAACAAAGAAGATAAAACTATGGTACATACCTTGATATGGCTTTCTTGTTACGCTTGTGGAGATGGGGCCTTTGTTCCTTATGAATAGAGAAGAGGATATTTTGTGAAGGCGAAGGGTTTTTTTCTGAGAAGGGCTTGTGAAGGTGAGAAGGAGCACTCCTTGTGAAGGTGAGGGAGGGCTTTAGAAGAGAGAAGAAGACAAGGGCTTGTGAATCTGAGGGAGGGCTTGTGAAGGGAGAATAGGAGAAGGGCTTTTGAAGGGCGAAGGGCTTCTAAAGGTGAAGGAGGTCTTGTCAAGGGAGAAAAGAAGAAGGGATTGTGAAGAGAAAGGGAGGAGAAGGGGCTAGGTAGCCATGCTAGGAGAGTATTGACGACATTTGGCATGGATTACAAAAGTATACATGCATGTGTCAATGATTGTGTGCTATTTTGGGGTTCTCATAAAGATGCAACTCAATGTCAAAAATGTGGAGAGTCTCATTACCAAAGTCATTTTTAAGGTACAATGATTCCTGAAAAGGAGTTGAGGCATTTTCCTATTATCCCCCCAATTCAACACATTTTACGGTGCAAGTCTATGCCAAACTCATGACATGGCATGCACATAATTGTTCAACCGATGGCACAATGAGGGTCGCTAAAGATTCACTAGCATGTCAACACATAGGAGAGAAGTGGCTAGAATTTAAAGAAAAACCGCATCACTTATGAGTTGTATTAGGAATGGATGAATTCAATCCATTTTGTCTCAAATCAACATCATGGACCACATGGCGAGTAGTAGTCATGAACTATTATCTCCCTCCTTTGAAGTCAATAAAGAAGTGTCGTGTGATGCTAGATCTTCTCGTGCATAGCAAGCACAAGGTCAAGAACATGGATGTGTACCTTGAACCTTTGATCGAGGAGCTCGAGACACTATAGCATGGCATCCAAGTGCGTGATGTGTCTTGACTGCTTACACAAAATAGCACGAAGGTGAAGGAATTTTTAATGTGAAGAACAATGCATGACTTTTTAGGATATGGAGAGTAATATGGTATTTTTTCCATTCTCAATCACCTTTCACTTGATTTGATTTATGAAATATGAGTTGTCTCTAAATATATTTTATTTGTGCATTGTGCATAGTTAGGACTCACAATATCCAATCTCAATGCTTTTCTAATTTGTGGAACATCACTCGTTACATCATGGCCTATGCATCTAAGAAGGTCGTGTATGACGACCATCACCGATTTTTTCTATTTGATCATGATAAGTTTGTTCCATCTACAAAAGGAGTCCCCCCATATCCTCTAAGAGTAGGATGTTAGAAAGTATTATGGAGAGAATCATCCCACATGCCACCACTGGGAATGATAAGGTACTCAATCTTATTTTGTCTCCCAAATTGGACAAAGCTAAGAATTAGTCATCTTCCAGATCCAATGCATATCCTAAAAAATGTAGCGTTGAATATTTGGTACCACAGAAATAGCAAGAGAGATTCTTTAGCAGTTTGGGAGTACTTGAGATTGATTGAATGTCTCCCCAATTTTTGGAGAATAGTTCAAGACAATGGGAAAGTAATTTTACCTAAAGCACCTACGATTTTAAAAAATAATGAGGAGAGGTGAGTGAAGGATCAAATCTCCTCCTTTCGTACCCCTATGGGTATCATGCATTCTTTAAAGGGGTCATTCAAAAAAACAAAGAAGAAAGGAGAAACTCAATTCTATGGTCTTATAAAAACATATGATTGGTACAAGAGGTTTTACATATGTTTAATTTACTTATATAAGCTTCATGATGATCTTTCAATGTAATTTCTCTACATTGATTGCAATGTTTTGTGTTAAATAGTTCATTCTTCCCATATGCATTAGCAGGTGTGGAGATCAAAAAGTGCTCGAGGCCATCTACAAAATGGGGGTGGTGGTAAGGTATGAAAACCTAAAATTTTAATACAGTGGCTTCATTTTATTGTTGTGCTAGTTTTTAAGACATGTAATTCTAATTAAATAGACTCAAGTCCATCCTACGTACATAAGTTCGAAGGAGATCCATCCATCCACTATTGATGCAACCTAAGTAATGCCAGCAGAGGTTGTGTGCGTGATAGAGAAAAACCTCGCAAGAACTATCCTTATTAGTTAATTTCATCTCATGGTACACTTGATAGATGAAGTGTTAGTGTGCGGTGTTGTGCATGCTTGGTGGATGTTCCTCCTTGAGTGTTTAATGAAGACCTTAAATTTTTTTGTTAGGTAAGGAGCTAGGCTAGAAGGAAGCATGCTAGAGGATTGACTAGTGTTAGAAACATATGTCCACATTTTAAAGCATCTCTCTCGAGTGGATCCCACAATTCCACTATTGTGGAGTAACGAGGAAGAAAAGCACATATTTTTCCATGTACCACAAGGCAAGGGAAGAGCAAGGAGATTGGATACATCAATGTTGAACAAGGTGAGTACATTTTGTATTGTCAATAGTGAAGTTATGAAGAGGTGGGTGGCAAGGTAAGAAGAGTTGAGGAGAAACTAATTAGAGGAGAGAAAAGCCTTTAGGATGTTTTCGAGGCTTGTCACATTTTCTCCATTGCTTTCATCACTTCAAAAAGATTATAATATTGATTGGATTTATGAAGAAGAAATGGAAAAGGCGGAAGAACATGGAGAGATGGTGATAAAAGAAGAGTCTCTACTTTCTCTTTTTTTAATTTAAGTAGAATCCCATAATATGGCTATTCAATATCATAAATATATATCATTTAGTGTTGGTGGTAGCATAAAGTATGCAATTCCATGTTGTCCGAAGGAAGACATTTCTCTAGTAAAAATATAGATTCAAAGAGAAATACCCAAGATTGTGGGGATATGATAAAAAAAGTGAAGGAATGCTTGATTATTTTGGCATGATTCAGAACATCCTAAATGTTGGATTCAGGACATTCCAATTTTTTATATTGTATGTGAAGTGGTTCTAGGATGTGTGTGGAGGCACTCAAGCAACCGTGAAAAGGTATCCAAATGGATTTATGGTGAGATCGATTCCACAAAGCTTTGGTAAAAAGAGAGGGACACATTTGTGCTACCTCACTATTGTTAACATGTAAAGTCTAACCATAAGCTTTTATTAGATCATCCTTATTCATGCTTAATTTACACTCGATGTGTTTCTTCTCACAAGGTTGTGTTTTATGTGGATATAAATAACAAGAAATGGGTCGTATCATACAGGTCTCTCCTCATTCAAAGATTATTTTTCAAGACAGGGATGTCAAAGAGCTCACATAGGGATGTGGTAGTAGAAAATGAAAATGTGGAGGGTCAAGTACAATATGAAGAATGCGAGATACCACCAACTAATTAAGATGAAGGTATCCTTATCCAATATAATAAGAAAGGAATTTAATTTGAGCATAATATTGATGATGGTGAGATGATCTTCAGTGTGTTGTTAGGTGTGAGATATCCTTTGTTGATCTTGCAATGGGATATATGGATCTTGAGATAGACCAATTGACATGTATGTATTTGATGGAAGATGCGATCGATGTTGGACCAAGGTCACCCTAATTCAATAAACAATTGCTCAATTTGCCAGTCTTGATCTAGTCCATATTTAATTGTATTACAATACATTTGGCTTTGGCTCAAAAATCACAATACAATTCAAAGAAAATAGATTTTTCACGAATTCTTGAAGTAGAAAGAGAACAAATCTGTATATAATCAAGAAAGTTCTTGCAACAAGTTGATATGAAGAACTCTTGGAAGAAAGAGTTCGAACTACCCGACCACCCCCGAGCTATCTCACTCGCATTCACTCTCATGAACAACTCGCACTCACACTGGCACAACCACTCTCACTCTCACTCACACTCACAATCTTCTTCTTCTTCAGTTTTCTATGTCTTCCTCTTCTTTACGATGGAAAGCCAAAGGTAGCCATTTCTTGATCTTGCACTCACACTGGCACAACCACTCTCACTCTCACTCTCACTCACACTCATGAACAACTCACACTGACAATCTTCTTCTTCTTCAGTTTTCTATGTCTTCCTCTTCTTCACGATGGGAAGCCAAAGGTAGCCATTTCTTGATCTTTCTCAAACTACGTGCCTTATTTTTGGCGATGTAGTCCTTTTTTTGGAAAAAGCATATTCAAGAAGCTTTCTTCACATGTGGTCATCATTCTCATGAGATTGTGCTTTTTTTTAACACTGGGAAAACAACCCTTTCTCATGGTGCGCCACTCTTGCCTCGGTGACCCGATGAGGATGTTCATTAGCTCATCTCAAACATTCCATCCTCCTCTTTGACTTTGTATGTGTTCGTTCGAGGCTAAATCTTTATATTTGGCCTCCATTGAAGGACCTCAAATGTCTCGACACAAAAATCTAGGCACATTTTTACACAAAACCACTTTGGAGTCACCAAACGGATGTGAAATAATGCGAATCACAAAATTTTCACTTGAGCAAAGTTGCTCTATGTACAAAATATAAAAACTCTCTCATACAAGACTTCTCCTAATTCCACCTCTAACCTAATCAAAACTCACCCACGAAAATGACTACCTAAAAATGACCAAAACCAAAAATTTCCTACAACACAAATTTTTTTCAAAACACGTTAGATGTCCTATAACAAACATTCTACACACTTTCTACAACATGCATTTGTGAAAAATATTTATACGAAATTATGAAGCGTCACACGTCTTTTGTGATATTGGGATATTTTGAGCTCTCAAGAATGTTCTCTATAATCTCTATTTTTTTTCCTAGTACATGACTATACTCATCACTATACCTATGCCAATAGTTGTGTATTATCCATGTCGTGGGACTATAGCCACGTGCATAGCCACGTATTGTAATTGTGTACACCCTGTGCACCTCCTCAGGAAGTTTCCTCTATGTCCTCTTCATGTAGCTATGATTTAATGCACTACAGAAATGGGAGACATTGTAGTATAGGGCTTGAGATATGGCTATATGAAAATATCTCCAACCCTTGGACTAAAATTGACTAAAAAATGGGAGACATTGCAAAAGGGCCATATCCTTAAAAGGAGATATGGCCCTTGGTAATTTATTTACAACCACCTCTAGAGGCATGGGCTACAATTTCTCTAAGAGAAATGGCCCTAGAGCCATTACTTTAGAGCCTTGCCTATAACCTTTAAGTAAGAGATGGCCCTACATCCATTTCTTTACTTCCATGGCCATGTAACTCTAGAGTCAAACTACTCGACTTCTTTAAGGCCCATGTTATGGGTCTAGATCCCTACCTAGTAGATGGGGAGATATGGCTCTATGGCCATATCTCAATACCTTGAGCAACCCACCCTAACATGAGATATGACCCACCTATAATTAACTATTTAACTTCCCCTATCTCCCCAAGAGGCATGGCTCTAATGCTATAATCCATTCAAGTAAGTAAGGGCTATCACTACAAGAGAATCATTTTTTTTCGACACTTAGTTGCCACGCGTGGTCGTGCACAAGATAAATTAAAATGTCCGGGGTGCACAAGATCTGGAAAGATTTTGAATTTGAATGAAAAGTAAGCATCGAAAAAAGCCGTTGAAATATATGTCAAAAAAGGGGGAATTTTATTTTTCAGACTCTTATTTCCATGCTATTTCCCACGTATTTTTCGACGTTTTTTTCCACTCTTATTTTGACACTTTTTTCCATGCTTATTTCGATGCATATATGGACGGCACAGATTTTTACAGTAAAACAGAACCTCTCTTTTTTTTTGTAATTTTTTTCATGCGCGTGTGTTTTGCTTACTTCGTTATTAGGTATGCCTCCTTTTCCCTCACTCCAATCTCCTCTTGGTTACATGTACATGTCATGTAAAATGTCTGTGTCTGTAATTATGAGTAATTTTTCATATTTTTTTGCTTTTTCATTTGTTTTGTAGGTTCTTTCTCTCTCCTAAGCTCTTCTCCACCTCCTCCTTGGCCCTCCGTCCCCTCCCCTCCCCTCCCCTCCCCTCTCCTCTCCTCTCCTCTTGGTTGTTAAATTTGTGTCTGTGTATTGAAGAATAAACCTCCTTGTGTATCCATGCTATTCACACTTTTAGGGTTTTGTATTACTAATTCTTTTCTCAACTTTTTGTTTTGTTTTGTAGGTCTTCTAATCATCTCTTTCAACTTCACCAAAAAGAGGTAAATTTTTCTCTCTCTCTGATTTTTTATGTATGCATTAGGTTCTTTGGGATTTTGTATGTATACATTACTTATCCTTTTCTCACCCTTTTGTTGGTTTTGTAGGTCTTCTAATCTTCTCTTTCAACATCACTAAAAAAGAGGTAAGTGCTTTCCTCTCTTTCCTATCTTTTAATCCTCTCTTTTCTCTATTTTTATCTACCAAAAAGAGGGGTTTTGTTTTGTAGGTCCTCTATGCATACAGCTTAATGCACATGCATAGAGCTCTAATCATAGAGCTTAATCTATGCATTAAGTTCTATTTGTATATCTTAATGCATAAATTAAGCTCTATGCATGCATTCCTAATGCATAGAGATATATGCATGCATTAAGCTCTATGCATAGAGCTTAATCTATGCATGCATTAAGCTCTATCTATGCATGCATGAAGCTATATGTATAGAGCTTAATCTATGCATGCATGCTTAATGCATAGTACCGGGGTATGGTTTAGTTTAGGATAGCGTGGCGGCTTGCATGTGCTTCATGCATAAGCCTCATGCAAAAGATTTATGTATAAGACCTCCTGCATAGCTTTATGCATAAGGCCTCATGCATGGTTTATGCATAAGCTTTAGCATAGCTTGCATTAGGCTTGCATAAGCTTTTGTATGTATGCATTACTAATCCTTTCCTCACCCTTTTGTTGTTTTTGTAGGTCTTGAGCTTCTCACCTCCTAGCTCATTTATTAAAATCCATCTCTATAGATATGAGCTATCAATCTCTAGATGATATATTATTATGGCTCTATAGACATTTCCTATGAGATGTGACTACCTAACTTGAGGTAGGCTTTGAGCCAAACCTTAAGCCATATCGCCATATCCCCAAGACAGATATGGCCCCAGGCCCATACCTTTAAATAATTACTAAGATAACCTCTAGGCCTAAACTTAGTACGTTTCTCTATACCCATGATTAAAAACAAGAGAAATGGCTTTTCGGCTCCTAACCCACAATACATTAGACATGGCAAGTTTGTAACCATTCTCAATTTCAACTTTCAAGTATAAACAAAATAATGACGTAAAATTTATGTTTGTTAAGCATACGTGAAGCTATTTTAATATGGTGACATTACTAAACATTTTTTTGACATTTAGCTCTAGTTTCTTAAACATCTAACTTCACAAAAATTAAAGTTGCTCAAGAGGATGTGGAATCAATATAAATCGCCACCTTTTCTTTGAGAAATCTAGGAAAAATAGAAGTACAAGAGGCTCTAAGTGCAAGTAGTACAAGTTTTACTACTTTCAAAAAGTCTGGCTTTTTGACCATGATATTGGACTTAAATGGACTGTCGCTATACAACATTGCATGTTTAAGTCACCAGCACATACTTCCTTGAGGTATGATGAAAATAATAATATGATTCTTTGATGTGGGTGTATGAAGTTCTAGAGGTTCAATGTAGGCATTTGGTTAATTGTAATAATGGAGCATAATGATACGAGTACAGTCAGAGTCTTGGAGACTCATGCTAAGCGAGAACTATCTTTTTTTGCTATTTCAAGCCAGATCAGATGCTATACTTATCGTAAAAATAAACTATCAAGCCAAGAAATCTGAGTGTAGAGGCAATGTTCAAACCCTTGGCATTCAAATCATTAGAATTCAATTGTGATGCTAGGAGGAGAGTTCTTATTCACAACTCTCCATTCAAGGGTTGTGTTAGTCCCCAAAACAAGTGCATCTCTCAATCAATGTTTGATGTTGTGAAACATACTCATGTTCTTTTCTATGATCTATGCGCAAAATTTCTCAAACTTTACAAAAAAATCACATCATACTTCAGAAAACAAAGAGATGTTTAATAAACCATAATCATTTGACAATCCAAAGTAGCATAATAATCGCAAATACAAAATCTAAAAAATCAGAGAGAGAATCACCAACAAAAAAGATCTAGCCAATCTAGGGCTTTTCTTCGACGCGCGTCCAACCAACCTCCACATTGGATGTCGTGGCTATCCCGAGTATGCCTCTTCTAAATCTCATCCACTATGGGTTCTACCAAATGGCTCTCCCAGAGGGCATAAATCACGTTCTCTATCGGGCGTTCCATGTCTAAGGACGATCGGCCCACATCTCAAAATCTCTCTCTCTCTCTATCCTACACTAAAATCACCTCAAGGCTCTCGAAGAAGCCCAAAAACAATAGCCCACGTTAATTAGTACATTATCATGCAAGAAAATGGTAAAGATAGAAATCCCTTCTAAAAACATGATCTTAACCCAATTTAGAGATGATATGTTTTTTTATTTCACGAATACTGGCCACCTCACGTAAAATCTCCCAATTATCCAAACACGGACTTTGTTCTTCTTGTGATGAACTGACTTTTTTTAATATGTCTCTCTGATAAATAAAGTTATCTGCCCCCTCATATGAGGCCATTACTTAAAATTAAGGGTCAATTTGGTGCCCGAGACATCTTGATCTTGAAAGATATGTTTTGAACAAGGGGAAACTTGTATAACATACCACCACTTTGGATCAATTCGATCAGTGTGAAACACAACCTATATCAGAAAGCACAGCGGTTACATTTTTATTATACTACATCAAGATTTAATTTAGGATTGGTTGGGTTACTAACCTAGTGTTGAGGTAGTATGAAGGTATCTTTTTGGAATCATTTTGAAAGAACTAATTTGGATGTTTCTTCACGATTGCTTGAGCACCTCTATATATCACCTAGAACCATTTGACATCAAAGATGAATAGACTAAATGCTCTAAATCCAACCTCAAGAATATCCTGAATAGCTCCACATTACTCAAGATTGTCCTCTATGACATTGGTATCATGTCTACTGGCTCGACTTTCCTGCTCAAACGTTGTCACCACACCAAAATCAAATGTGTTTCTTTTAGAATCCACACACTCCATACAAAAGTGCCTTCCCTCTGACCATATTATATTATATAGTTTGTACCAACATTAAACAAAAGCATGACATTTAGTATAGTGCATTAAAAAAGGTATGTACTCATGCTCTTCTCTTGTGATCATCTCTCCATTTTGCAATGCCATCTATATTTCCATATAAAGCCATTCTATATTGATCACATTTGATGGCAAGTGTCTATTTGCTCTTTTGAAAACTTCTCTCTCATCCTTTCGTCTATTGATTGCATCCTTGTATCTCCCAATCCACTTCTCCCCATGATGGAAATATTTAGAATGCAGAATGTATTCACCTTGTTGCATAATGCTTCATTTAGTCTTTGTTGCCTTCCTTTTCCCTGAGGCACATTAGTGAGTAGAGTCGATTGTCCTCCTCCATTGCTGCACAATCGTGGCATGGAAGAATCTATGCAAGATAAATGTTTTGAGATATACACAAGAGACTCTTGTATCAACCATCCCTCTTCCATGTTTGCTTATGGCCTTGGTCTTTGTCTCACAAATTCCTTTAAGTTTTTCATGAACCTTTCAAGAAAAAACATCCATCGAACATGAACAACACCACACAATGCCACTTCATTAACCAAATCCACCACAAGATGCAATTGGCTAGTGAGAATATCACATGATGTATTCTGTCTAAGATTTAAGTATAGCTTGGGTTAGAACAATCGTGTTTTGTTGCCTATGCATGTATTTATTAGCAATGTCGATCGACTTGTCAAAAGATCCCGATGTGGCCAATCTATTGTCCATTATAAATGAATGATATGGGTAGCAAGCTTGGTCATAGTTTACACAAACACAAGTATGGCTCCATCAAACCTTTTCACATATAAAAAGTTAATCTTTTATGCATTCTATAAGTCCTATATTTTAATCTTGTATGCAAGCGGGCTTGCAGTCAGGCTAGTTGACGCCATGGGGGTAGACTACCCCACTTGGTCAGTCAATGGCCTATGCATACGACCTTTATGCATAGGGTATGCATAGGCTATGTATAGGCTCTGCATACACTATGCATAGGCTATACATCGGGTATGTAAACCCTAGGCATAGGCTATGCATAGGGTATGAATAGGCTATGTATGGGGTCAGCATACGCTATGCATAGCCTATGCATGGCGTATGGTTTAGACAATGCATACGCTATGGTTTATGCATAGAGATATGGGGCAGTGTTCTATGCCATCTAGAATGTTGCTTACATATGTCAGGTTAGGAGTGGTTATCTATGAGTGGGTGGTTTTAGTGGAGGGGGAGTCCTTGATCTTCTCACTATACTTCTCTTGTAAAAGAGGAGGTGCCTTTGGCTTTAATAGTGGGGAGTGTGTGGAAAGTCCTTAGAAGCTATCATTTGAAAGGGGCATTATCCACCCTACTTATTTGAGCAGTATTGTAGGAGGTGGAAACAAAGTTCTAATATCATAGGTTGTGTTTTTTCTCTAAGGTGTGTTGTTTTTTTCTCTTGGTTGGCTTGACATTGTCGAGGCCTTATTCATTCAACCTCATGTTTATTTTACCCTTGGTGGCTGGGTTTAGGAGATGGACTTATGCATAGAGATATGAGGCATTGTTATATGCCATCTACAATGCTGCTTATGTCAAGGTAGGAGTGGTTATTCGTGAGTAGGTGGTTATAGTGGAGGAGGATCCTTGGATCTTCTCTCACTATCCATCTCTTGTAAAAGAGGAGTTGCCTTTGGCTTTAATAGTGGGGAGCATGTGGAAAGTCCTCAAAAGCTATTATCGAAAAGGGGCACTATCCACCCTACTTGTCTAAGCAGTATTGTAGGAGGTCATAACAATATTCTAATATCACATGTTGTATTATTTATCTAAGCTTTAAGTATGGATTGGGTTAGAGCAATCGTGTTTTGTTACCTATGCATGTATGTAGCAGCAATGTCGATCGACCTGTCACACAAGATCCTGATGTAGCTGATCTGATGTCCATTATAAACGAACGATATGGGCAACAAGCTTGGTCACAGTGTACACAGACCCAGGTATGGTTCCATCAAACCTTTTCACATAAACAAAGTTAATCTTTTACGCATTGTATAAGTCTTATATTTTCATCTTATATGCAGGCAGGCTTACAATGAAACCAATCGATGCCATGGGGGCAGACTACCCCACTTGGCCAGTCGATGCTATGGGGGAAATCTACCCCACTTACTCAGTTAGGCAAACCACGCCTTTGATAGGCGTGGGGCCGAGTGGCACAGGGCCGAGTGGTGTAGGCCCATCACGATATGGTTGTGAGATGATGAGCCTACATTACCTTCCTCTACTACTAGACCCACCCCTGCTCCCTCACGTTTGATTTCACCACACGACGACGAGGTAGTAGGGAGTCTGGAGGGCAGTAGACATGCTAGCGAGGGGGGAGTAGGTTGCTTTTGCTTTGGCAAAATCTTCGGCAAAAGAAGCACTAGGTCTCTGAGCACTAACTTTTTTGAATTGTTTCAATATTAAATACATGAAGACGATGCTGAAGGAGGTGGTGGTACACATGGTGGTGCTAGTGGTGGAGAGGAAGATTATGGTGGTGAGGATGATGTTGAAAATCAAGATGAAGATGATTTACCTTTATTCGTTTTCTTATTTTTTTATTAAATCCACTCAATCAGCTTAAATAATGTTTTGGGGATAGAGAATTAAGGATTTCAGTGATGTAATTACAAATGTGTTAAAACGTTATTAACTCTTAATAATGGCTCTTGAAATTAATGTTAATAATGTTATATTAACATTCTCAAGAAATTTACTTGGAGGTCATGTAAAACCCAGTGGGATTTTGTTAGTTTTTGTCGGGCCCATCGAGATTATGATTTTTCCTAGCACACCCATGGAGAAACTATAAAAGCCTAGGAGATTGTTATTAAAATCTAGAAAGTTCCCAGATGGTGTCATATCTCATGTTTGAATAGTAGTGATATACTAGAGGGTGCTTCTTCTCCTGGATAGGCAACCCTTGTTTAAGTAGCTTGGGTATAGGTGCTATCCCTAAGAAAATCCATGTGGTGCTTTTGGATTGGGCAATTACTCCTATTATGCTAAAGAAAGAGGACGTTTTTGGCCATTCTCATAAGCTATTGAGTGAAGCTCTTGAGCTCTCAAGCTATGGCAACTCTCTAACTCTCTCTATTGTACTCTAATGAGCATCAACTTATGGGTTTACTGGCATTAGGGAAAGCTAAGATTTAATCAATGTTTGAATGGGATTAAGAGATTGCCATGCATTGCTTGTTCTCTTGATTAGTGTAGTGGCCGGTTTAAGGGATTGAGAGATTGATTGATGTGTTGAATGGTTGAATCGTCAAGTGGTGGTTCGTGTATGTGAGCTCTCCCGCAAGGGATAAGCCTTCATGCACTAATCGGGTCGAGTCCTCAGATTGACATTGTGTTTCTCAACACATTTGTTGATCGGTAGTACTCTATGAGCACTATATTGCACGGTAGAGAGAACCGCTCTTCAAGCACTCTTGAAAGAAAGAGCTCGAACCACCCGACCACCCCCGAGCTATCTCACTCACACTTTCACTCTCATTAACAACTCCCACTCGCACTCACACATGCACTCTCACACTCGCACTCACAATCTTCTTCTTCAGTTTTCTTATCGTTCTTCTTCTTTGGTTTTCTAATAGGCACCAGTTTTCTAGATTTCTTTCTTGGAGGTGGTCAACCAAGATTTCCTCTCATATATATATATATATATATTTGTATATAAAGAACTCACCATAACCTAGGAAGTGATATATATATATATATGTATATAAAGAACTCACCATAACCTAGGAAGTGATGCATGGTCCACATGACGATTCCCTTTGTATTGACTAACCTATATTTAGAGCATTTAGACATATTATGTATAGGAATGGGGCCGGTAAAGGTCGGATGGATAATTAATCGTGTTTCCCCCTCCAAGAGCATGTGGTAGTGAGCTAGGATGTGATTCCAAGTGTTATAATGCATCAATGTATTGTGAAATGAAGCACTGTATATTAAATAGGCCAAATAGAAGCTTTGGGCACCTCTTTGACCATAGTTTAAGTGTGTGTGAACACTTATGGCCATGTATATAAGCCAATTTATCTCATAATGCAAGGAAACTCTCCCATTATGCAATTGAGATTTTCCTCTTGCTACACCTCTCTCTAATCTTCTCTTTAATGTATTCTACTAACTGTGTGTGAGTGATTTGATGTGAGAGAAGGGAGTAGTGCACATGGTAAAATGCAATGGTGTGACAATGCTCGCAAGACAAGGAGAATGGCAAGATATCCATGATGCTATTGATTTTGGATACCTCAACGGTTACAAGTGAAACATACCCATATTTTGTTCCATGATCTATGCACAAAAATTTCTCAAGAAAAATCACATCATATTTTAGAAAACGAAGAGATTTTCAATATCCATAATAATTGACAATCCAAAGTAACGTAATAATTGCCAATACAAAATCTCAAAATCAAAGAGAGAATCACCAACAAAAAGATCTAGCCAATCTAGGGCTTCCTTCGTAGCCTGTCCACCCAGCCTCCACGCTGGACATTCGCAGCTATCCCGCGTATGCCTCTTCTAAATCTTGTCCTCTCTGGGTTCTACCACATGGCTCCTAGAGGGCATAAATCGCATTCTCTATCCGGCTTTCCCTGTCTAAGGATGGCCAACCCGAATCTCAAAATCTCTCTCTCTCTCTCTTTCTCACGCACACGCTCTATCCTGCACAAAAATCACCTCAAGGCTGTGAGACAGAAGCTAAAAAACAACAGCCTACGATAATTAGTAAATTATCATGAACTAAAACGATAAAGATAGAAATCCATTCTAAAAACATGATCTTGAACCAAATTAGGAAGAAGTATTGCCGTCTTTGTGTTAGTTTCATCACTCTACATGTTTGAAAATAATCTTCAAGTTGCTCAATCCATGCTTCCACTTCTTCACTCCTCTTCGCCTTTCCATTAAAGGTTGGTAGTGAACTTTTCTTTGTAGCTTGTTTGAGTGCAAAATCATCTACATGTCCTGATTTAAAGCCTATGCCCATAGCAATTTTCATGGCCTGTACTGTATCCTGCAACTCCTCAATATCTCAATGTATTGAGATATTGAAGATAGAAACCAACCTATGCAATAACTCTTGGTTGAGAGCTTATAAGAACTTCACTAGGTTCTTCTTTTTGCTGCTTATCAAAATTTCTTGATGCGTTCCCTTCACGTTGACCCTGTCTATCATCAAAATTTAGACAATCTTCCATCTCTCCATCTTCTCGGTCATCTCTCTCTTCTTCATTCAAATTCATGGAGGCTCGAGTGCGCATGGCTCTCATTCTTTCCCCCAATTCTTGATTCCTATCAATAAGTATAATAACTTCCTCTGGAGTTACACCCACACGCAATAATCCTTGTAAAAGATCCTCTTCTTGCCTTAGATTGACTACTAAATTTGTTTGATGTGCAGCCATATTGTGACTGTACAACAAATTGCAAAACAAGTCTCAAGAGAAAGAAACTCCTAGCTGTATCATAAAAATCGATAATAATATTAGTCATCCAAGACCTGCAATATCCGCAATCAAGTGCGGATTTCCCAACCTAGGCTCTAATACCAACTGAAACATACCCATATTCTATTCCATGATCTATGCATAAAATTTCTCAAGATTTAGAGAAAAATCACATCATATGTCAGAAAAGAAAGAGATTTTCAATAAATGAGAATTATTATATTATCATGCACGAAAAGGATAAAGGTAGAAATCCCTTCTAAAAACATGATCTTAAACCAAATCACTCGAAAATGGTGTCGGATTCGTTGAATACCGGCCACCTTGTGCAGAATCTCCAAATTATCTGAACACGGACTTTGTTCTTCTTGTTATGAACTAACTTTCTTTAATACTTGTCTTTGACAAATAAAGTTACCCCTCATACGAGGCCCTTATTGAAAATTAAGGGTCAATTTGGTGTCGGGCCCTGTTCCGAGCACTATGATATAATGGTCAAAGAAGTTTTTTAGGAATGGGCACATCAAAATTTGAAATGCATAGAAAACATGCTTAAAAAGGTAGACTTTCTATTGTTGCTATACACTTGATAAATCCAACAAGTTCCAACAATGACACATCATTAGAAGATGTAAGTCATACAACTCCTTCACTTGGGTCAATATTTAGGATACAAAGGAGGTGCAAAAAATTCCAAAGAATGCTAAGTCCTTTTTTTAGGAACCTCCAAAAAGAATATGGTCTCACCAAAAAACACAAAGGTACAATTGGGACTCACTTTTATGTTTTTTCTTCTAAACTCTCAAGTTGAATAAATTCCTATTTATTATATTTAAAACTCAACATTTTTCTCATACAGACTTGGCAACCTAGATTTGTGGATCTCTATATTCATAAATCTCTTTGAAGAAGGTATGGTTGGACTTCCACAATTTCTCAATGCCAATTTGAAACCTCTTAAAATTAAAGTAAAGCTTTGTGTATGTAACTTTTTGTGTAGAGTATATGCTCATAATATATGACTGTAATATAAGTAATGAGTGCAAAAATTGATAACACTTAATTTTTAATGAATATGCATGTTGTTGTTGTGTAAATATGTGGGTTTATTTTGTGAAATTTAGTCCTAGTTTTCTCATTATCCTCGTCCTCTTAAATTGCGTGAGTGACTTTTCTTGAAACTTTGTTGTGTGTGTAGATAATGGCTACATCCTCAAGATCCAATGATGTTCTAAATGCACATTAGATGCAAGAGATTTATGAGGTTCTTGAGGTAGCCATGGATAAGCTACAACAATATCAAGCCATGAAGTCATGGGCCAAATTTCAAGCACCCATATCTCTACCGTTTTCAAGTTATGACCTTTGCCTATCAATAAGCTTAGTAATCTCTTAACGGCTCACATGCAAGTCCCAACTATAAAAATTTGTTTGCATTACTATGAATGAAGCTATTTCCATGTGGGAAACCTTTGGAATCATCATCATCATTGAGAGGCAAGGGAGCTCATTACACGATGTTGCTGTTGCATCTTTAATTTGATATGAGTTTTTGGAATTTTCTCTCAATGTATGAGCTATAGTTCTATTTGTTAGCCCACTCTTTGACACATATTTACTATCAATGGATTTTATGTTGTGGATTTAATACAATTTGTCAGATTTGAGATCACAAGTGTTTTCATAATTTGTTCTTTGTTGTGCACACTACTTGAAGGGGACTCCCTCTTGTGGTTTTCTCTATTATTGTAGTGCACTCTATTCTCAATGGACTCCCTACTAAGTTTTTTTGTGTTATTAGTGTTTTTAACGACGTTTATAGTGACAATGGGTAAATTCCAGAGAGCAAGCCTATGCATATACCATTGACACTACTAGATTTAATGCATGTATTCATATTCAGTTTTTTAATTGCACACTTTTGGTGCTCGGTACAGATGTGGTTAGGGATGGGTCACCATTAATTGGAGGTCTAGAGTGGTAGAAGGTAATATATGGATGTATACCTTGAGCCCTTGATTGATGAGCTCAAGAAATTATGGAGAGGCTTAAGGGTGCATGATGTTTCTCATCTAGTTTCATGCCACAATGCAATGGTATCTGGATGTGGACTATGCATGATTTTCTGAGCTATACGGAGTGCTCACGTATGTCAGACTCATAAATTGATTCTTATCCAAGCATGCACAAATGATTCATTTAGAACTCTAATTTATTGTAATGTCTATTGACTTTCAGTTCTTACATGTCAATTTCAGAGGTCTATTTGTGGTCAATCACTTGTTTCCAAACAAGCACATGCACTATAGAAAGTGGGGTATGATGAATATCATCGATTTCTTCCTCCAAATCACTCAAATTCTGATCCATCAAAGGCTTCTCTAATTATGATGTGACAGGTGCAGAGTGGGATGCCATGTGGCATTCACCTCCTACAATGACATTATAGGGAAGATAGAGAGATGGTGAGTGGGATGAGAGATGGAGGGTGACTCCTATACAGCACGTGTGTGCATGAAAAGGTACTCAATATTCTATCCTCTACCATATTTGACAGAGTTAAGAATAAATCATCTTTTGGATTCAATGCAAATTTTGAAGAATGTGGCATCAATGATTTGGGACCATCTAATTGGTAAAAAAGACACCCACGCAATAAGGGATGACATCGGATGCATGAAAAATGCATGGGCAAGGATAGTCACTAACAAGGTGGTTTTACCAAAGGCACCATGGAGGTTAACAAGGAAAGAGGAAAATAATATGAAGAATTAAATTTCATCTTTTTGAACATCAACCGCTGTAATGAACTCATTAAAAGGTGCATTTACAATAGAAAAAAAGAAAGGTGAGCATCAATTGTATGGTCTCAAATCACATGATTGGCTCAAGATGATACAGGTACCTACATAACTATATCTATTTTTTGGGCATTCCTCGGTTTATGTTCTGTGGACTCTATATTGTTCTTTTACTATTTTCAAAAATTGATTTCACTAGTTCATACTTCCAATATCAATTGGTGGGTGCAGAGAAGAGAAAGCTCCAAATGGTTTCTATAAATTAGGTACATTGGGGAGGTAAGCTCCAATCAAAACTATAGATTTGTGCATTTGGTATAACATATAGCTTTAAAATTATCTATTAATCTTTAATTTAGCATTTATTCCTTTGTTGAATAGGTGGATAGAGTCAAACGAGATTCATCCAGACTCAATTGAGAAGGTTTGAGTTCACTCAATTGAGGTAGTGTGTATGATTAAAGAAAGCTTTCCAAGAAGCATACTCACAATTCAATTTCACCTTCTAGTGCATTTGGTGGATGAGGTGGCTATATGTGGCATTGTTCATAGCGATGGATGTTCTTTGTTGAGTGCTTCATGAAATCTTGAAGGGATTTGTGAGGAAAAGAGCAAGGCCAGAAGGAAGCATGGTTGGTGCAAAAGGCTTTTGTATACATCTTCGAATATTTGAAACAAATTGATGCATCTATGGCTAGATTCATACGTAACGATGAGGATGAACCAATGGTATCACATGTGCCACATGGAAAAGAATGCATTTGAAATATGGATGAGTCCATGTGCAAAAAGGTCATTACACTTTGTCTTCTTAACACTTCTGTGATGGAGGTCAACACAGAGGCACATGGCATACCCACCTAGCCTAAAGGCTCTTTCAAAGGATTTCACTATTGAATGGCTTAGAGATTCCCTAGAGCAAGCCGAAAGGACGAAAGAAGAGATTACAAGAGAAGAATGGGAAGTATGCAAGGGGATGAGACTTCCATGTAAGTAAAGATGTTTTTCCAAAATAGATAATGTTCAGTACTAAATTGCTTACATATAAGCGATAATATTTTAATTGGGTTGCAGTATAAAGTCCATAATGCAATGTGGTCACAAGGTCGACAATTTTGCACTTAAATTATGGCAAGATTCAAGAGACACATACGTTCTACGACAACATTGTGAATAGGTTTACACTTGATTTTCAATTTTTTATGGATCTATAGACAGAAGAAAGGCATTGTATATATTTTCTTGTAACTATTTTGTGGCTCTTTCTTTTAGATTGTATTTCATGAGGACCAAAGAGATCCTAATTGGTGTTATGTAATACAACTAGCTTCTCGATATAAATGTATATTTCAAGATCAAGATGTTGAAGAAGAAATGCATGGTGGACAATCAATGGAGAATGCAACTAACAATCACTATGACAATCATGAGGACCATGATGATAATACCTCTACATCTTATTCAAGTAGTGGAATAGGACTTTGATATAGGAGCCATCGAACTGATGGATTTAGAGATAGACCAATCCGCATGCATGGGTTTATTGCAAGATGGATTTGATGATGGTGCAAATTAAATATATTTGCCAATTTTGTTACTTTATTTCAAAAATATTTGGATGTTTGTCAAGCTTTTTAGGTTCTAATTTATTTTAAGTTTTTATTTCTATAAAATTCATTACTCTTTTTTTTTTCTCAGCATCTTGAGTGGCACTTATAACAATGCTTATAGTGGTGTTTTTACAGTGCCACTGAGTGATGGTTAAAGCGGTGTTTAACTAGCACCTTTGAGCGGTGCCAAAAATGGCATTTATTGAAGTGTAACCATTGTCCGCTGCAGTAATGACGTTAATAACGGCGCTTATCCAGCGCCATTGAGCGGCACTAATAACGACGCTTATAGTGGTGTTGCATAAAACATCGCTAAAATGTTGTAAATAAATGTCGCTAATAATGTATTCTATTGTAGTAAAAGAGATTTCACCTATTGCCATTTAATCCACATCTTAAGCTTCTCACCTATGATAATGATATGGCCCTATATCATTTATAAAAATCCATCTCTATAGACATGAGCAACCAATCTATAGGATGATATAATATTATGGCTCTATAGACATTTCTTATGAGCTATGACTACCTCGATTGAGCTAGGCATAGAGCCTAGCCTTAAGGCATATCACTGGCTTTAGGACCATATCTCTATAGCCAAGAGAGATACGACCCCAAGCCCATATCTTTAAACAATTACTGAAATAGCCTCTAGGCCAAAACTTAACACATTTCTCTATACCCATGATTGCCAATAAGAGAAATGACTTTTTGGCTCCTAACCCACAATACATTGGACATGGAAAGTTTGTAACCATTCTCATTTTCAACTTTCTTGTATAAATTAAATGATGTAAACTTTATGTATGTTAAGCATATGTGACACTATTTTAATATGTTAGACATTACTAAAGCTTTTTTGGACGTTTAATCTTGGTTTTTTTATATCTAACTTCACAAAAACTAAACTTTCCCAAGAGAATGTGGAATCAATAGAAAAAGCCACCCCTACTACTATGAGAAATCTATGAAAGAATAACGTACAAGAGGCTCCAAGTGCAAGTGACAAAGATAGTAGTACAAGTTGTACTACTTTCAAAAAGCATGGCTTGACTATGATATAATGGTCAAAGAAGTTTTTTAGGAATGCGCACATAAGAATTTGAAATCCATAGAAAGCATTCTTAAAAAGGTAGACTTTCTATCGTTGCTATCTACTTGATGAATCCAACAAGTTCCAACAAATGACATATCATTAGAAGATGTAAGTCATACAACTCATAATAGTGTTGGTTCTACTCAACATGTTAGTAATGTACAAATTGAAGTTCTTAAGAATGTTGAGCCAGACATAGAAAAAATGAAGCTGATGCAACTCCTTCAATTGGGTCAATAATTAGGATACAAAGGAGGTGCCAAAAATTCCAAAGAATTCTAAGACCTTTTTTTAGGAGCCTCTAAAAAGAATATGGTCTACCAAAAAACACAAAGGTATAATTGGGAATCACTTTTATGGTTTATCTTCTAAACTCTCAAGTTGAATAAAGTCCTATTTATTATATCTAAAACTCAACATTTTTCTCATACAGACTTGGCAAGCTAGATTTGTGGATCTCTATATTCACAAATCTCTTTGAAGAAGGTATGGTTGGACACCCACAATTTCTCAATGCCAATTTGAAACCTCTTAAAATTAAAGTATAGCTTTGGGTATGTAACTTTGTGTAGAGTATATGCTGATAATATATGACTGTAATATAAGTAATGAGTGCAAAAGTTGATAACACTTAATTTTTAATAAATATGCATGTTGTTGTTGTGTAAATATTTGGGTTTATTTTGTAAAATTTAATCCTAGTTTTCTCATTATCCTTGTCCTCTTAAATTGCATGAGTGATTTTTCTTGAAACTGTTGTATGTAGAGAATGGCTAAATCCACAAGATCTAACGATGTTCTAGCACCATCACTTTTAAATGCACATTAGATGCAAGAGATTTAAGAGGTTCTTGAGGTAGCCATGGATAAGCTACAACAATATCAAGCCATAAAATCATGGGCCAAATTTCAAGCACCCATATCTCTATCGTTTTCAAGTTACCACCTCTGCTATCAAATAAGCTCAGTAATCTCTTAATGGCTCACATGCAAGTCCCAACTATAAAAATTTGTTTGCCATTAATGTGAACAAAGCTATTTCCATGTGGGAAACCTTTACAATCGTCATCATCATTGAGAGGCAAGGGAGCTCATTGCACGATGCTATTCTTACATCTTTCATTTGATATGAGTTTTCAAAATTTTCTCTCAATGGAGACTTGCTAATTAGCCTCATGTATCATTTTTCTACCTTTACCAATTTCCCACGAGCTCTTTGAGTCCCCTTGTCTCTCAACTAGCTTCTTCCACCTATGTGTTGTTGTGATTCATGGGACTGTTGTTGCTGACCATAATTTTGATTACCTATTGTAACATACCTTCGAGACTAGCCAAGTTATGATTAAAGATAATCCTAAGTTTTGGGTGCTACATAGTTCAATAATGAATTCTAGTAGTTTTTCAGCATGAAATAATTCTAAGTGTTAATTCAAGATTGAGTTTTCAATTAGTTACTATACTCAAAGGAAGCCTTTCAGTATGTAGATAGATATGAAAATCCAAATTTGAAAAAAATTAAAACATGACCTATTTTTGGAGTGGACTTTCACATACATATGATTTTGAGGTTGTAGACCGCACATGTTTTGGTAATTTTAAGTACCCACATGACTAGCTTCTAAGAGCTGTGCATGAAGTTATACCTGTTTGCAAGTTGCAACCCTGACAATAGAATCTAAGAGGCTTGCCAAATCTACAAAAATTTCTTCCACAACTTCTAGAGAGTAGACATGGATTCCCAATAAATAAAGACATCAGCAAATATATCATGAAAGTACACAAACTCACTTTTTATTATTTTTCTTCAAATTCTTTTGATATGAAATATATAAATCGATAAGTGTATATGAGAGAATATGAGCGATATAGGACATGCCTAACGAATAGTAATTCTGAACTTTCTTAATTATACTTGATCATCGTGGTCTATGAGACACATAGACTCATAGAATAAACACTTTTGGTGGGGTAAAGAGTTAGAAGAAAGAATATTTGACTAGTTTGTGACTAAACTTTAGGTATAGTCTTCATTAGGGACTCTTTTGCGAAGCATTTATCTTTCCGTGTGTTTATAATCATATTTTTACATAAAGACAAAAGTTTTAAATGGCAGAAAACTCTACAAGAGTGTAAGAGATGCTAGAAAGCCAAATCAAGCACAAGATGTCTAATCTGTACACACTATACTCTATATGCAAAATTTAGGGTGAGTTGTCTATGTCAAGGGCCAAAATAGTCAAACAATGGACTAATTGCCCAATCCAAAAGCACCACATGGATTTTCTTAGGGATAGCACCTACCCACACTAACTAAACAAGGGTTGCCAGTCCAGGAGAATAAGCACCCTCTAGTATGTCGCTAGTATTCAAACAAGGGTTGCCAGTCCAGGAGAATAAGCACCCTCTAGTATGTCGCTAGTATGTCGCTAGTATTCAAACATGAGATATGACACCATCTGGGAACTTTATAGATTTCAATAACAATCTACTAGGATTTTATAGTTTCTCCACGGGCCTGGTAGGAAAAATCATAATCTCGATGGGCCTGTCGAAAACTAACAAAATCCCAATGGGTTTTACATGACCTCCAAGTCAATTTTTTGAGAATGTTAATATAACATTAATTTCAAGAGCCATTATTAAGAGTTAATAACTTATTAACACATTTGTCATTACATAAGTGAAATGCTTAATTCTCTATCCCAAAACATTATTTAAGTTCATTGAGTGGATTTAATAAAATAATAAGAAAACAAATTTAGGTAAATCATCTTCATCTTCATTTTCAAGATCACCCTCACCACCATAATCTTCCTCTCCACCACCAGCACCACCATGTGTACCACCACCTCCTTCACCATCATCTTCATGTATTTACTAATGAAACAATTCAAAAAAGTTAGTGCTCAAAGAAAAACAACATAAGAATTTGAGACTTTGGTGATAATTGAATTTAGAGTTCAAAGAATCGACTACTTACAAAGTCATAGTTCCCTCAGGCTCACTAGATATTGGCATCATCGGTGACCACTTCCAATTATTTCAACCACTTCCAAGTCTCAACTTAACTGCTGCGATGATTGGGTACCTATTCTCCCAAGCATTTGGAACATGACTTGCTACCCTTTCCTACAACCAATTATAACATGCTTAAGATATTAGCAGCTATAGAAATACAACTATGTTAACCATACAGTGAGCTAAGAATCATTGAAATCCATAACCAAAATCATAACATCCAAAATCATAGGAATCCATAATGAAAACCATCGTGAAATCCACAATAAGAGAAGCAAACAATATTTGCACCTACATATGTACCCTCAACATTGAATTTCTAATCACACACCACTAGTCTCACCAAAAAATGACATGTCTTGTAACTTTGCCACCAAAAACCTCTCAATTTATTTTCCACTCAAGACTCACACCACAACCATTAGTTCCCTAGATTTGAGGATGGACCTAGAATGAGGAGGGGGGAATGTTACCTTGAGGTTAACATGAACATCGACATGTATCAACAACGTTCACACTTGCATCTATGACAACTTAGTGGAAGTGTGCATTGGTCACACAAGTGGAGATGAGACATCTACAACAAGGGAGAGGAGCATGAACAAGTAGTGCAAAGTCATCTACAACAAGAGACATCTACAACAAGAGAGAGGAGCATGAAAAAGTAGTGCAAAGTCACTAGAGGATGTACACACATCTACAACAAGAGACATCTACAACAAGAGAGAGGAGCATGAACAAGTAGTGCAAAGTCACTAGAGGATGTACACACATAATGGGCACCACCTAAAAGATCCTTATTCACCCTCACTCATGTGTTGTCTACCTAAGTGGGAATTAATAACTTATTTTAATCATTATATGTCATGTGTAATTGCTCTCAATGATGTACTAAAGGGATTACCAAGCCAAGTGAAAGAGTTGACATCCACTCAATGTGTGCTTAGACTAGCCTGGACAATGTGTGGACGCCCAAACTTATATCTCCCTTGTATATAAGTGAATTTCTCTAATGAGAAAGAGACATTCCCTTGAGGGTTGATTGAGAGTGTTCTCTTAGTAGTGCAATGCTTGTGAGAGTGTGTGTGAGAGTTTTTTCCTCTTTCCCTCTTGGTCTTGCCATGTCTTTCTAGTGAGACAATAAGAGTGAGCTATTGTCTTTGTGCAGTGGAGCATAGTCTTGCAACAACAGGGACTGCCAAGTGTTAGGTAAAAATCTGAAAGATGTTTAGAGCTTGTGTACATATGGGATGCATGGTATGCAATAAAACTTTGCCCTGGAATGCCTTGCCAAGTGTACAGACTGAATGGCTTTGTAGTGAGCTGGTACACGCTTGTTTTTTTTGGGAGCAGGTGCTTGAGATTGGAAGTTTTTTTATTGCAGCAGTATGGTGTGCGGGTGGTTGCCAAATGCAGGGCATCGACCGATTCGAAAGAGAGCCACCTTTGGAGCATGGGCAATGGTCGTGCTTGGGTAAGTTTTTGCATCCGTTTTGGAAAGTCATGTGGGCGCCGCACCTACAGGTGAAGCAAGGTAAAGAAAAGTTGGTGGTGGCCATCATTGAAGCTTTAAAAAATATATATAAAAATGATATCCACATGGCCAGCTTGTAGGAGACCACATGGAGGTTTATCTCGTTGCCAGCGTGAGGTTCAAGAAGGTTGGCGAAGCGTGGACGCGAGGAAGAAGTGGAGTCGGGTTGTAAAAAGGAAGTTGGCGGCCTTGTGCGTGGGGGCTCTCGGGGGGAAGTGAAGGCCTGGCTCTAGTGAGTCTGCAGAGAGATGCAGACAAGGTGAGAGTGTTGCTGCCTTGTGGGAGAGAGCCTGGAGCGTGCGACTAGAGGGTGGCTTTTTGCTCGAGTGATCGTGCAGAGGCTGACGAGTAGGCGCTGCAGAGGGCCAGGCGAGAGCTGGGGAGCCGCCTTGGTGATGAGAAGCATTGGGTACGTCAGCAAAAGAGGTAGCAGCTGCTCTGCAGGCATTGCAGAGAGGGAGCCGCCAGAAGGAGTCGCCGGTGACAGTGAAGAGAGTGTGGCCTTTTGTCTGTTGTGTGTGGCTAGGTGCAGCCGCAAGCACACGGGGATGCTTCTCTTGGAGCAGCACCGTAGGCAGGGCAGGGGAGTAGCGTGGACAGCTGGCTGGCGAGGGACTGTAAGGAAGCCGTCTCAGGTATGGCTGGCGACAGTCAGGTGAACAGGTCGTCTGGTGGACAGCGTGGATGTGTGCAGCAAAAGAAGAGAGGGGACAGAGTGAAGCGGTGGAGGAGGGTTGCTGGTGGGGCGCCCTCTGAAGAGAAAGAGTGCCTTGGGTGTTTTGTGTTGGCTATAGTAGAGGTGCTGATGTGTGGACTGGAGACAGGTGAAACTCGCCTACGACACTTGGCAGGCAGCAGAGCTGGACAAAGAGTAGCCGCGCTACAGAGAAAGTTGAGGGTTGCTGGTGGGGCGCCCTCTGAAGAGAAGCAGAGACTGGGAGAGAGGCTTGGTTGTCAGACGCAAGGGTGGATTCCCTTGGCAGTAAATCCAAGCCACAGTCTTGGTTTTTGGTGTAATTGCTAAGTTTGTTTGAAGTGTGGTGAAGATGGGACTGGGTTTCCCTAAGTTTTATGGTGTGGTTGGTGCTGTGTATGTTTTTGCTGAATGATCATTTGTCTATCGTGGTTTTGAGCTATCTTTCTGGTGTGGGTGGGTGGTGAAGTGTGAGAAGTGTTCCAGCCAGTGGGGCTGGTGGTGCCCTCGTTCGTGTTAGTATTTTCAAAGTTTGGGAGGTGAAGGGCTATAGAGGCATGGTTTTTTTTCTTGTTTTCACCTCACACCAAGCTCAACATAGACATCTCTGATTGATGACAATGGGAGGTGGGTATTCTCAAGTGCGCTGGCATTCATTTAGTTTCCTCTTCCATGAGTGGCGGGTGAGCTACCAAGTTCCCAACATCACACACACGAAAAGGTGACTACTCTTCACTTGGTTAGCCTTGAGCTAGTGAGTGTGGAGGGTTTAGGCTTTCCACTCCTCCACTTTCTTTCACATGCATGTTTTAGCTATTTCCTCTTTTTTCTTAGTGGAAAGAACAAGATTCATTTATTCTTCCATTTTGTTTTTTTAACATATATGCACATAAGAGAAAGAGGCTTCTCTCCTTGACATTCAATTTTGTTTCTTCTTTACCTCAACCATTTAAGCAAGAAGGAAATGAAGAAGAAAGAAACCCAAATGCATATGCATGTTTTTTGAATGACATGCATGTGAAGAGTAAGAAGAGGAAAATGAAGCATGCCTATATTGTTTTTAAGTATAAGATAAACAATTAGACCTTTCTCCATCTTTTCCTTGCATTTGAATAGGAATAAGCATCTACAGATAAATCCCCAGCACCCAAGGGTGCAATAATAATAGAGGAAAGAGAGGAAAGCACTTACCTCTTTTTCATGATGTTGAAAGAGAGGATTAGAGGACCTACAAAACCAACAAAAGGGTGAGGAAAGGATTAGTAATGCATACATACAAAAGCTTATGCAAGCCTTATGCAAGCTATGCTAAAGCTTATGCATAAAGCATGCATGAGGTCTTATGCATAAAGCTATGCAGAAGGCCTTATGCATAAAGCTTATAGACTAAACCATACCCCGGCACTATGCATTAAGCATGCATGCATAGAGCTTAATGCATGCATATATTAAGCTCTATGCATAGAGCTTAATGCATGCATAGATAAAGCTTAATGCATGCATATATCTCTATGCATTATGAATGCATGCATAGAGCTTAATCTATGCATTAAGCTATACGAATAGAGCTTAATGCATAGATTAAGCTCTATGATTAGAGCTCTATGCATGTGCATTAAGCTATATGCATAGAGGACCTACAAAACAAAACCCCTCTTTTTGGTAGCTTTTCGACTACAAAAGTGAGGGGCTTTGCACTTTGGCTCCTCCAGGAAATCCTTCTTTCTTGCTTGTTTCATATGTAATCATTTCTTCTCTTCTTCCATTTTGTTTTGTACTATATTATTTTCTTGAAATCATTGTATATTTTCTTAATTATTTTTTGTAGAGGGAGGTTGTTAGGCATGACCCAACAAAGAAGGAGTATGACTATGGGTATAGAGCCCCCCATCCGCAATTGTGGCATCGAGTGCTTTCTAACTAAAAAAGTGAGGGGCTTTGCACTTTGGCTCCTCGAGGAAATCCTTCTTTCTTGCTCATTTCATATGTAATCATTTCTTCTCTTCTTCCATTTTGTTTTGTACTATATTATTTTCTTGAAATAATTGTATATTTTCTAAAAAAAAATTTGTAGAGGGAGGTTGTTAGGCATGACCCAACAAAGGAGGAGTATGACTTTGGGTATAGAGCCCCCCATCCGCAATTGTGGGCGTGGATGCGTACGCGAGGTGTATGCTTGGACGAGTCTATTTTGGGGGCTCAAGAAGATGAGGTAAGTGAGCCTAAACCATTCTCTTTTCTACATCTAATTGTATTTTAATGCTCTTGCTTACCTTACGCTTGATGGCATGTATGTAGAATTAGGGGGAAGAAGAAGAGGAGGATCCAGATTATCAGTGTGAAACAAGTGAAGAGGACGAGGAATCGGATGATGAAGATCACTCAGAATCCAATGAGGATTCGAGTTAGACACCTCTTCATTGTAAAAACTTTATGTATATATGGCCAAAGGCCCAACAATTTCTGAAATATAATAACTTTTTGGGCTTAATTGCATTCTCCATAATGTATGTGTTTCTTATATTTGTGTTTGTGTTATAAATCTAAAACTATGACTCTGTTTTAATTTAATAAAAAAACAATTGGGACACACTGCGAAGCCCTGTGAAGAGTCCCCTGTTTACCCCCGAGCTCTTTTTTTGCTGTGCAGAGCATTGCTCATCACCAGGCGAAAATAGAAGTCGCTCCTTAGTGTGACAATATTGCTGCTCATCAATATTTCGCTATTTCACAATGATATGTCGTTTTGTTGCTGAGCAGCAATATTTCACAGCTATTTTCTCTGCTGAGCAGTGAACCCAATGTTGTAGCAATAATAGTAGTTTTTGTAGCAGCCAAAATGGCTCGACACCTAGCTACCCTTCTAGTTATAAAAAGTGTTGTTGTTTTCACGTTGCTAGACCCTCATTCTATTGTAGTGATAGTCGAACTTCATAGCAATGTAGATTTGATTGGCCACCATCCACTGTATTTTTTATAGCTAGACATGCCATCAATGTACACTTGAGAACAAAACTACTCTCACTATAAAGCATGTCGAAAATGGCCTACACAACCAAATATATTAATTGAAAGACCCCTCAAAATTTTCTTTTTAGGTTCAGGGTTAGTCCAAAGTATAGTACAATCCTTTTTGGAAACAAATGAATCTTCATGATCTTTTAAATAGTGTTTATTAATATCACCTATGTCCATGAGATCATATTCGCCAACTAAATACTTTTAAAAAAGAGTCAAGCTGGGCTCACATGTTGTGTTCATTGCACATACAAGTAACGTAGATAATAGTATGAGTTAATATATGTGCATTGCCAATCATTATGGCTTATATTATCATGTATTTAGAGATGGTGTACTATAAAAAATACATCATTAATCAGGTAATGATTATTTATAGAGAAAATAATTAAAATATTTAGGCAAGGGTATATTCTACTGAACTGAAAGTCATATGGCCGTATGCCCATTTCCTCAATGTCACCTATAAAATCCATCAAATACACTATATGCTCATTCTCTAGGCAAATGGTTAGAAAGCCATATCCATTAGAGCATGATATGATTTCTCCCCTCCATACGTTGAGCTTCACACCCTTACATGAGATATGACCCACCTCTATTTTACTATTTGTAATTCCCCATCTCTAGAACATGAGGAGATGAACATGAGGAGATGTCACCTATAAAAACCATATGGATCAGATAGACTTTAAGAATTCTATGGCTATAAATCCATATCCATTAGAGCATGATGAGTTTTTCCCCTAGAGACATGCCTCGATACGTTGAGCTTCCCCCCCTACATGACATATGACCCACATCTATTTAATTATTTATATTGGGCCATCTCCCAAGGAGGCCAAAGGAGGAAACATTATTCATTAGACGATTTCAGGGAGTCATTACCTTAGGGCTATATCTCTAAATTATATTGCTCTAAAGCACTACCCACTAGATTGGGAGATATGGCTCTGTGGCCATATCTTTAGCCCTTGAACTTTAATGCACTACTACAAAAATGGGAGACATAGTAGTGGGGCTTGAGATATGGCTATGTGAAAATATCTCCAACCCTTGGACTAAAATTGACTAAGAAATGGGAGACATTACAAAAGGGCCATATCCTTAAAAGGAGATATGGCCCTTGGGTAATTTATTTACAACCACCTCTAGAGGCATGGGCTACAATTTCTCTAAGAGAAATGGCCCTAGAGCCATTACTTTAGAGCCTTGCCTATAACGTTTAAGGAAGAGATGGCCCTACATCCATTTCTATACTTCCATGGCCATGTACCTCTAGAGTCAAACTGCTTGACTTCTTTAAGGCCCATGTTATGGGTCTAGATCCCTACCCCCAGTAGATGGGGAGATATGGCTCTATGGCCATATCTCAATACCTCGAGAGCAACCCACCCTAACATGAGATATGACAACTTCCCCTATCTCCCCAAGAGGCATGGCTCTAATGCTATAATCCACTCAAGTAAGGGCTATCACTACAAGAGAATCATTTTTTTCGACACTTAGTTTCCACGCCTAGTCACGCGCAAGATAATTTGAAATGTCAGGGGGCACAAGATCTAGAAAGATTTTGAATTTGAATGAAAAGTAGCGAGGCGACCATCGAAATAAGCGTCGAAAAAGCTGTCGAAATATACGTCAAAAAAGTGGAAATTCTTATTTTTTTGTACTCTTATTTCCACGCTAGTTCCCACATATTTTTTGATGTTTTTTTCCACTCTTATTTCAACACTTTTTTCCATGCTTATTTCGATGCATATATCGATGGCGCAGGTTTTTACAATAAAACAGAACCTCTCTTTTTTTTGCATTTTTTTTCGTGCGGGTGTGTTTTGCTTGCTTCCTCACTAGGTATGTCTCCTTTTCCCTCACTCCAATCTCCTCTTGGTTACATGCACATGTGATGTAAAATGTCTGTGTGTGTAATTATGAGTAATTTTCATATTTTTTTGCTTTCTCATTTGTTTTGCAGGTTCTTTCTCTCTCCTAAGCTCTTCTCCATCTCCTTCTTTGCCCTCCCTCCCCTCCCCTCCCCTCTCCTCTCCTCTCCTCTTGGTTGTTAAATTGGCGTGTGTTTATTGAAGGATAAACCTCCTTGTGTATCCATGCTATTCACACTTTTAGGGTTTTGTATTACTAATTCTTTTCTCAACTTTTTGTTCTGTTTTGTAGGTCTTCTAATCCTCTCTTTCAACTTCATCAAAAAGAGGCCATTTTTTTTTCTCTTTCTGATTTTGTATGTATGCATTAGGTTCTTAGCGCTTTTGTATGTATGCATTACTAATCCTTTCCTCACCCTTTTGTTGGTTTTGTAGGTCTTCTAATCTTCTCTTTCAACATCACCAAAAAGAGGTAAGTGCTTTCCTCTCTTTACTATCTTTTAATCCTCTCTTCTCTCTATTGTACTACCTAAAATTGGCTCATTGGAAAAGGACGATTAAGATAACATTTTGGATGGGGGCCAATGAAGAGAATGAGAAACATCAATCAGAAGAAGATGATGAGTCACCTATCAATCATGACAATGGTCCATTGGATCATGATAGTGATATTGATATTGATATTGATATGGAATCCCATCTTTTCATTGAGCTTCCATTATATATTATATATAGACATTAATGAAGCAACACATATGGATTTATTACAAGATGGGATAGATTCATGATCTTGACATTGTTTTGCTTCTCAAAAGTTTTCAACTTTTTTTTTTTTTTTTGCTTAAAACATGGCTCCAAGGGTTTTAATGGATGTTTTTTAAAAACTATATATCATTTTTTTTGTGTATTTGACGTATTTTTAAAATTAAATATCCAAAAACTCTCTGGAATTTCATGCAATAAAAATAGTAGCATAACTTTGTTGCTATTTTTGTTGTTCAGCAGGGAGAAATCACAATATAGCAGTGAAATTTCGTTTCTAAAGACACTGCTTAGCAACGTAATTTTGTTGTGGAGCAGCGAAATTTCATTGTTAAGAGTGCTTCTCACAGTAGCAAAATTTCAATGTGTGAGCAGCGAATGGAATCCTTGGCATCTTGACAAAAAACGTGTTGTTGAAACGCTACTAGAAAATGTTGTTGTGCCCCCGACGTGTTGTAGGTATGTGTGTTACAACTTAGCCCTTCTTGTTTAAGAAATATATGGCAATGGTGCCATTTCTTCTATGTAAGATATATTCCCTAATTAATGATGTATTGCTTCTAGTATACCATCTCTAAATACCTGATAATATAAGCCATAATTATTGGAAATACACATTCGACATACAATAGTGTCAAGGATATTACATTAACTCATACTATTATCTACGTTACTCGTATGTGCAATGAACACAACATGTAAGCCCAGCCAATAACTCTTTATTAAAAGTATTTAGTGGAAAAAATGATCTCATGGACATAAGTCATGTTGATAAGAACTATTTAAAAGTGTATGAAGCTTTATGTGCTTGCAAAAAAGAATCTAGTATGCTTTGCTGTATTTGTTAAGCTAAACACAAAATTTTGAGGGATCTTTAAATTAATATATGTGGATGTGCAAGCCATTTCCTACATGCTTTCTACTAAGAGTAGTTTTTTTCTCAAGTGTGCATTGATGGCATGTCTAGCTATAAAAGATACAATGGATGGTGGTCAAACATATATACCTTGTGATGAAGTTCAACTATACATGAGTTACAACTTTGCCCTTGTTGTGTAAGAAAGATATGGCCATGGTGCCATTTCTTCTATGATAATATAAGCCATATGATTCACAGCATCCATTAGATATATGATAGAATCAAGGATATTATATTAACTCATACTATTACCTAAGCTACTTGTATATGCAATGAGCACAATGTGAGCCCATCTAATGATTCTTTAGTGGGTGACCATGATGTCATGGACATAACTGATGTTGATAAACAATATGTATAAGAGCATGAATCTCATATGTTTCTAAAAAGAAATATCCTATGCTTAAGAGTAACCCTTAAGCTGAACACAAGTTTTTTCAAAAATCTTTCAAATAATATGTGTCCGTGCGAGCCATTTCCTGCATGTTTTTTAGTGAGAGCAATTTCCTTCTCAAGTGTGCATTAATGGCATGTGTAGTTTTTTCAAAAAATGGACAGTGGCTAATCATATCTACATTGTGATCACGTTTCATTATGTGAGTTACAACTTAGCCCTTCGTATGTAAGAGAGATATGGCCACAATGCCATTTCTTTTGGGTAATATATTTTTTGTAATTAATCATGTATTGCTTATAGTATACCAAATCTAAAATTATGATAATATAAACCATAATGATTGGCAACGCACATTAGACATATGACAGCGTCAAGGATATTGTGCTAACTCATACTATTATCTAGTTACTTGTATGTGTAATGAACACAATGTAAGCATAGCTAATGACTCTTTATAAAAACTATTTAGTGTGCAAACATGATCTCATGGACATAAGTAAACAATATTTATAAAAGTATAAAGCTTCATGTGTTTGCAAAAAGAAATGTCATATGCTTTGGATTAACCCTTAAGCTAAACACAAAATTTTGAGATATCTTTAAACTAATATATGTGGTTATGCAGACCATTTCCAGCATGCTTTCTAGTGAGATAAATTTCCTTCTCAAGTGTGCATTTATGGCATGTCTTATGAAAAATACAATGGATGGTGGCTAAACATGATCTTATGCACATGAGTGACGTTACGATACAATATTTATAAGGTATGAATCTTCATGTGTTTGTAAAAATAAATGTCCTACGCTTTGGAGTAACCCTTAGGCTAAACACAACACTTGAGAGATCTTTCAAGTGATACATGTGCCCGTGCAGGCCATTTCCTACATGTTTTTTAGTGAGAGCAATTTCCTTCTTAAGTGTGCATTAATGGCATGCCTAGTTACCAAAAAAAGAATGGACGGGGGCTAATCATATCTACATTGTGATCAAGTTTAGATCTGTGAGTTACAACTTAGCCCTTCTTATGTTGGAGAGATATGGCCATGGTGCCATTTCTTTTGTGTAATATATTTTCCCTAATTAATGTATTGCTTATAGTACACCAAATATGTATACATGATAATATAAGCCATAATGATTGGCAATGCACATTAGACATTTGATAGCATCAAGGATATTGTATAATCTCATACTATTTTCTAGTTACTTGTATGTGCAATGAACACAATTCGAGCCTAGATAATGACTCTTTATAAAATTTATTAGTGGTGGGCGAACATGATCTCATGAACATAAGTGATGTTAATAAACAATATTTATAAAAGTATGAAGCTTCATGTGTTTGCAAAAAAAATGCCATATGCTTTGGAGTAACCCTTAAGCTTTAAAGTAATATATGTGGTCTTGCAGACCATTTCTGACATGCTTCCTAGTGAGAGAAATTTCCATCTCAAGTGTGCAATAATGGCATGCCCTATAAGAAATACAATGGATGATGGCCAATCATATCTACATTGTGATCAAGTTCAACTATGTGAGTTATAACAACTTATCCCATCTTGTGTAAGAAAGATATGGCCATGGGGTGTTGTTTATTTTGTGTAAGATATTCGCCTTGTATCCATTAACAAGGCCTTTTTTTTACAAAAGATATTGTAATGGTGCTATTTATTGCATATTAGAGATTTGTCACTTTTACATATTTATCTATAGCTTATAAAAATTTTGATTCACTATATGATATGGCCATCGGGCCATTTTGTATGTGCAAGAGATTTGACATGTATCCATTCACAAGGCCTTCTTTTGTACAAAAGATATTGTAATGGTGCTATTCATTTTGTGTAAGAGATTTGTCAATTCTACCATTGACAAGACCTCTTTTTTTAAATGAAAAGATATGGTATTTCTCTCTAGCATTTAAAAATATTGATTCACTATAAAGAGACAAATACACAAAAAATAGTATGCCAACTTATAAAATTTCTGATTCACTTCTAGAAAGAGATAAATATACCAAATTACAATATGATATCTTGATGCTCAATAATATATTCTACACACGAGAGTTTCTTTAACATAGGGTTAATTTCAATAAAAATGACAACACATATGAGAGTCCTCTTAGAGTAGGGTGCACTTTAATAACATAAAAAACACACAAGAGATCCCCCGTAAAGTACGGTGCACTCCGATAACACAAAAAACTTAGAGGGGAGCAACCCTACACTAGGGTGCTGTAGAGCGGTTCTCTCTGCCATGCAATATAGTGCTCATAGAGTACTACTGATCAACAAATGTGTTGAGAAACACAATGTCAATCCGAGGACTCGACGGGATTAGTGCATGAAGGCTTATCCCTTGCGGGAGAGCTCACATACACGAACCACCACTTGACGATTCAACCACTCAACACCTCAATCAATCTCTCAATCCCTTAAACCCACTACACTAATCAAGAGAACAAGTAATGCATGGCAATCTCTTAATCCCATTCAAACATTGATTAAATCTTAGCTTTCCCTAATGCCAGCAAATCCATAAGCGTGCATCTACTAACCCACAAGCTTAAGCAAGCATAGAATGTAACATTCACAAACCCACAAGTGTTGAAATGTAGAGAGAAAGAGACGAGACAAGAGACACATCATGTACGCTCCCAAAGACTGATTCATATTGAGGACAAGATACATATATATAGGTGAGACCAAGTTAGGTAGAGTGAGCCATATATAGAGCTCCAACACCCCCACTCAAACAAGGGTCTCTAGCTATGGATGAAAAAACCCTTGGGGAGTACAAGGGAAAAACCCAAGCCCCTATACAAATGTGAAAATATGAACCAGAAGTAATGATGTGAAAGTGCATTGTGCATCTATGTACAAATATACAAAAGGACCAAGAGGTCATAGTGAGCAATTGTGGAATGTGCAAAGTGCATGGTGTCTAGAAGATTACAACGATATATGTACAAAGCTACCATAAGAGTAAAGAGCCTAATCTAGAAAGAGTGAGCCCGAGGCAACTCCAAGCTCTGAGCGCAAGAGAATGAAGCGTGACTCATTGAGACCTTTGGTAAGAATATCTGCAATCATCTGGTCACTTGGACAATGTTCAATCATGATAGTGCCTTTGCGTACTTCGTATCGAACATAATGGTAATGCACAGCAATATGTTTTGACTTGTTATGTTGGACATAGTCTTTTGCAAGACTAATAGCACTCTGATTATCACACCGCAAGGGTGTACTAGAAAGAGGAGAATGGCCGATATCTGTCAACACTTGTAGAAGCCAAATGAGTTCACGAGCTGCAAGTGATGCCGCAACATATTCAGATTCGATTGTAGAAACTGCAACACAACGTTGTTTCTTGCTGGTCCAAGAAATAAGACAACCATTAATGAAGAAATAATTGCCACTAGTAGATCGCATAGATAAATGTGAGCTGGCCCAATCTGCATCTGTGTAACCCAAAAGAGAAAGAGATGGAATGGAGTCGGATGTGAATTGTCGTTGATAAACCAAACCATAATCTATAGTGCCTTTCAAGTATTTCAACACGCGCTTTGCTGAAGAAGGGGGTATTTACACATTGAAAAGAAAAAGGGTGTGTTTTATTCATGAAGAATATACAGATAAGGTGTCTTTAAATTAGGCTTTGAATGCACGTGATATAGAGAGTTTACATATAGTGAACCCCCTGAGTATTAGAACACCCTCTAGACTGAAGATAACTATCCAAAACATTATTAGATTTGTTGTGTACAACCTAGAGTGTAAATTCATCAATATACATCATCACATTCTCTTTTACATTTAAGCTATCATTAAAATCATGACTTTGTGGGAAATCAAGTCAAATTATTGTAATATGGGTATCAACTTGCACATTAGATTCAACAAGAGGAGGAACAAATCTTTTACAAAGGGAAAGATGTAGAGTAGATGAAGAACGTGCCCTATAATCAAGGGGCACACTAAATTTTACCCTACTTCTACACATGTGCCTACACTCGAGTACCGTTAGGGGTACCACCATGCCAAATATTGACCACTTTTAAAGGCAAAAGACAAGCCACAACACGAGCCATGAAAGTGAGTCGATTGAGTGATTGGAGTGAAGTTATCAATTACTCAACGTCTCAATCGAGTTACAATCTTTGAAGTCCAAGAAAGTCACCATCTTTGATCAAGAGTGAGTCGTTTGAGTGATTGGAGTGAAGTCGTCAGTTACTCGGCATCCCAATCAAGTCACAATCTTTGAGTCAATCAAAGTGGCCATCTTTGATCGAGAGTGTTGAGCTTCAGGGGCAAGCATAGAAAACTATTGTTGTCATAGGATCATCGATGATGGTCGACAATGACATGGAAATGCTCGGACGTAGCAATGACTTGACTAATGTGTGGAATGGCCACCATCATGATCACATGCACACAAACACACACTAGTTAGGGTTTGATCCCCAAAGGGATTTTAACTCGAAACCTCTCGAATGAGAGATCCAAGCTCTATCCACTAGGCTACCGCCTTGGAGACAGCTCACTCTTTTTTGGGGAAGTGGTTAGGCACGATTAAACAATGTTAGGCCTGTTGGGTGGGGCACCTGTTGCCCAGTTCACAGAGATGCAACATGCAAACCAAGCGGCCATGCATGCTGCCACCCTCGAGGCGGGAATGTATGTTTTTGCTCCTATGCATGAATAGCACCACAGACAATTGCTATATTCGAAGAAATATAAAATCGTTCATATAGAAAAAATATATCAAGTACCGACATGCACACTCGCATCATGCATGTCTCTATTGTCGGTCTCTTGACATTTCAAAAAAATGCTCGTTGAAAACGTATAAATATGTGAGACCATAAATTTCCGGTCCAAGGGAGCGACCATGGAAAACACTACGTGTTCTGCAGTTCATGTTGAAGTTGTGGCCTCAGGCGACCTTTTGATGAACATCCACATTACTGAACTGAGCGCAGGCATGGCCGGCTCTACCGAGAACCTTTGCGAGCCTGGCTCTTCTGAAAGCCTTAGCACGAAGCATGAAAAGCCAGAAAATGAGACATCGTCACCACAGTACGATGACGTAAATGAAGTGCGTAGTTCTCTTCTCGAAGAGGATAGTTGCGCTTCAGGAGAAGGGGCGAAGTCGGATGGTCTGCACGTCAATGAAGAGATCAGCAGTCGCAATATTAACAGCGTGATGGATAAGGCCTTTATTGAGAGCCTCTTCACACAGCTTGCACTACCCGCTCAAGTTGAAGAAACGCCAGATAACTGTCTCTCTGGTTTTACCTGTAATAGTGTATATAATAACGGTGATGCATCTGAAACATTATATCTTGCAGATGAAGAGACCAGGTCCTCTACGAGCTCAAACCAGGGCTCCATTCTTGAGAGCCTAGCCATGCTAACTAGCGATGCCGCTATTAGTACAGACGAGCAACGAAACCCAGACGATGAGGTGCTACGTGGGACAGTCAGCCTTGTATCAGTGGATGAAAGAAATCAGATGGGTGTAGATGAAATTACGGACCGTGCTCTTGAAGAGATCAGCGCAGATTGCGTCGTTAATACCATGAAGGATGCGGCTTATAGCCCCAGTTTTGTTAATCATACACAAGAAGGAGGTCTCAGTGTAGACATGTGTGGGATTGAGAAGGAGCCTGCTCAAGCACAAGAGTTCAGCACAGACTACGTCGTGAATACAATCAACGATGTAGCTTATAACGATGGTTGTGATAATTATACAGAGGAAGATGGTCTCATCATCGAAATGTCTGAGATTGGTGAGGAGATGGCGGAAGCTCAAGATGCTTGTTGTGATGTGAGAATGACGGAAGCAGTGGATGGCTTCTACTGGGTGGACAAGATGTCATGTCAAGATGATTATTGTGATGTGGAAATAACCAAAGAAGTGGATGGTTTCTGCTTGGTGGACAAGGTGCCATTTCCAACCTCCGTTCTATGGCACCCCATGGTCATCATAGAGAACTACTACCCCTTGGTGGACAATGCATCCCCACATGGAAGGAATATGACCCAATCTAAACATCAAACATGACTATCGGTGTATTGAAGGCTCTTCAAAAAGCTACTCCCTAATAAGATAGTCACCAAACATGATTATCGGTTGTGAAGGCTCTTCAAAAAGCTAGTCCAACATGATTATCGGTTTGGAAGGCTCTTCCAAATCTTCATTCGCTAGTCCCAAATAAGCCTACATCATCAACTAGTAATTTTGTAGTGCTTTTACTTGAATTTTCATTGGATAAAGCCTCTTCCATCTTTTCATTGGATAAAGGAACATAATTTTGTGCATTACCTTAGTGATTAAATTGAAATTTTTAGTTCTTTTAATTGAATTTTCATTGTATAACCTTTCTGGTTTATCGAATTAAACATTTAAAAAAGAAACTAAGTTTTTGCCTTGGTCTTCTATGGCTAAAGAAAAACCCTAGGGTGGAAGGTGTCACCTTTAACTAGAGCACATTCTTCTAAGGTTAAAACATTTCTCTAAGGTGGAAGGTCTCACCTTTAACTAGAGCACATTCTTCTACGGTGAAAACAAAACCTAGGGTGGAAAGTCTCACCTTAAACTAGAGCACACTCCTCTATTAAGCAGATCACTACCATGACACATGATATAATAGGAGTATCCAAATCACTAGTAAAGTTCGTGCACTTAATTGGTTGGTGATGGTATGAACCCCATTCTTCCCAATTTTATGGGCAACTTGACTAAGGTATATGGAAGGTCTACCTCTTTTCTTTACTAGATGATGTATGAACACTAGTTTTCTAGCCTAGTAGGACATGAAATATACTTTTTAAAGATAACAAGGTGCTTTTCTTAGTCTAAACCCTTTCTCTAATGCAATGTTGGTGGATGCTCTCTTTTAGACCATCACATACATCAGGCGAGTAGTACAGGAGATGAGCGCACATAGATACGTTAAATTACTAACGATTGGCATAGACGGGAGATGAGTCTTGGTTTTCTAGTGTCTCTCAGTGGTTCACATTACATGGTCTAGCCAATTTGGCCTTTTGAAGGAAAATATCTTACATAGAAGAAATGGCACCATGGCCATATCTTTTTTACACAAGAAGGGCTAAGTTGTAACTCACATAGTTCAACTTCATCACAAGATAGATATGTTTGACTACAATCCAATGTATTTTCTATAGCTGGACATGCCATCAATGCACGCTTGAGAAAAAAACTACTCTTAGTATAAGCATGTAGGAAATGGCTTGCACAGCCACTTATATTAATTTAAAGATCTCTCAAAATTTTGTGTTTAGCTTAAGGGTTACCACAAAGCATGGTAGATTCTGTTTTACAAACACATAAAGCATCATACACTTTTAAATAGTACTTTTATCAACATCACTTATGTCCATGAGATCATGTTCGCCACCACTGAATACTTTTTATAGAGAGTCATTGGCTGGGCTCACACGTTGTGGTCATTGCACATACAAGTACTGTAGATGATAGGATGCAAGAGATTTATGAGGTTCTTGAGGTAGCCATGGATAAGCTACAACAATATCAAGCCATGAAATCATGGGCCAAATTTCAAGCACCCATATATCTACCGTTTTCCAGTTATGACCCCTGCTATCAATAAGCTCAGTAATCTCTTAATGGCTCACATGCAAGTCCCAACTATAAAAATTTAGTTTTGCCATTACTATGAATGAAGCTATTTCCATGTGGGAAACCTTCGGAATCATCATCATCATTGGAGAGGAAAGGGAGCTCATTGCACAATGCTGCTCTTGAATCTTTTATTTGATATGAGTTTTCTAAATTTTCTCTCAATAGAGACTTGCTGTTTTTTTATATTGTATGAGCTATAGTTCTATTTGTTAGCCCACTCTTTAACACATATTTACTATGAATGGATTTTATGTTGTGGATTTAATACAATTTTGTTATATTTGAAATCACAAGTGTTTTCATAATTTGTTCTCTGTCGTGCTGCACCCTACTTTAAGGGGACTCCCTCTTGTGGTTTTCTCTATTATTGTAGTGCACTCTACTCTAAATGGACTCCCTTCTAAGTTTTTTGTGTTAGTGACCCTGGGAAAATTCCAGAGAGCAAGCCTATGCATATACCATTGACACTGCTAGATTTAGTGCATGTATTCATATTCAATTTTTTAATTGCACGCGTTTTGTGCTCGGTGTATTGATGTGGTTAGTGATGGGTCACCATTAATTGGAGGTCCAGAGTGGTTGTGAAGAAAACTCCCTTTTTCATGTGCAAGATGTGAGAATGTTTATGTACGTGAATGACGAGTGACAGTGGAGCATATTACAAAATGGGGATCTTTTGAACTAATGCCAACCAACTTAATGTTGCAAGCGAATTCCTCTGTTAGTTTATAAACTTATGCCTTGAAATGTAAACTCATGGTTTGCCATATGTAATGTTGAGTGTCATTTTGAAATATGGTTCCTTAGGATGAGTTGGGCATGGACATTTGTGCACGAGTACTACACAATATGCCTCATTATTCTGTCATTGGGGGAAACTTAAGGAAGAACTTGGAAAGTGGAGCATGTTCAATACATTTGGATGACCCAGGATTTCCTCTGCATGAGATAGAGGAAGAGGATGTCATGGAGGAGACGATCACTCAATTTTTCAAAGGGACGGTGAGGAAGAGGCACTTAACTTCGAAACATAGGAAAGAGAGGATGTGTTACACAAGGAGGCTAACAAACCTTTGTACGAGGGTGCAAAGTACTCAACTTTGGAGGCATGCTTGGAAATCCTCAACTTGCAAACAGCATATGGATGAAGAAATAATAGTGTGAATATCCTTCTATGGTTATTAAAGAAGATGCTCTCAACAAATAAATTTATGCCCACACGAAGAAGTTATGCTCAAAGAATACTTTCCAAGCTTGGTATGGATTACACTCAAATTCATGTATGTCCTCGTAATGATTGAGTACTATTAAGGAGTGCCTTTGCCAATGTCAAGCAATGTCCAATTTGTGGAGAGGATATTTATAGGAAGGATTTATATAGGGTCCAAAAATTCTGCAAAAGGTATTGAGGCAATTTCCTATTATACCTCGCATTTAGCATATTTTTTGGTGTAAATCCATCACTGACTTAATGACATGGCATGTGAACCATCATTCAACCGATGGTGTGATGAGAATTCCCGTTGACTCATTGGCTTGGACTCACACTCAAGATGGATGGCCATAGTTCAAAGATGAGCCCCATAATTTATGGCTTGGATTGGGTATGGATAGGGTGAACCCATTTGGATTTAATTGTACATCACGGTCCACATGGTCCATTGTTGTTATGAATTACAATATTCCTCCAATGGAGGTCCATCAAGAAGGGTCATATGATGCTTGCGTTTCTTGTGATTGGGAAGCACAAGGTAAAGAATAAGGTAAAGAATATGGACGTATACCTTGAGCCCTTAATTGATGAGCTCGAGAAATTATGGAGAGGCCTAAGGGTGCATGATGTTTATCATCTAGTTTCATGCCACAATGCAATGGTATCTCGATGTGGACTATGCCTGATTTTCTAGGCTATACGGAGTGCTTACATATGTCAGACTCATAAATTGATTCTTATCCAAGCATGCACAAATGATTCATTTATAACTCTTATTTATTGTAATGTCTATTGACTTTAAGTTCATACATGTCAATTTTAGAGATCTCACAATCGCAGGATATAATGTGTATCCAATTTGTTGTCCATCACTTGTTTCAAAACAAGCACATGCACTAAAGAAAGTGGTGTATGATGAACATCATCGATTTCTTCCTCCAAATCACCCAAATTATGATCCATCAAAGACTTCTCTAATTGTGATGTGAGAGGTGCAGTGTGGGAGGCCATGTGGCATTCACCTCCTGCAATGCCATTGGAGGAGGGAAGGTGGAGAGATGGAGAGTGGGACGAGAGATGGAGAGATGGAGAGTGGGATGAGAGATGGAGGGTGACTCCCATCTCAGCACCTGTGGGCATGAAAAGGTACTCTATCTTCTATCCCCTACCATATTGGACAGAGTTAAGAACAAATCATCTTTTGGATTCAATGCAAATTTTTTAGAATGTGGCATCAATGATTTGGGACCATCTAATTGGTAAAAAGGACACCCACGCAATAAGGGATGACCAAAAGGATATCGGACGCATGAAAAATTCATGGGCAAGGATAGTCACTAACAAGGTGGTTTTACCAAAGGCGCCATGTAGGTTAACAAGGAAAGAGGAAAAGAATACCAAGAATCAAATTTCACCTTTTTGAACATCAACCGCTGTAATGAGCTCATTAAAGGGTGCATTTACAATTAAAAAAAAGAAAGGTTAGCATCAATTATATGGTCTCAAATCACATGATTGGCTCAAGATGATATAGGTACGTACATAACTATATCTATTTTTTGGGCACTCCTCGGTTTATGTTTTGTGGACTCTATATTGATCTTTTACTATTTTCAAAATTTGATTTCACTAGTTCATACTTCCAATATCATTTGGTGGGTGCAGAGAAGAGAAAGCTCCGAATGCCATCTATAAATTAGGTATATTGGAGAGCTAAGTTTCAATCAAAACTATAGATTTGTGCGTTTGGTATAACATATAGCTTTGAAATTATCTATTAATGTTTAATTTAGCATTTATTCCTTTGTTGAATAGGTGGATAGAGTCAAAGGAGATTCATCCAGATTCCATTGAGAAGGTTTGAGTTCACTCAATTGAGGTAGTGTGTATGATTGAAGAAAGCTTTCCAACAAGCATACTCATAATTCAATTTCACCTTCTAGTACATTTGGTGGATGAGGTGGCTATATGTGGCGTTGTTCATAGCCGGTGGATGTTCTTTCTTAAGCACTTCATGAAATCTTGAAGGGATTTGTAAGGAAAAGAGCAAGGCCAGAAGGAAGCATGGTTGGTGCAAAAGTCCCTCGTATACATCTTTGAATATTTGAAACAAATTGATGCATCTATGCCTAGATTCATGCATAATGAAAAAGTGGATTGAGAAATATGAAGATGCAAGAAAGACAAGGATAGAGGAGAGAAGAGCATTTAAGAGATTAACACAAAGGCACATGGCATACCCACCTAGCCTAAAGGCTCTTCCAAAGGATTTCAATATTGAATGGCTTAGAGATTCCCTAGAGCAAGGCGAATGGACAGAAGAGGAGATTACAAGAGAAGAATGGGAGTATGCAAGGGGATGAGACTTCCATGTAAACAAAGATGTTTTTCCAAGATAGATAATGTTGAGTACTAAATTGCTTACATATAAGCCATATTAAATATTTTAATTGGGTTGCACTATAAAGTGCACAATGCAATGTGGTCAGAAGGTCGACATTTTCGCACTGAAATTATGGCAAGATTCAAGAGACACATACGTCCTACGACAACATTGTGAATAGGTTTACACTTGATTTTCAATTTTTATGGATCTATAGATAGAAGGAAGACATTGTATATATTTTCTTGTAAATATTTTGTGGCTCTTTCTTTTAGATTGTATTTCATCAATACCAAAGATATTCTACTGGTGTTATGTAATACAACTAGCTTCTTGATATAAACGTATATTTCAAGATCAAGATGTTGAAGAAGAAATGCATGGTGGACAATCAATGGAGAATGCAACTAACACAATCACTATGACAATCATGAGGACCATGATGATAATACCTCTACATCTTCTTCAAGTAGTGGAATAGGACTTTGTATTGATATAGGAGCCATCGAAATGATGGATTTAGAGATAGACCAATCGGCATGCATGGATTTATTGCAAGATGGATTTGATGATGGTACAAATTACATATATATCATCATAAGATATAAACACATTGATCATTTCATATAACTATTTGACGATTTTGTTATTTTATTTCAAAAATATTTGGATGTTTGTCAAGCTTTTTGGGTTCTAATTTATTTTAAGTTTTTATTTCTATCAAATTCATTACTCTTTTTTTTTTCTCAGCATCCTGAGAGTGGCACTTATAACAATGCTTATAGCGATGTTTTTACAGTGCCACTGAGTGATGATTAAAGCGGTGTTTAACTAGCTATAGCACCTCTAAGCGGTGCCAATAATAGCATTAACTGAAGTGTAACCACTATTGGCTCCAGTAAAGACGTTAATAGCGGTGCTTATCTAGCGCCATTGAGCGGCACTAATAACAATGCTTATAGTGGTGTAACGTAAAACGTTGCATATAAATGTCGCTAATAATGTATTCTGTTGTAGAACAAGAGATTTTACCTATTGCCATTTAATCCACATCTTAAGCTTCTCACCTATGATAATGATATAGCCCTATATCATTTATTAAAATCCATCTCTATAGATATGAGCTACCAATCTATAGGATGATATAATATTATGGCTTTATAGATATTTCTTATGAGCTGTGACTACCTCGATTGAGGTAGACACAGAGCCTAGCCTAAAGGCATATCACTGGCTATAGGGCCATATCTCTATAGCCAAGAGAGATCCGACCCCAGGCCCATATCTTTAAACAATTACTAAAATAGCCTCTAGGCCAAAACTTAACATGTTTCTCTATACCCATGATTGCCAACAAGAGAAATGACTTTTTGGCTCCTAACCCACAATACATTAGACATGTAAAGTTTGTAACCATTCTCAGTTTCAACTTTTCGGTAAAAATTAAATGAAGTAAACTTTTATGTATATTAAGCATATGTGACACTATTTTAATATGTTAGACATTACTAAAGTTTTTTGGAGTTATAAATGAATCATTTGTGCATGCTTGGATAAGAATCAATTTATGAGTCTGACATATGTGAGCACTCTGTATAGCCCAAAAAATTAGGCATAGTCCACATCCAAATACCATTGCATTGCGGCATGAAACTAGATGAGAAACATCATGCACCCTTAGGCATCTCCATAATTTCTCGATGTCATCAATCATGGGCTCAACGCATACATTTATATTCTTTACCTTGTGCTTCCGAGGCAGCACAAGAAACGCAAGCATCACATGACCCTTCTTGATGGACCTCTATTGGAGGAATATTGTAATTCACAGCAACAATGGGCCATGTGGACCATGATGTAGACTTCAATCCAAATGGGTTCACCCTATCCATACCCAATCCAAGCCATAAATTATGGGGCTCATCTTTGCACTATGACCATCCATCCTGAGTGTGAGTCCAAGCCAATGAGTTAACGGGAATTCTCATCACTTTGCCAATTGAATGATGGTTCACATTCCATGTCATTAACTCAGTGATGGATTGACACCAAAAAATATACTAAATGCGAGGTATAATAGGAAATTGCCTCAATACCTTTTGTAGAATTTTTGGACCCTATAAATCCTTCCTCTAACTACCCTCTCCACAAATTGGACATTGCTTGACATTGGCAAAGGCACTCCTTAATAGTACACAATCATTACAACATACATGAATTTCAGTGTGGACCATACCAAGCTTGGAAAGTATTCTTTGAGCATAACTTCTTCTTGTGGGGGCATAAAATTATTTGTTAAGAGCATCTTCTTTAATAACCAGAGTAGGATATTTATACTATTATTGCTCCATCTATATGTTGTTTGCAAGTGGAGGATTTCCAAGCATGCCTACAAAGTTTACTTTGCACCCTCGTACAAAAGTGTGTTAGCCTCCTTGTGTAACACATCCTCTCTTTTGTGTGTTTCGAAGTTAAATGCCTCTTCCTCACCGTCGCTTTGAAAAAGTGAGTGATCATCTCCTCCATGACATCCTCCTCCTCTATCTCATGTGGAGGAAATTTTTGGTAATTCAAATGTATTGAACATGCTCCACTTTCCAAGTTCTTCCCTAAGTTTCCCCTAATGACAAAATAATGAGGCATATTGTGTAGTAGTCGTGCACAAATATCCATGCCCAACTCATCCTAATGAACCATATTTAAAAATGACACTCAACATTACATATGGCAAACCATGAGTTTACATTTCAAGGCATAAGTTTATATACCAACAGGGGAATTCGCTTGCAACATTAAGTTGGCTTGCATTGGTTCAAAAGATCCCCATTTCGTAATATGCTCCACTGTCACTCGTCGTTCATGTACATAAACATTCTCGCATCTTGCACATGAAAAAGGGAGTTTTCTTTGCAAACCACTTCTAGACCTCCAATTAATGGTGACCCATCTTTAACCAGATCTCTACCAGGAACAAAAAGTGTGTAATTAAAAAATTGAATATGAATACATACACTAAATCTACTAGTGTCAATGGTATATGCATAGACTTGCTCTCTGGAATTTACCCAACGTCACTATAAACGTCGTTAAAAACACTAATAACACAAAAAAACTTAGAAGGGAGTCCCTTTAGAGTAGAGTGCACTACAATAATAGAGAAAACCACAAGAGAGAACAAATTATGAAAACACCTATGATCTTAAATATGATAAAATTGTATTGAATCCACAACATAAAATCCATTGATAGTAAATATGTGTCAAAGAGTGGGCTGACAAATAGAACTATAGCTCATACAATATAAAAAAACAAGTCTCCATTAAGAGAAAATTCAAAAAACTCATATCAAATGAAAGATGCAAGAGAAACGTCGTGCAATGAGCTCCCTTGCTTATCAATTATGATGATGATTCCAAAGGTTTCCCACATGGAAATAGCTTCGTTCATAGTAATGGCAGACAAATTTTTAAAGTTGGGACTTGCATATGAGCCATTAAGAGATTACTGAGCTTATTGATAGCAGAGGTCATAACTTGAAAACGATAGAGATATGGGTGCTTGAAATTTGTCAAAGGAAGAGTGAGCTAACAAATAGAACTATAGCTCATACAATATAAAAAATAGCAAGTCTCTATTGAGAGAAAATTCAGAAAACTCGTATAAAATGAAAGAAGCAAGAACAGCGTCGTGCAATGAGCTCCCTTGCCTCTCATTGATGATAATGATTCCAAAGCTTTTCCACATGGAAATAGCTTCATTCACATTAATGCCAATTAAAAAAATTATAGTTGGGACTTGCATGTGAGCCATTAAGAGATTACTGAGCTTTTTGATAGCAGAGGTCGTAACTTGAAAATGGTAGAGATATGGGTGCTTGAAATTTGGCCCATGATTTCATGGCTTGATATTGTTATAGCTTATCCATGGCTACCTCAAGAACCTCATAAATCTGTTGCATCTAATGTACGTTTAAACTTATGGCGCTAGAACATCATTGGATCTTGTGGATTTAGCCATTCTCTACACAACAAAGTTTCAAGAAAAATCACTCGTGCAATTAAAGAGGACAATGATAATGAGAAAACTAGGGATAAATTTTACAAAATAAACCCACATATTTACACAACAACAACATGCATATTCATTAAAAATTAAGTGTTATCAATTTTTGCACTCATTACTTTTATTACAGTCATATATTATGAGCATATACTTTACACAAAGTTACAGACCAAAAGCTATACTTTAATTTTAAGAGGTTTCAAATTGACATTGAAAAATTGTGGGTGTCCAACCATACCTTCTTCAAAGAGACTTATGAATATAGAGATCCACAAATCTAGCTTGCCAAGTCTTTATGAGAAAAATGTTGAGTTTTAAATATAATAAATAGGACTTTATTCAACTTGAGAGTTTAGAAGAAACAACATAAAAGTGATTCCCAACTGTACCTTTGTGTTTTTTGGTGAGACCATATTCTTTTTGGAGGTTCCTAAAAAAGGGTCTTAGAATTCCTTGGAATTTTTCGCACCTCCTTTGTATGATAATTATTGACCCAATTGAAGGAGTTGCATCGACTTCATTTTATCTATGTCTGGTTCAACTTTGTTAAGAACTTGAATTTGTACATTACTAACATGTTGAGTAGAACCACCACTATTATGAGTTGTATGACTTACATCTGCTAATGATGTGTCATTTGTTGGAACTTGTTGGATTCATCAAGTGTATAGCAACAATAGAAAGTCTACCTTTTTAAGCATGCTTTCTACGCATTTCAAATTCTTATGTGCCCATTCCTTAAAAACTTCTTTGACCATTATATCATAGTCTGACTTTACGTTCTTACTTGTCAATTTCAGAGATCTCACAATTGCAGGATATAATGCGTGTCCAATTTGTTGTCCATCACTTGTTTCCAAACAAGCACATGCACTAAAGAAAGTGGTGTATGATGAACATCATCGATTTCTTCCTCCAAATCACCCAAATTATGATCCATCAAAGGCTTCTATAATTGTGATGTGAGAGGTGCAGACTGGGAGGCCATGTGGCATTCACCTCCTACAATGCCATTGGAGGGAAGGTGGAGAGATGGAGAGTGGGACGAGAGATGGAGGGTGACTCCCATCACAACACCTGTGGGCATGAAAAGGTACTCAATCTTCTATCCTCTACCATATTCGACAGAGTTAAGAATACATCATCTTTTGGATTCAATGCAAACTTTTTAGAATGTGGCATCAATGATTTGGGACCATCTAGTTGGTAAAAAAGACATCTAATTGGTAAAAAAGACACCCACGCAATAAGGGATGACCAAAAGGATATCCGACGTATGAAAAATGCATGGGCAAGGATAGTCACTAACAAGGTGGTTTTACGAAAGGCACCATGGAGGTTTCACGAAAGGCGCCATGGAGGTTAACAAAAAAAGTGGAAAGTAGGCTTGCTTATTCCTTGTCTTTTCTTTCTTCACATGCTTGAATATTATCCCATACATGTGAAGGAAAAGAGGAGTAATAAGGAGCATGCCTAGAATCTAATTATTATTCTTTATCATCTTCACATGTCTAATTATTATCTCATACATGTGAACAAAAAGAGGAGGAAGAGAATCATGTCTATCTAACTCTTCTTTTTCACACTAATGTGAAGAAGAAGAAAAAAATAATATGAATGTTGTTCTTCTAGGTTTTGCTTTCTTGGTTTCACTCAACTAGTAACCTACACATGTATCCTTGTCTTGTTGAGCTAAAATGGTTATTAATTATCCAATAGGGCCAGGTGATTAACGTGTATGGGTGTAGCTTTGTCAATTTGGTTAATGCCATGTATTTTCTATATATGTGGGTCAAGTTTAATGCATGCTCTCTAGTAGTAAGGTACAATCTTGCTGGTGTTGTTGAGCTAAAAACATACTCTTGACAAGCCATGCTTTTAAAGGGTTTATGTTTCAATATAGCAAGGGTAGTTGTGCTATTATACTACTATGCTTATATGGTGTTTTCTTTAATAGGACAACACAATCGAGTTCAAAAAGGGTAAGAGCTTCCATTAACCTTAGGCAAGTTGCCCTCAAAAAGTGACAAGAATCGGATTTCTACTATCACTAATCAACTAAATGCATGCACTCTACTAGTGAGCTATACAATCCTTCTTCTCGTAGTTCAGCTAGAAAACTTCTCTTTATAGGTTATGTTTTAGGCAAGTTGACTTTCAAATCATGCCTAATGTTAGTGTTTCCTTTTATAAGAGCATGTGCTCTAGTTATAGGTAGGCAAGACCTTCCATTGTAAGGTTTTGTTTTAACCTTAGAAGACGAAGGCAAAACCTTAGTTGCTTTTTGTAGTCACACCAATTCAATAACCATGAAGGTCGCGCACAACGTTATGATCCTTCATCCAACAACGTTATGATCCTTCATCCAACAACAAGAATTCAAAGTCACCACAGTAGGTGATGTAGGCTTATACATGGCGTTGTGACTAGCTAACGAACAGCCTTAAAAACGGATAAACATGTTTGATGACTATATGAGATCCATACTGCTTCTATGTGGTGCTGCATTGTCCACCACGGGCCAGTGGGTGCCTCAGAACCGCCTTTTGAAATGGCAGAAACCATCAACTTCTTTAGCTATTTCCGCACCACAACGATTAGCTTAAGATGACGTCTTGTCTATATAGGTTTTACTCCGGCTCCTGGCAGGCTCGCCAGCGTCACCAAATCAGCCTCTCTGGCCATCACCAACACCAGCGCGCTGCATTCATAAATACCGGTCAATAATTGCGAAGGCAGCACCACCTCTGCATACTATGCAGGTATTGTTTCAAAAGAAACCCATTTGTCCTTTGTTTTCTCCAATCATATCCGAGCATCCATTCCCTCGTGATTCGTTGAAAACCTAATATTGAAAAGCAGTTCAAATAGCCCAACGAATCACCAGGGGATCACTGCTCGGATATGATTGGAGAAAAGAAAGGACAATTGGGTTTCTTTAGAAACAAAACCTGCATACTAGAGCGGCTGTGCCTTGGCAATTACACCCTATATTGGTGGGTATTCATTCATGAATACAGCGCGCTGGTGTTGGTGATGGCCGGAGGGGCTGATTTGGTGATGCTGGCGAGGCTGCCAGGACGTGGAGTAGAAGTTATCCACTTCCACGGCTACTACAATCATCTTGAGATTTCCTCAGCTTCTCAGTGCAGGCCTTATCCGTCACGTTGTTCGTATTGCGGTTCCTCACCTCTTCTTTTATGTGAAGGCTACTTCTCCTATCTGTGCTGGCCCTTTTTCGTGAAACGCAATTATCTTCTTGTATAAAAGAAGCAGCCGCTTCACTAAGGGCATATTCGTTTTCTGGTGATGCTGGCTTTTGGTGCTGCATGCGAACCGCGAACGCACGTCGCAAAAGCTCTGCGTAGAGTCCATGCTTGTGCTCTGCATGCTCGTCGGAAGGTCGCCAGCTGCCACAGCTTCTGCCACAACGTCATGAACCAAACAGAACGTATTGTTTCCCGTTTGTTTATGCGGTATCAATAGACTCATGGTCACTCCCGCTCCTAAGGCCACACATTTATACGTTTTCTACGAGGACCCTACTGGTAAACATTGCAGCGTGTTGGTACTTGATATATATTTCTTAATGTCGACTACTGTAGAACCTTTGAACATATTTGGCTATATGTGTTACTAATTACTTGCGTATTGTCTTGAGTGAAGCGAAACAATTAACTTTTATGTCAAGATTCAATACCATTTTTTGTACGTTGTATATCTTGTGGTTATTGTTCCAAGTGTACCTGACCTCGTGAATAAAATCCAAACCACACTTCCCATTTTCACACTGCCATCTACGTTGAATCATATTTTGGACCAAGCTATATAAAACTCTACTTGGGAATTTTATTGTTTCTCAATAGTTTAAGTGCATGCACAATTGTCTTCCAAATCATGTGTGGCAGATCTCTTCATTTGGGACTTGAGTTTACAAGACTAGTAAGCTATGGGTCTATTTTCTTGGATTAGCACACTTCCAATAGAAAAACCATTGGCATCAGTATCCGCTTCAAAAAAAATTTCCCATTCTACAAGTGCCTAGACCTTAGGAGTATCAGTTGAAATCCCAACCTTCATCAATCCTATCCCAGAAGAAGATACATTTATCCCACAAGGAGGGCCAGAATGAAGCCCAACTACTCAATCCTATCCCAGAAGAAGATACATTTACTCTTTTTGGAGAAGAGTTTGTGCCTCCTTTAAGATTCCAAGTACCTCTTGGGCATGTTTCTCCTGATCCCGAAGATACACACATTAGAATGAAACGCCTTGATTTAGAAACTACTTAATCTTCTCCTTGAAAAGTTAAAAAGCACCACTAGCACAAGACTAACGAAATGGAGTACACTTACCTTTCTCTTATCATGGGGAACTAGGATGCTTATACGCCTTGTTGTAGCAAGCTAGCACATGAGAAGCGTTGTCACCATGTGAGTTATCTATGTTGAGCTTTGGACTCCCATGGCTTGAAGATCTCCAAGGTAGGATCAAGATAATAGTCCTCTCTTTACACACATCGTCACACTCTCACTAGAATCAATGGTGAGGTATACGGAGAAATAAAATGACACATGCACTCTCACATTGTTAAGACTAAGTGCTAGCAAAGAGGGAACCACTCACCTCTACTCTCCCCAACATGTCGTGGGGACCTTTTCAATGGACGAACTTGTGTAACGTACTCATATGTATGTATTTTTGGGTCCATTTGACTCGGCTATTTTTAGCATCTACATTTAATGTTGAAAAATGGAAAATACTTAGAGGACAAAGATAAAGTTTGGTCACAAATTTAGAAATTTTAGAGATGTACATTTTTGGTCAAATTTGTGACTTTTTATGCATGTTTTGTGGTCTCATTTCTAAGCGATTTCTATTCTATAATTAACCATGCTAGATAATTTATAAGAGGGATATAGTAATTAGTTTAGCCTAAAGGAAACTCATATGGGGGTTTACATAGTAAATATAACCGCAAATGGATGCCCGAAGAAACAGGGCCCGGACACCAAATTGACCTTAATTTTCAGTAATGACCTCATATGAGGGAGTAGAAACTTTATTTGTCAAAGAGAAGTAATAAAGAAAGTTAGTTCATAACAAGAAGAACAAAGTCCATGTTCGGATAATTTGGAGATTCTGCACGGGGTGGCCGGTATTCGCACGAAATGAATCTGACACCACTTTCAAGTGATTTGGTTTAAGATCGTGTTTTTAGGGATTTCTATCTTTATCTTTTTCGTACATGATAATATACTAATTCTTGTTTATTGAAAATATCTTCGTTTTTTGATGTATGATGTGATTTTTCTCTAAATCTTGAGAAATTTTGTGCATAGATCATGGAATTGAATATGGGTATGTTCTAGTTTAGATTGGGCAATCCGCACTTGATTGCGGATATTGTAGGTCTTGGATGACTAACATTATTTTTTATTTTTGTGATACGGTGAGGACTTTCTTTCTCTTGAGAATTGTTTTGCAATTTGCTGTACAGCCACAGGATGGCTATACATCAAACAAATTTAGTAGTTAACCCAAGGCAAGAAGAGGATCTTTTACGAGGATTATTGAGTGTGGGTGTAACTTCAGAGGAAGTTATTATACTTATTGATAGGAATAAATAATTGGAGGAAAGAATGAGAGCCATGCGCGCTCGAGCCTCCATGAATTTGAATGAATAAGATAGAGATGACCAAGAAGATGGAGAGATGGAAGATCGTCTAAATTTTGATGACAGACAGGGTCAACGAGAAGGGCAAGGATCAAGAAATTTTGATAAGCAGCAAGAAGAAGCTGGTGAAGTTTCCTATAATCTCTCAACCAAGAGTTGTTGCATAGGTTGGTTTCGATCTTCAGTACATCGAAACATTAAGGAGTTGCAGGTTACAGTGGAGGCCATGAAAATTGCTATGGACATAGGCTTTAAATCGGGACATATAAATGAATGCACGTGATATAGAGGGTTTACATATAGTGAACCCCCCGGAGGCCACATGCTAGCGAGATGGCACCATGGATGGGATAGGAGTCCCCTAAGCACTAGGAGAATCTGAAGGGTAAGTAGTAGGGGAAGTGGAAGTGTGAGGGGTAGAAAAGGTGGGATGCATAGATGTGGGTTATTGTGGGACAACTAACCTCTCAGGTACATAAAAAGTAGGGGATAAGCCCAAGTGACTCATTTGCTCGGTCACATATCTAGAGTTCAATCGGTTCAAAGAATCCCGTGGTGCTGCCTCTAAAACACATTGCAGATTTGGATTATCTATGGCTATGGGCACGGCAATAGAGGATGCCCCTCCATTTATCCGATCTTGGTACATTAGTGATGATCCCCATGATAACATAAAAACATAGCTCACATAGAGCATACATCACATAAATAGCTCTATGCATAAAAACATTACATAGCTCACATAGAGCATGCATAGCTCACATATGCATACATAGCTTACATAGAGCATGTGTATGCTCTATGCATTAAGCATTATATATTATTCATAATCCAATAAGCTTTAGATATTATGCATTAAGCATAATGCATTCATGTTTATTGCATTATGCATCATGCATTAAGCTCAATGCGTTAATGCATAACACATTATACATTAATGCATTATGTATAATGCATTAAGCATTATGTAGTATGCATTAAGCATCATGCATTATGTGTTAAGCATAATTCATTAATGGTTAATGAATTATGCATTATGCATTAAACATGATACATTCATACATTATGCATTATGCGTAATATGTAATGCATTTTTCATTAAGCATAATGCATGGATCATTATGCATCAAGCATCAAGCATAATACATTAATGTATTATGCTTGATGGATAATGCATTCCACAATTTTTATTGTGTGTAGTGCATTATACATTATGCATTAAGCATAATGCATTAAGAATAGTTCATTAATGCTTAACTCATTATATATTAAGTGTAATGTATTAAGCATTATGCATATTACATTATGCTTATGCATCAAGCATTAATTCATAGCCGTGAGACATTATGCTTTTAAATAATGCTTATGCTTATGCATCAAGCATTAATGCATAGGGTTTAGATATTATCCTTATGCATAATACATTAATGTAGTAAGCATAAATCTATCAAGCGTAATGCAATATGCATTATGCGTAATGCATTAATGCATACTGGTAGTATGTTTTCTACTAATGTCCATGAAAATTCACACTATATTTTTTTCCCCAATTTCAATCAAAAAGTTGTTATTAGGTCAAAACAGAGCCATGCTGGGAATTGAGATTTTCAGACTTTATCTAATATCAAGTTATGTGGACATATTTGATGTTCATAGTGTGGAAAACTATATTTTAGATTCGCCTATGGAGGGTTTTTTGAGCTCGGATTGGAAAATGTAAGATCGTGAGCTCTAGGAGACCACTTCATGCATAGATGCCTTATCAAATTCCACTGTTGATGAGGACCATGCTTATGATGATCTTGAGGTTCATACATTGGATACGTGACCATATTACACATGTGGTGATGGGTATGCACATGAGGATTCGTAATGTGTCGATCAAAGTGTTGTGCATGATAGTGATGCCTTACACACACATATTGGAGATGCTTCTCGCTTTTGTGATGTGTATGGAGACTCTCTTTGTACATGAGACATTGACAGGTGCTATGATCATTGCATAGAGGATGATATAGAGAGAGAGCCATATCTATGGAGAGTTTTTAGGATTATCATTGTACTACCACTTATATCATGAGGATGGGGATACCTATGATGATGCATGTGATGGTAGTCTTAATAATGGAGTTACCCACCACTATAACATTGCATGCTCTATGCTTGATGGTGAATATTTTTGTATTCTTATTGCACATGTAATTTATGGTGAGTTGTGGGTTTGCATTTACAATAGAGATGGATTTTAATAAATAATCGAGGGCTATATCATTATTATAGCTGAGAAGCTTAAGATGTGGCTTAAATGGCAATAGCTAAAATCTCTTTTACTACAACAGAATTGTGGGTGCCAATATGATGTAATGGCTTATGTAGTCTAGGCATTCACTTTTGTATAGATTAAATATATTTTCTTAATTCTCACACACTCTAAGTGGCACGACATCCTCATTCTCTGATGAAGGTGGTGATGAAACTGCCTCTACAAAGTTGAGTGAGACCTTTGGTTGAGAGGTGCCTTCCTCATGTGGTTTCAGCAAACAATCCTTTGGAAAGTGCTTTACACAACACCCTAGACAATATCTTTCAATTGGTGGAAACTGTGGTACTGTTGTATTGGAATGAGCTGCTTGCCTTTGGCGATGTGGACAATCCCGAGCCCAATGGGCTTCTTCGCAACACGGGCCCATTAGTTTGGCTTCTACTTTCCTTTGCTGCCATTGACCTGAGGGGCCTGGAGTCCTAGGTTGGTAGCCGCCTAGCAACATCAAAGAATTTTGTTCCCCTGGTTGAGACTCCAACGCTTGGCTTGGATATGCGGGACTTTCAAAGAGATTTTCCTTAGATGAATATGATGCATATTCCTCCTCCACATAGCTTGGGTTTACCAAGTCTCTACACATATTTGAATTGTCGTAGTCAACAAACCTCACAGGAGCAGTCCCAGGAGCAGGAGGTTGAGCTCCAAGTACAGGTCGTGCTTGCTCTTGTGCCATCGGTGGCTTACGTTCAAAATTAGTATACTGTTGATGCATTTGTGGAGCCACTCCACCCCTTTGCTGCTCACGCTTTTGTCTCATTCTTGCAATGCGAGTACATTCCTGTGTGGTGTGGGTATAATTCCAAGCACAGGCCTGGCACCACTTCTTTGTGGGTTGGTTTGTGACTAGAGTAGAAAAGGTATTTTATTCTTCGGTTTTATGGTTACCGCCACCACATGCTCCACAAAGATAAGGACCTGTAGGCAGTACACTCCTCATTCGCCTGTTGTTGTGGCTGCATGGGTGGGCGATAGGTTTGTCCCAATCGCCTTTTAGTACTAGGTTAGCTATCTGGTCTGGATTTACTATTGCGCTAGACCCTGAACTTTGGTCCACCCCACTAATCTCTAGGTTGCACCTCAGGGCTAGTACCATCTTGGAATTTGAAGTTATCTGTGAAACCCATAGCATCATGGCAACACTCATTGAAATTTGTATGCTTCTTTGCATAGAGATGTGTGTGCAGTGTTGAATTTTTGAGTCCTTTTAAGAAGAGAGAAATTAATCGACTCTGGGTGGGCTTCTCATCTTCTGGGCAAAGATTAATGTACTGCTTCATCCTATTTACACACCTATTTACACAGTCTCTAACACTCTCAGTCGTCTCGCCTTGCTTGAAAGAGTAGATGTTTGCTACTGTGTCATGCTGAATCCCCATCAAGGAAAAAGCAACAATGAATCTCTCTTCCAAAACTCGTAAAGAAGATTTGTCTGAAGCCTCTAGTGCCTAAAACCAAGCAAGGGCCTTTCCCTCAAGAGTGAGCCCAAATCCTTCGATTTGCGTATGCTTGTCAATCACTTGCTTAGCTCGAACTGCTTGCCTGAATGGTGCTACATGGTCATATGGATCTCCTGACCCTTCATACTTCTTTCCAGTTTCTGAAGAGTTGATGGCCTTACTCGTCTTGAATACTCATCATCAAGCCTACGGCCTCTCACTCTAAGTGGTTCCTCTCTTTGGTAAGATGGTCCATATGCATCCCAAATTGGTGTGGGTCCCCTATTACCTGCCTCACCAACCCCCTCCAAAGATCTTGTTACCCGCATTTCAGGAGGTGCATTTATGGGAGGCCGAGTTGGCTCCCCTACCCTCCGATTGTCATAGTGAAAGAAACGTTGTCGTGGTGTGATCTGTGGTCGCACTTTTGGTGTAGGATAATATCTTGGTGCTAGAGTTGGGCTACTTGTAGTGGTCCACCTTGATGTTGAGGGTCCCTCTCTAGTGAGGAGGAGCAACAGTTTCCCCAAGAAAGGCTGTCTCTCCTGGTTTAGCTGTATTAGTTGTGAGAACACTTCCATGAATAATGGTTGTCCTCTCCACGTGAGCTCACGAATCTTCTTCCAATCTAAGGTTCGGTATTCATTGGCCCATTTATCAACGATTCGGTTCTTATATCCTGCAAGCTTCTCGACTACCACCACAAGTGCTAGAGGAAGATCTAGCTTTGGCAATCTAGTTGTGGCATAATATCCTTCTAAAGAGTCCTTATAGACCTCTTGAAGTGTTGTCAGTGGAATTTCTCGTACAAACTCCCATTGGTTCTCAGACCCGTGATCCATTTTGCTGTTGCCTTTCCTGTCCCTTTCTAATTTAGATCTACAAAAAGTAAATCATCGATGGATGGCTTTGAGGACTGGGAATTGGATGGTCCAGGCATGTCTGGCTCAATGAGCCAATCATCTCTCTAGACTCCCTTGCTCCGGAAGGCTTCGATAAGTCTAGGAACTCACTCTTAGAGAGTCCTCCTAATTTGTCTACATTCTCTGGATGATAAGTGACTGTAGCGAACACCATCTCCGCCCATGTACATGTTACCCTGGTCATTGACTAGAGGTGCTCTATCAAACTCTGAGAAAAAGTCTGCAATCTTAACGAGATACTGTTGTAGTGGATCCCTAAAGCTCTCAGCTCCTTGAGCATTCGTGTAGACATATTGAAGTCTCACATTGAGTGGTAACCCCATGATGTCGACTTCAAATGGATTAAAAGATCTTGTGGGTGTCCTATTTGGGGCTAAGGGATGACTATTTGACGGCCCTAGATTGTCCATAGACAATGAGGTAGTTGTCCTGGAAAGGGTATCAGATTGGGCTTCAGAAAAGGTTTCAGTAATATCTGCCAAATTTCCTACCGATTGGGTCTCACTTTCCTGCGTAGGCACTCTAGAAGGTGCCCTAGACCCCATGGTAGTGTCTATATGACGTCCCGACCGCAAGTGCATAAGGTCAAATTTTAAGGTTGTTTTTTTTTATTTTTTTCTTCAAAAAAATCCAAAAATTTTCAAGTTGGCTCAAACTTTGCCTGAATCCATTTTGAACCCCCTCGAACACATTAGGCCAAAAAAATAGCGTATTTTTCAGGATAAAAATTTACCTAAAATTTACCAGTTTTCCATACTAAACTCACTATGGAAAAATGGTTCCGGGACCAAAATTTCGACAATGGGTGTTTTTTAACTCCTCTCGAAAAGTTAGATAACCTCCCTTTTTTAACGGCAGAAAACGAAAAATTTTCCAGACTCTTTTTTTTTGGCACCCCTTTAACCAGTGCGGTGGCAGTCTTTATGGTGCGGTGTGTGGGTCTCTCCGCGCGGTGCGCCATTCATGCACAACCGCCTTCTTTTATTATTATTATTATTTTCTTTTTTGAATTGCATGTGCAGTGAACTCAATGCATGTGCAGCTATGAGATTTGCAGCAAATTCAATGCGTGTGCAGGGAACTCAATGCGTGTGCAGCTGTGAGATTTGCACCAAATTCGAAATGTTCAATCTTCATGTGTGTGTACAGATTTCAGTTTCTCTACAGGTGTAGGTTTAACAGAGAACTAAAATGCACAAAATTAAAGATGCAGAAAACTAAACTAAGCTAAGAACAGAAAATAAAACGAACATGCAAAAAATTGAAACAGCAAAAATTATCCTCAAACAGAATGACAGAAATGCAAATCAGGCCTCTCTCTTTCGCACACAACTTGAAATTGGCAGGTTTAGCGCCTACCTTCAATCCTTCTCGTGTGTTGAATTCTTGTCCTGACCTCAAGGGAGAGGCGTAGCTAGCCAATCGCACTCAAATTGCAAGACAATAAAGAGAATTTAACAACAGATTAGTCTTAAATAAGTACCAAAATTAGTCCCAAAGCCTGCTCTCCTATCCAATGGTTTTGCACAACCGATTGGAGCTTAACAAAGGAGTGGTAGTGTGTGTATGGTGCTTAACTAATGTAGGCACTCGTTCCCCGGCAGTGGCGCCATTGTAGAGCGGTTCTCTCTACCGTGCAATATAGTGCTCATCATAGAGTACTACCGATTAACAAATGTGTTGAGAAACACAATGTCAATTTGAGGACTCGACCCGATTAGTGCATGAAGGCTTATCCCTTGCGGGAGAGCTCACATACATGAACCATCACTTGACGGTTCAACCATTCAACACCTCAATCAATCTCTCAATCCCTTAAACCCCTTACACTAATCAAGAAAACAAGCAATGCATGGCAATCTCTTAATTCCATTCAAACATTGATTAAATCTTAGCTTTCCCTAATGCCAGCAAATCCATAAGCGTGCATCTACTAGCCCACAAGCTTAAGCAAGCATAGAATGTAACATTCACAAACCCACAAGCTCATAGAGAGAGTCTATCCATGAATAACTCATTGCCAATGAAGTGGGCAAGAGCTTGCATCAGTGGAGACTACACACACACACGCTAGAAGCATGCAGCATACACAAGAGAAAGAAAGAAGCATTCAAGATTAATCTACTTCAATGATACTAAAACAGATTAAGAGAATGAAGTGGACCTATACTCATTGGAGCTTGATGCTCATTAGAGTACAATTGAGAGAGAGTTAGAGAGTTGCCATAGCTTGAGAGCTCAAGAGCTTCACTCAATAGCTTATGAGAATGGCCAAAAACGTCCTCTTTCTTTATCTAACATCTCTTTTATAGAGATCACTAACCCTAGACCTCTTTCACACATGGGAAGACAACCCCATAAGTGAGCCTTGCTTAATACACTTAGAACTCTCATTTAGAACCCACATTGGCCTAAAACGATTTACATTGTACTTCGGCACAAAAATATGAAAAAATTATGTGCGTCTTTATGTTCCCATGGCTACAATCCTACTCTCTCGCATTAATTGCTTCCGGCCTCCTTCCATAATCCGTGTTCCCGTGAGTGAACAGGTGCACGCCGAGAAACAACTCAAAAGGGAGTCTCCTTAGAGTCGGGTATACTCCAATAATAAAGACAAACACAAGAGGGATTACCCTTAGATCAGGGTGAACTCTAATAATAGAGACAAACACAAGTAGAGTCCCCTTAGATTAGGGTGCACTGTAATAACACTAAAAATTTAGAAGGGAGCTCCCTAAGAGTAGAGTGCACTTCAATAATAGAGACAACCATAAGAGGGAGTCCCCTTAAAGTAGGGTGCAGAGAAAAGAAAACAAAATATAAAAACACTTGTCATCTCAAATCTAGCAAAATTGTATTAAAAATCGACAACATAAAATCCATTGATAGTAAATATATGTCAAATATTGGGATGATAAATAGGACTATATCTCATTATATAAAAATCGCCAATTATGGAACAAATTGTCCTAAGAGAATATTATCATCCTTGTATTCAACAGGTAACGTACTCATACGGACACATTTTTTTGTCCCATTTGACTCGGCATTTTTTAGCATATACATTTAATGTTGAAAAGTGGGAAATACTTAGAGGACATAAAATATTAAGTTTGGTCAAAAATTTAGTAATTTTAGAGATGTCAATTTTTGGTCAATTTTTGGGCTTTTAATGCATGTTTTGTGGTGTCATTTGTAAGTGATTTCTATTCTATACTTAACCATGTTAGATAATGTATAAAAGGGTCATAGTGAGTAGTTTAGCCTAAAGAAAACTCATATGAGGGTTTACATAGTAAATATAACTGCAACAGGCACGCGAAACAAGTCCTTCCCCTCGGCGGGGGGTCACTCGTATAAATATGTAAGTATCACGTGGGTTCAACAGAAGGACATTTTAAATATTTAAAACTTACAGAAATATATTTACAGAGGGGATTTATTTATTGTATTTTAAAAAAAATTTATAGATTTGAATAGGAAAGGATACATTATATTCACTAAAAAATTCACAAATAAGGGACTTTTTAAATAGGCCTTGAACGCACGTGATATAGAGGATTTACATATAGTGACCCCCCCGAGTCCTTCCCGGGCACCAAATTGACCCTTAATTTTAAGTAACGGCCTCATATGAGGGGGTAGATAACTTTATTTATCAGAGAGACGTATTAAAAAAAGTTAGTTCATCACAAGAAGAACAAAGTCAGTGTTTGGATAATTGGGGGTGACCGGTATTCGCGAAATGAAAAAACATATCATCTCTAAATTGGTTTAAGATCATGTTTTTAGAAGGGATTTCTATCTTTATCGTTTTCTTGCATGATAATGTACTAATTGTCATGGGCTATTGTTTTTGGGCTTCTTCCAGAGCCTTGAGGTGATTTTAGTGTAGGATAGAGAGAGAGAGAGATTTCGAGATGTGGGCCGGTCGTCCTTAGACATGGAACGCGTGATAGAGAACGTGATTTATGCCCTCTGGGAGCCATTTGGTAGAATCCATAGTGGATGAGATTTAGAAGAGGCATACTCGAGATAGCCACGACGTCCAATGTGGAGGTTGGTTGGACGCGCGTCGGAGAAAAGCCCTAGATTGGCTAGATCTTATTTGTTGGTAAATTTCTCTCTCTGATTTTTTAGATTTTGTATTTGCAATTATTATGCTACTTTGGATTGTTAAATGATTATGGTTTATTAAACATCTCTTCGTTTTCTGAAGTATGATGTGATTTTTTTATAAAGTTTGAGAAATTTTGCGCATAGATCAAAAGAACATGAGTATGTTTCACAACATCAAACATTGATTGAGAGATGCACTTGTTTTGGGGACTAACACAACCCTTGAATGGAGAGTTGTGAATAAGAACTCTCCTCCTAGCATCACAATTGAATTCTAATGATTTGAATGCCAAGGGTTTGAACATTGCCTCTACACTCAGATTGCTTGGCTTGATAGTTTATTTTTACGATAAGTATAGCATCTGATCTGGCTCGAAATAGCAAAAAAAGGTAGTTCTTGCATAGCATGAGTCTCCAAGACTCTGACTATACTCGTAACATTATGCTCCATTATTGCAGTTAACCAAATGCATACATTGAACCTCTACACCAAGGTGTTCAAGAACTTCATACACCCACATCAAAGAATCATATTATTATTTTCATCATACCTCTAGGAAGTATGTGCTGGTGAATTAAACATGTAATGTTGTAGCGACAGTCCATTTAAGTCCAATATCACGGTCAAGCCAGACTTTTTGAAAGTAGTAAAACTTGTACTACTTGCACTTGGAGCCTCTTGTACTTCTATTTTTCCTAGATTTCTCATAGAGAAGGTGGCGATTTATATTGATTCAACATCCTCTTGAGAGCAACTTTAATTTTTGTGAAGTTAGATGTTTAAGAAAACTCGAGCTAAATGTCAAGATGCAGGTATTGTTTCAAAAGAAACCCATTTGTCCTTTATTTTCTCCAATCATATCCGAGCATCCATTCCCTCGTGATTCGTTGAAAACCTAATATTGAAAAGCACTTCAAATAGCCCAACGAATCACCAAGGGATCGCTGCTCGGATATGATTGGAGAAAAGAAAGGACAATTGGGTTTCTTTAGAAACTAAACCTGCATACTAGGGATGCTGCTGCCTTGGCAATAACACCCTATATTGGCGGGTATTCATGAATGCAGTGCACTGGTGTTGGTGATGGCCGGAGGGGCTGATTTGGTGATGCTGGCGAGGCTGCCAGGACATGGAGTAGAAGCTATCCACTTCCACGGCTACTCTCACATCACAACAATCATCTTGAGATTTCCTCAGCTTCTCAGTGGAGGCCTTATCCGTCACGTTGTTCGTATTGCGGCTCCTCATCTCTTCTTTTACGTGAAGGCTACTGCTCCTATCTGTGCTGGCCCTTTCTCGTGAAACGCAATTATCTTCTTGTATAAAAGAAGCAGCCGCTTCACTAAGGGCATATTTGTTTATGGTGATGCTGGCTTTTGGTGCTGCATGCGAACCATGAACGCACGTCGCAAAAGCTCTGCGTAGAGTCCATGCTTGTGCTCTGCATGTTCGTCGAAAGGTCGCCAGCTGCCACAACGTCATGAACCAAACAGAACGTATTGTTTCCCGTTTGCTTATGGTCACTCCCGCTCCAAAGGCCACACATTTATACGTTTTCTATGAGGACCCGACTGGTAAACATTGGAGACATAGAGACTGCCTATTGGGACTGTTTACAGACGCAGCAGATTTGGGTGAGGATGGTGCGCATTTTCGCCCCCCTTTCTCCAGAGGGCATGTATACATGGGGAGCCGCTGCTTGGTCGACTTCATCAGGGCCTACTCTGGGATACGAGATAGAGCAGGACAGCCAGGCCATCAGATTCATTAGGGGCAGCCTCGCCATGTTCCTTCACCGAATTTCTCGTCCGTCGGCTGGACACAGGAGAGGGATTTACGATGGGAGCTCCTCAGCAGCCTCACCATATGGTTTACTTGGAGAGCCTATTGTTTCACGGCCTTTGAGGGGAGACTGGAGCCACCACCCAGAGACTATTCGGGCTATCTGGTAGGAGTTGATTCATACCCTGCGAGGACAGTATGACCGCATCTGGGGCGACTGGGATCGAGCGATCTTGCGGTGCCAGGCCTTCCACACCACTTGGCGCAGCGGCCCTTTCTATACTCTACACGCGGGCAACCCCCACTGGCACTACAAGCCACCTGTTTGGATTTTCCCCCCTCCTATTGTATGATATAGCCTCTCAGTTATTTGTACTTTTTTGCACCTAGGGAGAGTCTCCCTAGCTGCCTTGATTAGATCTCTGCTTTGCCTTCTTATGAGCAGGAGAGGGTTTTGTAGCCCAGTGGGCATTTTTTTATAACTAATGAAAGGATCTTTTCTCGAAAAAAAAAACATCTTTTGGATTCAATGCAAATTTTTTAGAATGTGGCATCAATGATTTGGGACCATCTAATTGGTAAACAAGACACCCACGCAATAAGGGATGACCAAAAGGATATCGGATGCATGAAAAATGCATGGGCAAGGATAGTCACTGACAAGCTGGTTTTACCAAAGGCACCATGGAGGTTAACAAGGGAAGAAGAAAGTAGTCTTGCTTATTCCTTATCTTTTCTTTCTTGACATGTATCCCATACATGTGAAGGAAAAGAGGAGTAATAAGGAGCATGCCTAGAACCTAATTATTATTCTTTATCATCTTCACATGCTTTCATTAACCTTAGGCAAGTTGCCCTCAAAATGTGAGAAGAATCGGATTTCTATTATCACTAATCAACTGTATAGTGAGAAGAATCGGATTTCTATTATCACTAATCAACTGAATGCATGCATTCTACTAGTGAGCTATATAATCCTTCTTCTCGTAGTTCAGCTAGAAAACTTCTCTTTATAGGTTCTGTTTTAGGCAAGTTGACTTTCAAATCATGCCTAATGTTAGTGTTTCCTTTTATAAGAGCATGTGCTCTAGTTATAGATAGGCAAGACCTTCCATTGTAAGGTTTTGTTTTAACCTTAGAAGACGAAGGCAAAACATTAGTTGCTTTTTGCAGTCACACCAATTCAATAACCATGGAGGTCGCGCACAACGTCATGATCCTTCATCCAACAACAAGAATTCAAAGTCACAACAGTAGGTGATGTAGGCTTATACATGGCGTTATGACTAGCTAACGAACAGCCTTAAAAACGGATAAACATGTTTGATGACTATATGAGATCCATACTGCTTCTATGTGGTGCTGCATTGTCCACCACGGGCCAGTGGGTGCTACAAAACCGCCTTTTGAAATGGCAGAAACCATCAACTTCTTAGCTATTTCCGCATCACAACGATCAGCTTAAGATGACGTCTTGTCTATATAGGTTTTACTCCGGCTCCTGGCAGGCTCGCCAGCGTCACCAAATCAGCCTCTCTGGCCATCAGCAACACCAGCGCGCTGCATTCATAAATACCGGTCAATATAGGGTGTAATTGCGAAGGCAGCACCACCTCTGCATAGTACGGTCAATATAGGGTGTAATTGCGAAGGCAGCACCACCTCTGCATACTATGCAGGTATTGTTTCAAAAGAAACCCATTTGTCCTTTGTTTTCTCCAATCATATCCGAGCATCCATTCCCTCGTGATTCGTTGAAAACCTAATATTGAAAAGCACTTCAAATAGCGCAACGAATCACCAGGGGATCACTGCTCGGATATGATTGGAGAAAAGAAAGGACAATTGGGTTTCTTTAGAAACAAAACCTGTATACTAGAGTTGCTGCTGCCTTGGCAATTACACCCTATATTGGTGGGTATTCATTCATGAATGCAGCGTGCTGGTGTCGGTGATGGCTGGAGGGGCTGATTTGGTGATGCTGGCGAGGCTGCCAGGACGTGGAGTAGAAGCTATCCACTTCAACGGCTACTCTCACATCGCAACAATCATCTTGAGATTTCCTCAGCTTCTCAGTGCAGGCCTTATCCGTCACGTTGTTCGTATTGCGGCTCCTCATCTCTTCTGTTACGTGAAGGCTACTTCATCAGTATCCACTTCAAAAAAAATTCCCATTCTACAAGTGCCTAGACCTTAGGAGTCAGTTGAAATCCCAACCTTGGTCACAAGGAGGGCCAGAATGAAGCCCAACTACTCAATCATATCCTAGAAGAAGATACATTTACTCTTTTTGGAGAAGAGTTTGTGCCTCCTTTAAGATTCCAAGTACCTCTTGGACATGTTTCTCATGATCCCGAAGATCCACACATTAGAATGAAACACCTTGATTTAGAAACTACTTAATTTTCTCCTTGAAAAGTTTAAAAGCACCACTAGCACAAGACTAACCAAATGGAGTGCACTTACCTTTCTCTTATCATGGGGATCTAGGATGCTTATACGCCTTGTTGTAGCAAGCTAGCACATGAGAAGTGTTGTCACCATGTGAGTTATCTATGTTGAGCTTTGGACTCCCATGGCTTGAAGATCTCCAAGGTAGCATCAAGATAATAGCCCTCTCTTTTCACACACCCTCACAATCTCACTAGCATCAATGGCGAGGTATACGGAGAAATAAAATGACACATGCACTCTCACATTGTTAAGACTAAGTGCTAGCAAAGAGGGAACCACTCACCTCTACTCTCCCCAACATGTCGTGGGGAACTTTTCAATGGACGAACTTGTGTAACGTACTCACATGTACGTATTTTTGGGTCCATTTTACTCGGCTATTTTTAGCATTTACATTTAATGTTGAAAAGTGGAAAATACTTAGAGGACAAAGATAAAGTTTGGTCACAAATTTAGAAATTTTAGAGATGTACATTTTTGGTCAAATTTACGGCTTTTTATGCATGTTTTGTGGTGTCATTTCTAAGCAATTTCTATTCTATACTTAACCATGTTAGATAATTTCTAAGAGGGACATAGTGATTAGTTTAGAGGAAACTCATATGGGGGTTTACATAGTAAATATAATCACAAACGGGTGCCCGTAACAACAGGGCCCGGACACCAAATTGACCTTAGAAACTTTATTTGTCAAAGAGAAGTATTAAAGAAAGTTAGTTCATAACAAGAAGAACAAAGTCTGTGTTCAGATAATTTGGAGATTCTACACGGGGTGGCCGGTATTCGCATGAAATGAATATGACACCACTTTCAGTTTAAGATTGTGTTTTTAGAAGGGATTTCTATCTTTATCCTTTTTTGTGCATGATAATATACTAATTCTTGTTTATTGAAAATATCTTCATTTTTTGATGTATGATGTAATTTTTCTCTAAATCTTGGGAAATTTTGTGCATAGATCATGGAATAGAATATGGGTATGTTTTAGTTCGTATTAGAGCCTAGGTTGGGCAATCCTCACTTGATTGCGGATATTGCAGGTCTTGGATGACTAATATTATTTTTTATTTTTGTGATACAGTGAGGACTTTCTTTCTCTTGAGAATTATTTTGCAATTTGCTGTACAGCCCACAGGATGGCTATACATCAAACAAATTTAGTAGTCAACCCAAGGCAAGAAGAGGATCTTTTACAAGGATTATTGCATGTGGGATTTTTCTCTAAATCTTGAGATATTTTGTGCATAGATCATGGAATAGAATATGGGTATGTTTTAGTTCGTATTAGAGCCTAGGTTGGGCAATCCTCACGTGATTGCGGATATTGCAGGTCTTGGATGACTAATATTATTTTTTATTTTTGTGATATAGTGAGGACTTTCTTTCTCTTGAGAATTGTTTTGCAATTTGCTGTACAGCCCACAGGATGGCTATACATCAAACAAATTTAGTAGTCAACCCAAGGCAAGAAGAGGATCTTTTACAAGGATTATTGCGTGTGGGTCTAACTCCAGAGGAAGTTATTATACTTATTGATAGGAATAAATAATTGGAGGAAAGAATGAGAGCCATGCGCACTTGAGCCTCCATGAATTTGAATGAAGACGACAGAGATGACCAAGAAGATGGAGAGATGGAAGATCGTCTAAATTTTGATGATAGACAGGGTCAACCAGAAGGGCAAGGATTAAGAAGTTTTGATAAGCAGCAAGAAGAAGCTGGTGAAGTTTCCTATAAGCTCTCAACCAAGAGTTGTTGCATAGGTTGGTTTCGATCTTGAGTACATCGAAACATTAAGGAGTTGCAGGTTACAGTGGAGGCCATGACAATTGCTATGGACATAGGCTTTAAATTGGGACATATAAATGAATGCACGTGATATAGAGGGTTTACATATAGTGAACCCCCCCGAGGCCACATGCTAGCGAGATGGCAACATGGATGGGATAGGAGTCCCCTGAGTTCACTAGGAGGATTTGAAGGGTAAGGAGTAGGGAAAGTGGAAGTGTGAGGGGTAGGAAAGGTGGGATGCATGGATGTGGGTTATTGTGGGACAACTAACCTCTCAGGTACATAAAAAATAGGGGATAAGCCCAAGTGACTCATTTGCTCGATCACATATCTAGAGTTCAATCGGTTCCAAGACTCCCGTGCTGCCTCTAAAACACATTACAGATTTGGATCATCTATGGCTATGGGCACGGCAATAGAGGATGCCCCTCTATTTATCCGATCTTGGTACATTAGTGATGATCCCCATGATAACATAAAAACATAGCTCACATAGAGCATACATCACATAAATAGCTCTATGCATAAAAACATTACATAGCTCACATAGAGCATGCATAGCTCACATATGCATACATAGCTTACATAGAGCATGTGTATGCTCTATGCATTAAGCATGATATATTATGCATAATCCAATAAGCTTTAGATATTATGCATTAAGCTTAATGCATTCATGTTTATTGCATTATGCATCATGCATTAAGCTCAATGCGGTAATGCATAACACATTCTACATTAATGCATTATGTATAATGCATTAAGCATTATGTAGTATGCATTAAGCATCATGCAATATGTGTTAAGCATAATTCATTAATGGTTAATGAATTATGCATTATGCATTATGCATTAAACATGATACATTAATACATTATGCATTATGCGTAATATGTAATGCATTTTTCATTAAGCATAATGCATGGATCATTATGCATCAAGCATCAAGCATAATACATTAATGTATTATGCTTGATGGATAATGCATTCCATAATTTTTAGTGTGTGTAGTGCATTATACATTATGCATTAATGCTGAATGCATTAAGAATAATTCATTAATGCTTAATTCATTATATATTAAGTGTAATGTATTAAGCATTATGCATATTACATTATGCTTATGCATCAAGCATTAATTCATAGCCGTGAGACATTATGCTTTTAAATAATGCTTATGCTTATGCATCAAGCATTAACGCATAGGGTTGAGACATTATGCTTATGCATAATACATTAATGTAGTAAGCATAAATCTATTAAGCGTAATGCAGTATGCATTATGCATTATGCGTAATGCATTAAGAATTATGCATGTTGCAATATGCTTATGCATTAAGCATTGATGCATAGGCTCGAGACATTATTCTGATTCAAAATACATTAAGAATTAACACAAAGGCTTAACTCATTAAGCATAGGCGTAATGCATTAAGCATTAGTGTAATGCATTAAGCATAGGCTTAATGCATTATGCATCATGCATTAATGCTTAATGCATTGATGAATTACGCATTAATGCGTGAGAATAATACAGTAATGCTTTAAACATTAATGCAAAAAGCTATTAAGCTTAATGCATGAGCATAATGCATTATGCTTATGCATTAGGAATTAATGTATTATGCATAATGTATTAAGCTTAAGAAATATACATTAGCAAAAAAACTCAAGAAATAATCCCCAACACCTGAAGGCGTAAAAATTTACAAAGAGTTTGGTCAAGTGCTTAGCTCTTATACTTTTTAGAATCTTGTACATGGTTGAGGGAGTTTGGAGAAGATTGATTTGACATAGACAAAAAAGAGAAGAACCTAGGCACATTAAAAAAATAGTAAAGTTTAAGCCGTAAAGCTTAATGCAATAATGCATTAAGTATAAGCTTATGCAATAATGCTTTAAGCATGAGAATAATGCATTAAGGCATTATTCATTAAGATTAATGCAATAATACATAATCTTATGCTTAATGAAATAACACATAAGCTTATGCTTATGCTTAGTAAAAGAACATGTAAGCTTATGCTTAATGAAATAAAACATAAGCTTATGCTCAATGCGATAACACATAATCTTATGCTTAATGCTTAGGCATACGCTTAATGAAATAATGAATTAAGTATAATCTTATGCATTAATGCATTATTCATTAACCTTAATGCAAGAATACATAGGCACACAAACACAAATATAAGAAATACATACATTGTGGAGAATGCAATTAAGCCCAAAAAGTTATTATATTTCAAAAATTGTTGGGCCTTTGGCCATATATACATAAAGTTTTTACAATGAAGAGGTGTCTAACTCGAATCCTCATTGGATTATGAGTGATCTTCATCATTCGATTCCTTGTCCTCTTCACTTGTTTCACACTGATAATCTGGATCCTCCTCTTCTTCTTCCCCTAATTCTACATACATGCCATCAAGCGTAAGGTATGCAAGAGGATTAAAATACAATTAGGCGTACGCATCCATGCCCACAATTGCGGATGGGGGGCTCTATACCCATAGTCATACTCCTCCTTTGTTGGGTCATGCCTAACAACCTCCCGCTACAAAAAATAATTAAGAAAATATACAATTATTTCAAGAAAATATTATAGTACAAAACAAAATGGAAGAAGAGAAGAAATGATTACATATGAAATGAGCAAGAAAGAAGAATTTCCTAGAGGAGCCAAAGTGCAAAGCCCCTCACTTTTGTAGTCGAAAAGCACTCGACGCCACTTGTTGAAAATAAATTGGGTGCTTTATCATGAAGCCACGTGCGTGCCTCCACTCCTCAGTCGTACACATGCTAGCCTTCTCCAAATTATTATTTGCTGCTCTCTTGATATTTTATCTCCTATCAGAGAGAAAAATCTTGATGCACCTCTTCATCCACTCCTCAAAGAAGCAAAGACCCGCATGTGGCATGGGGAACTTTGACTTTGACTTAAGCACATCGATAACATATTCCTTACAAAGTTCATCTTGTGCTTTCCACTTTTTAAAGGAGTTCACGAACTCCAGGTTCGCAAATACATGCATACGATTCATGACTTTCTTTTGTTGTGCATCCATCATGAGGGCATTATCTGCATCTACATTGTATGGTAGGAGGTGTGGCTTGAACAGTGGAATGGGTCTCTTGGGGGATGGCTCATAATGTGTAGATAAAGAGCCCCTCTATTGGGGAGATGCATGACTTTGGTGATAATTGAATTAGAGTTCAAAGAAATGATTACTTACAAAGTCATACTTCCCTCAGGCTCATTAGATATTGGCATCAGTGGGTGACCACTCGATTATTTCAACCACTTCCAAGTCTCAAATTAACTGCGATGATTGGGTACCTATTCTCCCAAGCATTTGGAACATGACTTGCTACCCTTTCCCACCACAACAAATTATAACATGCTTGAGATATGAAATCCATGAGGAGAAATGAACTAGTTAAAACTAGCAATGCATAAGAAAGAAGAAACAAGTTGTGCAAGAAAATTTACCTTTCCTCTAAAAGTCAGCATCGATAAACAAATGGAGGATGTAGTATCACTCCTTATGTTTCATCTCAAATCGTGGGTCTTTAGGCATGGTTCTTACCATCACTTCCACACACTAGGGCATCAACTTAGCATTAAATTTAAAACAAAAAAAGGTTTTTCAGACATTAAAAACAAGTTTCACATTCCAATCCGTATCTCACACAACCACACCATAAAGATATACAAACCATACTTCCTTAGAGATACGTTCACTATCACCACACATACAAAAATAACTAGCAGCTATAGAAACACAACTATGTTAACCCTACAGTGAGCTAATAATCATTGAAATCCATAACCAAAATCATAACATCCAAAATCATAAGAATCCACAACAAGAGAAAGTAAACAATATTTGCACCTACATATGCACCCTCAACATCAAATTTCTAATCACACAACACTAGCCTCACCAAAAAATGACATGTCTGATAACTTTGCCACCAAAAACCTCTCAAATTATTTTCCACTCAAGACTCACACCACAACCATTAGTTCCCTAGATTTGAGGATGGACCTACAATGAGGAGGGGGGGATGTTACCTCAAGGTTATCATGAACATCGACATGTATCAACAACGTTCACACCTGCATCTATGTCAACTTAGTGGAAGTGTGCGTTGGTCACAAGTGGAGATGAGACATCTACAACAAGCCAGAGGAGCATGAACAAGTAGTGCAAAGTCACAAGAGGATGTACACACATAATGGGCACCACCTAAAAGATCCTTATTCACCCTCACTGATGTGTTGTCTGACTAAGTGGGAATTAATAACTTATTTTAATCATTATATTTCATGCATAATTGCTCTTAATGATGTACTTAAGGGATTACCGAGCCAAGTGAAAGAGTTGACATCCACTCAACGTGTGCTTAGACTAGCCTGGACAATGTGTGGATGCCCAAACTTATGTCTCCCTTGTATATAAGTGAATTTCTCTAATGAGAAAGATACATTCCCTTGAGGGTTGATTGAGAGTGTGCTCTTGCTCCTTGTGCTCTAGCTCTCTATCCTATCTTTTTGTCCTTTTAATAGTGCACTGCTTGTGAGAGTGTGTGTGTGTGTGAGAGAGAGTTTTCTCCTCTTTCCCTCTTGGTCTTCCCATGTCTTTCTAGTGAGAGAATGAAAGTGAGCTATTGTCTTTGTGCGGTGGAGCATAGTCTTGCAACAACGGGGAGTGCCAAGCTCAACATAGACATCTCTTATTGATGAAAATGGGAGGTGGGTATTCTCAAGTGCTAGCTTGCATTCGTGTAGTTGCCTTGTAATGAAGTAGTAGGTTTGGGTACACATGCACATCGGGAAATAGGGCCTAGGCACTTGGGCTTAAGGACATTTGCATGTGTACCTTTAGGGAAACCTATATGAGGTATAGGGATGATGGACATTGTACCTTTTTGATCATTATACTTTTTGATATCTTTTGATATTGGTCATCTCATGACTCTTGGAGCCTCATGGTGGCTTTCAACCTAGGCCTATAGAAGGGTGTTTCCATCCTCTTGGTGGGAGGTTAACTCACTTAGGCATCATGGCCATTGTATGAGATTATCCTTAATCTTGTATTAATCCATGATGATTTGTCCCTAATATGAGCTTTATGATTCACTCCATTCCAATTGGTATCAGAGCTCTTGGCTTAGATCCTAGAGCCTTTGGCTTAGGTCCTTTCACTACTACATGGTAGCCTAATACCGGCGCTTATACCAACGTCATTGAACGGGGTCTAAAAAAGCCCCGTCATCAGTATAAATGCCGGTATCTGCGCCAGAATGACGACATCGGTATAAGCGTCGGGGAAAAATACGGGTGCCTATACCGACGTTACACCGGCGCCTATACCGACGAGCATACCGACGTCTATACCGGCTTCTACACCGGTACTTATACCGGAGTCTATACCTGTGTCTATACCGACGTTTCACCGGCGTCTATACCGAGGACAATACCGGCATGTATACTGGCCTGTATACCAGCACATATACCGACAACTATACTGGCATCTATACCGAGGAATATACCGACGCTATAGCAAAAAAAAAATTTAGACATAATAGTGTTGCATGGCTGTTGCGTGGCTGCCTGCAATGAACAGGACTCAACAACAGTAAACAGACAGCACCATTCTGTCTAAAATAGAGCACAAAAGACAACCGTGCTCGTTTTTTTATTTTTCAGATAAACAAGAAATTAAATTAAACATCCAGCGCACCAATGTGCCAATCTTATAGATAGTAGCTCTAAAGTCTTCAATGAGGCAATCTTTTATTGCTATGGGTAGCACAAATTGTAGAAACTTGTGCCAATCATGACTCTTGAGGCCACTAAGATCATCATCCTTTGTAAATGCACTTTTCAAGCAACACATACAACCTGTAGGAGTCCGAAACTCTGAAATTGTCCTCTTGACTTGTTGTTCCTCCATCTTACTAAAACCCATGGGGCTCTTGGAAGTTGCACCTTTCCATTGGATCTAGTGCGAGCCCACAACTCTTGCATGCAACCTATCTCTTCCAAGTCGTCCCTTTGGCCTTTAGTCTCCTTTTTTCCTGTCATGGTCTTCCACAGAATGTCAGCTACATTCTTGAAAATATGCATCGGGTCAAGCAAATGGTTTATAAGGAGATCACCCCAATAGGGGAGTTGGTGAAAGATAGAGAGCCTCTTCATCCCAGGACATGCCAAGTTGTCAAATTCCTCCCATTTGATCTTCCAATCGCTTGCCTTTAGTGCGCTTGGAGGAGGTCTTCCTAGATTACCATCCCGTAATTCATGATTTTCTGGAAGATACCTAACATGTCCTTGGTAGACATTCTTTCATAATGCTTTTAAGTATCTTGAATCAAGTCGAGGACCACATACAGGACATGCATTGTAACCCGATATAGACAAACCTAAGCATTCTCCATAGCCAGGCCAATCATGCATTGTCCACATGAGAATACCTTGCACAGTTGCAAGTCTTTGGCCACTCTGCTGCTTTAACATGTTCTTCACTTCAATTCCGTTCCACAAGGTGCGTAACTCATCAATAAGTGGTGCCAAATATACATCCATGTTCTTCACCTTGTACTTTCCTGGAACTATTAATGAGAGCAACAAATGACCTTTCTTTATTGCTAACCATGGCGGAAGATTATAATTCACAAGGCAAACAGGCCATGTGCTCCATGAATAGCTCCTTAAACCAAAAGGGTTTACACCATCCATTGCTAGGCCAAGACGGAGGTTACGAGGATCTTCCCTAAAAGCCGGCCATTTCTCTTCAATGTGTCTCCATGTGGGTGAATCAGCAGGCACACGCATGACTTCATCTGTGGATCGAGTTGTGGCATGCCATGTCATCAAGCTTGCTATAGATTTGCACCTGAACATGCTTTTTATTCTTGGGATGATTGGAAAGTGCCTAAGAACCTTTACCGGGACAGCTTTCCCCTGAACATCTTCTCTATATCTGTTAGAGAGCCACAATGGGGACATTCTTGCAAATGCTCATATTCATGGTGGAAGAGGCAACAATCATTGCGACAAGCATGAATATTATTGTAATCCATGCCTATGGATTTCAATATCTTCTTGGCATCTGCACAAGATGAAGGCATCTCGTTGCCGGGGGGCAATATCTGGTCTTTCAAAAGCCTGCAAGTATGGCAATATTTGATCGTTACTATTAAGATTTAGTCAAATACAAGTTGAAAATTTATCATTTCAACATTAGGTGTAATCTCCAAAAAATCCTTACTTGAAGAGTTCAGTGACACTTGTATTAGCCCATCCAAAAATTGACTGCAAATTTAGAATCGTAAGAGATGCACGCAATACAGATATGTTGGCACCATTGTATAGTGGAAGGCGTGCAAGTTTACGCATGGCCTCTTCCTCTGGTTCATAATTTGACCGTTGAGAATGTCGTGATTGATGATCTTCATGTTCATGCTCCTCGAAGAAAGAGAGCTTCTTGTTGCTCGATGAAGGCATCCAACATTTCCTCCATTGGACCTTCTTCCATTCCCTCGGGTGCTGTTAATTAAGCTCCATCTATCACTCCCTCCTGCGATATTCTCATCCTTTGTTGGGGACGAGAATTCATAGGCACAATGTTATCAAGATGCGGCTACACACTTGCTTGGTTGTACGATTGAAACCGTAAATTTTGCAAGCGCTCCATTGGAAATATGCTAGCGTCATGAATATGCTGGTTGCAAATCCTTCGTTTTTGAAAGATTTGGTACTTACATCACATGCATGGACACGCTATTCTCTCTTCAAGATTGAGAGGCTCCATCTAGCAGGATAACATGTATATGTAGCTCATTAAATACAAATCATTATGCATTACACAAAGCATTATGTAAACCATAAAACAGGGCTTCTTTTCCCCAGCCGTGAGGGAGATTTTAAAAATAACATTTAACGCGTCAAACAGGCTTCTTTTCCCCAGCCGTTGAGGGAGATTTTAAAAATATTAAAAAAAGCGTCAAATGGACTTCTTTTCCCCAGCCGTTGAGGGAGATTTTAAAAATAACTTATACATTAGCTTATCTTCTCTCCATACAAAATTAAGAAGGTAATTAGAACAAGGATGGAGAGAGGGGATATCTCTATTCATAAATAGCTATTTATAAAGGCCTTATGCAAAAATCTATATGCATAGATTCTGCAAATAGAGCCTACACATTGAGCTCTATGCATAGAAGCCTACACCTAAAGCTGAACGCATAGAGCCTTATGCATAAAGCCTATGCATAATGATCTATACATAAGCTTATGTGTAATGCTCTATACGTAAGTCTTATGCAAGCTTTATGAATAAGGTTTATGCAATCGTATGCATAGTAAGGCTTGCAAGCCTTAAGTATAAGCTTGCATAATAAGGCTGCAAGACTTATGCATAAGCTCTATGCATAAGCCATATGCATAAGTCTTATGCATAAGCTCTATGCTATAAGCCTTATGCACTATGTTAACCCTTAATCCCATCACCCAATGGTGTAATAAACATGATCTTGTCTTACATGGATAAGAGATCTTACCTTGATAACATATATAAACTCTATGAATAAAGAGAATACCTTATGCATAGAAAAACAGAGCATAAGAAATATATGTTATATGTATAAGAGAGTATAAACATTCAAAAAGCTTATGCTCTCCATCCATGCAAGGCACTCTACATCAAAAAAAGCTTTATGCATAAAAACATAACGCATGTGAAGCCTTATGCATAAAGCTCATCCATAAGATTTATACATAAAATATTATGTATTAAGCTTTATGCATAGATCTTAATTCATGCATTCAGCTAGATTCATATAGCTCTATGCATAAACGCTATGTATAGATCTTGCATAAGCTTACAAGCCCTATGTATAGAGCTTTCATAATCTTACAACCTCTATGTATAAAGCCTATACATAGAGCTTATGCATTAAGCTTACAAGAAGGCTATGCATAGAGTTTTCAACAAGAAGGCTATGCAAGCTCTATGTGCAATGTCCATGCAAGCTTTCAAGAAACCTATGCATAGAGATTTTATAAGCTTGCAAACTCTATGCATAAAGCCTATGCATAGAGCTTATACATAGAGATTTTACAAGCTCGCAAGCTCTATGAATAGAGCTTATGCATAAAGCTTGCAAGAAGGCTATGCATAGAGATTGCAAGCTTATGATAGGTTTTATGCATAGATCTTGCAATAATCCTATGTATAAGCTTGCAAGAACCCTAAACTAACCCTAAACCATAAAACAGGGATGCAATAATACGTAGAAAAAAGCATAAACAAGGAAAATCGAAAGAGGGACTACCTCTTTTTTGCGAAGCTGAAGGTGAGGATTGGTGAAAGATTGGTGAAAGAGCTGTAAAACAAAATATTAAACAAAGTAATTAGTAAATTAAACATAAGAATAAGAACTAATACACAAGTAATACAAAACCCTAAAATCTCTATGCATGCATTAGGAGATCTATGCATACATAGAGAGCTCTCAACATGCATAGAGAGCCAAAAAAAACACAAAACCCTAAACGCCCTATATCCTAAAAAGCAAAAGCAAGAGCATATTAGTAAAAGAAAGAGGATAAGTTAAAGTGGAGAAGGAGAAGAGGAGAAAAGAGGAAAGCTTGAACGAGATACTGAAACGCATACCTTCTCTGGATGCAATTCGACGCCGCGGAAAACAGAGAACAATAGGTTCTCGGCTGTAAAAAACTTACGAGCGTCGGTATACGCGTCGGTATACACCTCGGTATATGCGTCGGTATATGCAATGGTATACGCGTCGGTATTTGAAATTTTGAAAATTGCCCGCCCGACTTGTCTCCTCCAAGATTACGACGGGCATACCGACGTTCGACATTTGTGTCGGTATTCTAACGTTGGTATGCAGTGTTTCTTAGGGAGAAATTAGAGTTAATCATTTTCGAAATTGATTTTGACACAGTTTTTAGATTTGCTAATTTTTTATTTGATAAGATTAGTAGTGAGATTTCTGTTAATCATTTTTGAATTTGTATTAAACAATATTTTCTGAACCCTAATTGAGTTTACTATTTGGTTCTTGAACTTCTTGATCTTGATTTTCTTGACTTTCGAATTGGAGTTTACAAAGATTTTAGCAACCAAAATTGAGAGATTTTCTTGCATTATCCTACTTAAAGAGCTTATAGTTTCAATTATTAATCCTTGAAGCCTCTTTTTCTGTCTATTTTCCAAAATCTTGGAGTTCTTGGAGCAGATTTATAAGAAGCTGGTTTCTTAAGCAATTTTGAGAAAATTCCATTGCAATTTCAAAGATTGCTGTGCAGTTTTTAGATTTCTGTGGCGATTATTTTGCACAGTGCAGATTGCTATGCAGTTTTCAGATTTCTGTGCACATTATTGTGCAGAGTGCAGATTGCTGTGCAATTTTTTAGATTTTTGTGCAGATTATTGTGTAGAGTACAGATTGTTGTGCAGTTTTTAGATTTCTATGGAGATTATTATGTAGAGTGCAGATTGCTGTGCAGAATAGAATTTTGATGCAGATTATTATAATAGTTGCAGATTATGTGCAGAAAATTGAAGATTACTCCAGTTCATTGAAGTTTGTGCAGTTTCTTGAAGTTTGTGCAAAGTTTTATGTAACTATGTAGAGTTCCTTGAAACAGTGACAGTCAGTGCAAATATTATGAAGAGAATCCATAAAGATTATCAAGAAAATAGTGTAGAGTGAAGAACCTAAGTGTTAAAAGCACTATACAAGAATTGACAGATCTTGCTAGATATCCACTAAACAAGTCAAACAGTTATACATCTTTCTGCAATCAAGGCAGTTGTTGCAAGCAAATCTTGATGAATGCTTAGCAAGAATGGTCTGAATCAGTCCAAGATTGACAAAGTTACAGACAATTGAATGCGTGCATGAAGAAACCAGTGAAATGCATCTATGGAGACAGTTTGCAAGCCAGCTATTGGATGTATGCTTGTGTGTCACTGATCGACATCAACAAAAAGCAACAGAGAATGTAGATTTTTGAAGTTGTGCATAGTTTTTTTTTTCCGAGAAAAGATCCTTTCATTAGTTATGTAAAAAACGCCCGTAGGGCTACAAAAGAGATCTCTCCTGCTCCTAACAGAGAGAAGAGCAGTGAATACATCATGGCAGCCCGGGAGACTCTCCCTAGGTGCTGCAAAATACAAGCATCAGCCTAAAGGACTGAGCGGCTAAATCATACAATGGGGGGGGGAAGAGCCAAACAGGTGGCCTGTAATGCCAGCGGGGGGATCCCGTGTGTAGGGTGTAGAAAGGGCCACAGCGCCAAGTGGTATGAAAGGCCTGGCGCCGTAAAATCGCCTCATCCGAGTCTCCCCGGATGCGGTCGTACTGTCCTCGCAGGGTGTGGATCAACTCCTGCCAAATCCCCCGAACAGTCTCTGCTGGTGGCTCTAATCTCCCCTCAAAGGCCGTGAAGCACCGGGCCCTCCAGGTGAACCAGATGGTGAGGCTGCTGAGAGGAGCTCCCATCGTAAATCCCTCTCCTGTGTCCAGCTGGCGGACGAGAAATCCGGTGCCGGAACCAGGCGAGGCTGGCCCCTAATAAATCTGATGGCCTGACTGCCCTGCTCCATCTCATAGCCCATAGCAGGCCCTGACGAAGTCGACCAAGCAGCGGCACCCCACGTAAACATACCCTCTGGAGAGAGAGGGGCTAGAATACGCAGCATCCGCAGCCAAATCTGCTGTGCCTGAGGGCAGTCCCAAAGGCAATGTCTCTGTGTCTCCATAGGGTGGCCGCATCGGACGCAGGCCGCCGGAAGACCGCTGTAAACAAGCCAAGTGCCAACTGCTGAGCCCCTGTGGGCGACCAGCCACTGAAAAGCCGAGATCCTGCGGGCCTGTCGACTAGCCCAGAGCCGAGCCCAGAAATCCTCCAGGAACTCCTGTGATAGTCCCTGCAATCGCCAATGCCCCGCTGCCGCTGGAGAAACCGTCCTCCTTGCCGTCAAAATATGCCGTCCCAGCCGAACAGTATACTAAAAAAATGTGATCTCTGTGGCCTCAAGGGATGCATAAGGATCATGCCACTCGTACTCTCCGGGGTCCCACTGTAGCCGGGCCAAGGGGCGCGCTGCATATGCCCATATACGCCAATCCGGGAGCACGTCAGCAGGGTCGGGGTCAATATGCCACTTCCGAGAAGCGGCAGCCACCACTACCCGAATCCTCTGAAAGGTGCACTCTGCAACCAAAGGCGACTCCACCTCCACTCTCTGGAGTCGGCCCTCATCCTGAATCTCATAATAGAGGCATCTGCCATCCTCAGTGCTAGCTCTGACACAGCAATCAGGATCTCCAACTGTGTGAAGGCACCCATCCACCGTGGGGCCACTGGCTCGAGAGGTGTGAACCACTCCTCTGTAAGTGCCTCCTGAATATCATCCCTCATAATCAACCCCCCTCTGAAGTGACTCAGCCTCTCCACCTGGGTCTCCTCTGGTAGACTGCAGAAAGCCTGCCAGTCTCCAAAACTACGAGCTAGGCCTGCCGCTAAAGGTCCCCAGGCTAGACGAGGCCGAGAACCCAGCATATGACCCTGCTCTGTACGAACCGCTGGGCTCCAGATGAGCGGCTGCCTGGCCCGATCCTCAACACAAGACGGAGGCCGCTGAGAGAGCCCCGGTCTCAGCAGCTCCCAAGCTCTCAGGATACTCAAAGCAAATCTGTCCTCCCATCCTCTACTGAGGCCTGTCCTCCTCATCTCTATGAATATCCACAGCGAATCTCTGGTGCCCAAGTACCCCCTGCAGGAGGCGCCCGGGCCTGCAGTCGCTGCAAGAGGAGCTCTTTCCAAGGCTCAGCGCCTCGAAGCAACCCCCGAACAATAAGCTTCCCCAATAAGGCTCTACTCTGATCGACTGGATCTATAATGCCCAAACCGCCCTGAGCCAGCGGAAGTGTAATAACTGCCCATGCAACCTTTGCCCGAGCTGGCTGACCGTCCCGCCCAGACCACAGAAAGTTCCTGATCAGCCTCTGTACTACCTGGCTGATGCAAGAGCTCGAGAAAATCCAGCAAGACGTAATGTACCACATAGTCGCTAACAGCACCTGATTTGCCACCACCACCCTCCCAGCCAAGGATAGTCGAGCTGTACTCCAATACAATAGCTTCTTCCGAATGCTCAGAAGAAGCGGGGCAATCTGCTGCTCAGGTGACAAATCGAGGCCAATCTGGCATCCCAAATACCGCACTGCTGTGCCGGGAGGAATCCATCTAAAACCGGGGTCCGGACTCCATGCCGGAGTGGGAGCACTACTGATCCAAAAGGCCACTGTCTTGCGCCAATTGATCAATGCTCCCGAAGCTGCACTAAAAACCTGGAGCGACTGCTCTGCCCGAATAAGATTGGCCTCTTGGCCATGCAAAAATAAGCCCGTGTCGTCTGCAAACTCAGCATCAAGCAAATCCTCCCCCCGGACTGGGAGCTGAAGTCCTCTCAAACCAACCTCCTCTACCGTCAAATACATACTCATAGCCTCCGCAAAGAAGAGAAAAAGGAAAGGGGCGAGAGGACACCCCTGACGGACTGATCTGGTCAGCTCAAAACTCGGCCCCCGACCTCCTGCAATCAGCACCTGGCTGCGAGCTGTGGAATACAAAGCTGCCACCCCTCTGATCCATCCTGGCTCAAAGCCCAGGCGTAGCATAGTGCCCTCTAAGAATCCCCAATCAACTCTATCGTATGCCTTCTCAAAATCGAGAAGCATCACGACCAAGTCCTCGCCAAGAAACCTAGCTCGGGCCGTCGCCTCCCAGAAAGTAAAGATGTTGTCAAGGATACTGCGCTCCTTGACAAATCCTGTCTGAGTAGCATGAATCAACTCCCCCAGGAAGGGCTGGATCCTCAAACTCAAGGCCTTTGCCAAGACCTTGTATACAGTATTGAGGATCGTAATAGGCCTCCAATGCCGAATGTCATCCGATACTCCCTCCCCCTTGGGGATAAGATAGATCAAGCCCTCTGAAAAGCTCTGCGGCATCACCCCAGTGTCCAAAACATGCTGAAAGCCCCTGCGGAGGCCTGGCCCCAAAAGGTCCCAATAGCGCATAAAAAAGGCCGGCGTCAATCCGTCCTCCCCTGGGCAACTATGTCGCGGCGGCAGGACCCTCAAGGCCTCGGCAAGCTCAATCTCTGACAGAGGCGCACCTAGAACTGTGCGCATATGGTCTGTGACCCTCCTCTGCACATGGGCCCACACAGTCTGTCTGCATACATCTCGATCCTCAGTGGTGGCTGGCTCCGCTGAAAGCAAGTCACGATAAAAAGCAGTGGCAATGGCTCTGATCTCCCCGAGCTCAGTAGCTATCGATCCATCCGGTCTACCAAGCTGGCGAACCCCTGCTCGCGCATGACGGGATCCAATGATCTCAAAAAACTCCCCAGTCACTCTATCACCAAGCTGCGTCCACTGAGAGGCCTGACGACGATAGTAAAACTCATGTCTCTGCTCCTCCTGGCGTGCCTGGCTCAGCTGGGACGCCACCCACTCACATGCAGGCTGCTGCTCCTGAAGGCGCTGTAGCGAAGCAAGGCTGCGTCTCAGCCGTTGCTCCCGCTCGCGAATCTCTCCCAGTCGTGTCAAAGCTGCAGCGTGTAGAAAAGAGCTAAGATCAATGAGTCCCTGGGCACACTGGCCCGCTGCATCCTGGTCAGAGCACTGACTATCATGCCAGATCCTCTCAATGTCCTCAGCGAGACTGGGGTCTGCAAGTACCCTCTCTGGGATCCTCAACTGCAAGCTGGGCTCCCGTGTCCCCTCCTCCAAAGTCAGTATAACTAGCGCATGATCTGAAAATGAGGTGCCAGCAAGAATGCCGACGGAGCCCCCTCGCTCCCCCAACCAATCGCCCACATAAAAGCGATCAATCCGAGATAGATTAGTCCCTCCCTGCCGGCGATCCGACCGAGAGAAACTAAGACTGTCCTGAGACCGGGAGAAAGCCCCATGCTGCCATGCATCAGTGATCCTCAGTGTCATACAAAACCGGTCCCAAGCTGCAAGCTCCGTGCCGTGCACTGTAACATGACTGCCTCCCACCCTATCTGCCGGGTCCTCAAGCATGTTGAAGTCTCCCCCAACACACCAATGTGCGGCCTCTGGCAATGCATCCGTAACCTGAGTCCAGAACTCTGCTCTGGCACTAGCATGATTGGGCGCATAGATGTTGAGCACACCCAATAGCTCATCATGCATCCTCAGAATGACATACTGTGCTCTACCAGGCAAAATGATCCCTCGATCCACAATGGCCTGCCGCCATGCATCTGCAAATAACCATGCATACTCCTCCCTGTCCACCCAAAGGACCAAACCCTGCAGACCAGAAAGTGTCCCATCTACCAGGCATCACCGAACCATATCTCCGGATCCTGCTCTCACCCAAGTGGTGCTCCTGCATCATCAGAATGTCAATGCTGCCACCAACCAGGCATCTCTGTAGCTCCTGCCTCAAGCAGCCTCGATAGCGTATAAAGTGTGCTCCGCCAAGGCCCTGTACATTCCATGAGATGATCCTCATGGATGTCCTACTGAGGTGGATGCTGTCTCAGCCGTACGGCGGGCCTTCGCAAGCGGCTTGGATGGAGAGTAGTCCCCATCCGAACGGCTGCGAGTCTGCCCACCCGGTGTACTGCAAGAATCCCGGATCAGGCGCCAGTGGCTGTGACCCATGGCGATTGCCTCCTGCTCTGACATAGTAACCTCGTGAATACTCACATATCCTGGGTCGCATGCCAAATCTGCAACTATGCGCACGACCAAATGCCGAATCCCGGATGTATCCACACCCCCGGGATCCAAGACAAAATGAGCCAACTCCCAAAGTCGGCCTAGCACATCTGTAACCTCCAAATCGCTCATGTGATGAGAAAACTCAACTGCCTGAGTCTTCAACGTGCTGAGAGCGAGCTCTAGAGTCCACTCCCGGTCACAAGGTCCACATAGAGGGAACGAGAAGGCCACCGATGAGTCTAGTGCCTCCTCCCCGCGGGCCGGAGGTATCACTACATGCACTCGGATGGGTGCTGGCTCATGGGGGCCCTCTGCTCCAAAAAGCCGTGTGAAGGTATAATCAAACGCCGCCGAGCGCTGTCGAATGCCGAGGCGGCTCAGCCGACTGCGGATAGATGAAATCCGTGAGGCCCTAATCGGCATAGGTCTCCTCTGTGATGCTCGAGCGAGGTCAGTGCCGCTCAGCGCCCTCCGGACTGCAGGTGAGCGCCAGGGAGCTACCAGGACCTCCCGGGAAGGCGAGGCGGGCGGAGGGGGAGGAGGGGGAGGCGAGGGAGGAGGAGAGGGAGCCGCTGTCGAGACCGGAGCGGGGGCGGGAGGAGGCGAAGGTGGAAGCGAGGCGGTGGGAGGGGATGGGTGTGGGGGAGGTGAAGGAGGGGGAGCTGGCATCTCCTGGTCCTCGGTCGCTGCAGGGGTCTCCTCCTGAAGGGGAGCAAATCTGTTCCTCACGGGAACCCAGTGAGGCTGAGACTGTGGCTGCTGCTGCAGCGGTACCTGGGCGTGCTGCTGTGGCTGTCTCCCTCGACGGCGCCCCTGTCCAGGCTGCCACTCCGAGGTCTCTGTGGCCTGAGCAGGTGTCCCTGAGGCAGCCTGCCGAGTCGAATCTGTGGGCGGGCCATCCGTGGCCTGCTGCTGTGGTGAGGGCCGAGGTCTCCTGCGAGGGCAGGCCTTGGCCAAATGACCGACCTGTCTGCAAATGAAGCACTGATTCGGGAGCCCCGAGAACTCCACTCTCTGATCTATCCACCCCCCCTATCCTAGGTAGCTGAATGACCTTAGGAAGGGAGGAGATGTCAGATACCAACACTCTGACCGAAGGTAGCCCAGCTGCTCTGGCCACCACTGAAGCTGCTGAGGGGCCCGTCTCAAGAACCGAGCCCACCAATGCTCCGAGCCTGGAGAGGAGCGGAAGATACTCCCGGCGGAGACCAGGGAAACAAACTGTAATATGGAAGAGGCGCTCTCCCTGCTCCGCCGCAGCTGGGTCAAATCCATGCTGCCAAGGCCTGAAGAAAGCCCGAGCACCCCTGATATCCAGAGGACTCATGGCAAGGACCGTGGCAACGCTCTGGGCGGCCTCGAACTCGATCTGATAAGTCCCCGGCCCAAGAGCTGTACATCAAGGATCTTGCCCACATCTGCAAGAAGGCGAGCCTGAAGTAGATCCCTGATCTCCCCTCTGCTGGGGCGAGTGCCGACTATACGGCAGATGGTGGAGTGAGCCTGAAGGCGTTCCACCTCTGCGGTGAGGCTCGCTTCCTCTTCCGGCGAAAGAAAAAGCCTGATGGGGATGACCTCGGGGGCGGGCGAGGGGGCTGCGGAAGAGTCCCTCTGAGGCGAGGCGGGAGGAGTCTCCATCAGAGTCTGAAGCTCAAGCGAAGGCGAGGCGAAAGCGGAAAACCTGCAGGAAGCGGGCTGCACACCAAGAGGCGGAAAGACGGATGACGAAGAGGGAAAAAAAAACCAAAACCCCCAAGGGGTGAAAAGCAGCACGACAGAGGAGGGAGGGGGGGGCGGTGAAAAAAAAAAAAAAAACCCGAGAAGGAGGGGGGCGGGGCGCTGCTGAATGGAGACGGGCGTGAGGAGGCGAACAGGCGGGGGGGCGAACAGGCGGCAGCGGGGGGGGGATGACGGACAGGCGGCAACGGGGGGGATGGCGAACAGGCAGCGGGGGGGGAACAGGCAGCAGCGGTGGGGGAAGGCGAACAGGCGGCAGCGGGGGGGTAAGGCGAAATGGCGAAGAGGGGAGGGGGGCGAAACGGCGAAGTGGAGGGGGGCACTGCGGCGAGGAAGGAGGGGGGGGCGGCGCAGCAGCGAGGAAGGAGAGGGGGGGCGCAGCGGCGAGCAGAGGGGAGCAAGCGAGGGGCGGAAGGAAAAAAGGGCGCGAGGAGGGGGAGGAGCGAGGGTGCGCAGAGCAGGGTGGAAACGGGAGCTTCAGCGAGCGGAGAGAGAAGTATATAAGTTGTGCATAGTTATCACTCATAACATGAACTCAATCAAGAAATTTACAAGTATTTAATAGAGTACATTCATGGTGATTAAAGTTCTCTGCAGAAAGATGCTACCAAACAATCTCATGCTTCATTACTTACAAGGATTCATACCAATTAACTAGCAGCAAGATATCAAACCCGAAGTGCAAGCCAACAACCACACACAAAAACAGTTCCCACCACTACATGAGCCTTGGTGTGTTTTGATTGAGATTCTTTGGTTCAAGAATCTAGAACAAAAATTTAGAGAAGTTGCCTCTTGTGTGATTGGGAATGTCATCCATGCTACTGCTGCTACACTCAATGCAAGGTCATGTGCTCAAGTCTGAGGTAAAAGACAGAAGGCATTGAGGGACGCCGAAATCGTACTTCGCAAGGAGCAGGAAAGGCAACACAGCTCGCTTCATCGCCTTATTTAAAAGGCTCAACCAACTCTACATTGCTTCATTGCCTTTCTGCAAAGGCTCAGTCAACAAGACTTGCAATCCAGAACAGCACTACAAGCAGGCATTTGATCATTGTGAGAGTCAAGGGTTACTGTAGTTCGACACACACGCAAACAACCAGCTGCCTCGACATTATGTGTGGGAGGGAGTGCTTCAGTGAATTTTCACTAGGGACTTTGGTCGACACACAAACGCTATCTTCATGAGCATCAAGCGTAGGTATATGCGAACAACACGAGCACACGCAGCACGCAGCAGAGACTCCACACTATGCTTCTCTAGGAGCTTTGCAAAAAATGCAGGCCAGTAAGACTCCAACTGGACATTTGCAGCCTTCACAAGAGTGGCTATTTTCTTCAAAGGCGCAGCGCTGCTACTGGCGTATCACAGGCAGGAGGGCTTCAAGACCACCACACTTCTTAGCGCATACTGTTGCGCAGCCTTGAGCTGGGTGTTTGCAGAACAACACGACCAGAGCAACTAGTTAAACTAGCTACACGACCAGAACAACACGACCAAAGCAGTCACAGACATAATACCTAGCACACAAAAAAAAAAGGCATTAAAAAAAGAAGAAGAAGAGAAGATGGTGATTACACTAGCATCATGGAGCTTTGCAGCTCTCAGCCTTTGTCAGAAAATTGCAGCTTTCAGTCAGCAATTGTGAGTGTTGCATGAGATTAAGAATAAGTGTGAGAGGGAGAAAGAACAACATTCAATCACCTTTTGATTAAACCCTATTCTCATTTACATCTCCATCCTCCATCTACTTTACATCTTAACCCTTCATTCCTTTTTCACATTAGCCCATCTTGCCCATACATTTCCTATTAGATCCCCTTGGCCATTTACACTCCAACCCTTGATCTTTTGACCATCCTACACCCCCAACCTTTGGATTCTTTGGCCATTCTACATTTTGACCCTTGCCACACCTTGTTTGTGCTAGTGGTAGCTCCCACGCATGTTAGTATACCATTGAGTTAGAGGTGTTCACATGCGGTGATGGAGTTCATCATCATGCCTTGAGTTTGTGGGGATAGTTCGTGTGTAGTGTGGGCATATTGGGTGATTATTCACACGTGTGAGGTATATTACACACGTTAGTGATTCTATTTGGGGTTGTTCACATGTTTTGAGCCTCGTGGAGGTGGTTCGTGTGCCATGTGATCGATTTGGTGTATTTTTTTGGCATTCACGTGCACACTTTGGATCGTTTTAGTACATTTTGGGCATTCACGTGCACACTTTGGGCCATTTTAGTGTATTTTGGGTGTTCACGTGTACATTTGAGGCCATTTGGTGTAATTTTGACTTTCACACGTGCATCTTAGCCCTTTTCATGCACTGTTGGTCATTTTGAGCACATTGGTGCTTTTCCACATGCAGTGTGGGATTCTTGAGCACATTTAGTGGTGTTTCCACACTTTCGGGCTTTGGCAGGATGACACAAGTTTCCATTACTACTTCTACCCCACCTATGATCGCCGTGCTACCCACCATCTTCGTCCTTCGTCGACATCACTATGTTTCCATCCTAGATCTTGATCGTACGATATCTGCTCATACCCTATTACTCTTGCTTAATGACCATTATCTTGATTTACCATTTTAGGTGAGGAGTTACATATCACTTGCCGAGTTCATACATACATTTGGCACATCGCGGCTCTCTGGATCCTTCCTCACCGACATCATGCTATGATGACACAGCATATTCATGTCACATATGGATGTTTGAGCTTCAGATGTTATTGCTTGCCTAGCGAGTGTAGACATTTATTTGATGGTGAGGATGTTTGTGCTATATGGTCTAGACATTCTACACATGGTGATTTTGTTGAGGATCTATGTGGATATCTTTACATGGATGGTTCGGCATTGATTGCATGGGAGGATGTATATAGGGATTTAATTGAGCTCCCTTCAGTTGTGAGAGAAGAGATGATTATATACCTGAGGATGGGTATCATTATGACGTGCATTCAGTGGATGATGAGGAGGATGGTGATGATGATCATCATGTTGATGATGATATTGATGTTGTTACTTGTACACATGGTCATGGTCATACACATACATGTGCTGACATTGATGTATCACATCCACATACCTATGATGATGTATCGTGCACACACACACATGATGTTATTGATGTATTACACACACATACACATGATGATAGTGATACACGTGCACATGATGCCAATGACACATATGTACATGATGATGTATTATGTGATAGTGAGAGTGAGAGTTATGTGTGTGAGTCAGATCATGTGGGCATGATCTTGTGATGGGAGAGATGGCAGTGAGCATATCGAGCATTACGAGCATCATAGAGCTACCTATCTCTATTTCTAGTGATCATAGATGAATGCAATATTACATAAAGCTCTATGCAATATTGCATAAAGCTTATGCAATAATGCATTAAGAATAAGCTTAATGCATTTATGTTATTCTTAATGCATTAATGCATTAAGAATTAAGCTTAATTCATGAATGCATAATGCAATAAGCTTAATGTTCTATACTTAATGCATGCATAAGTACTAGAGGGAAAATATATGCGAGAAATAACCTCTAACACCCTAAGGTGCAAAAATAACAAAGAGTTTGGTCAATGGGCCTAACTCTTATTCTTTTTAGAATCTTGTATGTAGTTGATCTTCTTTGTTTGGAGAACATTTCCTTAACCTAGCCAAAGAATTCCTTGAACTAGGCACAAAAAGAAAAACATGAGTAAATGTTTTATTTATAAAAAACTATTATTACAATTAGTTAAGCATTTAAGAGAGCATACAAGCATACAAAAGAACAAGCAATACATTTGAGGTAAATCCCAAACCCTAGCAATTAGTTCACTTAAGAAAAAAGAATAAAGAAAACAAAGAAGATAAAACTATGGTACATACCTTGATATGGCTTTCTTGTTACGCTTGTGGAGATGGGGCCTTTGTTCCTTATGATTAGAGAAGAGGATTTTTTGTGAAGGCGAAGGGTTTTTTTCTGAGAAGGGCTTGTGAAGGTGAGAAGGAGCACTCCTTGTGAAGGTGAGGGAGGGCTTTAGAAGAGAGAAGAAGACAAGGGCTTGTGAATCTGAGGGAGGGCTTGTGAAGGGAGAATAGGAGAAGGGCTTTTAAAGGGCGAAGGGCTTCTAAAGGTGAAGGAGGTCTTGTCAAGGGAGAAAAGAAGAAGGGATTGTGAAGAGAAAGGGAGGAGAAGGGGCTAGGTAGCCATGCTAGGAGAGTATTGACGACATTTGGCATGGATTACAAAAGTATACATGCATGTGTCAATGATTGTGTGCTATTTTGGGGTTCTCACCTCGTGAATAAAATCCAAACCACACTTCCCATTTTCACACTGCCATCTACGTTGAATCATATTTTGGACCAAGCTATATAAAACTCTACTTGGGAATTTTATTGTTTCTCAATAGTTTAAGTGCATGCACAATTGTCTTCCAAATCATGTGTGGCAGATCTCTTCATTTGGGACTTGAGGTCACACATTTATACATTTTCTACGAGGACCCGACTGGTAAACATTGCAGTGTTGTCGGTACTTGATATATATTTCTTAATGTCGACTATTGTAAAACCTTTGAACATATTTGACCAATTTGGTTATATGTGTTACTAATTACTTGTGTATTGCCTTGAGTGAAGCGAAACAATTAACTTTTATGTCAAGATTCAATACCATTTTTTGTGCACTGTAGATCTTGCGGTTATTGTTCCAAGTGTACCTCACCTCGTGAATAAAATCCAAACCACACTTTCCATTTTCACACTGCCATCTACGTTGAATCATATTTCGACCACGCTAAATAAAACTCTACTTGTGAATTTTATTGTTTCTCAATAGTTTAAGTGCATGCATAATTTTCCAAGCAATTACAAATCATGTGTGGCACAACTCTTCATTTGGGACTTGAGTTTACAAGACTTGTAAGCTCTGGGTCTATTTTCTTGGATTAGGACACTTCTGATAGAAAAAACATTGGCATTAGAATCCACTTCAAAAAAAATTCCCATTCTACAAGTGCCTTGACCTTAGGAGTGTGAGTTGAAATCCCATCCTTGGTCACAATGAGGGCTAGAATGAAACCCAACTACTCAATCATATCCATGAAAAAGATACATTTGCTCTTTTTGGAGAAGAGTTTGTGCCTCCTTTAAGATTCCAAGTACGTCTTGGACATGTTTCTCATGATCCCTTGCATTCTTAAAATGGACCAGTTTGTCATCAAAGAAGACAAGAACACATACAACTGTTTTCTGAAGATCTCTATCATCAGATGATTGGAAATGGCAAGAGTGTTTGTTGATAACCTAAAAGACATAATAATGAACTCACAGTGCCCATCCCTCGAGTTAAACATTATCTTAGGGATATCTAGATCTCATAATATGCAGATTTAAGATTGGTCTTTGTGAATAGGTGGGCATCATTAAAGTAGTCTAGGAGTGAGCCCTATGTAAGTAGTTGAAGAGTTCATTGATTCTTGGAATGGGGGATACTTAGTCTTGATCCTCTGCTGCTATACTTGTTCAGACCTCTATAGTCAAAACCAAGTCTCAAGGTCCCATCCTTCTTGTTTTAAAAAGTATTTGCACATTCTCGAAGATACACTCATTAGAATGAAACACCTTGATTTAGAAACTACTTAATTTTCTCCTTGAAAAGTTTAAAAGCACCACTAGCACAAGACTAACCAAATGGAGTGCACTGACCTTTCTCTTATCATGGGGAACTAGGATGCTTATACGCCTTGTTGTAGCAAGCTAGCACATGAGAGGCGTTGTCACCATGTGAGTTATCTATGATGAGCTTTGGACTCCCATGGCTTGAAGATCTCCAAGGTAGAATCAAGATAATAACCCTCTCCTTGCACACACCCTCACACTCTCACTAGCATCAATGGCGAGCTATAGGAGAAATAAAATGACACATGCACTCTCACATTGTTAAGACTAAGTGCTAGCAAAGAGGGAACCAATCATCTTTACTCTCCCCAACATGTCGTGGGGGGGACCTTTTCGATGGACGAACTTGTGTAGCGTACTCATATGTATGTTTTTTTGGGTCCATTTGACTCGGTGATTTTTAGCATCTACATTTACTGTTGAAAAGTGGAAAATACTTAGAGGATAAAGATTAAGTTTGGTCACAATTTAGAAATTTTAGAGATGTACATTTTTGGTCAAATTTTTGGCTTTTTATGCATGTTTTGTGGTGTCATTTGTAAGCGATTTCTACTCTATACTTAACCATGTTAGATAATTTATAAGAGGGACATAGTGATTAGTTTAGCTTAAAGGAAACTCATATGGGGGTTTACATAGTAAATATAATCGCAAAGGGGTACCCGAAATAGGGCCCGGACACCAAATTGACCGTTACTTTTCAGTAACGGTCTCGTATGAGGGAGTAGAAAAGTTTATTTCTCAAAGAGAAGTATTAAAGAAAGTTAGTTCATAAAAAGAAGAGCAAAGTCCGTGTTCGGATAATTTGGAGATTCTGCACGGGGTGGCCGGTATTCGCACGAAACGAATCCGACACCACTTTCGAGTGATTTGGTTTAAGATCGTGTTTTTAGAAGGGATTTCTATCTTTATCCTTATCGTGCATGATAATATACTAATTCTTGTTTATTGAAAATATTTTCTTTTTCTGACATATGATGTGATTTTTCTCTAACTCTAGAGAAATTTTATGCATAGATCATGGAATAGAATATTGGTATGTTTCAATTGGTATTAGAGCCTAGGTTGGGCAATCCGCACTTGATTGCGGATATCGTAGGTCTTCGATGACTAATATTATTATCAATTTTTTTGATACAACTAGGATTTTCTTTCTCTTGAGAATTGTTTTGCAATTTGCGGTATAGTCACAAGATGGCTGCACATCAAACAAATTTAGTAGTCAACAAAAGGCAAGAAGAGGATCTTTTACAAGGATTATTGCATGTGTGTGTAACTCCAGAGGAAGTTATTATACTTATAGACAGGAATCAAGAATTGGAGGAAAGAATGAGAGCCATGTGCACTCGAGCCTCCATGAATTTGAATGAAGAAGACAGAGATGACTGAGAAGATGGAGAGATGGAAGATCGTCCTAATTTTGATGATAGATAGGGTCCACGAGAAGGGCAAGGATCAAGAAATTTTGATAAGCAGCAAGAAGAACCTGGTGAAGTTCTCCTAAGCTCTCAACCAAGAGTTGTTACCTATGAGCTGCAGGTTACAGTACAAGCCATGAAAACTGCTATGGGCAAAGGATTTAAATCGGGACATGTAGATGATTTTGCCATCAAACAAGCCAGGAAGAAAATTTCACTACCAACCTTAAATAGACAAGGGAAGAGGAGTAAAGAAGCGGAAGCATGTATTGAGAAACTTGAAGATTGTTTTCAAACATGTAACAAAGACGAGAATACTTCTTCCTAATTTGGTTCAAGATCATGTTTTTAGGAGTGATTTCTATCTTTATCATTTGTCATTCATGATAATCTACTAATTCTTGTGGGATTTGGTTTTTTGGCTTCTTCCAGATCCTTGAGATGATCTCTGTGCAGGATAGCGAGAGAGAGAGAGAGAGAGAGAGAGAGAGAGAGAGAGAGAGAGAGAGAGAGAGAGAGAGAGAGAGAGAGATTTTTAGATTTGGGTCAGCCGTCATTAGACAAGGAAAGCTTGATAAAGCACGCGATTTATGCCCTCTCGGAGCCATGTGGTAAAACCCAGAGAGGACGAGATTTAGAAGAGGCATACCTAGGATAGCCGCGATGTCCAGCGTGGAGGTTGGGGGTGGACGGGCATAAGAGAAAAGCCCTAGATTGGCTAGATCTTTTTGTTGGTGATTCTCTCTGTAATTTTGAGATTTTATATTGGCGATGATTATGTTACTTTGGATTGTCAATGATTATAGTTTATTGAAAATCTCTTTGTTTTCTGAAGTATGATGTGATTTTTTTGTAACTCTTGAGAAATTTATGTGCATAGATCATGGAACAAAATATGGGTACGTTTTACTTATAACCCTTGAGGTCTCCAAATTTAACAGCATTATGGGTATCTTGCCATTCTCCTTCTCTTGCGAGCATTATCACACCATTGCATTTTACCATGTGCACTACTCCCTCCTCTCACATCAAATCACTCACACACACACAGTAGAATACATTAAAGAGAAGATTAGAGAGAGGTGTAGCAAGAGGAAAAGATCAATTGCACAATGGGAGAGTTTCCTTGCATTATGAGATAAATTGGCTTATATACATGGCCATAAGTGTTGACAAACACTTAAAATATGGTCAAAGAGGTGCCCAAAGATTCTTTTTGGCCTATTTATTATATATAGCTTCATTTCATAATACATTGATGCATTATAACACTAGGAATCACATCCTAGCTCACTACCACATGCTCTTGGAGGGAAAAACACCATTAATTATCCATCCGTCCTTTATGGGCACCATTCCCATACATAATATGTCTAAATGCTCTAAATATAGGTTAGCCAATACTACAAAGGGAATACTGACATGGACCATGCATCACTTTTTAGGTTATGGTGGCGAGTTCTTAGGTAAATTTTGTATACAAATATATATATATATATATATATATATATATCTTGGTTGACCACCTCCAAAAATGAAGGCTAGGAAACTGGTTGGAATCATGTCTCTATCAGAAAATAGAAGAAGAAGAAGAATGGTGAGAAAACTAAAGAAGAAGATTGTGAGTGCGAGAGCAAGTTGTTCATGACAGTGAGAGTGCGAGTGAGATAGCTCGAGGGTATGGTCGGGTGGTTTGAGCTCTTTCTTTCAAGAGTGCTTCATATAAAATTGTTGTAAGAACTTTCGTGATTATATACAAAGTTATTCTCTTTCTACCCCAAAAATTTGTGCAAATTCTATTCTCTTTGAATTGTATTGTTATTTTTGAGCCAAAGCCTCACAATGGCACATTTACAACATGGACAATTGGATAAGTAGTCTCATCCCTTGTTTTCAACAAAAGCTAGCTTTCCACGATTTTTTATATCCTTGAACCACTCACCATGATTGGTCATTTGGTTTGAAGAACCTGAATCAACATACCATAAATCATCACTGCACATGTCACATAACAAATAACCTTTCGTTGTCCTCATTACTTTTGCTACAAGATGCATAGTTATTTTACTGCACTTTTCCATTTCTCATGTCATTTTGCTTCTTATAGTAATCTGCCTGCAAATGCCTAGCTTTTCCATAATAAAAATAGCCTCATGTATCATTTTTCTACCTTTACCGATTTCCCACGAGCTCTTTGAGTCCCCTTACCTCTCAACTGGCCTCTTCTGGCCTATGTGTTGTTTGTGATTCATGGGACTGTTGTTGTTGACCACAATTTTGATTACATATTGTAACATACCTCCGAGATTAGCCAAGTTATGATTAAAGATAATCCCAAGTTTTGGATGCTACATATTTCAGTAATGAATTCTAGTAGTTTTTCAGCATGAAAAATTCTAAGTGTTAAAATTAAGTAAAAATTCAAGATTGAATTTTCAATTAGTTACTATACTCAAAGGAAGCCTTTGAGCGTGTAGATAGACATGAAAATCCAAATTTAATAAAAAATTAAACCATGACCTATTTTTGGAGTCGATTTTCACATACATATGATTTTGGGGTTGCAGACGGCACATGTTTTGGTAATTTTAAGTACCCACATGACTATCTTCTAATAGGTATGCATGAAGTTATACCTATTGCAAGTTGTAACCCTAACAACAAATCTGAGAGGCTTGCTAAATCTACAAAAAGCTCTTCCACAACTTCTAGAGAGTAGACATGGATTCCCAATAAATCAAGACATCAGCAAATATATCAAGAAAGTACACAAACTCACTTTTTATTATGTTTCTTCCAATTCTTTTGATATGAAATAAATAAATTGATAAGTGTATATGAGAGAATCTGAGCCGATATAGGACATACTTAACGAATAGTAATTCTTAACTTTCTTAATTATACATGATCATCCTGGTCTATGAGACTCATAGACTCATAGAATAAAAACTTTTGGTGGGGTAAAGAATTAGAAGATAGAATATTTGACTAGTTGGTGACTAAACTTTAGGTATAGCCTTCATTAGGGATTGTTTTGTGAAGCATTTATCTTTTTGTCATTTTAGAATTAGATTTTGACATAAAGACAAAAGTTTTAAATGGCAGAAAATCTACAAGAGTGTAAGAGGTGCCAGAAAGCTAAATCACGCACAAGATGTCTAATCTGCACACTATACTCTATATACAAAACGCGGGGTGAGTTGTCTATGTCAAGGGCCAAAATAGTCAAATAATAGGACTAATTACCCAATCCAAAAGCACCACATGGATTTTCTCAGGGATAGCACCTACCCAAGCTTACTAAACAAGGGTTTCCTGTCCGAGAGAAGAAGCACCCTCTAGTATGTCACTACTATTCAAACATGAGATATGACACCATCTGGAAACTTTATAGATTTCAATAACAATCTGATCGGAGTTTATAGTTTCTCCATGGGCCTACTAGGAAAAATCATAATCTCAATTGGCCCAGCAAAAACTAACAAACAATGGGTTTTACATGACCTCCGAGTCAATTTTTTGAGAACATTAATATAACATTATTAACATTAATTTCAAGAGCCATTTCTTTTGGGTAATATATTTTTCGTAATTAACATGTATTGCTTATAGTATACCAAATCTAAAATTATGATAATATAAACTATAATGATTGGCAATACGCATTAGACATATGACAACGTCAAGGATATTGTGCTAACTCATACTATTATCTAGTTACTTGTATGTGTAATGAACACAATGTGAGCCTAGCTATTGACTCTTTATAAATACTATTTAGTGTGCAAGCATGATCTCATGGACATAAGTAAACAATATTTATAAAAGTGTAAAGCTTCATGTGTTTGCAAAAAGAAATGTCATATGCTTTGGATTAACCCTTAAGCTAAACACAAAATTTTGAGATATCTTTAAAGTAATATATGTGGTTGTGCAGACCATTTCCAGCATGCTTTCTAGTGAGATAAATTTCCTTCTCAAGTGTGCATTTTTGGCATGTCTTATAAAATTTACAATGGATGGTGGCTAAACATGATCTTATGGACATGAGTGATGTTAAGATACAATATTTATAAGGTATGAATCTTCATGTGTTTGTAAAAATAAATGTCCTACGCTTTGGAGTAACCCTTAGGCTAAACACAAAACACTTGAGAGATCTTTCAAGTGATACATGTGCCCATGCGGGCCATTTCCTACATGTTTTTTAGTGAGAGCAATTTCCTTCTTAAGTGTGCATTAATGGCTTGTCTAGTTACAAGAAAAACAATGGACGGTGGCTAATCATATCTACATTATGATCAAGTTTAAATCTATGAGTTACAACTTAGCCCTTCTTATGTAAGAGAGATATGGCCATTGTGCCATTTCTTTTGTGTAATATATTTTCCCTAATTAATGTATTGCTTATAGTACACCAAATATATATACAAGATAATATAAGCCATAATGATTGGGAATGCACATGACATTTGATAGCATCAAGGATATTGTATAATCTCATACTATTTTCTAGTTACTTGTATGTGCAATGAACACAATGCAAGCCTAGATAATGACTCTTTATAAAAATTATTAGTGCTGGGCGAACATGATCTCATGAACATAGGTGATGTTAAATAAACAATATTTGTAAAAGTATGAAGCTTCATGTGTTTGCAAAAAAAAATGCCATATGCTTTGGAGTAACCCTTAAGCTAAACACAAACTTTTGAGAGATATTTAAAGTAATATATGTGGTCTTGACATACATAAATATTACGTCATTGTTTTATTTATACTTGAAAGTTGAAATTGAGAATGTTTATTTATACTTGAAAGTTGAAATTGAGAATGGTTACAAACTTGCCATGTCTAATGTATTGTGGGTTAGGAGCCGAAAAGTTATTTCTCTTGTTTTTAATCATGGGTATAGAGAAATGTACTAAGTTTAGGCCTAGAGGTTATTTTAGTAATTATTTGAAGGTATGGGCTTGGGGCCATATCTCTCTGGCTATGGTGATATGGCCCTATAGAAGCCATATCATTTCATGATATGGCTTAAGGCTGGGCTCAAAGCCTAGCTCAAGCTAGGTAGTCACATCTCATAGGAAATGTCTATAGAGCCATAATATTATATCATCTAGAGATTGATAGCTCATATCTATAGAGATGGATTTTAATAAATGAGCTAGGGCCATATAATTGTTTGCGCCGGTGAGAAGCTCAAGATGTGGATTAAATGCCAATAGGCAAAATCTCTTTGACATGCTAGAACAAATATGTCTTTAGAACCACAGATTATGCTTCTAGCTTATCTAGTGGCTTCTAACGGTATGTAGGTATTGCGTTGGGGGGAAAATGGCTATAAGTCCATATCTTTTTTAGAGGTTTGTAGCTCACGGTACAAAGATATGGCCAAAGAGAAATATCACTTAAAGATATGACCCAAAGAGCAATGTCTCCTCATCCACTAGTGAAATATTTCTTCAAACCCACATTAAAAACTTTAAGTCTTAGAGGTGGGTAGATCATGCCATATGGATATGGCCATTAAACAATATCATTTGGATACACTACAAGAGGCATGGCCATTATCCATGCCTTTTTTAACGCTTTAGAACTAAGCTTAAAATCCCCTAAACGTCGAAATACCCGCCGAAAAAAGCATCGAAATAGAAACAGACGCCAAAATAAGCGTCGAAACAAGAGTCAAAAAAAGTAATTTTGCCACACATTTTTCCACCCCTTTTTGAAGATTATTTTGACTAACATTCTGACTACTATTTCGACTAGTATCATTTAAACGCTGTTTTCGACGGATGCAGGAAACTTTCGACGCATGAAGGTATTAATTTTTTTTTGGCATAATGGTGCATCCAGCTGTAGTCTTGTAACTGGATGCACCATTATGCCAAATTTATAGAGTACCAAAGGCAATTGTACTCTGATGTAAAGAACGAAGTGAATTTGTTGAAAAAGTTAGAGAGAGTGCCATAATGTTTTCGACATTACAAAGTAGGTACACAATTCACACAAGTGCAAACAATGGCTAAATTATATTGCAAGATGTGAAATTTACATATCAAGGTCTGACGAGATAAGTCAAAATTGAAATTTACATATCAAGCTCTGACAAGATAAGCCAAAATTTGCATACAATCCATACAAGATCAAACAAAGATGTGAGCTGACTGAAATGTGTATGTACAAGGGAAAATACTTGGGCAAGGCCACTATATGCGGAGCCCTCACTGAGGATCAGGCATTGGTCCTTGCAAAAACCATACAAGATGCTTTTTTTGGTATACCAAAACAACAATCTAACATGACAAGGCAAAGCAAGTATACAAATCATAAGGTGGTTAAGGCTTGCTACACTTACCATACCTAGAATGCACCCCCAACTGAGGTTGGTGCCTTCTCGCTCAAGCTTGTCCAAAAGAAAGTATGTGTTATGGCGGCGGCAAGCAATGTCCTCTTCTCCCGTTGCCGGCCGACCAACCACTTGATTCTAAAAGTACCAAAACAACAAGATAAGCATTGATACTTACAAAGTAGAGATAACATCAAATGAAACATACAAGATAAATGTTGATACTTACAAAGTAGACATGGAATGCATCCCAACTGCCGCTTCCAAGGTGAGAGCTTCCTACGCTCTTGATTTCGGCTTTGGCTGCATCCTCTTGTTGCTTGTAGCGTTGGGGATTTTGAGCATGCTTTTGCTTCTCCTCATTCCAATCCTCGGTGCTCATGTACCAAGGCTTCTCACCCCCTACCTTCACTCTCCTAGTCACATCTCCCTGCCAATGTTTCATGACGTCCACCATGTGGTCCTTTATCCACCTTATGGGGACGACATCACTACTGTCCGCCGGCTTGTACTCATCCTTGATTTGATTTATGACTCTATCTTTCTTGTCTTTATCCAACTTTGGCCATAAAGTCATAACGTCATTTCCAAAGACAATGTGGCAAAGCTCACGGATGCGGCTCTTTATCTCTTGCCCGACATTATCCAAAACCACATTGCCACCATTGACAATTTTCCAAAATCACATTGCCATTGACAATTGTGTAAAATTTTTCTCCATTGGCGGGTGTGGTCTATGTGTCGAAACGTCACGCGATGATCGCGAGCCTGGATTGCTTCTGGCGCTAGATGGAGAAGGACGCTCACAGGGTCGTAGACCCATCCGTGCCCCCACTTGGACAACAACCGCCTCCACCTCCCACTACTCGACCATTGTCCTCTCCGAGTGGACAAGCCACCTGAGAGGGAGGGGTTCTAGCGGCTCTTTGTGGGGTTTGTACATGTGAACTAGGGTTAGCGGTGGTGGTGCCCGATGGTGCAGCTGAAGTGCCTGCCCCTCTCCCAAAATATTGTTGTGCCCTCGCTCTTTGCTCCGGAATGGCTTGTGCTAAAAAGCCCATAAATTGGTCACGCGCGACATGGCATATGGAGATAAGGATGGAGAGTAAGCCGGTGCCTCATCTGGAGTGGGAGACATGTTTCTACACACACATAACAAAGCCCACATAGACACTTTAATAAGAGCATACACATGAATTATCCCTCAACATTCATTCATTTATGCATGAGGCCTTATGCATAAAGCCTATAAATGAAGCTATGGATGAGGCTTATGCTTATGCAAAAAGCATGCATAAGGTCTTATGCATAAAGCTATACATGAGGCTTATGCATAAAGCATGAATGAGCATTATGCACACAACATTATGCATAATGCTTATGCGCAAATCTACAAAAAAAATCCCCAGCACCCAAGGGTGCAATAATAATAGAGGAAAGCACTTACCTCTTTTTCGTGATGTTGAAAGAGAGGACTAGAGGACCTACAAAACCAACAAAAGTGTGAAGAAAGGATTAGTAACGCATACATACAAAAGCTTATGCAAGCCTTATGCAAGCTATGCTAAAGCTTATGCATAAAGCATGCATGAGGCCTTATGCATAAAGCTATGCAGGAGGCCTTATACATAAGCTTATGCATGAGGCTTATGCATAAAACACGTGCAAGCCGCCACGCTACCCTAAACTAAACCATACCCCGGCACTATGCATTAAGCATGCATGCATAGAGCTTAATGCATGCATAGATTAAGCTCTATGCATATAGCTTCATGCATGCATAGATAGAGCTTAAAGCATGCATAGATTAAGCTCTATGCATAGAGCTTAATGCATGCATATATCTTTATGCATTAGGAATGCATGCATAGAGCTTAATCTATGCATTAAGCTATACAAATAGAGCTTAATGCATAGATTTATCTCTATGATTAGAGCTCTATGCATGTGCATTAAGCTGTATGCATAGAGGACCTACAAAACAAACCCCTCTTTTTAGTTGATAAAAATAGAGAAAAGAGAGGATTAAAAGATAGGAAAGAGAGGAAAGCACTCACCTTTTTGGTGATGTTGAAAGAGAAGATAAGAAGACCTACAAAACCAACAAAAGGCTGAGGAAAGGATTAGTAATGTATACATACAAAAGCCCTAAGAACCTAATGCATACATACAAAATCAGAAAGAGAGAAAAAAAACTACCTCTTTTTGGTGAAGTTGAAAGAGATGATTAGAAGACCTACAAAACAAAATAAAAAGTTGAGAAAAGAATTAGTAATACAAAACCTTAAAAGTGTGAATAGGATGGATACACAAGGAGGTTTATCCTTCAATACACACACACTAATTTAACATCCAAGAGAGGAGAGGAGAGGGGAGGGGAGGGGAGGGGAGGGAGGGAGGGCAAAGAAGGAGGTGGAGAAGAGCTTAGGAGAGAGAAAGAACTTGCAAAACAAATGAGAAAACAAAAAAATATGAAAATTATTCATAATTACACACAGACATTTTACATCACATGTACATGTAACCAAGAGGAGATTGGAGTGAGGGAAAAGGAGGCATACCCTAGTAAGGAAGCAAGACACACGCGCACGAAAAAAATTTACAGAAAAAGAGAGGTTATGTTTTACCGTAAAAACCTGCGCCGTCCATATATGCATCGAAATAAGCATGGAAAAAAGTGTCGAAATAAGAGTGGAAAAAAACGTCAAAAAATACATGAGAAATAGCGTGGAAATAATAGAACAACTTTGCTCAAGTGAAAATTTTGTGATTCGCATTATTTCACATCCGTTTAGTGACTCCAAAGTGGTTTTGTGCTAAAAATGTGCCTAGATTTTTGTGTCTCGAGACATTTGAGATCCTTAATGGAGGCCAAATATAAAGATTTAGCCTTGGACGAACACATACAAAGTCGAAGAGGAGGATGGAATGTTCGAGATGAGCTAATGAACATCCTCATCAGGTCACCGAGGCGAGAGTGGCGCACCATGAGAAAGGGTTATTTTCCTAGTGTTAAAAAAAAGCACAATCTCATGAGAATGATGACCACATGTGAAGAAAGCTTCTTGAATATACTTTTTCCAAAAAAAGGACTACATCGCCAAAAATAAGGCATGTAGTTTGAGAAAGATCAAGAAATGGCTACCTTTGGCTTCCCGCCGCTATGAAGAAGAGGAAGACATAGAAAACTAAAGAAGAAGAAGATTGTGAGTGCCAGTGAGAGTGAGAGTGAGAGTGGTTGTGCCAGTGTGAGTGCGAGTTGCTCATGAGAGTGATAGTGCCAGTGAGATAGCTCGGGGGTGGTCGGTTAGTTCGAACTCTTTCTTCCAAGAGTTCTTCATATCTAATTGTTGCAAGAACTTTCTTGATTATATACAGAGTTGTTCTCTTTCTACTTCGAGAATTCATGAAAAATCTATTTTCTTTGAATTGTATTGTGATTTTTGAGCCGAAGCCTCACAAGAAGAAGCACAAAATGTGATCCCAATATCACAGCACCAAATGTATTCTAATACAAGTAAATATGGACTAGATCAAGACTGGCAAATTGAGCAATTGTTCAATGAATTAGGGTGACCTTGGTCCAACATCTATCACATCTTCCATCAAATACATACATGTTAATTGGTCTATCTCAAGATCCATATATCCCATTGCAAGATCAACAAAGGATATATATCGCACCTAGCAACACACTGAAGATCATCTCACCATCATCAATATTATGCTCAAATTCAATTCCTTTCTTATTATATGGATAAGGATACCTTAATCTTTATTAGTTGGTGGTATCTCGCATTCTTCATATTGTACTTGACACTCCACATTTTCATTTTCTACTACCACGTCCTCTGTGAGCTCTTTGACATCCCGGTCTTGAAAAATAATCTTTGAATGAGGAGTGACCTGTATGATATGACCCATTTCTTGTTATTTATATCCACATAAAACACCACCTTGTGAGAAGAAACACATCAAGTGTAAATTAAACATGAATAAGGATGATCTAATAAAAGCTTATGGTTAGACTTTACATGTTCACAATAGTGAGGTAGCACAAATGTTTCCCTCTCTTTTTACCAAAGCTTTGTGGAATCGATCTCGCCATAAATCCATTTGGATACCTTTTCACGGTTGCTTGAGTGCCTCCACACACATCCTAGAACCACTTCACATACAATATAAAAAATTGGAATGTCCTGAATCCAACATTTAGGATGTTCTGAATCATGCCAAAATAATCAAGCATTCCTTCCCTTTTTTTATCATATCCCCACAATATTGGGTATTTCTCTTTGTATCTATATTTTTACTAGAGAAATGTCTTCCTTCGAGCAACATGGAATTGCATACTTTATGCTACCAGCAACACTAAATGATATATATTTATGATATTGAATAGCCATATTATCGGATTCTACTTGAATTAAAAAAAGAGAAAGTAGAGACTCTTCTTTTATCACCATCTCTTCATGTTCTTCCACCTTTTCCATTTCTTCATGAATCCAATCAATATTATAATCTTTTTGAAGTGATGAAAGCCATGGAAAAAATGACAAGCCTCGAAAACATCCTAAAGGCTTTTCTCTCTTCATATTAGTTTCTCCTCAACTCTTCTTACCTTGCCACCCACCTCTTCATAACTTCACTATTGACAATACAAAATGTACTCACCCTATTCAACATTGATGTGTCCAATATCCTTGCTCTTCCCTTGCCTTGTGGTACATGGAAAATTATGTGCTTTTCTTTCTCGTTACTCCACAATTGTGGAATTGTGGGATCCATTCAAGAGAGATACTTTAAAATGTGGACATATGCTTCTAACACTAATCAATCCTCTACCACGCTTCCTTCTAGCCTAGCTCCTTACCTAACAAAAAACTTTAAGGTCTTCAACAAACACTCAAGGAGGAACATCCACCAAGCATGCACAACACCGCACACTAACACTTCATCTATCAAGTGTACGAGATGAAATTAACTAATGAGGATAGTTCTTGGGAGGTTTTTCTCTATCATGCACACAACCTCCGCCGGCATTACTTAGGTTGCATCAATAGTGGATGGATGGATCTCCTTCGAACTTATGTACGTAGGATGGACTTGAGTCTATTTAATTAGCATTACATGTCTTAAAAACTAGCACAACAATAAAATGAAGCCACATTAAAATTTTAGGTTTTCATACATTACCACCACCTCCATTTTGTAGATGGCCTCGAGAACTTTTTGATCTCCACACCCGCTAATGCATATGGGAAGAATGAACTATTTAACACAAAACATTGCAATCAATGTAGAGTAATTACATTGAAAGATCATCATGAAGCTTATGTAAGTAAATTAAACATATGTAAAACCTCTTGTACCAATCATATGTTTTTATAAGACCATACAATTTAGTTTCTCCTTTCTTCTTTGTTTGTTTTAATGACCCCTTTAAAGAATGCATGACACCCATAGGGGTACGAAAGGAGGAAATTTGATCCTTCACTCACTTCTCCTCATTATTTTTTAAGATCCTAGGTGCTTTAGGTAAAATTACTTTCCCATTGTCTTGAACTATTCTCCAAATATTGGGGAGACATTCAATCAATCTCAAGTACTCCCAAACCGCTAAAGAATCTCTCTTGCTATTTCTGTGGTACCAAATATTCAATGCTACATTTTTTAGGATATGCATTGGATCTAGAAGATGACTAATTCTTAGCTTTGTCCAATTTGGGAGACAAAATAAGATTGAGTACCTTATCATTCCCAGTGGTGGCATGTGGGATGATTCTCTCCATAATACTTTCTAACATCCTACTCTTAGAGGATATGGGGGGACTCCTTTTGTAGATGGAACAAACTTATCATGAATCAAATAGAAAAAATCGATGATGGTCGTCATACACGACCTTGTTGAGATGCGTAGGCCATGATGTAACAAGTGATGGTCCATAAATTAGATAAGCATTGAGATTGGATATTGTGAGTCCTAATTATGCACAATGCACAAATAAAATATATTTAGAGACAACTCATATTTCATAAATCAAATCAAATGAAAGGTGATTGAGAATGGAAAAAATACCATATTACTCTCCATATCCTAAAAAGTCATGCATTGTCCACATTAAAAATTCCTTCACCTTCATGCTATTTTGTGTAAGCAGCCAAGACACATCACGCACTTGGATGCCCTGCTATAGTGTCTCAAGCTCCTCGATCAAAGGTTCAAGGTACACATCCATGTTCTTGACCTTGTGCTTGCTATTCACGAGAAGATCTAGCATCACACGACACTTCTTTATTGACTTCCAAGGAGGGAGATAATAGTTCATGACTACTACTCGCCATGTGGTCCATGATGTTGATTTGAGACAAAATGGATTGAATTCATCCATTCCTAATACAACTCATAAGTGATGCGGCTTTTCTTTAAATTCTAGCCACTTCTCTCCTATGTGTTGACATGCTGGTGAATCTTTAGCGACCCTCATTGTGTCATCGGTTGAACAATTATGTGCATGCCATGTCATGAGTTTGGCATAGACTTGCACCGTAAAATGTGTTAAATCGGGGGGATAATAAGAAAATGCCTCAACTCCTTTTCAGGAATCATTGTACCTTAAAGATGACTTTGATAATGAGACTCTCCACATTTTGGACATTGAGTTGCATCTTTATGAGAACCCCAAAATAGCACACAGTCATTGACACATGCATGTATACTTTTGTAATCCATGCCAAACATCGTCATCAATACTCTCCTAGCATGGCTACCTAGCCCCTTCTCCTCCCTTTCTCTTCACAATCCCTTCTTCTTTTCTCCCTTGACAAGACTTCCTTCGTCCTTTACAAGCCCTTCTCCTATTCTCCTTCACAAGCCCTCCCTCAGATTCACAAGCCCTTGTCTTCTTCTCTCTTCTCAAGCCCTCCCTCACCTTCACAAGGAGCCCTCCTTCTCACCTTCACAAGCCCTTCTCAGAAAAAAACCCTTCGCCTTCACAAAAAATCCTCTTCTCTATTCATAAGGAACAAAGGCCCCATCTCCACAAGCATAACAAGAAAGCCATATCAAGGTATGTACCATAGTCTTATCTTCTTTGTTTTCTTTATTCTTTTTTCTTAAGTGAACTAATTGCTAGGGTTTGGGATTTACCTCAAATGTATTGCTTGTTCTTTTGTATGCTTGTATGCTCTCTTAAATGCTTAACTAATTGTAATAATAGTTTTTTATAAATGAAACCTTTACTCATGTTTTTCTTTTTGTGCCTAGTTCAAGGCATTCTTTGGCTAGGTTAAGGAAATGTTCTCCAAAGAAGATTAACTACATACAAGATTCTAAAAAGAATAAGAGTTAGGCCCATTGACCAAACTCTTTGTTATTTTTAAACCTTAGGGTGTCCGAGATTATTTCTTGCATATATTTTCCCTCTAGTACTTATGCATGCATTAAGTATAGAACATTAAGCTTATTGCATTATGTATTCATGAATTAAGCTTAATTCTTAATGCATTAATGCATTAAGAATAACATAAATACATTAAGCTTATTATTAATGCATTATTGCATAAGCTTTATGTAATATTGCATTCATAAGCTTATGCATTCATGCATTAAGCTTATGCTTATGTATTATTGTATAAAGCTTAATTCATAATGCATTAAGAAATGCTTAATATATTATTGCATAAGATTTACGTATTATTGCATAAATCTTAATGCATTTTTGCATAAACTATATGTATTATTGCATAAAGCTTAATGCATGAAGAATATGCTTAATGCACTATTACATAAGCTTAATGTATTATTACTTAATGCAAAATGCATTAATGCATTATTTCATAAGCTTTATGCAATAATTCACTAAGCATAAGCCTATGTATTCTTGCATTAAGGTTAATAAATAATGCATTAATGCATAAGATTATACTTAATTCAATATTTCATTAAGCTTATGCTTATGCCTAAGCATTAAGCTTATGCTTATGCTTAATGCTTATGCCTAAGCATTAAGCATAAGATTATGTGTTATTGCATTGAGCATAAGCTTATGTTTTATTTCATTAAGCATAAGCTTACATGTTCTTTTACTAAGCATAAGCATAAGCTTATGTGTTATTTCATTAAGCATAAGCTTATGTATTATTGCATTAATCTTAATGAATAATGCCTTAATGCATTAGAGTTTTATATAGCTTGGTCCAAATATGATTCAACGTAGATGGCAGTGTGAAAATGGAAAGTGTGGTTTGGATTTTATTCACGAGGTGAGGTACACTTGGAACAATAACCACAAGATATACAACGTACAAAAAATGGTATTGAATCTTGACATAAAAGTTAATTGTTTCGCTTCACTGAAGACAATACACAAGTAATTAGTAACACATATAGCCAAATTGGTCAAATATGTTCAAAGGTTCTACAGTAGTCGACATTAAGAAATATATATCAAGTACCGACACACTGCAATGTTTACCAGTCGGGTCCTAGTAGAAAACGTATAAATGTGTGGCCTTTGGAGCGGGAGTGACCATGAGTCGGTTTGGTTCATGACGTTGTGGCAGAAGCTGTGGCAGCTGGCGACCTTCCGACGAACATGCAGAGCACAAGCATGGACTCTACGCGACGTGCGTTCGCGGTTCGCATGCAGCACCAAAAGCAAGAAAGCAAAACCTAGAAGAACAACATTCATATTATTTTTTTCTTCTTCTTCACATTAGTGTGAAAAAGAAGAGTTAGATAGACATGATTCTCGTTCCTCCTCTCTTTGTTCATATGTATGAGATAATAATTAGACATGTGAAGATGATAAAGAATAATAATTAGGTTCTAGGCATGCTCCTTATTACTCCTCTTTTCCTTCACATGTATGGGATAATATTCAAGCATGTGAAGAAAGAAAAGATAAGGAATAAGCAAGCCTACTTTCCTCTTTCCTTGTTAACCTCCATGGTGGCTTTGGTAAAACCAGCTTGTCAGTGACTATCCTTGCCCATGCATTTTTCATGCGTCCGATATCCTTTTGGTCATCCCTTATTACGTGGGTGTCTTTTTTCCCAATTCGATGGTCCCAAATCATTGATGCCACATTCTAATAATTTTGCATTTCCAAAAGATGATTTATTCTTAACTCTGTCGAATATGGTAGAGGATAGAAGATTGAGTACCTTTTCATGCCCACAGGTGTTGTGATGGGAGTCACCCTCCATCTCTCATCCCACTCTCCATCTCTCCACCTAAGGTGAATGCCACATGGCCTCCCACTCTGCACCTCTCACATCACAATTAGAGAAGCCTTTTATGGATCATAATTTGGGTGATTTGGAGGAAGAAATCGATGATGTTCATCAAACACCACTTTCTTTAGTGCATGTGCTTGTTTGGAAACAAGTGATGGATAACAAATTGGACACGCATTATATCGTGCAATTGTGCGATCTCTGAAATTGACATGTAAGAACGTAAAGTCAATAGACATTACAATAAATTAGAGTTATAAATGAATCATTTGTGCATGCTTGGATAAGAATCAATTTATGAGTTTGACATACCTGAGCACTCTGTATAGCCCAAAAAATCAGGCATAGTCCACATCCAAAAACCATTGCATTGCGACATGAAACTAGATGAGAAACATCATGCACCCTTAGGAATCTCCATAATTTCTCAATGTTATCAATCATGGGCTCAAGGTATACATCCATATTCTTTACCTTGTGATTTCTAGGCACAAGAAACGCAAGCATCACATGACCCTTCTTGATGGACCTCCATTGGAGGAATATTGTAATTCACAACAACAATGAGCCATGTGGACCATGATGTAGACTTCAATCCAAATGGGTTCACCCTATCCATACCCAATCCAAGCCATAAATTATGGGGCTCATATTTGCACTATGGCCATCCATCGTGAGTGTGAGTCCAAGCCAATGAGTTCACGGTAATTCTCATCACACCATCAGTTAAATGATGGTTCACATTCCATGTCATTAACTGAGTGATGGATTGACACCAAAAAATATGCTAAATGCGAGGTATAATAGGAAATTGCCTCAATACCTTTTGCAGAATTTTTGGACCCTGTAAATCCTTCCTCTAACTACCCTCTCCACAAATTGGACATTGCTTGACATCGGAAAAGGCACTCCTTAATAGTACACAATCATTACAACATACATGAATTTGAGTGTAATCCATACCAAGCTTGGAAAGTATTCTTTGAGCATAACTTCTTATTGTGGGCATAAAATTATTTGTTGAGAGCATCTTCTTTAATAACCAGACTACGATATTTATATACTATTATTGCTCCATCTATATGTTGTTTGCAAGTGGAGGACTTCCAAGCATGCCTACAAAGTTGAGTACTTGGCACCCTCGTACAAAGGTGTGTTAGCCTCCTTGTGTAACACATCCTCTCTTTCGTGTGTTTCGAAGTTAGGTGCCTCTTCCTCACTGTCACTTTGAAAAAGTGAGTGATCATATCCTCCATGACATCCTCCTCCTCTATCTCATGTGGAGGAAATCCTAGGTAATTCAAATGTATTGAACATGCTCCACTTTCCAAGTTCTTCCTTAAGTTTGCCCAATGACAAAATAATGAGGCATATTCGTGCACAAATGTCCATGCCCAACTCATCCTAACGAACCATATTTAAAAACAACACTCAATATTACATATGGCAAACCATGAGTTTACATTTCAAGGCATAAGTTTATAAACTAACAGAGGAACTCGCTTGCAACATTAAGTTGGCTGGCATTGGTTCAAAAGATCCCCATTTTGTAATATGCTCCACTATCACTCGTCGTTCACGTACATAAACATTCTCACATCTTGCACATGAAAAAGGGAGTTTTCTTCGCAACCAACCACTCTTGACCTCCAATTAATGGTGACCCATCTTTAACCAGATATGTACCAGGCACAAAAAGTGTGCAATTAAAAAACTAAATATGAATACATGCACTAAATCTAGTAGTGTCAATGGTATATGCATAGACTTGCTCTCTGGAATGTACCCAGGGAATGTATAAACGTACCCAAGGAATGTACCCAGGGTCACTATAAATGTCGTTAAAAACACTAATAACACAAAAAACTTAGAAGGGAGTCCATTTAGAGTAGAGTGCACTACAATAATAGAGAAAACCACAAGAGGGAGTCCCCTTCAAGTAGTGTGCACAACAAAGAACAAATTATGAAATCACTTGTGATCTCAAATCTGACAAAATTGTATTAAATCCACAACATAAAATCCATTGATAGTAAATATGTGTCAAAGAGTGGGCTAACAAATAGAGCTATAGCTCATACAATATAAAAAAACAAGTCTCCATTGAGAGAAAATTTTGAAAACTCTTATCAAATGAAAGATGCAAGAACAACGTCGCCCAATGAGCTCCCTTGCCTCTCAATTATGATGATGATTCCAAAGGTTTCCCACATGGAAATAGCTTCGTTCATAGTAATGGCAAAAAAAAAATTTATAGTTGGGACTTGCATGTGAGCCATTAAGAGATTAGTGAGCTTATTGATAGCAGAGGTCGTATAACTTGAAAACGGTAGAGAAATGGGTGCTTGAAATTTGTCAAAGAGTGGGCTAACAAATAGAACTATAGCTCATACAATATAAAAAATAGCAAGTCTCTATTGAGAGAAAAATCTAAAAACTCATATCAAATGAAAGATGCAAGAACAACGTCGTGCAATGAGCTCCCTTGCCTCTCAATGATGATGATGTTTCCAAAGCTTTCCCACATGGAAATAGCTTCGTTTACATTAATGGCAAACAAGTTTTTATAGTTGGGACTTGCATGTGAGCCATTAAGAGATTACTGAGCTTATTGATAGCAGAGGTCATAACATGGAAACGGTAGAGATATGAATGCTTAAAATTTGGCCCATGATTTCATGGCTTGATATTGTTGTAGCTTATCCATGGCTACCTCAAGAACCTCATAAATCTCTTGCATCTAATGTGTGTTTCAAACTTATGGCGCTAGAACATCATTGGATCTTGTGGATTAAGCCATTCTCTACACAACAAAGTTTCAAGAAAAATCACTCGTGCAATTAAAGAGGATGATGATAATGAGAAAACTAGGGGTAAATTTTACAAAATAAACCCACATATTTACACAACAACAACATGCATATTCATTAAAAATTAAGTGTTATCAATTTTTGCACTCATTACTTATATTACAATCATATATTATGAGCATATACTTAACACAAAGTTACAAACCCAAAGCTATACTTTAATTTTAAGAGGTTTCAAATTGACATTGAAAAATTGTGGGTTTCCAACCATACCTTCTTCAAAGATATTTATGAATATCGAGATCCACAAATCTAGCTTGCCAAGTCTATATGAGAAAAATGTTGAGTTTTAAATATAATAAATAGGACTTTATTCAACTTGAGAGTTTAGAAGAAACAACATAAAAGTGATTCCCAATTGTACCTTTGTGTTTTTTGGTGAGACCAGATTCTTTTTGGAGGTTCCTAAAAAAAGGTCTTAGAATTCCTTGGAATTTTTTGCACCTCCTTTGTATCCTGATTATTGACCCAATTGAAGGAGTTGCATCGGCTTCATTTTTATCTATGTCTGGTTCAACTTTGTCAGGAACTTGAATTTGTACATTACTAACATGTTGAGTAGAACCACCACTATTATGAGTTGTATGACTTACATCTTCTAATGATGTGTCATTTGTTGGAACTTGTTGGATTCATCAAGTGTATAGCAACAATAGAAAGTCTACCTTTTTAGGCATGCTTTCTACGCATTTCAAATTCTTATGTGCCCATTCCTTAAAAACTTCTTTGACCATTATATCATAGTCAAGCCATGCTTTTTGAAAGTAGTACAACTTGTACTATTTTATCTTTCTCACTTGCACTTGGAGCCTCTTGTACATTTTTTTCCGTAGATTTCTCATAGTAGCAGAGGTGGCTGTTTCTATTGATTCCTCATTCTCTTGAGCAAGTTTAGTTTTTGTGAAGTTAGATATAAAGAAACCAAGATTAAACGTCCAAAAAAGCTTTAGTAATGTCTAACATATTAAAATAGTGTCACATGTGCTTAACATACATAAAGTTTACTTCATTTAATTTATACTGGAAAGTTGAAATTGAGAATGGTTACAAACTTTACATGTCTAATGTATTGTGGGTAATGAGCCAAAAAGTCATTTCTCTTGTTGGCAATCATGGGTATAGAGAAATGTGTTAAGTTTTGGCCTAGAGGCTATTTCAGTAATTGTTTAAAGATATGGGCGTGGGGTCGTATCTCTCTTGGCTATAGAGATATGGCCCTATAGCCAGTGATATGCCTTGAGGATAGGATCTAGGCCTACCTCAATCAAGGTAGTCACAGCTCATAAGAAATTTCTATAGAGCCATAATATTATATCATCCTATAGATTGGTAGCTCATATCTATAGAGATGGATTTTAATAAATGATATAGGGCTATATCATTATCATAGGTGAGAAGCTTAAGATGTGGATTAAATGGCAATAGGTAAAATCTCTTTTACTACAACAGAATACATTATTAGAGCGACATTTATTTGCAACATTTTAGCAGTGTTTTATGTTACACCACTATAAGCGTCATTATTAGTGTCGCTCATCAATGGCGCTGGATAAACGCCGCTACTATTAACATCATTACTGGAGCCAATAATGGTTACACTTCAATTAATGCCATTATTGGCACCGCTCGAGGTGCTAGTTAAACACCGCTTTAACCGTCACTCAGTGGCATTGTAAAAACATCGCTATAAGCATTGTTATAAGTGCCACACTCAGGACGCTGAGAAAAAAAAAGAGTAATGAATTTTATAGAAATAAAAACTTAAAATAAATTAGAACCCAAAAAGCTTGACAAGCATCCAAATATTTTTGAAATAAAATAACAAAATCGTCAAATAGTTATACGAAATGATCAATGTGTTAATATCTTATGATGATATATATGTAATTTGTACCATCATCAAATCCATCTTGTAATAAATCCATGCATGCCGATTGGTCTATCTCTAAATCCATCATTTCGATGGCTCCTATATCAATACAAAGTCCTATTCCACTGCTTGAAGAAGATGTAGAGGTACTTCAACATCTTGATCTTGAAATATACGTTTATATCAAGAAGCTAGTTGTATTACATTACACCAATTAGGATATCTTTGATCTTGATGAAATACAATCTAAAAGAAAGAGACACAAAATAGTTACAAGAAAATATATACAATGCCTTCCTTCTATTTATAGATCCAGAATAATTGAAAGTCAAGTGTAAACCTATTCACAATGTTGTCGTAGAACATATGTGTCTCTTGAATCTTGCCATAATTTCAGTTCGAAAATGTCGACCTTCTGACCACATTGCATTGTGCACTTTATACTACAACCCAATTAAAATATTTAATATGGCTTATATGTAAGCAGTTTAGTACTCAACATTATCTATCTTGGAAAAACATCTTTACTTACATGGAAGTCTCATCCCCTTGCATACTCCCATTCTTCTCTTGTAATCTCCTCTTCGGTCCTTCCGGCTTGCTCTAGGAAATCTCTAAGCCATTAAATCTTGAAATCCTTTGGAAGAGCCTTTAGGCTAGGTATGCCATGTGCCTTTGTGTTGATCTCTTAAATGCTCTTCTCTCCTCTCTCCTTGTCTTTCTTGCATCTTCATATTTCTCAATCCACTTTTCCATCACAAAAGTGTTAAGAAGACAAAATGTAATGACCTTTTTTTACATGGACTCATCCATATTTCAAATGCATCCTTTTCCATGCAGCACATGTGATACCATTGGTTCATCCTCATCGTTATGCATGAATCTAGGCATAGATGCATCAATTTGTTTCAAATATTCAAAGATGTATACAAGGGACTTTTGCACCAACCATGCTTCCTTCTGGCTTTGCTCTTTTCCTTAGTGCTCAAGAAAGAACATCCACCGGCTATGAACAATGCCACATATAGCCACCTCATCCACCAAATGTACTAGAAGGTGAAATTGAATTATGAGTATGCTTCTTGGAAAGCTTTCTTCAATCATACACACTGCCTCAATTGAGTGAACTCAAACCTTCTCAATGGAATCTGGATGAATCTCCTTTGACTCTATCCACCTATTCAACAAAGGAATAAATACTTAATTAAAGATTAATAGATAATTTAGAAGCTATATGTTATACCAAACGCACAAATCTATAGTTTTGATTGGAACTTACCTTGCCAATCTACCTAATGCATAGATGGCATTCGGAGCTTTCTCTTCTATGCACCCACCAATTGATATTGGAAGTATGAACTAGTGAAATCAATTTTTGAAAATAGTAAAAGATCAATATAGAGTCCACAAAACATAAACCAAAGAGTGCCCAAAAAATAGATATAGTTATGTAGGTACCTGTATCATCTTGAGCCAATCATGTGATTTGGGACCATACAAATGATGCTCGCCTTTCTTTTTTGTTATTGTAAATGCACCCTTTAATGAGTTCATTATAGCATTTGATGTTCAAAAAGATAAAAATTATTTGATTCTTGATATCCTTTTTCTCTTTCCTTTGTTAACCTACATGGCGCCTTTGATAAAACCACCTTGTAGTGATTATCCTTGCCCATGATTTTTTCATGCGTCGGATATCCTTTTGGTCATCCCTTATTGCAAGGGTGTCTTTTTTACCAATTAGATGGTCCCAAATCATTGATGCCACATTCTAAAAAATTTGCATTAAATCCAAAAGATGATTTATTCTTAACTCTATCCAATATGGTAGAGGATAGAAGATTGAGTACCTTTTCATGCCCACAGGTTCTGTGATGGGAGTCACCCTCCATCTCTCGTCCCACTCTCCATCTCTCCACCTTCCCTCCAATGGCATTGCAGGAGGTGAATGCCACATGGCCTCCCACATTGCACCTCTCACATCACAATTAGATGGATCATAATTTGGGTGATTTGGAGGAAGAAATCGATGTTGTTCATCATACACCACTTTCTTTAGTGCATGTGCTTGTTTCGAAACAAGTGATGGACAACAAATTGGACACGCATAATATCCTGCAATTCTGAGATCTCTGAAATTGACATATATGAACTTAAAGTCAAAAGACATTACAATAAATGAGAGTTTTAAATGAATCATTTGTGCATGCTTGGATAAGAATAAATTTATGAGTTTGACGTACCTAAGCACTCCGTATAGCCCAAAAAATCAAGCATAGTTCACATCCAGATACCATTGCATTGCGGCATGAAACTAGATAATAAACATCATGCACCCTTAGGCCTCTCCATAATTCCTCGACATCATTAATCAAGGGCTCAAGTTATACATCCATATTCTTTACCTTGAGTTGAGGACTTCCAAGCATGCCTGCAAAGTTGAGTACTTTGCACCCTCGTACAAAGGTTTGTTAGCCTCCTTGTGTAACACATCCTCTCTTTCCTATGTTTCGAAGTTAAGTGCCTCTTTCTCACCGTCCCTTTGAAAAAGTGAGTGATCATCTCCTCCATGACATCCTCTTTCTCTATCTCATGTGGAGGAAATCCTGGGTCATCCAAATGTATTGAACATGCTCCACTTTCCAAGTTCTTCCTTAAGTTTCCCCCAATGATAGAATAATGAGACATATTGTGTAGTACTCGTGCACAAATGTGCATGCCCAACTCATCCTAAGGAACCATATTTTAAAATGACACTCAACATTACATATGGCAAACCATGAGTTTACATTTCAAGGCATAAGTTTATAAACTAATAGAGGAATTCGCTTGCATTATTAAGTTGGCTAGCATTAGTTCAAAAGATCCCCATCTTGTAATATGCTCCACTGTCACTCATCGTTCATGTACATAAACATTCTCGCATCTTGCACATGAAAAAGGGAGTTTTCTTCGCAACCACTCTGGACCTCCAATTAATGGTGACCCATCACTAACCACATCAGTCTCGGGCACAAAACATGTGCAATTAAAAAATTGAATATGAATACATGCACTAAATCTAGCAGTGTCAATGGTATATGCATAGGCTTGCTCTCTGGAATTTACCCAGGGTCACTATATAAACGTCGTTAAAAACAATAATAGAGAAAACCACAAGAGGAGTCCCCTTAAAGCAGGGTGCACAACAGAGAACAAATTATGAAAACACTTGTGATCTCAAATCTGACAAAATTATATTAAATCCACAACATAAAATCCATTGATAGTAAATATGTGTCAAAGAGTGGGCTAACAAATAGAACCATAGCTCATACAATATAAAAAAATAGCAAGTCTCCATTGAGAGAAAATTCAAAAAACTCATATCAAATGAAAGATGCAAGAGCAGCGTCGTGCAATGAGCTCCCTTGCTTCTCAATGATGATGATTATTCCAAAGGTTTCCCACATGGAAATAGCTTCGTTCATAGAAATGGCAAACAAATTTTTATAGTTGGGACTTGCATGTGAGCCATTAAGAGATTACTGAGCTTATTGATAGCAGAGGTCGTAACTTGAAAACGGTAGAGATGTGGGTGCTTGAAATTTGGCCCATGATTTCATGGCTTGATATTGTTGTAGCTTATCCATGGCTACCTCAAGAACCTCATAAATCTCTTGCATCTAATGTGCGTTTAAAACTTATGGTGCTAGAACATCATAAATCTCTTGTATCTAATGTGCGTTTAAAACTTATGGTGCTAGAACATCATTGGATCTTGTGGGTTTAGCCATTCTCTACACACAACAAAAGTTTCAAGAAAAATCACTCATGCAATTTAAGAGGACAAGGATAATCAGAAAACTAGGACTAAATTTCACAACATAAACCCACATATTTACACAACAACAACGTGCATATTCATTAAAAATTAAGTGTTATCAATTTTTGCACTCATTACTTATATTACAGTCATATATTATGAGCATATACTCTACACAAAGTTACAAACCCAAAGCTATACTTTAATTTTAAGAGGTTTCAAATTGGCATTGAGAAATTGTGGGTGTCCAACCTTACCTTCTTCAAAGAGATTTATGAATATAGAGATCCACAAATCTAGCTTGCCAAGTATACGTTGTTCGTATTGCGGCTCCTAATCTCTTCTTTTACGTTGTTCGTGAAGGCTACTTCTCCTCTTGCATATTCGTTTTCTGGTGATGCTGGCGTTTGGTGCTGCATGCGAACCGCGAACGCATGTCGCAAAAGCTCTGCGTAGAGTCAATGCTTGTGCTCTGCATGTTCATCGGAAGGTCGCCAGCTGCCACAGCTTCTGCCACAACGTCATGAACCAAACAGAACGTATTGTTTCACAGTGTCATCTACGTTGAATCGTATTTCGACCAAGCTAGATAAAACTCTACTTGGGAATTTTATTGTTTCTCAATAGTTTAAGTGCATGCACAATTGTCCAGGCAATTCCAAATCATGTGTGGCACAACTCTTCATTTGGGACTTGAGTTTACAAGACTCGTAAGCTATGGGTCTATTTTCTTGGATTAACACACTTTCAATAGAAAAACCATTGGCATCAGTATCCACTTCAATAAAAATATCCTATTCTACAAGTGCCTTGACCTTAGGAGTGTCAGTTGAAATCCCATCGTTGGTCACAAATGAGGGGCAGAATGAAACCCAACTACTCAATCATATCCCTAAAGAAGATACATTTACTCTTTTTTGAGAAGAGTTTGTGCCTCCTTTAAGATTCCAAGTACCTCTTGGACATGTTTCTCATGATCCCTTGCTATTCACATACATGTTTTAGCTATTTCCTCTTTTTTCTTACATGTACCTAAAGAATAAAAATGCCTTCTTTTTCATATGTACATAAAGATAAAAAAGTGGAAAGAACAAGATTCATTTATTCTTCCATTTTGTTTTTTTAACATATATGTACATAAGAAAAAGAGGCTTGTCTCCTTGACATTCAATTTTGTTTCTTCTTTAACTCAATGGTTTAAGCAAAAAGGAAACGAAGAAGAAAGAAACCCATATGCATATGCATGTTTTTTGAATGACATGCATGTGAAGAGTAAGAAGAGGAAAATGAAGCATGCCTATATTTTGTTTAAGTATAAGATAAACAAATAGACCTTTCTCCATCTCTTCCTTGCATTTGAATAGGAATACGCATCTACATGGCTGTTTTTGTTATCTTCTATCCCTCTTCTCAAAATGCTTGTGAAAAAAAGAAACCCAATGAGAAAGTAGGCATGCTTGTTCCTTGTCTTTTATTTCTTCACATGCTTGAATATTATCCCATACATGTGAAGGAAGAGAGAAGTAATAAGGAGCATGCCTACAACCTAATTATTATTCTTTATCATTTTCACATGTCTAATTATTATCTCATACATGTGAACAAAAAGAGGAGGAACTAGAATCATGTCTATCTAACTCTTCTTTTTCACACTAATGTGAAGAAGAAAAGTAAAAATAATATGAATGTTGTTCTTCTAGGTTTTCTTTTTTGCTTTCAAGTGATTAATGTGTATGGGTGTAGCTTTGTTGAATTGGTTAATGCCATGTATTTTCTATATATGTGGGTCAAGTTTAATGCATGCTCTCTAGTTGTAAGGTACAATCTTGCTGGTGTTGGTGAGCTAGAAACGTACTCTTAACAGGCCATGCTTTTAAAGAGTTGTGTTTCAATATAGCAAGGGTAGTTGTGCTATTGTCCTACTATGCTTATATGGTGTATTCTTTAATAGGACAACACGATCGAGTTCAAAAAGGGTAAGAGCTAACAGTAACCTTAGGCAAGTTACCCTCAAAAAGTGAGAAGAATCGGATTTCTCCTATCACTAATCAACTGAATGCATGCATGCTACTAGTGATCTATACAGTCCTTCTTCTCGTAGTTCACCTAGAAAACTTCTCTTTATAGGTTATGTTTTAGGCAAGTTGACTTTCAAATCATGCCTAATGTTAGTGTTTCCTTTTATAAGAGCATGTGCTCTAGTTATAGGTAGGCAAGACCTTCCATTGTAAGGTTTTGTTTTAACCTTAGAAGACGAAGGCAAAACCTTAGTTGCTTTTTGCAGTCACACCAATTCAATAACCATGGAGGTCGCACACAATGTTATGATCCTTGATCCAATAACAAGAATTCAAAGTCACCACAGTAGGTGATGTAGGCTTATACATGGCATTGTGACTAGCTAAACGAACAGCCTTAAAAATGGATAAGCATGTTTGATGACTATATGAGATCCATACTGCTTCTATGTGGTGCTGCATTGTCCACCACGGGCCAGTGGGTGCCACAGAACCGCCTTTTGAAATGGCAGAAACCATCAACTTCTTGAGCTATTTCCGCATCACAACGATCAGCTTGAGATGACGTCTTTTCTATATAGGTTTTACTCCGCCTCGTGGCAGGCTCGCCAGCCTCTCCGGCCATCACCAAAAGCAGCGCGCTATATTCATGAATACCCGTCAATATAGGGTGTAATTGCGAAGGCAGCACCACCTCTACCTACTATGCAGGTATTGTTTCAAAAGAAACCCATTTGTCCTTTGTTTTCTCCAATCATATCCGAGCATCCATTTCCTCGTGATTCGTTGAAAACCTAATTTTGAAAAGCACTTCAAATAGCCCAACGAATCACCAGGGGATTGCTGCTCGGATATGATTGGAGAAAAGAAAGGACAATTGGGTTTCTTTAGAAACAAAACCTGCATACTAGAGTTGCTGTTGCCTTGGCAATTACACCCTATATTGGTGGGTATTGGCTCTAGGTAGATTTCGGTATGCCACACAACGTGGCACCCCCGTGGCACGTTGGCCCACCACAGCCAATCAACGTTGGCTCATCGTAGGAGCCAGGACGTCGGCAATATTTTTTTTCGCATGCAAAGTAAAAGTAGATAGTTTCGTGGGTGCTATTTTTATCCGCATGTGTAAGGGGTCAGATCGTGAGGGTCCCTTCATGATCTTTTGCATGCTCACATATTCAAAATCGTCCCTCCCCGAATCTGGTTCGTTTGGTGTCCATACAGCCTTCTCCAACAGAATTCGAAATCCTCCTCTGGTTCGTTTCTGCCCCTCCCCTTTGCTCCAAGCTTCCCCTTTGCTGTGGCCATTTCTACCCGTCCCCTTTGCTACGGGCGACTGTGTGTGTTCCGTGTGTTCCACCCGAGAGACGCAGGGAAGAAGTATTGGCCCTGACGTCTGCTACGCGTGGAAAAGCACCTGTTTCTACTACGCGTGGCAAGGGAAGACGCATGCAGCAAACTCCCAAGGGAAGGGGTGCAGGGCCATCCCGAGCTCCAAAGAGAGATGAACGTATCCCCGCTCCATGGACTCCAGCGGCGGCGGCTGGCCATTCAACAATTCCAGATGAGCACGTGATTCCTGATTCTCGATTGTTGGACGATGAAGCTTATACCGTTCGGAGGCACTCTGATGAGGTTGGCTTTTACACCATGTGCTCTTGTGTCTTTCCATACTTGTTGCTTGTGTAATTTGGCGACATGCAGAAACATACATTTGTGACCATACATGTGTGTGAGTGTGTTGGCACATGTGTGCATGTGTATGCATGTGAACCTATGTGTGTGCATGTGTTCAAACAAGTGTCCATACATGTGTGTTCATGTGTTTGCATGTGTGCATGTGAGCGTATGTGTGTGCATGTCTTCATACATGTGTGTCCATACATGTGCATTCATACATGTGTCTTCATTCATGTGTGTGTCCATACATGTGTGTCCATACATGTGCGTTCATACATGTGTCTTCATTCATGTGTGTCTTCATACATGTGTGTTCATACATGTGTCCATTATTATGTGAATGTGTTCGCATGTGTATGCATGTGAACGTATGTGTGTCCATACATGTGTGTCAATGTGTTGCATGTGTATACGTATGAACGTATGGATGTGCATGTGTGTTCATACATGTGTCCATTATTGTGTGTCAATGTGTTGCATGTGAACGTATGTGTGTCCATACATTTGTTTGTTCATGTGACCATAGATGTGTTTGTTCATGTGTACACACACACATGATAACATGGCTGTCCATACATGTGTGTGTGTCCATGCATGTGTTTGTGTATGCATGTGAACGTATGTGTATGCATGTGTTCATGTGTGTGTGTCCATGCAAGTGTCCATACATGTGTCTCCATGCACATGAATGTATGGGTATGTCTCCATACACATGAATGTATGGGTATGTCTCGATGCATGTGTTTGTGCATGTGTGTGTGTCCATACATGTGTTTGTGCATGTGTGTGTGTCCATACATGTGTGTGCATGTGTGTGTCCATGCATATTATTGTGCATGCATATGAGTGTATGTGTCTATGTTAGTAGCATTTGTAAGTATGTGTATATGCATATGTACTTACTTATTTTTGCAGTATGAGGAGCGCATCTACACTAAGTATAAGATAGTTCGGTTCTTTTGCAAGCTACGGGATTATCGCCATGTACCGAGTGTCCAACGTTGGTTTTCTTTGAAGAGTCGCATGAACAAACATTTGCGTGGACATGGTTTGGAGCCAATTCTAGAACTTTGCAACAAGCAGCCCTCGAGCATCATCATGCAGACCCTTGCCTAACTTTGGTGGCATTGTATTTGAGGATGGAACACGAGAGCAAGCGATAAAGGCCCTTGCAGCCCATGCACCCAATGTAAACGTACAGTCTACTACGGAGGGTGGGTTCTTTATCAATGGCTATGCTACGGGTGCAATGGATGCAAGGAAACATGAAGGCAATATAAGTTGATCTATTTAATATGCAATCCTTTTGCTTCTCCTATTTGCTTACTTGGTACTTATGCTATGCGTTTGTACATGGTGGTTGTGCTATCTACAGATGATGCTATGAAGAAGGCCAGGAAGGTAGTACACACTGTCGTTTTGTGTACCCGGCCTCATTCTACATACGTGCAACAGCCCTCAGTGTCTGCTGTGCAGGTGAAGATGATGACAACTGTGGTCATGAGGATGACATTGTAGTACACACTACATTTGATGATGAGGATGACATTGTAGTACACACTACATTTGATGATGAGGATGACAATGACCCACTAGCTTCATTTGTTGATGAGGATGACAATAGTGATGAGCATGACAATGGCCCACAAGCTTCATTAGATGAGGCATTGGATGAGCATGGTATGACAGGGCTAGCAGACGTGCAGCAACAGCCACTCGCAACCCGTCTTGACCATGTGGTTGATGAGCTCATTGAAGATGCACTACATATGCAGGAGAAGCATATGGAGGAGATTGAGCACCATGTAGATGAATTTTTGGATCAAGCCCATTGTTTGCAGAAACGAAAGTCTATGGAGCTTGAGAAAGAGGTGGACTAACTTCTAGAGCAAGCCCATGAGCTGATTGTAGACAATGTTGCGAAGCCCCAGTATATGCAGTTGAGGGACAGCCATCTGTTGTTGGAAAACGTAGAAAGGGTGGAAAGGCTATGGCTGGTCGTGCAAGAGTATCACAACCCGTGCCGAATGTCCAAGCGAGCGCAGGACAAGCATATGGAGGAGATTGAGGTGAAACAGCATCTAGAGCAAGCCCACGAGCTGAGGGGGGACAGCCATGATCATATGCAGAAAGTGGACAATGCTGCAGAGCCAGTATATGTAGGTGAGGGACAACCATCTGCTGGAAAACGTAGACAGGGTGGAAAGGCTATGGCTAGTCGTGCAACGGGTGCCGAAGGTCCAAGTGGAGGACAAGCATATGGAGGAGATTGAGGTGGACCAGCTTCTAGAGCAATCCATAATGTTGAGGGACAATGTTGAATAGCCATCTATTGTTGGAAAGGGTAGAAAGTGTGGAAAGGCATTGGCTAGTCGTGCATAGGTGCGGAAGGTCTCCATGAGCTCACCAAGACGATCCTCTTGGCTTAGAGCATAGTGTCCAACGATCATTGTAGGTTCAAGGTTTTTTGTTGTACTGGCCATGTGGTCTTTGGTGGATAGACTTGATATGTATTGTCTCGCCTCTATGGTGTGTGGATAGACCTTTTGCATGCAGAACTCCTGGGTCATGTACTCATGGATTATAATGCAGGTTTAGGGTGTTTTGTTGTACTGGCCATGTGGTCTTTGGTGGATAGACTTGATATGTATTGTCTCACCTCTATGGTGTGCGGATAGACCTTTTGTATGCAGAACTCCTGTGTCATGTACTCATGGATTATAATGCGATTAAATATTTCTTTATGCTTAATAGATGAACACAATACAAAAGATGGACACAATAGATGAATTTAAAATCATAACACACTTCAAAGCATGAATGTTACATAGTGGCTATGCTGCAGCAGCTTCAGCATGGTTTGCTCCTCTCTGATTCTTTGATTACTCTTGCATCAAGTTTTTGTTGCATTTTGTGTCTTTTACTACTAGTGGTCGGTGTAGTGAATGAGGTAGTTGTTGTGTCATTTACTTTGCTATGTCTTTTCTTCCTTGATCCCTTCTCAAAGAATGGTTTTTCTCTCTTTAAAGTGTGCCCAAACCCATCCTCAGTGGCAACAAAAGCCTTTGTTACATCACAAGAATCTTCCCTTCTTGCTTTCAAAGCTTGAAGTTGACCCAAAGTCCTCTTAATGCTAGAGGAGGCTTCCAGGATGAGCTCCACATCCTGTGCTACAAATGCAACAAGCTCTTGGCATAGGTGATGTAGCATTGTAGGGCCTTGAATCTCCATATTTGTCGTTCCAGCTTCTTGATCCAAAGTTTGAAATGGTTCCACATCTGCCATTTCAACTTCTTGATCAAAAGCTTCAAATGGTTCCACATTTTGAAGATGGCTTTTTGAATGACCACTCAAAGCACCTTTGTACAAGTCCATGCAATGTGATAGCATTATGCTCGTAGATATACCTGTCCTAAGCATGACCTTGATTTGGTGCTTACATATATTTTGTAAGATTCCTCCCCCAACCCCTTTTTGATGTCTAGTATCTTCCCCTGTAATCAACCCTCTTCAGAAATATAAAGTCCTTGTTTCTATCTGTTTTAGCCTAGAGAGAGAAAAATATTCTAGAGAGAGAATATTCAGATTTTGAATATTTTTGGATAGAAAAATATCTCTTATAATTCAGATGAGTTCCCCTGAAATAGAAATTCAAAAAGAATTTTCCAATGTGCAATTGGAATTAATTGGAAATAGGTATAAAGAACCTTAGTCTAAGGGTCTAGATTTTCAGAAATCTTTAGACTATGGTCCAATTAAGGTTCCTATGGGCCAATAGCATCAATCCATGTGTAGGGAAGAGATAAATCCAAATTTGTAAAAAAAGAAGATACCCAAAAATGAGTAAATGCTCACATAAGGTGAAGAGTTGAAAATGTACAAGGTTTATTAGTAAAAAACTATGAGCAATATTAAAAATATGAGATATTTTGGGTATCCAAAAATGAGTAAATGCTCACATAAGATGAAGAGTTGAAAATGTACAAGGTTTATTAGTAAAAAACTATGAGCAATATTAAAATGATGCCATTATGACACATATGTAAGGAAGGGGAATTCTTTAAAGGAGGTGCATATTTCACATAAGATGAAGAGTTGAAAATGTACAAGGTTTATTAGTAAAAAACTATGAGCAATATTAAAATGATTCCATTATGACACATATGTAAGGAAGGGGAATTCTTTAAAGGAGGTGCATATTTCACATAAGATGAAGAGTTGAAAATGTACAAGGTTTATTAGTAAAAAAAAACTATGAGCAATATTAAAATGATTCCATTATGACACATATGTAAGGAAGGGGAGTTCTTTAAAGGAGGTGCATATTTCACATGCTTGAATGAGTTTTAAACTCATAAAAATTGAGATATTTCATCTCTCCTCTCTCCTCATTCAAGTCTAGTTCCAAAAAGTTAGCTTAACTGACCTAAAAATGGTCAAATATTGACCAAACTGATTTAGAAAATTCTAGAATCAGTTTGTTTGGTTAGGAGCTCAATTTTTCCTATAAATAGAAGCCTCCCCCTTGTTGAAAAATAGTTAGTGTTTATGCATCGTTACTCTACTCCACCTAAGCCAAGAACTGTGAATTCATTTAATAATTCACTAGTTTTTGGAGCTTCCCTCTTTCTTCAATCCCCATTAGTGGCTCCATCAACATACTTAACCAATTGATTGGTTGGGGGCCTCTACCGTGAACAAAGAATCAAGCAAGTTGTAAGGTAATTAGTGAATATTGATCTTTCTATAATTTCTCAATGTTTCTCTCTTCTCAACCCCTCTCAAGCTTGAGAAGTTTAATTGGTATGGTTTTTTTAAAATACTATTGAAGTTTGAATAGTAGTGAAGAGTTACATAAGTTAATAAATGCTATTGAAGTTAATTTTCATTTATGTTTAAATTCTAATGATTTTTATGTAAATTCTCTCTCTCACTCAAGAAATGGTCATACTCATGACCCGTTCTCAATCCAAATCAAGCTTTCATAAAGCTTTTCCTTAACCCAAGATTAAGCTATGCTTGAGGCCAATTTAATGGCTTTTTTCTATGCTTTTAGTTTATGCATATTGATGATTCAATCCACTATAGATTAATGATCCAATTAGAGATCATTTTAATTATTTTCTTAATGATAAGCTTTATCCCTTAGAAAAAATTGAGATTTATCAGTCATAGCAGCGGAGCTATGGCAAAATTTTTATAAAAATTATGCATAAAATAATTTCATTCAAAGCATAAAAAGAGGACTTCCTACCATATTCTAGGAATTATCATCCTAGATTAATTGAAAGAATTTCATTATAATCATGGAGAAATTGAATTTTAATATCATGCATAAAGGATAATTTTTTTTATATCAAAAGTGTTACTTTTATCATTTTTAATTTTCATACATAGAAGTATGCATAAAGGATAATTTTTTTATATTAAAAGTGTTATTTTTATCATTTTTAATTTTCATGCATAGAAGGATGCATAAAGGAAAATTTTTTATATCAAAAGTGTTACTTTTATCATTTTTAATTTTCATGCATAGAAGTATGCATAAAGGATAATTTTTTTATATCAAAAGTGTTACTTTTATCATATTGGATTTTATGCATAGAGGTATGCATAAAAGTTGAATATTTTATTATAAAAGTGTTACTTTTAGCATAATTGAATTTCATGCATAGAGGTATGCATAAAAGATATGGGAAGTGATAAGATATGATAAGATGCATGTGGATGTGGATGTGGATGTATGAATGTGGATGTATGGATGTGAATGTGGATGTGGATGTGGATGTATGGATGTGGATGTGGATGTATGAATGTGGATGTATGGATGTGAATATGGATGTGGATGTGGATGTATGAATGTGGATGTATAGATGTATGAATGTGGATGTATGGATGTGAATGAGGATGTAGATGTGGATGCATGGATGTAAATGTGGATGTGGATGTATGGATGTATGCATGTAGATGTGGATGCATGAATGTGGATGTATGGATGTGAATGAGGATATAGATGTGGATGTATGGATGTGAATGTACATGTAGATAAAGATGTATATATGTGAATGGGAATGTGGATGTGGATGTATGTATGCATGTGGATGTGGATATGGATGTGTATGTATGAATGTGGATATGGGATGTGGATGTATAAATGAGGATGTGAAAATGGAGATAAGCATGTAGATGTGGATGCATGAATGTGGATGTATGGATGTGAATGAGGATATAGATGTGGATGTATGGATGTGAATGTGCATGTAGATATGGATGTATATATGTGAATGGGAATGTGGATGTGGATGTATGTATGCATGTGGATGTGGATATGGATGTGTATGTATGAATGTGGATATGGGATGTGGATGTATAAATGAGGATGTGAAAATGGAGATAAGCATGTAGATGTGGATGCATGAATGTGGATGTATGGATGTGAATGAGGATATAGATGTGGATGTATGGATGTGAATGTGCATGTAGATATGGATGTATATATGTGAATGGGAATGTGGATGTGGATGTATGTATGCATGTGGATGTGGATATGGATGTGTATGTATGAATGTGGATATGGGATGTGGATGTATAAATGAGGATGTGAAAATGGAGATAAGCATGTAGATGTGGATGTATGGATGTGAATGTGTATGTGGATGTGGATGTATGAATGTGGATGTATGGATGTGAATGAGGATGTGGATGTGGATGCATGGATGTAAATGTGGATGTGTATGTATGGATGTAGGCATGTAGATGTGGATGTATGGATGTGAATGAGGATATAGATGTGGATGTATGGATGTGAATGTGCATGTATAGATGTGAATGAGAATGTGGATGTGGATGTGGATGTATGTATGTATGTATGTGGATGTGGATGTATGAATGAGGACGTGATAATGAATGTATGCATGTGGATGTGGATATGGATGTGTATGTATGAATGCGGATATGGATGTGGATATGGATGTGTATGTATGAATGTGGATATGGGATGTGGATGTATAAATGAGGATGTGAAAATGGAGATAAGCATGTAGATGTGGATGTATGGATGTGAATGTGGATATGGATGTGGATGTATGGATGTGGATATGGATGTGAATATATGATATGTGATGTGAAGGAATCTGAAGTGAAGAGATGGAAAATGATATGATTGGATGAGTACACATATAAATGAAATGTGGAATAAGTAATGTGGATTGCATGAGGGATAATGTGGAAAAATGAGAGTTAATATAGAAATTGTATTTGTAAACTGTTTGTAAAGGCTGTTTGTAAATGGTTGTTTTATGTCAAGAATGCTGGGAAAGCATTTTGACCGTCTTGTGATTAAGGTCGTGGAGACCTAACTGATAAAGTTGCAACTGCTGACGGAGAGTCAATGGAGGACGTCTCGCGTAGCAAGGTCGGCCGAGGTCTTGACCAGCCTCGGTTCGATTAAAATGGTGAGCTTCCGGTACGGTGGATGAGGGACCAAGGAAGCGGCCTATGAGTGAAGCGCTAGGTCACCTGCGAAGGATCCTAGAGGGTGCTGACCATACGGTGCTCGGGCTCTGGGTCGCCCAGGATACCCACGCGTGCGTCGAGGAAGATATTGGAACAAGGAGTAAGAGTTGTTTTCTGGAACCGGGCATGGATCTGGTTGACTGACCTTGCTGGTCCTCAACGGATGAGTCCATGGCTCTTTTATATGGATCTGTTGGTTGATCTTGCTGATCTTCAACGAGAGTCCATCTTGATAAGTGATTATATTGTTGAGTATTATGGGCTAGGAACTATTGAAACGGCCCTTGTGTGGACAGGTGGTGAGCGTTCTAGTTGCCAATGATGCCATAGATACTCTGATGAAGGAATGATGGGAAATTATGAATCAACTGGATAATTTGGGAGATTGTGATCAGTGGTACTATGGTTTCATTAAAGGATTGTTTTAAAGTTAGCTGATGCTAAGAAAAAGGCAATTTTCATATTGGGTGTGTAAGTGGTGTGGCTAGTTTTATGTTTGCATGAAATTCCGGCTAGGGGGCCTTGGAACTCTTTTCCTTGGTACCCGGGACAAAACCTAACCAAATTCCAAATTGGATCCCATCACTACAGTGGTTGGGCGGTTGGCTAACCCATGGGATCGGATGGGGTTAGGCTGGACTGATGGATCCGTAAATCGAGACTCAATTTCTGTTATTACGATAGATAAAGTAAATCCCGGATAGTAATTGTTCTATGGATAGGAATCAACGGCTGTGCCTCCTTGGTGGGGAAAAAAGCGTTGATCCCAATGATCCAAGTGCAAGTTTCTTCCTTGATCTGACCAAGTATCTTTATAGATGCAGTCGGATCTGTTTGATCAGTAAGAGTTTTGACTACGTTAGAGTAAAAATTATCCTGGTGGAATCGCCCGTGCTTTCCGAATAAGGGAAGTTTTTCCGGGTCTGGTTTTGGAAAAACCGACGGATTAGTCTTTTGTCCGGATATCCGTGGACGAGCCCCGAGTGTGGGACCCTGCCTCGCGCAAGAAGTGCTACTTCCGCTGCTAGTACCCCGAATCCGTTGCGCGGTGGGAACAGGGATCTTACAGTTGGTATCAGAGCATTTGGTTAATAAAGATCAACTGAGAAGACAAATATGTCAAAAATTTATCAAGAAGCACAAAAAGGTTGTAATTGTGTGATATAATTCATACAATTTGATATTCAAACTGAAATTCGTAATTTGGTAATTGGGTCTTCAGATGGAAGTACCGCAATTATATAGAATCCCTGACTTGCTTGAGGCCTAGACATGATGGTATTTACCTTATAATTCCAAGAGCCACGACTACCCGTATATACCGAGAGTATACTGCAGCTCTTTACTGACAGTATATACGAGGAAATCTAAGACTTGAAATTATAAGCGTTAATGCTATCCAGATGATGAATTCGAATGTGGTTGATATGATTTTTAATTCTGTTTGAGAACTGATGAAATTGATTTGGATTCTGATTGAAAAATGATGATTTCTGAAATTTAGTTGAAATGTAATAAGCTGAGCGAAACCACATGAGGATGAATGGGACGAGTCCCTGTGATGATATTCATAACTGGAATGATGATAATGATTTCAGCAAATCACTATGAGATTAGTGGATTGTGCTGTCAAAGTGCTACTGTTAACACTTGACTCGGTATATTAAGTTAAGGGATGACAAATTGAAAACTTGCTTGACTGAAATTCCCGTGGGTGGAGGAATGTTCAGAAAAAAAAAAATTTCGATCTGATGGACCATTATCGTGTTGAAGATTTGAATGATATGATCTAAAATGAATTGTTATTTAATGATGAGTTCTATATAAGGGATATTTATCCCCGTATTCTGTTGGGTTGACCAGAATATAAGGAACCCTAGAATAAATTGGATCTTAAGAAAAAGAGTTGTCCTCTACTTGGCGAGATGAGGACATCTCGCACTTTTTTAAGTGGGGTAGAATGTAAGATTCCTCCCCAGCCTTTGAGGTATACAGGAGTAAGAATCTCCCTTTTTGATCTCTAAAATAAAAGAACGATTCTGTTTAAGAAAGAAAGACCCTTTCCCTAGAATACTTCTCAGGAGTTCCACCTGTTTTAAGGATTCAGAACAATGAGTTCAGAAGTAAAAATCGGTGTTTTGGATACCAAGGTTTTGGTCTTCATTCGAGTACGGCCCAAAAGAAGTTCTTTATCTATTGGGGAGTTTAAGAAGTTATCCCCCAGATATTGTGAGCCTTATCTGAATTCAAAGAAAGTAAGCGACTTAGCTTACGAGCTTCTTTTATCTCCTCATCTCAAAGTTCTTAATGTATTTCATAGAAATATGTGCCAAACCCAAATCTTGGAAAGACGGTAAAACTTCAGTGGCAAGATACCGTTGGCTTCTAAGTTACGCTAGCTCCTTCCTTTATATAAGTCGTAACTTTTACTTGTCGCTCACAGTAATCTTACTTCCATCGATCTCCCTTCTTCTTAATCTCCTTCATGGCTTGGCAACAAGAACTAGTTTTATCCATAATGATTCCTCACCTTCAAGACGCAAGTGAATCTGTGAAGAAGGATTTTATAGAGCAGTATGAGCGCTCACTTTTCCCTCACTTGGGAACTTCTGTAGCGCAAACCAAATGGCGGACCTATCAAGACATAACTAGGGTAACACCCTGGGGTCAGCAGCACTTTCGTAACAATGTCCGCTTGGCCATGGTTATCGAAGCCTTGGGTTTGGGTCCCCGATACTACTGTGTCATGAGATCAAGACATCTTGGGTTTTCTGAGCGGGTCTTCTTACTGGCGTGTTTTCTTCCTCATGAGAAGATATGCCTTTACCCCGTTTTTGGCTTGCCTCTCAGAGGTCCTTTTGTTAGATCACCTCATACCACTGAGATAGGTGCAGCAATAACCAACAGAATTATTCCCATAGATGAGTTACCTTATACTTGTGCAGCTTGTGAGGACTGCTTTTGTGATCATATGATGGACGGGCTTATGGAAGTGTAAAGAGTTCTTCTATCTTTACTGTATAAGTTCCGAGAATGAATAAAGTTTAAATCTTGTTCTTATTTTGAATCTTGCTCTCTTTAAGACGTTTCTTGGTGGTTAATCTTGATTAAAATTTTTCTCTAAGTCTCATATTCGTGAATCTTGCGAAATTATCACAAGTTGCGAGATGAGGACATCTCGCGTTTTTTAAGTGGGGTAGAATGTAAGATTCCTCCCCCAACCCCTTTTTGATGTCTAGTATCTTCCCCTGTAATCAACCCTCTTCAGAAATATAAAGTCCTTGTTTCTATCTGTTTTAGCCTAGAGAGAGAAAAATATTCTAGAGAGAGAATATTCAGATTTTGAATATTTTTGGATAGAAAAATATCTCTTATAATTCAGATGAGTTCCCCTGAAATAGAAATTCAAAAAGAATTTTCCAATGTGCAATTGGAATTAATTGGAAATAGGTATAAAGAACCTTAGTCTAAGGGTCTAGATTTTCAGAAATCTTTAGACTATGGTCCAATTAAGGTTCCTATGGGCCAATAGCATCAATCCATGTGTAGGGAAGAGATAAATCCAAATTTGTAAAAAAAGAAGATACCCAAAAATGAGTAAATGCTCACATAAGGTGAAGAGTTGAAAATGTACAAGGTTTATTAGTAAAAAACTATGAGCAATATTAAAAATATGAGATATTTTGGGTATCCAAAAATGAGTAAATGCTCACATAAGATGAAGAGTTGAAAATGTACAAGGTTTATTAGTAAAAAACTATGAGCAATATTAAAATGATGCCATTATGACACATATGTAAGGAAGGGGAATTCTTTAAAGGAGGTGCATATTTCACATAAGATGAAGAGTTGAAAATGTACAAGGTTTATTAGTAAAAAACTATGAGCAATATTAAAATGATTCCATTATGACACATATGTAAGGAAGGGGAATTCTTTAAAGGAGGTGCATATTTCACATAAGATGAAGAGTTGAAAATGTACAAGGTTTATTAGTAAAAAAAAACTATGAGCAATATTAAAATGATTCCATTATGACACATATGTAAGGAAGGGGAGTTCTTTAAAGGAGGTGCATATTTCACATGCTTGAATGAGTTTTAAACTCATAAAAATTGAGATATTTCATCTCTCCTCTCTCCTCATTCAAGTCTAGTTCCAAAAAGTTAGCTTAACTGACCTAAAAATGGTCAAATATTGACCAAACTGATTTAGAAAATTCTAGAATCAGTTTGTTTGGTTAGGAGCTCAATTTTTCCTATAAATAGAAGCCTCCCCCTTGTTGAAAAATAGTTAGTGTTTATGCATCGTTACTCTACTCCACCTAAGCCAAGAACTGTGAATTCATTTAATAATTCACTAGTTTTTGGAGCTTCCCTCTTTCTTCAATCCCCATTAGTGGCTCCATCAACATACTTAACCAATTGATTGGTTGGGGGCCTCTACCGTGAACAAAGAATCAAGCAAGTTGTAAGGTAATTAGTGAATATTGATCTTTCTATAATTTCTCAATGTTTCTCTCTTCTCAACCCCTCTCAAGCTTGAGAAGTTTAATTGGTATGGTTTTTTTAAAATACTATTGAAGTTTGAATAGTAGTGAAGAGTTACATAAGTTAATAAATGCTATTGAAGTTAATTTTCATTTATGTTTAAATTCTAATGATTTTTATGTAAATTCTCTCTCTCACTCAAGAAATGGTCATACTCATGACCCGTTCTCAATCCAAATCAAGCTTTTCATAAAGCTTTTCCTTAACCCAAGATTAAGCTATGCTTGAGGCCAATTTAATGGCTTTTTTCTATGCTTTTAGTTTATGCATATTGATGATTCAATCCACTATAGATTAATGATCCAATTAGAGATCATTTTAATTATTTTCTTAATGATAAGCTTTATCCCTTAGAAAAAATTGAGATTTATCAGTCATAGCAGCGGAGCTATGGCAAAATTTTTATAAAAATTATGCATAAAATAATTTCATTCAAAGCATAAAAAGAGGACTTCCTACCATATTCTAGGAATTATCATCCTAGATTAATTGAAAGAATTTCATTATAATCATGGAGAAATTGAATTTTAATATCATGCATAAAGGATAATTTTTTTTATATCAAAAGTGTTACTTTTATCATTTTTAATTTTCATACATAGAAGTATGCATAAAGGATAATTTTTTTATATTAAAAGTGTTATTTTTATCATTTTTAATTTTCATGCATAGAAGGATGCATAAAGGAAAATTTTTTATATCAAAAGTGTTACTTTTATCATTTTTAATTTTCATGCATAGAAGTATGCATAAAGGATAATTTTTTTATATCAAAAGTGTTACTTTTATCATATTGGATTTTATGCATAGAGGTATGCATAAAAGTTGAATATTTTATTATAAAAGTGTTACTTTTAGCATAATTGAATTTCATGCATAGAGGTATGCATAAAAGATATGGGAAGTGATAAGATATGATAAGATGCATGTGGATGTGGATGTGGATGTATGAATGTGGATGTATGGATGTGAATGTGGATGTGGATGTGGATGTATGGATGTGGATGTGGATGTATGAATGTGGATGTATGGATGTGAATATGGATGTGGATGTGGATGTATGAATGTGGATGTATAGATGTATGAATGTGGATGTATGGATGTGAATGAGGATGTAGATGTGGATGCATGGATGTAAATGTGGATGTGGATGTATGGATGTATGCATGTAGATGTGGATGCATGAATGTGGATGTATGGATGTGAATGAGGATATAGATGTGGATGTATGGATGTGAATGTACATGTAGATAAAGATGTATATATGTGAATGGGAATGTGGATGTGGATGTATGTATGCATGTGGATGTGGATATGGATGTGTATGTATGAATGTGGATATGGGATGTGGATGTATAAATGAGGATGTGAAAATGGAGATAAGCATGTAGATGTGGATGCATGAATGTGGATGTATGGATGTGAATGAGGATATAGATGTGGATGTATGGATGTGAATGTGCATGTAGATATGGATGTATATATGTGAATGGGAATGTGGATGTGGATGTATGTATGCATGTGGATGTGGATATGGATGTGTATGTATGAATGTGGATATGGGATGTGGATGTATAAATGAGGATGTGAAAATGGAGATAAGCATGTAGATGTGGATGCATGAATGTGGATGTATGGATGTGAATGAGGATATAGATGTGGATGTATGGATGTGAATGTGCATGTAGATATGGATGTATATATGTGAATGGGAATGTGGATGTGGATGTATGTATGCATGTGGATGTGGATATGGATGTGTATGTATGAATGTGGATATGGGATGTGGATGTATAAATGAGGATGTGAAAATGGAGATAAGCATGTAGATGTGGATGTATGGATGTGAATGTGTATGTGGATGTGGATGTATGAATGTGGATGTATGGATGTGAATGAGGATGTGGATGTGGATGCATGGATGTAAATGTGGATGTGTATGTATGGATGTAGGCATGTAGATGTGGATGTATGGATGTGAATGAGGATATAGATGTGGATGTATGGATGTGAATGTGCATGTATAGATGTGAATGAGAATGTGGATGTGGATGTGGATGTATGTATGTATGTATGTGGATGTGGATGTATGAATGAGGACGTGATAATGAATGTATGCATGTGGATGTGGATATGGATGTGTATGTATGAATGCGGATATGGATGTGGATATGGATGTGTATGTATGAATGTGGATATGGGATGTGGATGTATAAATGAGGATGTGAAAATGGAGATAAGCATGTAGATGTGGATGTATGGATGTGAATGTGGATATGGATGTGGATGTATGGATGTGGATATGGATGTGAATATATGATATGTGATGTGAAGGAATCTGAAGTGAAGAGATGGAAAATGATATGATTGGATGAGTACACATATAAATGAAATGTGGAATAAGTAATGTGGATTGCATGAGGGATAATGTGGAAAAATGAGAGTTAATATAGAAATTGTATTTGTAAACTGTTTGTAAAGGCTGTTTGTAAATGGTTGTTTTATGTCAAGAATGCTGGGAAAGCATTTTGACCGTCTTGTGATTAAGGTCGTGGAGACCTAACTGATAAAGTTGCAACTGCTGACGGAGAGTCAATGGAGGACGTCTCGCGTAGCAAGGTCGGCCGAGGTCTTGACCAGCCTCGGTTCGATTAAAATGGTGAGCTTCCGGTACGGTGGATGAGGGACCAAGGAAGCGGCCTATGAGTGAAGCGCTAGGTCACCTGCGAAGGATCCTAGAGGGTGCTGACCATACGGTGCTCGGGCTCTGGGTCGCCCAGGATACCCACGCGTGCGTCGAGGAAGATATTGGAACAAGGAGTAAGAGTTGTTTTCTGGAACCGGGCATGGATCTGGTTGACTGACCTTGCTGGTCCTCAACGGATGAGTCCATGGCTCTTTTATATGGATCTGTTGGTTGATCTTGCTGATCTTCAACGAGAGTCCATCTTGATAAGTGATTATATTGTTGAGTATTATGGGCTAGGAACTATTGAAACGGCCCTTGTGTGGACAGGTGGTGAGCGTTCTAGTTGCCAATGATGCCATAGATACTCTGATGAAGGAATGATGGGAAATTATGAATCAACTGGATAATTTGGGAGATTGTGATCAGTGGTACTATGGTTTCATTAAAGGATTGTTTTAAAGTTAGCTAATGCTAAGAAAAAGGCAATTTTCATATTGGGTGTGTAAGTGGTGTGGCTAGTTTTATGTTTGCATGAAATTCCGGCTAGGGGGCCTTGGAACTCTTTTCCTTGGTACCCGGGACAAAACCTAACCAAATTCCAAATTGGATCCCATCACTACAGTGGTTGGGCGGTTGGCTAACCCATGGGATCGGATGGGGTTAGGCTGGACTGATGGATCCGTAAATCGAGACTCAATTTCTGTTATTACGATAGATAAAGTAAATCCCGGATAGTAATTGTTCTATGGATAGGAATCAACGGCTGTGCCTCCTTGGTGGGGAAAAAAGCGTTGATCCCAATGATCCAAGTGCAAGTTTCTTCCTTGATCTGACCAAGTATCTTTATAGATGCAGTCGGATCTGTTTGATCAGTAAGAGTTTTGACTACGTTAGAGTAAAAATTATCCTGGTGGAATCGCCCGTGCTTTCCGGATAAGGGAAGTTTTTCCGGGTCTGGTTTTGGAAAAACCGACGGATTAGTCTTTTGTCCGGATATCCGTGGACGAGCCCCGAGTGTGGGACCCTGCCTCGCGCAAGAAGTGCTACTTCCGCTGCTAGTACCCCGAATCCGTTGCGCGGTGGGAACAGGGATCTCACATATTTCCTAATTCAGCCCATTTGCATATACAACATGCCCATTGACAATCAAAGTTGTAAACTTTGTACTCTAAATTCTCATTGGACATGCTTCTCACAAGTGCATTTGTTTTGTTATTGGCATTGGGTTCGATTGTGACAAACTCATTTGGAATCTTCAATGCACGCATGAATGAGTTCTCCACTATCTTTTCAATTGCATTATTCCTAACAAAACCAGCATCTTTCATCATTTGAATGTACCAATAGTATGGGAGAGAAACTATGGTCAATTTGTGAAGAAGCCAATCTACACGTCGCCCAACCATCTTCTTGGAACTACACAAGAACCTGTACTTCAAAGTACCATGGTAAGCCTCAATTGCGCCATTGGTATCTTGATCAGAATGAGGTAGAGTCCTTGTTGCTCGCACCCACATGTCTATCATGCAACATCAAGCACCATGGATCATTGCATGTGTGTAATAATCATCCATGCATAAACATTATAAAAGAGAAATCACATCAAATATTTGAAAATATACGAGGTAAAGAGCAAGCTATTATTAGAAGCTTACCAAGCTTGTCTTCCCAATACATTTTGAAGTATTGTAGAAAGGCAGTCTCGTCACTAAATTCTTCCATGAATGCATTTATCATATCCTTCACATCTTGATTTGTGGCTTGATTTGAGGCTTCACATTTTCCTCTCATGTTCATAATGTTGCCAAGACAACGCAATATTGCTGCTCTCTTTGGCCATTCTTTCACCTTTCTAATGAGATGTTTCAACCAACATCTCCGCACATGGCTCGCCTTGCACAAACTCATCCACTCCTGACCATGGGATGGAAGCTTGCCGCAAGACCTTGTATTTTGATCTTCTGTCATGGACAAAAACCCATTGCAATGAGGATGCAAGGAAAGGACCGCTAAGAGGGATTTGTGGTGGCATTTTAAAATGCTCTAAACTATGGTTATAGAAAACTATGGGCAGAAAACTATGGTTAAAGGTGGCTTGTGTTCACTGGACATGCTTCTCATTTGTTTAACCACTTTACAGGCGGTCACTAAGACCTTGATTAGCAAGCTCGGGCGGACGCTCACACCTCGACTAGCATGAGGACCAACCAGGGACGACCAGCATGCAGAGACATCGAAGAGCGAAGGTCGAAGGACGGCGGGTGTGTAGGCGACAAGCATGCATAAGCGTGACAGCGGGCCGACGCTCAGACCTTGAGCTGGATGGAGTGCAACAGAGTGAGGCGTTGCGCTTGTTTTAGCTCAGACCTTCGATTAGCAAGCCTCGCCTATTTTTGAAAAATACGAGTGCAGCCAAAAAAAATCAATACTACATTAACGAAATCCAGGGACTGTGCCGACTGTGCAAGCTGTAGCGGATGGGGTGGTGGAATGGCGTTGGCGGCTGCTCTGCAGGGTCCACGTTCCAGGTTTGGGTGAAATATAGGTGAAAAGAATTGATAATTTCTGCTGGAACGTTGGCGCTCCGACGTCCAGGCTCCAGCCGAAGTCCTGGCTCCGGTGACAGGCCAACGTTGACCGTGGTGGCGGGCCAATGTGCCACGTTGTGTGGCACCCCGAAATCTACCTAGAGCTGCGGGTATTCATGAATGCAGCGTGGCCGGAGGGGCTGATTTGGTGATGCTGGCGAGGCTGCCAGGAGGTGGAGTAGAAGCTATCCACTTCAACGGCTACTCTCACACACAACAATCATCTTGAGATTTCCTCAGCTTCTCAGTCCAGGCCTTATCCGTCACGTTGTTCGTATTGCGGCTCCTCATCTCTTCTTTTACGTGAAGGCTACTTCTCCTATCTGTGCTGACCCTTTCTCGTGAAACGCAATTATCTTCTTGTATAAAAGAAGCAGCCGCTTCACGAAGGGCATATTCGTTTTCTGGTGATGCTGGCTTTTGGTGCTGCATGCGAACCGCGAACGCACGCCGCAAAAGCTCTGCGTAGAGTCCATGCTTGTGCTCTGCATGTTCGTCGGAAGGTCGCCAGCTGCCACCACAGCTTCTGCCACAACAGAACGTACTGTTTCCCGTTTGTTTATGCGGTATCAATAGACTCATGGTCACTCCTGTTGAAATGTAGAGAGAAAGAGACGAGACAAGAGACACATCATGTACGCTCCCAAAGACTGATTCATATTGAGGACAAGATACATATATATAGGTGAGACCAAGTTAGGTAGAGTGAGCCATATATAGAGCTCCAACACCCCCACTCAAACAAGGGTCTCTAGCTATGGATGAAAAAACCCTTGGGGAGTACAAGGGAAAAACCCAAGCCCCTATACAAATGTGAAAATATGAACCAGAAGTAATGATGTGAAAGTGCATTGTGCATCTATGTACAAATATACAAAAGGACCAAGAGGTCATAGTGAGCAATTATGGAATGTGCAAAGTGCATGGTGTCTAGAAGATTACAACGATATATGTACAAAGCTACCATAAGAGTAAAGAGCCTAATCTAGAAAGAGTGAGCCCGAGGCAACTCCAAGCTCTGAGCGCAAGAGAATGAAGCGTGACTCATTGAGACCTTTGGTAAGAATATCTGCAATCATCTGGTCACTTGGACAATGTTCAATCATGATAGTGCCTTTGCGTACTTCATATCGAACATAATGGTAATGCACAGCAATATGTTTTGACTTGTTATGTTGGACATAGTCTTTTGCAAGACTAATAGCACTCTGATTATCACACCGCAAGGGTGTACTAGAAAGAGGAGAATGGCCGATATCTGTCAACACTTGTCGAAGCCAAATGAGTTCACGAGCTGCAAGTGATGCCGCAACATATTCAGATTCGGTTGTAGAAACTGCAACACAACGTTGTTTCTTGCTGGTCCAAGAAATAAGACAACCATTAATGAAGAAACAATTGCCACTAGTAGATCGCATAGATAAATGTGAGCTGGCCCAATCTGCATCTGTGTAACCCAAAAGAGAAAGAGATGGAATGGAGTCGGATGTGAATTGTCGTTGATAAACCAAACCATAATCTATAGTGCCTTTCAAGTATTTCAACACGCGCTTTGCTGAAGACCATTGCTTAAGAGAAGGACATGCAAGGTGTTGCCCGAGATAGTTAGCAATAAACAAAATGTCAGGACGAGTGTTCAAACCAACAACTTGAAGACATCCAACCAAATTAGCATATGGTTGATTTGTAACAAGCTGGCCACCACCATCAGAAGTGTTTTTCATGGAACTCGCAAGACAAGGAGTAGTTGCTGAATGTGCAGATTCCAAACCAAACTTCTTAATAGTATCTTCAATAAACTTTGACTGTCGAAGTAATAAAATACCTTTACTGCGATCCCTTTGAATCTGAATGCCAAGACACGAGTGAAGCTCTCCAAGATCCACCATATCAAATGCCGAAGATAACAACTGCTTACTTTGGTGTAGAAATCCCAAATCATTGGAAACAAGGATTGTATCATCCACATAAAGGGCAAGGATTACAAAACTACCATTTTGGTGTTTGGTAAATAAGTTGGGATCAGAAGAGCAAGAGAGAAAACCATGGGAGGTAAGAAAAAGATCAAACTTGATGTACCAGGCCCGTGAAGCTTGTTTAAGACCATATAAAGCCCTATGAAGACGAGCAACAAGATCTTCCTTCCCTGCAATAACAAATCCTTCTGGCTGCTCCATGTAAATTTCTTCATTCAAATCTCCATTCAAGAAAGCTGTGCGCACGTCCATCTGATGAATTTCTAAGTCAAATTGAACAGCAAATGCTAATAAAACCCGAATACTAGTAATGCGAACAACTGGTGAAAAGGTTTCGTGATAATCAACGCCAGCAACTTGAGAATAACCTTTGGCAACTAAACGTGCCTTGAATTTGTCAAAGGATCCATCTGCTTTAAATTTTGTCTTATATACCCACTTACACTTAATGGCAGTACGGCCAGGAGGTAGCTCAGTGAGTATCCATGTACCTTTAGAGATAAGAGAATCATACTCTGCTTCCATAGCCTCTTGCCATTGATCCTTTTGTGGAGAACATATAGCATCATTGTACGTGGCTGGATCTTCAGAAGTAGAGAAAACATTAGCCTCAAAATCTTCATCATAATCATGACAAGAACCATGCTCAAAATCAATAGGTAGATCAATAAAAATGTCAACATCATCAATGACAGCATTCGGAATCAATGGTTGTGAAGAGGAAAGTTGCTCTTTAGATGGTTGTGAAGAGGAAATTTGCTCTATAGAAGAAGATTCATCATCACACAAGAATGGAAAAGCTTGAAGCAAAGATTTAGTATCATCAGAATCATCCATGGACCATGTACCGCCCATAAGCTGTTCATTGAAAATAGCATCACGATTCACAAGCACTTTCTTGGAGGACGGGTCATAGAATTTGTAGCCTTTGGAAGTGTCAGAATACCCAATAAAAATAACTTTAAGGCCAGGAGCATCAAGCTTTGCTCGTGTTTCTTTAGGAACATGAATGTAAGCAATACATCCAAAGGTTCGAAAATGAGATATAGAAGGAATTTCACCTGTCCATGCTGTGATAGGTATCTTACCAGAAGGAGCAGTAGTAGGGAGATGATTCTGAACAAAGACTACTGTCAAGAGAGCTTCACTCCAGAAGACACGAGATAACCCAGAATGAATCAGCATACATCGTATAGCATTGATAATAGTGCGATTCTTACGTTCAGCAACACCGTTCTGTTGAGGTGAATATGGAATTGTATGTTCATGATGAATACCATGGTCCGTACAATAACTCTCAAACTCACGAGACACATATTCTCCACCATTATCGCTGCGAAGTTTCTTGAGGCGACGTCCAGTTTGAAGTTCGGCAGCCTTGTGAAATTGCTTAAAAACAGATAACGCCTCAGATTTTTGTTGAAGCAAGAAAACAACTGTATACCGTGAGTAATCATCAATAAACGTAATGAAATAACGATGTTGTGTTCTCGATGGAGGCAAAGGTCCACAAATGTCGGTATGAACAAGATCCAACAAATCATGAGAATGAACTGAATTCGAGAGAGGAAAGGGTTTACGATTGTGTTTGCCAAGAGCACAAAACTCACAGATTCCCATATGAGGATGAGCTTTAAGATCCATTCCGCGTACAAGACCTTGACGATGAAGATTCAGAAGCTTTGAGAAATCAGCATGAACAAAGCGATGATGCCATATCTTGCAATCATGATCCCCTGGAGCAGTGACAACATTTGCTACAGCATCATTAAGAGAGAGCTCAAACAAATTGCCATTACGAGAAGCAGTTGCAATAATCTGTCCATCTTTCTCAATGCGGCATTTGGTGTGGTCGAATCCAACAAACAAACCAAGATCAACAAGTCTTGCAACTGAAAGAAGATTACGTTGAAGTTCTGGGACATGTAAAACCCCTCGTAAAACTCGAGTTGAAGAAGATAAGGTGCCAAGATATAAATCTCCAATGCCCTTGACTTGGCAAGTTGTATCATCAGCAAGATAAACAACACGCTTAACAGGTAAAGAATGATAGTTATGTAGCCACTTAGATTCATATGTCATATTTCCTGTAGCACCAGAATCAATAATGAAAAGTGAACCATCACGTACATGAAGTATTCTGTCTGGGGGAACTGAACATAAAACACAACTTGTTTCAGGCATAACATTATCATGATGCTCGGCTGCATATGCTCGATTTCGATCTACATCAAATCGACGCTTAAAGCACATGGAAGAGGGATGATCAGATTTTCCACAATAATCACAAGAAGAAGAATCTCTAGATAAACGTGGTTGTTTTATGGTAATGTTGTGTTCTTCATCATATTGACGTGCCCAACAGTCATCTTCAGTATGACCATTCCTATTGCAGTAAGAACAATGCTTGTTAGGAAATTTGAGACAAGAGAAACTACCACCACGACGACCACCTCTACGGTTGCCTCGTTGAAAAGAACGCCTTCGCACATTAAAGGCCCGTTCCAACTGTTGTGACTCAGGCTCCTCTTGTTGTGAAAACATAACTGCATCATGACCAACACTACGTCATTGTTGACGTTGAGAATACTCAATCAAAGATATGCAAGTTTGGTCAAAATCAAGACCGTCCTTGTTAGAAAGAATGGTAACAATGTTGTCATAAGACGGATCCTTTATTGTATCAAGAAGAATTGTAATAAGTTGCTTTCGTGGAATAGGATCACCCGCAGCAGCAAGTTGATTAATAATAGATTTGAAAGAATCAATATGTCCCGTCATAGCAGTACCAACTTCATACTGTAACTTTGAAAGCAAACCTCTCAAATAAAGTGTTTCTGTAACAGACTTTTTCTGAAAATTTGCTATAAGATACTCCCATACGTCATGGGAAGTAGGAAAGTCATACACATCAAGCATGAGAGAATCACTAAGAGCAGAAAGAATATACCGACGAGCTGCTTTATCACGCCTCTGCCAATCCATATAAGCAAGACGCCATGCATCAAAAACAGGGCCTTCCGTGATAAGAACGTTGTCAGAATTCGGAATAATAGGCTGAGACGGACATAGAGAATTGCCAATAACAACATCCGAGAGCTCATCGCCTTCAAGAATTAACAGCATCTTTGCTTTCCAACCGGGAAACCCTTGGCCTTGAAAAGAAGGAATAGAACGTTGGCCAGAAGGAAAACCATTGACGAGAACAGTCATAGCCATATCTATCTGTGAGAAGACGTATAAGATAAAATCACAAAATCTGCACACCATAGACAAGGACGACTGCAAGAGATAAGAGACGTCAATAAGAAAAGAGTCCTCAAAATAGCGAGACGTGGGACGCAAGATTCATTGGTAGACGTTGGATGAAAAAGCTAGATTGGTCGCTTTGCTAAAAATAGCAAAATCCGAGACGTGGGACGCAAGATTCATTGGTAGACGCTTGACGAAAAAGCTATATTTGGCGGTTTGCTAAAAACGCTTGACGAAGAAGCTAGATTTGGGCGGGTTGCTAAAAACGCTTGACGAAGACGAAACCTGTGTGCTCACAAAGACACTTGATGAAGACGAAACCTGTGTGCTCACAAAGACACTTGATGAAGACGAAACCTGTGTGCTCACACAAAGAACCTGTTTTGCTGTTTTACAGATACAGTTTGCCTGAACTGTCATAACTTTTGACTCACAACTCCGTTTGACAAACTTTTTTGATAGGATTCACCAGCACAATACAATCTACTTTTTTGGTTTTAAGGACGCGATTAAGAAACAACTCTAATTATAACAAGTTAAGCTATAAAATTATGTAGACAACACATAATCAAAGAACAATCTTGTAAGACATGAAATTAGAATCATGAATTTAACAAGAAGACATAGATGCTTCCCTCATAGATGCTCTGATACCATGTTGAAATGTAGAGAGAAAGAGACGAGACAAGAGACACATCATGTACGCTCCCAAAGACTGATTCATATTGAGGACAAGATACATATATATAGGTGAGACCAAGTTAGGTAGAGTGAGCCATATATAGAGCTCCAACAACTCCCGCTCCAAAGGCCACACATTTATACGTTTTCTACGAGGACCCGACTGGTAAACATTGCAGTGTGTCCGTACTTGATAAATATTTCTTAATGTCGACTATTGTAGAATCTTTGCACATATATGACCAATTTGGCCATATGTGTTACTAATTACTTGTGTATTGTCTTGAGTGAAGCGAAACAATTAACTTTTATGTCAAGATTCAATACCATTTTTTGTACGTTGTAGATCTTGTGGTTATTGTTCCAAGTGTACCTCACCCAGTGAATAAAATCCAAACCACACTTTCCATTCCTACATTGAATCATATTTCGACCAAGCTAAATAAAACTCTACTTGGGAATTTTATTGTTTCTTAATAGTTTAAGTGCATGCACAATTGTCCAAGCAATTCCAAATCATGTGTGGCACAACTCTTCATATGGGACTTGAGTTTACAAGACTCGTAAGCTATGGGTCTATTTCTTGGATTAGGACACTTCTAATAGAAGAACCATTGGCATCAATATCCACTTCAAAAAAAATTCCCATTCTACAAGTGCCTTGACCTTAGGAGTGTCAGTTAAAATCCCATCCTTGGTCACAATGAGGGCCAGAATGAAACCCAGCTACTCAATCATATCCCTGAAGAAGATACATTTACTTTTTTGGAGAAGAGTTTGTGCATCCTTTAAGATTCCAAGTACCTCTTGGACATTATTCTCATGATCCCCTAACATTCTTAAAATGGACCACTTTATCATCAAAGAAGACGAGAACACATACAACTGTTTTCTGAAGATCTCTATCACATCAGATGATTGAAAATGGCAAAGAGTGTTTGTTTTGATAACCTAAAAGGCATAATAATGAACTCACAATGCCCATCCCTCGAGTTAAAGAGTATCTTAGGGATATCTAGATCTAATAATATGCAAATTTACAATTGGTCTTTGTGAATAGGTGGGCATCATTAAAGTAGTCTAGGAGTGAGCCTTGTGTAAGTAGTTGAAGAGCTCATTGGTTCTTGGAATGGGATACTTAGTCTTGATCCTCTGCTGCTCTGCTGGTTGAGACCTTCATATTCAAAACAAGTCTCAAGGTCCCATCCTTCTTGTTTTAAAAAAGTATTGGCACATTCCCGAAGATACACTCGTTAGAATGAAACACCTTGATTTAAAAACTACTTAATTTTTTCCTTGAAAAGTTTTAAAGCACCATTAGCACAAGACTAACCAAAAGGAGTGCACTAACCTTTCTCTTATCATGGGGAACTAGGATGCTTATACGCCTTGTTGTAGCAAACTAGCACACGAGAGGCATTGTCACCATGTGAGTTATCTATGATGAGCTTTGGACTCCCATGGCTTGAAGATCTCCAAGGTAGCATCAAGATAATAGCCCTCTCCTTACACGCACCCTCACACTCTCACTAGCATCAATAGCCCTCTCCAAGGTAGCATCAAGATAATAGCCCTCTCCTTACACGCACCCTCACACTCTCACTAGCATCAATGGCGAGGTATACAGAGAAATAAAATTACACATGCACTCTCACATTGTTAAGACTAAGTGCTAGCAAAGAGGGAACCACTCACCTCTACTCTCCCCAACATGTCCTGGGGACCTTTTCGATGGACGAACTTGGGTAGCGTACTCATATGTACGTATTTTTGGGTCCATTTGACTCGGTGATTTTTAGCATCTATATTTAATGTTGAAAAGTGGAAAATACTTAGAGGACAAAGATTAAGTTTGGTCACAAATTTAGAAATTTTTGAGATGTACATTTTTGGTCAAATTTGCGGCTTTTTATGCATGTTTTGTGGTGTCATTTGTAAGCGATTTCTATTCTATACTTAACCATGTTAGATAATTTATAAGAGGGACATAGTGATTAGTTTAGCCTAAAGGAAACTCATATGGGGGTCTACATAGTAAATATAACCACAAATGGGTGCTTGAAACAGGGCCCAGACACCAAATTGACCGTTAATTTTTAGTAACGGTCTCGTATGAGGGAGTAGAAAACTTTATTTGTCAAAGAGAAGTATTAAAGAAAGTTAGTTCATAAAAAGAAGAACAAAGTCCGTGTTCAGATAATTTGGAGATTCTACACGGGGTGGCCGGTATTCGCACGAAACGAATCCTACACCACTTTAGAGTGATTTGGTTTAAGATCAAGTTTTTAGAAGGGATTTCTATCTTTATCCTTTTCGTGCATGATAATATACTAATTATTGTTTACTGAAAATATCTTCGTTTTCTGATGTATGATGTGTTTTTTCTCTAAATCTAGAGAAATTTTGTGCATAGATCATGGAATAGAATACTGGTATGTTTTAGTTTGTATTAGAGCCTAGGTTAGACAATCCGCACTTGATTGCGGATATTGCAGGTCTTGGATGACTAATATTATTATCAATTTCTATGATACAGCTAGGAGTTTCTTTCTCTTGAGAAATGTTTTGCAATTTGCTGTATAGTCACAAGATGGCTGCACATCAAACAAATTTAGTAGTCAATCCAAGGCAAGAAGAGGATCTTTTACAAGGATTATTGCATGTGGGTGTAACTCCAGAGGAAGTTATTATACTTATTGACAGGAATCAAGAATTGGAGGAAAGAATGAGAGCCATGTGCACTCAAGCCTCCATGAATTTGAATGAAGAAGACAGAGATGACTGAGAAGATGGAGAGATGGAAGATCATCTAAATTTTGATGATAGATAGGGTCAACGAGAAGGGCAAAGATCAAGAAATTTTAATAAGCAGCAAGAAGAACCTGGTGAAGTTCCTATAAGCTCTCAACCTAGAGTTGTTGCATAGGTTGGTTTTGATCTTCAGTACATCGAGATATTCAGGAGTTGCAGGTTACAGTAGTGTAGGCCATGAAAACTGCTATGGCCATAGGCTTTAAATCGGTACATGTAGATGATTTTGCCCTCAAACAAGCTAGGAAGAAAAGTTCACTACCAACCTTTAATAAACAAGTGAAGAGGAGTAAAGAAGTGGAAGCATGTATTGAGAAACTTGAAGATTATTTTCAAACATGTAACTTGAGTGATGAAGTTAAGGCAAAGACGATAATACTTCTTCCTGATTTGGTTGAAGACCTAGATTGGCTAGATCTTTTTGTTGGTGATTCTCTCTCTAATTTTGAGACTTTGTATTGGCGATGATTATGTTACTATGGATTGTCAATGATTATGGTTTATTGAAAATCTCTTCTTTTTCTGAAGTATGATGTGATTTTTCTATAAATCTTAAGAAATTTTTGTGCATAGATCATGGAACAAAATATGGGTACATTTCACTTATAACCCTTGAGGTCTCCAAATTCAACAGCACCATGGGTATCTCGTCATTCTTCTTCTCTTGCGAGCATTGTCACACCATTGCATTTTACCATAGGCACTACTCCCTCCTCTCACATCAAATCACTCACACACACTTAGTAGAATACATTAAACAGAAGATTAAAGAGAGGTGTAGCAAGAGGAAAAGCTCAATTGCACAATGGGAGAGTTTCCTTGCATTATGAGATAAATTGGCTTATATACATGGCCATAAGTGTTCACACACACTTAAACTATGGTCAAAGAGGTGCCCAAAGATTCTATTTGGCCTATTTATTATATATAGCCTCATTTCATAATACATTGATGCATTATAATACTAGGAATCACATCCTAGCTCAGTACCACATGCTCTTGGAGGGGGAAACACCATTAATTATCCATCAGACCTTTATGGGCACCATTCCTATACATAATATGTCTAAATGCTCTAAATATAGGTTAGCCAATACAAAGGGAATATTGACGAGGACCATGCATCACTTTCTAGGTTATGGTGGTGAGTTCTTAGGTTAATTTTGTATACAAATATATATATATATATATATCTTGGCTGACTACCTCCAAGAATGAAGACTAGGAAACTAGTTAGAATCATGCCTATCAAAAAACAAGAAGAAGAAGAACGATAAGAAATCTAAAGAAGAAGATTGTGAGTTCGAGTGAGAGTACATGTGTAAGTGCGAGTGCAAGCTGTTCATGAGAGTGACAGTGCGAGTGAGATAGCTCGAGGATGGTCAGGTGGTTCAAGCTCTTTCTTTCAAGAGTGCTTCATATCAAATTGTTGTAAGAACTTTCTTGATTATATATAAAGTTGTTCTCTTTCTACCTCAAAAATTTGTGCAAATTCTATTCTCTTTGAATTGTATTGTGATTTTTGAGCCAAAGCCTCTCAATGGCACATTTACAACATGGGCAATTGGATAAGCAGTATCATCCCTTGTTTCAACAAAACCTAGCTTTCCACGATTTTTCATATCCTTGAACCACTCACCATGATTGGTCATTTGGTTTGAAGCACCTGAATCAACATACCATACATCATCACTACACATGCCACAAAACAAACAACCTCTCGTTGTCCTCATTACTTTCGCTATAAGATACATAGTTATTTTACTGCACTTTTTCATTTCTCATGTCATTTTGCTTCTTATAGTAATCTGCCTGCAAATGCCTAGCTTTGCCACAATAAAAATAGCCTCATGTATCATTTTTCTACCTTTATCGATTTCCCATGAGCTCTTTGAGTCCCCTTGCCTCTCAACTGGTCTCTTCCACCTATGTGTTATTGTTGTGATTCATGGGACTGTTGTTGCTGACCATTATTTTGATTACCTATTGTAACATACCTCCAAGATTAGCCAAGTTACGATTAAAGATAATCCTAAGTTTTGGATGCTACATATTTAAGTAATTCATTCTAGTAGTTTTTTAGCACAAAAAATTCTAAGTGTTAAAATTAAGTGAAAATTCAAGATTGAGTTTTCAATTAGTTATTATACTCAAAGAAACCTTTGAGTGTGTAGATAGACATGAAAATCCAAATTTAATAAAAAATTAAAACATGACCTATTTTTGGAGTCGACTTTCACATACATATGATTTTGGGATTGTAGACCGCACATGTTTTGGTAATTTTAAGTACCCACATGACTATCCTCTAATAGCTGTGCATGAAGTTATACCTATTGCAAGTTGCAACCCTAACAAAAAATCTGAGAGGCTTGCCAAATCTACAAAAAGCTCTTTCACAACTTCTAGAGAGTAAACATGGATTCCCAATAAATCAAGATATCAGCAAATATATTAGGAAAGTACACAAACTCACTTTTTATTATTTTTCTTCAAATTCTTTTCATATGAAATAAATAAATCGATAACTATATATGAGAGAATTTGAGCCAATATAGGACATACTTAACAAATAGTAATTCTTAACTTTCTTAATTATACATGATCATCGTGCTCTGAGACTCATAGATTCATAGAATAAACACTTTTGGTGGGGTAAAGAATTAGAAGATAGAATATTTGACTACTTTGTGACTAAACTTTAGGTATAGCCTTCATTAGGGACTTTTTTGTGAAGCGTTTTTCTTTCCGTGTGTTTAGAATCATATTTTGACATAAAGACAAAAGTTTTAAATGGTAGAAAACTCTACAAGAGTGTAAGAGGTGCCAGAAATCCAAATCAAGCACAAGATGTCTAATCTGTACACTATACTCTATATGCAAAACGCGGGGTGAGTTGTCTATGTCAAGGGCCAAAATAGTCAAATAATAGGACTAATTGCCCAATCCAAAAGCACCACATGGATTTTCTCAAGGATAGCACCTACCCAAGCTAACTAAAGAAGGGTTGCCGGTCCAGGATAAGAAGCACCCTCTAGTATGTCGCTACTATTCAAACATGAGATATGACACCATCTGGGAACTTTATAGATTTTAATAAAAATCTCCTAAGAGTTTATAGTTTCTCCATGGGCCTACTAGGAAAAATCATAATCTCGATGGGCCGGCGAAAACTAACAAAATCCCAATCACTACAAGACAATGCTGCCATACACGCGTTTCATACACGCGATAAATTACGAACGCGTGTATGGTCGCGCTTGTATTTGAATAGAATCGGGCGCGTGTATTAAATTTAGCATTTAAGTTCGCGTGTATATTTGCATTTATAAACGCGTGTATAAACGCGTTTATATACACGCAGTAATACACGCATAAATACACGATAATATTCACGGGGTAATACTCGCTATTATACACGGATAAATACACGCCACTATACACGGATCAATACACGCATGGCAGAGAAAAACTGAAAAAAAACTGAATTCCTTAACAAAATTAAAAACTATTTTCCTTAAACCATCTCATAGTACATTACAGTATACATCATTACACAATCCCACTACATGCATTTACAACAATGAAATATATTCAAAAATAAATCATGCATATGAGATGATAGAAATGTCATCAATTTAGAACATACAATGACGGATTGGTTAGGGTTCGATCTCATCTTCAATAAGATCCATCCTTGCCAAACGATCAACATCAATATCCATTTGATCAATTGGTAAGGCTACAATTAAATTTATTCCACTATCGATATTCTGTACTCCATTGATAATGGTATCGATGTCCTGATCATCCTCATCAACATCAGCATCATCCTCAATGGTAGGGTCATTCTCATGATCATGAGAAATGGCATGCTCATCCTCATTATCACGATCATCTCTTATTTCTTGATCATCGATCACAACATCTTCAATGGCATGTTCGACGTCATCTTCATTGCGGCTTGTTACATCCTCCATATGCTCCATATCACTGAATGTATTATACATCACTTTGGAACATGGTGCAATAGGGATGACGTACCACCATTTGATGTCATGCACCATTGGTAGATAGATAACCTACTCAAATACACACAGTACAGTAATTAACATATCTGAAAAATAAATAAATAGTACGTTATACCTCATGCACGTTCATTTTGCAAGGTATAATGAAGGGTGATCTGAGCATGGGTTTTACATACCTCACAAGCTCGCCCATCTTATAAATACATTTTTTCAAACTCTTATTCGCACAATGGTCGATGCTAGTAGGTAGTATGAACTGCGCACATAAGAGCACATTTATGGTTTATGGCATTACAAAATTTAATTTCAACGTACGTACAAGACTTGGAAAACACTTACTTGAAGCATCTTGTGCCAATCGTGGGACTTCAACCCATATAGTTGCTGAACGCCTCTTTTCTTAGTGGTTGTAAAGGCTCCCTTCAATGATCTCATGCATCCAGTGGGAGTACGCAAAGTGGTGATGGCCTGCTTTACCTGCTTCTCCTCTTTCTTTGATATAATCCATGGTGCAGGCGGAAGACGAACGTGCCCACCCACCTCTCGTGGCCAAGCTTGACGCATACGTCCTGCGACCCGCAAGTCCTCACGTACGCTAACATTGTCTCGTTTACCAGTAATATGTTCCCAAATACCAGATCCCACATTCTTGAAGATGTGCATGGGATCAAGAAGATGGTTGATCTTAAGATGGGTCCAATATGGCAGCCGGAAAAAAATGGAGTACCTGCACAAGGGATTGCTCTATGTGACCTTTAATCCAATTAGAGACTACACAAAACAAGATTGAAAAAACATCACTATACCTGTTCATGCCATCTGGAGGAAGAATAGTTGTAGACTCCCAAATACGCTTCCAATCTTTTGCACGAAGTGTTTGTGGAGGAATGTTACTCTTACTAGCAACATATTTAGGATGATCTGAGGGGAGAAATCGATGATGATTATCGAATATAGTCTTACACAAACCATCAGCATACTCATGTACTAACGAAGGGCCACAAACAGGACATGCATGTTTACCCGATGTTTTCAAACCTGTTAAAATATAAATAAAAGTTAGAATAATAAAGTCAAACCGTCTAATTAATATATATAGCCAATAGTAATAGAGTAGGGAGGTAATTAGAATTCTTACCAGAACAATCGCTGTATCCTGGAAAGTCATGCATTGTCCACATCAACACTGCTTTTAAGTCGAAGTGTCGAGAGAGGAGGGAGGCCTACTAATGTCCACCACCGCAACACCTCTCCATAGTTCCTCCAACTCATCAATCAGTGGTTCAAGATAAACATCCATATGCTTGACTTTATGTTTCCCTGGAATTAGAAGGGATAACATAAGATGTCCCTTCTTGATCGCCATTGATGGTGGAAGGTTGTAATTCACCAACACAACTGGCCACACGCTGTATGCGGTGTTTTTGAAACCAAATGGATTCACTCCATCCATACCCAAGCCAAGTCTCAAGTTTCTGGGCTCTGTTTTAAAGCTGGGCCACTCATCTTCAATATGCTTCCAAGCAGGAGTGTCTGCGGGAATTCTCCACATGCCATCATCCGATCGATGTGAGGAATGCCATGACATGAGCTCTGCTATGGATTTGCACTTGAACATGTGTTTGCTGCGAGGAATTATAGGAAAGTGTCGCAAGACTTTACGAGGTACATCAAAACTCTTCATATCTGTTCTGTACCTTGCTTCACCACAAGTGGGACAATGTAGAGCCTCCTTATGCGTCCCACGAAAGAGAATGCAATCATTGATGCATGCATGTATTTTATCATAATCCAGTCCTCCAAGAGATGTCACATAGTGCCTCGCTATGTCTCTTGAGGTGGGTAGTCTATTTTCCTTTGGAAGCATGTTTGATAATAGCCTGCATTCAATATCATCAATTATAATTAGTCTTAAATCTTAAACCTTAAACCACTAATTCAAATTTATAAGTAACAATGCTTACTTCAACAATGCGTCAAGACTTGCATTGCTCCATCCATAAACTGTTTGTATATTAAGTAGTTCAAGTGAAGCACGTAAAACTGAGAATGTGCACCCTTCAAACACCGGTGTCGATGAAGCCTTATAAAGATGCTCTTGTTCCATATCATCATCGTCCATACCTTTGGGATCATCCTTAAAAAGATTCCGCACCATATCATCAAGCACCTCCTCTTCCACAACTTCGTGGGGTGCAGGGCTATTGTCGTCCCTTTCCCACTCATCTCTGACAATAGATCCCGAAGCTCCAGCATCATCTCGTCGACGCTTTACGTGCTCTCGTCGCGCGTAGGGTACCATGTTAGGGTGTGGTACTGCATCCTGCTTCAATTTATCAAATTATATGTTACAACTCTATTAATTTAATTTGGATACCATGAGTCATTTGAATACCATCAACTTACATCTACTCACCTCTAAACCTGTTTGATTCCATTCTCCATACATGGAGATGTGATTCAAGGTAATTCGACGTGCTCGTACAATGCATCCTTGACATCGATTACACATACATTTGATCCGTTGTCCCAACCACACATCGCGATTACGACGATGATGCATTGTCTCATCTTCCCCAGAACTGCTTGAAGAGGTTGATGACATCCTGTGTACAAATCAGAAAACACAAAATCATTATATGTTTTTAATGAAAGCACAAAATCGCGTGTATTCACGCGGCTATCTCCTAAAAATTGCGTGTATTCACGCGGCTACTTCCTAAAAAGCGCGTGTATTCACGCGGCTACTTTCTGCAAAACGCGTGTATAAACGCAGCTAAACTCATATACACGCGAATATACCCGGGTTTATAAACGCGAATATAAACGCGGCGGTATGTTTAAACTAAAAATAGCCCGCCTTCCCCAAATATAGATTTTGAACTAAGAAATCAACAGTGCATGCGTTTTCGCCTGTTTTCGCCTCTTCCAACAGCAAGGAGGGAGCAGAGAAAGGAGCACACACACGGGAGAAGGAGGGAGCAGAGAAGGAGCAGAGAAGACTCACTTTTTCAGAGGTGAGTCACTTTGTCCTGTGCCTTGTCTCTTTTGTCAGATTTGTTTACTTTGCTCTTTGCTCTTTGGGTTTGTCTTTTTGCACACGATTGGGTTACTGCATCCTGACAGGGGCGACAATGGCTGGTCCTTTTATAAGGACATTCTGTCTTTGTCGGGGGGTCGGTCTTTTCGAGAAAAATTTTTCGCAGGTCGCGTGTACGAACGCGTGTAGGAGCGCGTGTAACCTGTCTGCAGAGTATGTTCACGCGCATATACACGCGTTTTTGGACGGGTGTATACACGCGTTTTTTGACGGGTGTATACACGAGTTTCTGCAGACAGAAAACTGCGGCGTTTCAGATTTCATGATTTGGAAGCAACTGACTTGAATGATTTAATTTGTGTGAGTCAAGAGACAGCCCATGATGTACATGAAGATGTTTGTTGCAGGTTCTTTATGGATATTCCAGGTTCTTCATCCGATCCATTTGCGTACAGCAATTGGTTGATGGAGATGATGAATCACTTTGGGCGCCAACCTGGTCCGGTTGAGCTTACAGAGTATATGTATGCCCATCCCCCTCCTTCCCTGCCTGGTGTCTATACCCCTACCGCGAGTATCCAGGGCACTCCAATGCCGTCTATTCCTCCGAGTCCGACGAGACGGCATGCAGCTTCTCCTCTTCCACGTCCACCGAGGAGACATACCTCGTCCCAGACACACTCACGTACACCCTCACAGCCACCATCACGTGCTCCCTCAGAGCCACCGTCACGTCAGGGCTCACAGCCACCGTCACGTAGACAATCCCCCAGTCGTGACTCCACCCCCGCAGCAGTAGGAAGAGTGGGAGTGGAGGATGCGGCGGGTGCTTTGGTGGGGGAGGTGGGGGAGGTGGGGGAGGTGGGGGAGGTAGTAGGGCACGCGGTGAGAGAGGAGATAGAGGGAGAAGAGTTAGAGGAGACAGTTCGGAAGAGGAGGAGATGAGAGAGATGGAGAGAGTGGTTTGCTATGATGTGACGGATAGGGGCGGGATAGTGATGGATGCAAGGGGGAGGGAGGTAATGGAGTACATGCGTGGGGTAGTATCAAACTCATATAGAAATTGTTTTATTAAATTTAAAGATCAAAATAGCCGATTAGTTGGGGAGGTGATAGAGGCTGTACATAGTCGGTACCCCAATCCCCCACATGCTACATTCTCGGATGTATGGGGAAGGACGCGAATAAGGGAGATCTTAAGTAATAAAAGATCTCACCTTAAAAAACTCGCGTACGATGACCGGCTAAATGTAGCTGCGGGTGGCTATCCTGCCGAGAAACCTGCCACTACGCACAAACGCGAGTGGAAGGAGGCAAAGAAACGAGCAGAGGGTGGCGTGAAGAGCAGGCAGCATGTGGAGGCACGACGGATCCAGATGGAGACCGTTGGATCTTCGCATTTCGGATCTGGCGGCGTCGAGTCATGGGAGGCAGAGTTCGTAAGTATCCTGCCACTTTATTTGATTGTTTACTTAATTCATTGATTCTATGAATTGTTTTAATCTTACAAATTGTGTTGATTATGATATAGCGACGGGTTACGGGGAGGAAGCCCACAACCCACGATACTGCGTATGCTCGCCGGCATAGCAGACGTGACACGTGGGCCATCTTCAGAGCCGAGGGACGTATTACGGACGCGCAGTTTGAGTTGGCCATGAGACCATCCGGTCGACAGGTACTTGAAAATTCGTAACGAATGGTTTTGGTTTATTGAATTGCATATATATATACTTATATACTATATATTACTTGAACAGGCACAAGCTGCTGATGATCCACCGGCCGCCGCTGCAGAGGGTGGACGTGAGCACTACTCCTCGGACATTCCGACCGATGCGAGCTCATCTGAGCATGGGGGGAGCACCGAGTCATCATCTGGGTCTGAGTAGTACTCAGACTTGTAGTATCATATTCCATATTTAGGATGTGATTGTATATATTTTTTGTAAACTCAAGCCATGGGCTACTTCGAGATATGGACTCCCTTGTATACATGTATGAAATTTTGATAGTAATATTGAATTGATTGATCGATAGTATTACATTCATGGCTGTCTTGAATCGTGTAATGACAATGTATGCATTCATGTCGTTCTTGTCTTAATCTCCCTCGTGCATATGTTCTTCGTGGATGGTCTAATGGGATGGTCTAATGCACCAAAAACCCTAAACCAGAGAGTGCTATTGGGTGCTGGAATGCTGGAACAGTATTCAGGCACCAAATAGCACTCTCTGGATTTTTTTTTTGCTCTCTGTTCGCGTGTATAAACGCGTCAAAATTGCTAAAATTTGCGTGTATCTGCGCGGATACTCTGGAAATTACGCGTGTATTAATGCGTATAAACTGGCAATAACGTGTGTATAAGCGCATCTAAATTAAAGAAACGCGTGTATAGACGCAAGTAAAAACGCGTCTGGGACATTGGAACTGAACAGGATGCGGCTATACAGCCGTGTATAACCGCGTCTAATATAATAAGAAGCGTGTATACTGGCGTGTATTAACGCGTCTGTGGAAAAAAACGCGGCTACACACCCGTGTATACGCGCGTCTGAGAGGTACTGTACACGCGGTTTTACACGCATGTCTCTGGCCGCGATTATACACGCGCTGATACACGGGCCCGCTACTTTTTTTCACAAGTCATTTTTAGCGGCTAAGAGCGCGGGTATGAGCCCAATCCCTTGTAGTGAATGGGTTTTACATGACCTCCAAGTCAATTTTTTGAGAACGTTAATATAACATTATTAACATTAATTTCAAGAGTCATTATTAAGAGTTAAGAACTTATTAACACATTTGTAATTACATCAGTGAAATCCTTAATTCTCTATCCCCAAAACATTATTTAAGTTGATTGAGTGGATATAATAAAAAAAATAAGAAAACGAATTAAGGTAAATCATCTTCATCTTCGTTTTCAAGATCATCCTCACCACCATAATCTTCCTCTCCACCACCAACACCACCATAGGATTGGGTTTGCGGACCAAGAATTGTAAAGAAGGTTGAGATGTGAGGAAGAAAAAAGGGCGAGGTAACAAGTATGACCTGAACTTCTTTACTGCAAAAACAAGAAACAAACCACCTTTCTCCATTTCACCATACCTCTCCTTGACATCAGTGAGTTGTCGGCTTGCATAATACACTGGTTGCATATGCCCTTGCTCTCCCTTTTGTAAGAGTATAGGACCCACTGAATGTGATGAGACTTGGGTTCACATAAAAGTCCTCCCCCCACCTAGGAGGCTGCACAATTGGACTTTGACTCATGCATTTCTTGAGCAAACGAAAAGATTGAATTTGATCGGGCCCCCATTGGAAAGAAACATTCTTCTTTGTCAACAGATCATTTATAGGATACATCTTCTCAGAGAACATATCAACAACAAAGCGTTGGTAATACTTTATTTTACCCAAAATCCTCCTTACCTCCCGTACATTGGTAGGTGGTGAAAGGACCACAATTGCCTGCACCTTCTCAGGATCCATCTCTATGTCTTCTTCTGAGATAACATGTCCCAAGAGAACCACCTTCCTTCGTGCCAAGCGGCATTTTCCAGGATTAAGACACCCTTTTGCATTATCAATACTTTGCAAGGCCAACCTCAACTTTTCCAAGTGATCCATGCGGCTTGAATAAATGCAAAAATCATCCAAAAAGACCCTTATAAACTTTCCCAAGTAAGGTGCAAATGCCTGACTCATGAAGTGTTGAAAAGTTGCTGGTGCATTGGTCAAGCCAAATGGCATCACCCTATAGGCATACACTCCCCAAGGGGTGATAAATGAGGTTTTCCTTTGATCTTCTTCACAAATATGGATTTGAAAGTATCCAGAGTATCCATCACACACTCAATACAACTCATGACTTGCACCTTGATCCAAAATCTCATCCTGAAAGGGTAGAGGATAATAATCCCTCTTTGTGCATGCATTCAGAGGGCGAAAGTCCACACACACATGCCATTTTCCACCCTTTTTGGGAGTGACTACAACTGGGCAAATCCACTATGAATTCTCTACTGGAAAAATAAATCCAGCTGCAAGCAAATTAGTTACCTCATTCTTAAGCACCTCTGCTTGCACTACTCCCAAACGCCTTAGCCGCTGTACCACTGGCTTACTTTGGGGCTTGAGATCAATCTTGCATTAGGAAAAATTTGGACTCAAAAGGGGGCTGTTTCAGACTTCTATATAATAATAACCACATGGGTTCGGTGACAGGAAATCCTCCCAATGGGCTTCATTGGTGGTGGGTCCTCTGTACAAACCCACCCAAAACGTGGAGATACTCCAAATCTTCAAAAAATATTAACAAAACCTGCGTGTCAGTCCTATGATAATTTTAAATTCTTCTGTCACGCCTGCTATCTGCCCCTCATATTATAAAATAATGTTTATTAGCTTTGTTTGTCAGACCTTCAGCAATATAAAAGTATTTTCACCACACTCAAACTAACGAATTCGTTACATAGATCCACAAACTAAGTCTGAGATTACTTTTGTTGTACTTACAGCTCGACGTTGGCCCTGGACGCCCGCCATTGAATTTGTGAGGTACACCCTTGCTGTTTGCACGTCAACGAGTACCAGGCTCCAATGGGAACTGCATGAGTAGGGATATCTTAGTTTATTTCGATATGTGGCGGGAGGAATAAAACATCACATGTTATGGATATGGCATCTTCCAAAAAAAAATACTCACTCTTCGAAGTATGCAAAAAAGAAGACTCAGGCGGTGTCCCTTCCTCCTTACAATGACACTGCGTTGGCCAACAATCAGCCTCCTGCAGAGCCTCATCAATCAGGCCACCAATGAGATCGCCGTGCTGGGTGTGGCACACCGGCGCCTTCAGGGGCGTGCGAGGCAAAATTGAAATAAGATAGCTGCACAACAATTGGAATCAGCATCAGAATACCATTGCTTGAAGAACAGGCCCAAAAATATCTGGATTCATCACAACGCGAGTTGAACCTTACGTAAAATTAAACACTATCTTTCTCGCGTTGTCATGAATCGTGTAAGTTACAGAGTGTAAGTTACAAAATGTAAGTTACAAAATGTAAGTTACAAAATGTAAGTTACAAAGTGTAAGTTACAAAAAAAAGGGTTGGAGAAGGTGAGCTTTATCACATACCTCAAAACACACCGCAAGATTTTGTCGTTCATCTCCTTGTGAGGATCATTCAAAATCTGGACTTCTTCGTCGAGCATGGGGAATAAGCATTCTACACCTCAAACTTGTATTCCCAAATTGAATCGTGGTCCGAGGACGGCAAGAGATCCCATGTTCATCTGCTGGAGCGCACGAATGGTCTCTCGCCTAGAGGCCAGAGCTTGAAGATCAAGACCCCTTTCATCTTCTTTCAAAAATGTCGCCCAAAGATCTCATCAAAGCTCGACGTGTGCTAAATCAATGTTTCATTGAATGTGCAACAGATTCAAAGGTGGAGGCGGAGAGACACTCATTGAAATGGAAGGGGAAATGAGAAACAGGCAAGCTGTTTCGGCTCAGAAATGGAAAGAAAGGGTGGAAAAGAGATAAACCCAAAGAGCTTCCCGCTCAAAAGAACTAGGATTCCCGCCATTGGAATAAGTTATTACACCATGTCAGCCTTTAGAATAAACTAATACACCACATGTCAGGCATTTGAATAAAAAATTGGGCCTTTCAGAGGGATCCAAGGCTCCACAAGCAAATATTATATTCAAAAGTATTCGCCTTTTGCTTACACGTCCCCACCACATGGGCTCTCTTACACGGCCCCTTTTTGAGTCCATATTTTTCCTAATGTGTTCTACTAGGGTAACTTGGCATACTTGTGAGTAGCTGTTTGCAAAAAGGTTAGGAAATCCATCCAACATTTTTAAGTAATTCTCCCTTTCAGTACATCAAGAAGAACTTCATTCTAATTTGGTGGACTAGTGAGTTCCACATCTTTCTCGCACATGGTTGAAGAAGCTTCCCCTTCCAAGGCTCCATTGTCTTCAGCATCCCCTCGATCCCTTCCTCGGGAAAGACCAAATGCAACTCCCTCCACCTCTCCTTTTGAGATGGAATCCTCGGAGCTACCACTTGTCTCCTCTTCATCGGATGACTCTGACTCTGAACTTTTGGAAGTTGAAGGTTCACCTCTTACCACTTTCTTGCGAGACGACTTTTGATGTTGTAGTGGACCTTCTCATTCTCACCTTGTAGAATAAGATCACCTGTCTCCCACTTTTGAATTGCCTTCACTTGGCGAAGCCATGGCCTACCCAATATCAATGGGTAAGCCCTAGCGTCAGGCTTTGTAGGAATGACCTGGAAAGTTGTAGGCACAGAAATACCACATACAGCCACTCCCAAATTCTTGACAATTCCTAAGGTTTTCACCCTAGTATTATGAGCAAGTTTGATGCGATAGGGAAAGTTAGTACAAAACTTTAAATCAGCATCTTTCATTGTTTTTTCACTCATGACATTGATTGACGTACCTCCATCAATGTACGCATTAGAAATTGTTTGCCCCTCAATGATGACATCAATCATAGGCACATCATCTCCTATATCAATATCCACCTTTTGAACCATAGGAGTCCCATTATCCCTCTTCTTCTTTTTCTTAGATTCCCTTGTGCTAGAGCCAGCTTACCCCATTCCTTTCTGAGCTTTGGAGAGAGTGCCAAAAGCTGCCCAAATGTGATTTGTGCCGTTTTCACCCTAAGATCTATTAAGAGGTCATAACTAAGAGATCCTTGTCCAAGAGGAAAGTCAGATTGTCCAATTTTTCTCCTAGACGACTTCTTCTTCTTCTTATTTTTCTCCTCTTCTTCAGATTTATCTTCTTGTTCTTCTTCTTCCTGGCTTCTAGTTTTACGACCCCTTTTTGCCATTAATTGCATCAATGTTTCCTCTTCTTCTTCTAAGCATGTTTCCTCTAAAAGTGCTAAACTTTTATCCTCTCTTTTTCTCAATTTTGGACACTCAGTGCGATAGTGCCCCTTCTCTTGACATTCATAGCATGTGACACTACTTTTATCCCTAGGTTTATCCTCAGCTCGTGGAACCCTAGGTGGCCTTGCATTGACTAAGTGTAACTTCAAATCAGCAAATTTTGCCATAAGTTGTGCAATGTTATGATCCAAGGATGGAGCTTGTACCTGAGATGTTAAGGCTATCTCTACTCGTGGTGGGGTCGACACACTCATGGTGGGGTCGACACACTCGGAGAAGATTGGAATGTGGACTCAATATGAAGAGTGGCCTCCTTCTTCAAAGCAATACGAAGAGCCTCTTTAAAATTAGTGGGATCTTTGCTAAGAACTTTTCCATGCAAGCGGGGATCCAAAGCCCTGATAAACTTGCTTATCTTAAGGTGCTCCATTGCTAAAGAACTCTTTAAATCTCCCATAGAAGGTGAAGAAGAAGAAGCAACATGTAAAGCAGCTTGTTGATATTTGATGAACAAGGTTTCATACCTCACTGAAAAGGCAGAAACTGACTCTCCTTTCTTTTGAAAAATCTGATCCAATTGCAATAGTAAAGCATTTGGTGACTCCACTGTCCCAAATCTCTCCTTCATTGCTTTGGTCAACGTTTCCCAATCATTCTTGGACTCCTTTGGCAAAGCCTCATGCCAAGTTAAGGCCACACCCTCCAAGAAATCTGGAAGTATTTCTGGCCTCTCCTTCATAGACCAACCTGTCAAGCGGCATGCTCGGTAAAACTCTCGGAGATAACTCCTCGGGTCTTCTCCTTCCGATCCTTGGAACACTGGAATGTTGAACATCTTGCACCAAAAGATGAGTAGCAACAAGGAAAATTTACTTATTTCAAAATAACTTTCCTTTAATCATGCGAGACGGGTCATGATATACGACCATAATATAAGTAATGAGTGTAAAAATTGATAACACTCAATTTTTAATAAATATGCATGTTGCTCTAGTGTAAATATGTGGGTTGTTTTTGTAAACTTTAATCCTAGTTTTCTCATTATCCTAGTCCTGTTAAATTGCATGAGTTATGTTTGGCCGTCATCCATTGTATTTCTTATAAGGCATGCCATTAATGCGCACTTGAGAAGGAAATTTCTCTCACACTAGGAAGCATGTCGGAAATGGTATGCAAGACCATATATATTACTTTAAAGATATCTCAAAAGTTTGTGTTTAGCTTAAGGGTTACTCCAAAGCATATGGCATTTTTTTTCCAAACACATGAAGCTTCATACTTTTATAAATATTGTTTATTAACATCACTTATGTTCATGAGATCCTGTTCGCCCACCACCCACTGAATAATTTTTATGAAGAGTCATTATCTAGGCTCACATTGTGTTCATTGAACATACAAGTAACTAGAAAATAGTATGAGATTATACAATATCCTTGATGCTATATTCGGTGTACTATAAGAAATACATTAATTAGGGAAAATATATTACACAAAAGAAATGGCACCATGGCCATATCTTTCTTACATAAGAAGGGGTAAGTTATAACTCAGAGAGTTAAACTTGATCACGATGTAGATATGATTAGCCACTGTCCATTGTTTTTTTTTGGTAACTAGACATGCCATTAATGCACACTTGAGAAGGAAATTTCTCTCACTAAAAAACATGCAGGAAATGGCCCGCACGGGCACATGTATCACTTGAAAGATCTCTCAAGTGTTTTTTGTTTTGTGTTTAGCCTAAGGGTTACTCCAAAGCATAGGACATTTATTTTTACAAACACATGAAGATTCATACTCTTATAAATATTGTTTCTTAACATCACTTATGTCCATAAGATCATGTTTAGCCACCATCCATTGTATTTTTTATAAGACATGCCATAAATGCACACTTGAGAAGGAAATTTATCTCACTAGAAAGCATGGTGGAAATGGTCTACACAACCACATATATTACTTTAAAGATATATCAAAATTTTGTGTTTAGCTTAAGGGTTACTCCAAAGCATATGACATTTCTTTTTGTAAACACATGAAGCTTTATACTTTTATAAATATTGTTTACTTATGTCCATGAGATCATGTTTGCTCACTAAATAGTGTTTATAAAGAGTCATTAGCTAGGCTCACATTGTGTTCATTGCACATACAAGTAACTAGATAATAGTATGAGTTAACACAATATCCTTGATGCTGTCATATGTCTAATGTGCATTGCCAATCATTATGGATTATATTATCATATATTTAGATTTGGTATACTATAAGCAATACATGATTAATTACGAAAAATATATTACCCAAAAGAAATGGCATCGTGGCCATATCTCTCTTACATAAGAAGGGCTAAGTTGTAACTCACACAGTGAAACATGATCACAATGTAGATATGATTAGCCACCACTGTCCATTTTTTCAAAAAACTAGACATGCCATTAATGCACACTTGTTGAGAAGGAAATTACTCTCACTAAAAAACATGCAGGAAATGGCCCGCACGGACACATATATTACTTGAAAGATTTCTCAAAAAACTTGTGTTCAGTTTAAGGGTTACTTCAAAGCATAGGATATTTCTTTTTAGAAACATATGAATATTCCTACTCTTATACATATTGTTTATCAACATCACTTATGTCCATGACATCATGGTCACCCACTAAAGAGTCATTAGATGGGCTCACATTGTGGTCATTGCATATACAAGTAGCTTAGGTAATAGTATGAGTTAATATGATATCCTTGATTCTATCATATATCTAATGTGTGTTGCGAATCATATGGCTTATATTATCATAGAAGAAATGGCACCATGGCCATATCTTTCTTACACAACGAAGCATTAGGAATTTTTTGAGGTCATTTTTGGGCCTTGTAAGGAAGTTTGACCGGAATATTCCCTCCAAAAAGGGGCACCGGATAAAATTTTTGCAAACGAACTCCAAATTTGTCGACCTCACATATTTAGATTCTACTCTTCAAAAGCTATCCATTGATATATAACACGATAGGGTTCGGAGGGGACAAGATAGATACCTAGAAGATTCCTTTTTGCCTGGGGAAGATACGTGAATCTTATCTAGGCAAAAAGGAATCTTCTAGGTATCTATCTTGTCCCCTCCGAACCCTATCGTGTTATATATCAATGGATAGCTTTTGAAGAGTAGAATCTAAATATATGAGGTCCGACAAATTTGGAGTTCGTTTGCAAAAATTTTATCCGGTGCTCCTTTTTGGAGGGAATATTCCAGTCAAACTTCCTTACAAGGCCCAAAAATGACCTCAAAAAATTCCTCATGGCAAAATTGTAACTCACATATAGTTGAACTTCATCACAAGGTATATATGTTTGACCACCATCCATTGTATCTTTTATAGCTAGACATGCCATCAATGCACACTTGAGAAAAAAATTACTCTTAGTAGAAAGCATGTAGGAAATGGCTTGCACATCCACATATATTAATTTAAAGATCCTACAAAATTTTATGTTTAGCTTAAGAAATACAGCAAAGCATAGTAGATTCCTTTTTGCAAACACGTGAAGCTTCATACACTTTTAAATAGTGCTTATCAACATGACTTATGTCCATGAGATAATGTTCATCACCACACTGAATACTTTTTATAAGGAGTCATTGGCTGGGCTGACATGTTGTGTTCATTGCACATAGAAGTAAGGTAGATAATAGTATGAGTTAATATAATCTTCTTGACACTATCGTATGTCTAATAATGTGCATTTCCAATAATTATAGCTTTTATTATTAGGTATTTAGAGATGGTATACTAGAAGCAATACATCATTAATTAGAGAAAATATCTTACATAGAAGAAATGGCACCATAGCCATATATTTCTTATACAAGAAGGGCTAAGTCGTAAGACACATACACTACAACATGTCAGGGGCACAACAACATTTTCTAGCAGCGTTTCAACAACACTTTTTTTGTCAAGATGTTGGGGATTCCATTGGCTTCTCCACAATGAAATTTTGCTACTAAGCAGCACTCTTAACAGTGAAATTTCGTTGCTCCACAACGAAATTACATTGCTGAGCAGAGTCTTTAGCATCGAAATTTCACTGCTATACTATGATTTCTCTTTGCTGATGAACAACAAAAATAGCAACAAAATTATGCGACTATTTTTACTGCATGAAATTCCAAAGAGTTGTTGGATATTGAATTCTAAAAATACATGTCACATACACACAATGTCACATACACACAGAAAATGATATATAGTTTTAAAAAAACATCTATTAAAACCCTTGGAGCCATGTTTCGAGCAAAAAAAAAAGATAGTTGAAAACTTTTGAGAAGCAAAACAATATCAAGATCGTGAATCTATCCCATCTTGTAATAAATCCGTATGTGTTGCTTTATCAATGTCTATATATAATGGAATCTCAATAAAAAGAGGGGGTTGGACCATATCAATATCAATATCACTATCATGATCTAATGAAGCATTGTCATGATTGATAGGTGACTCATCATCTTCTCCGATTGATGTTCCTCATGCTCTTCATTGGCCCCATCCAAAATTTTATCTTCATTGTCCTTTTCCAATGAGCCAATTTGAGGTAGTACTTGCACCTTATGCAGAGATTTGGCCTTCACATCTTGATCTTGAAAGATATGTTTTGACTACAAGGGGAATTGTATAACATACCACCACTTTGGATCAATTCGATCGGCGTGAACACAACCTAATATCAAAAAGCAAAGAGGTTACATTTTTATTATACTACATTAAGATTTAATTTAGGATTGGTTGGGTTACTAACCTGCTGATAGTGTTAAGGTAGTATGAAGGTATCTTTTTGGAATCATTTTGAAAGAACCCATTTGGATGATCTTCAAGGTTGCTTGAGCACCTCTATATATCACCTAGAACCATTTGACATCAAAGATGAATAGACTAAATGCTCTAAATCCAACCTCAAGAATATTGAACAGCTCCCCATTACTCAAGATTGTCCATTATGACATTGGTATCATGTCTACTAGCTCAACTTTCTTGCTTAAATGTTGGCAGCACACCATAATCAAATGTCTTTCTTTTAGAATCCAAACACTCCATGCAAAAGTGCCTTCCCTCTGATCATATTGCATTATATAGTTTGTACTAACATTTAAAAAAAGCATGACATTTAGTATAGTTCATTAAACAAGGTATATACGTGAGATAGAGATGAAGAATGTACTTACTTGAGGGTCACATCCTCTTGCATACTCATGCTCTTCTCTTTTGATCATCTCTCCATTTTGCGATGCCATGTATATTTCCATACAAAGCCATTCTATATTGATCACATTGCTAAAGGCTCCAAGCTAGGCGGGAATGGCAAGCGTCTATTTGCTCTTCTGAAAGCTTTTCTCTCATCCTTTCATCTATTGATTGCATCCTTCTGTCTCCCAATCCACTTCTCCATGATGGGACTATTTAGAATGCATAATGTATTCAGCTTGTGGCATAATGCTTCATCCACTCTTCGTTGCCTTCCTTTTTCCTAAGGCACATTAGTGTATTAGTCGGTCATCCTCCTCAATCGCTCTCCACAATCGTGGCATGGAAGGATCTATGCGAGATAGATGTTTTGAGATATACACAAGAGACTCTTGCATCAACCATCTCTTTGCCATGCTTGCTCATGGCCTTGCTCTTTGTCTCACAAATTCCTTTAAGTTTTTCATGAACCTTTCAAGAAAAAACATCCATCGAACATGAACAACACCACACAATGCCACTTCTTTGACCAAATGCACCACAAGATGCAATTGGCTCAAATATCACATGTTGTATTCTTTGTCTAAGCTTTAAGTATGGCTTGGGTTAGAAAAATCATGTTTTATTGCCTATGCATGTATGTAGCAGCAGCAATGTCAATCGACCTGTCCACAAGATCCCGATGTGGCCAATCTGTTGTCCATTATAAATGAATGATATGGGCAACAAGCTTGGTCCTAGTTTACACAAACATAGGTATGGTTCCATCAAACCTTTTCACATACACAAAGTTAATCTATTATGCATTCTATAAATCCTATATTTTAATCTTATATACAGGCGGGCTTACAGTCGGGCCAATCGACACCATGGGGTTAGACTACCCCACTTGGTCAGTTGACGGCCTATGCATACGGCCTTTATGCATACGCTATGTATAGGCTATGCATACACTATGCATAGGCTATTCATCGGGTATGCATACCCTAAGCATAGGCTATGCATACGGTATGCATACACTATGCATAGCCTAGCATAGGGTATGCATAGGCTATGTATAGGGTCAACATACACTATGCATAGCCTATGCATGTAGACTATGCATATGCTATGGTTTATGCATAAAGATATGGGGCATTGTTCTATGCTATCTAGAATGCTGCTTACATATGTCAGGTTAGGAGTGGTTATCCATGAGTGGGTGGTTTTAGTGGAGGGGGAGTCCTTGATCTTCTCACTATACTTCTCTTGTAAAAGAGGAGGTGCCTTTGGCTTTAATAGTGGGGAGTGTGGAAAGTCCTTAGAAGCTATCATTCGAACGGGGCACTATCCACCCTACTTATTTGAGCAGTACCGTAGGAGGTGGTAACAATGTGCTAATATCATAGGTTGTATTTTTTCTCTAAGCTATGTTGTTGTTTTCTCTTGGTTGGCTTGACATTATCGAGGTAAGTGGCCTTATTCATTCAACCTCATGTTTATTGCACCCTTGGTGGCCGGGTTTAGGAGATGGACTTATGCATAGAGATATGAGGCATTCTTATATGCCATCTAGAATGTTGCTCATGTCAAGGTAGGAGTGGTTATTCGTGAGAGTAGGTGGTTATAGTGGAGGAGGATCCCTCGACCTTCTCACTATCCTTATCTTTTTATAAAAGAGGAGTTGCCTTTGGCTTTATTCGCAAAGTGGATTTGTGAGCTTCAAGAATTCTCTTTCACTTTTATTACAGAAAACACCACTAGGGCCTCTCTTGCAGATTTGCTTACCAGGAAGGAAGAGGAAGAAGGAACAAGAGAAAAGGAAGAAGTATATGAAGATTTGGAGACACCACCAACTGCTTTCACTATGCATTTTGATGGAGTCTTTAGCCCTTCCAGGCAATGTGGGGCTGGGGGGATAGTTTTATTTGATCCATAAGGAAAAGAGGTATGGGCCAAGGGCAAGGAATTTCCAAAGGCTATATCAAATAATGTGGCTGAGTATAATGCATTAATTTAGGGATTAGAAGATTGCATATAAAAGATGAAATTAAAGAGGTAGAGGTCAAAGGGGATTCAACACGATTTAGATACAGGATACTTCCCTCCTGGATTGAATCCTCACAACAACAGAAGCAAAGGCTCACAACAAGGAAAGCTCATCCTTACACAATTCTAGGGGATGTTCTTTACAAGCAAGGTAAGAATAAGATTCTTAGGAGGGTGGTGAGCCTGGAAGAATCTAAAAGGATTATGGAATTATGTCATGAATGTTCATGTCACTTTGCCTCAGCCAGCACGGAGGATCCTTAACATAGGGTATTATTGGCCTCCACTCAGCAAAGATGTCTATGAGAGTGGTGCAGAAGCTATGAAATATGCCAGGCATATGGGCATAAGCAATTGGTTCGCGGACCCTTAAACCCTATCCCAACATATGGTCCATTTGAAAGGTGGGAATTAGATTTTGTGGGCCCACTTCCTCGTTCCTCACATGGGAAGTATTACATATTGGTGACCACAGATTATGCAACAAGGTGGGCAGAAGCAAAGGCCATGGTCAATAACAAGGCAGTAGCTGTGGCATCCTTTCTCAGGGAATACATATGTGCCCGATTTGGGTGTCCATTGGAAATCCTTACGGATGGGGGGAGGTCTTTCAGGAATGACTTGATTGAAGCTTTGGTGCAAAAATTAAAAATAAAGCATGCTATGTCAACTCCCTATTATCCCCAATGTAATGGTTTATTAGTAGAAAAAACTAATGGATTGCTTTGTGGATCTTTGTCTAAGCTAGTGGATACTATGAAGAGAAAGTGGGATGTGCATTTGCCAGAGGTCCTATGGGCCTATAGGACAACTCACAAACTCTCTCTTGGTTTCACACCTGGAATGGAGGCTATTTTGCCAATAGAATTGGAAATCACAAGCCTTCGCACATCTTTTGCATGCTTGAATAATGAAGAAGAAACACATGCCCAATGCCTAGTACAACTAGAGACCTTGGATGAGAGGCGACTTCAGGCACTTCAAAATTTGGAGGCTGCACAACAACGGTGCAAGGCAAGGTATGACACTCTCACGAAGAAGAAGAAGAAGCCAGAACTCAAGCAAGGAAGCTTAGTCATGAGGTATGATGGCCGTGTGGAGAAATGGCTAGATAAGAAGCTTCTTCGACGATGGGAAGGCCCCTTCAGGATAAAGCAAAAGTTCAAAAATAACACCTATCTTCTAGAGGATGCAAGTGGCCAGGAGGTTCCCGGACGTGCCAATGAGTACCGGCTAAAGATATTTTACCCTTGAGCACCATGGCCAGCAGACCCCCAAGACAAGCATGGAGGATCTGCTGCTGGGGGGAAAGATGTGACATGAAAAATTGATATCTTTCATTTTCAATTTTGTGCATATTTTCAATGGTAATAAGGTGGAAGCTTGTCCAAGAAGATTGCGGCGCCCAGAATGGAATAACGGCGTGGTGATGCGGCGGCTTGGCGGCTACCTTGGTAACAACATTCTATCTTCAAATATAATGGTTTTACTTGATTTAGGATGCACACATTGTAAATGCCACAAGTATGCTTGATAAATACTTTGGTATGGTAGATAGGCTAGTGATGTGGAAAATAAAAGTGGGCCTTCATGCTCACATGGATTTTTATTGTATTATTAATATGGTATTCACCATAAGGCTACAAGTTGGGGAGTGTGGAAGGCTTGTCGAGGAGTGTGTGTAGGTGCATAATTGGAAAAGATTCTTCTAGAATGCCTACATGGAAGAGGAGAATTTTGCCATGTGTAAGTGGGATCTCCACCTACATGCCACTTAGACTTGGCTATTATCTCATCACACTTTCAAAGTCAGAAAGTCTTCAATTTGATAATCAATAGAAGACAGCCTAAGAGGACAATTGATGGTGATATCTACCCTTATGTCACTGAAGGGTTGAAGATTTTTATGTTGTAATTTGTAACAATGGAAGAGAGGGTGATTCTCCACCTATAAAAGTAGCCCTCCTCTCCCTTTCAAATCAATGAATGAGCCTCCTCAATTGAGCATTTTGTGTCATTGCCATCTTCAAACCCTTATTTCAAACACTCTCTTTACATGTGAATGTCTCATTTAGCATTAGCTCCTCATGCTCAGCCCAATTTTGGACCTCTTTGATGATTCATGATAAGTGGGATAAGGAGTTATTATCTTGGCGGGCCTTTGACTTCTCAAGGTAGTCATTGCCTTATTGCCGCCCTCCTTTGGAGATGGTTTTAGCGGTAATGCATGCGGAAAGACTTTGGGGACCATAGGTAAATCTTTACAATTATCCGCTGAGCAATGTTAACCCTCATCCTCTAGCTTGAATCATGAAGGAGATAAGAGGCAAGAGGCTATGTGAAAATTGAGGTTTCATGCAGCAAAGAGAGGGAAGTGCAGTTTTTGTGGTCCAATACCCAAATTTCAATCGGTAATTACTCATCACTCGGGTGTTGGTTTCTAAAATTGATCATATGGCTAGGAAGCTCTTTATATGCTCTTTCCACTCATATAACTAATTTCTTAATCCCTTGCTTCATTGATGATCTGAATTTCTCCCAAAGTTGCTAACTTTTAGGTGAATTTTGGCAGTTTTAAAGTCTCATAGTAAAATGCTCATATCTTTTCGCTCGATTCCCATTTTTTAAAGTTTTTATATAGACGCGAAGCTTCTTCAAGCTCTACGCACTTATGTAATTCTCTTTTGTAGAGTCTATATGGATTTAAAACTGTAATTCTCTGTGTATCTCTGTTTTTATAGACTTTTGGCCATTCTTTCTTCTTAATAATGATTAATTCCTCCTAATCTCTTATCAAAAGGCGAATCCCATGTGTCTTATCCTCTTGTAAGTGATTGCTATATTCTTTTGCTTTAATATGTTCCGTCCAAATCGCCCAATTCGAACGGATGAACCTTACCAATATTCCCCGTATGTTTCCGTTCACATAATCCTGAGTCGAAAGATTTTCTTCCAACAAAGAATTGCTCTCTTGTTTGAAGCTGCAAGACTGGGAGAAATTCTTACTGCTCCTAATCCTTTCATCTTTCCTTCCATGAATTATGATCTCACCTTTGATGTGTATATCTTTATCTTAACCTAGGGAGAGAAAGGGAGGTGAGGAGGCTGTGAGGTTTCATACAAGTGTGTTTTGATCCTAAGCAGTGACCGAAGTCAAAACCCCAACTTTATGTCACACTACTCAAACCAAGAGTCCATAATAGTCTATTGATGGATATCAAGAGACTTGCCTTCCTGGAGTCTGCCAGCCATGGATGTCTATACACATGCAAGAAGGAGATCGTATCTAAACCTATAAGCATACACTCAAAATCCACTAGTACATATATGTAAGATAACAGATGCAAACAATCACCATCATCACATTCAAAGTAAAATATAAAATATTTAAATACGACTCCAAATGCCACTAATGGCAACAACAATAACATAATGTATCTCAAAATTCCACCAAAGGCAACAACAACAGCATAATATCAGACTATCAGGGATACTTGTCGGGAGGGTTCACCTAAAAATTATGTAAGTATTGCACGTAAACTCAAGTTGAGTTTTTTTATTCAAATTTTTAAGGTAAGTTTATAGAAATACATCTATAGAATAGGTTTTTTTAATTAATTTTGAAAAAAAAACTTGTAAGTCCATAAAGAAAAAGGGGTCATCTTATTCATGAAAAAATCACAGGTAAGGGAGTTTTTAAATACCCCTTTAATGCACGTGATACATAGAGTTTCTTAGTAGTGCACCCCTCGAGCAAGGATATAAAGCCAATAGTTCCAAGTGAAAGCATGATAAGGTGGTACACTTTCTACCAGTTGCATTGGTTGCTACCACACTTCAAGACAACCAATATTAGTGGATTTAATATCATCATAAGATGTACTTAGCAATTTATCTAGTGCATTTTAGATATAATAAATGTGAAACAAGATTAAACAACCATGTTTTAATTCTCTAACTCTGCAAAAAAGTGTTTTACAACCAGTTATAAACCATTGTCTAGGGCATAGGTTTTCAGTCCACCTTATCACGCTTTCACCCTTTTATTAAACTATAGAAACAATACATTATAAAAGAGTACTTCAAACCCGATAGTTCCTAAACATTCTACTAAACCCGCTTCACTATATCAGGCGAGCTTAGCATGAGCTCTTGTTTCTTGTGTCGAATTATTAAGATTTTTTTGTTTCCACTCATCAGTGATCACCTCTAAAATCTTCATTTGCACTTTATTGACGTTAGCTAGATTACACCCACCACGCACTAGTGTGCCACAAACAAGGTTTACAACATACTGCTTTTCCTGAGAAGTAATGTGTGGTAAGGATTGTTATTGTCTTGGTGTGTAACCACAAACATTATATCATTAACTATCTTTGGCAATGTTCCCATCTTTCCATGTTGATTACTATGATGAGGCTGTTTTACGCTAGCTGATAGCCCATGGGAAGCTGGCCGACAACTAATAGGCATGTGTAGGGTAGCCCACTGGCTGCCCAAGCCCTCCTATGGCCTAGAAGCTACCCTTTCTGGGCTAGTCATGCCATGGCTGGCCCAAGGCTTACCTAAATGCTCCTAATGCAAACTTGATACTAAGGCGGACACTACATGCACTATCTAATAAATTCTCCAAGTGGGTTAAGAGGACTGACACTTGACTCAATGGTGCACTCATGTAGAGTCAAAAGCATGGTTACTACTTGTAAGCTCCCCTGCTGCTTAATGTTTTGGCATGTCCCAATGGGACCCATATATCCAAACTCTTCAAAACTTGATGACTCACTTGTATACACATTGGGTATACTCATCCGAGTATCAAAGCCCATGTCGATGTCATCTATAACATCAAAAACATCAAAAATAGAGTTATAAACTACAGCCCCCATGCCTTTGTTGCTACGTAGAGCATGGCTATAGATGGGTCTAGGCACCTTGGTTTTGCCTAGGATTTGACCTGGTGATATTCCAATATATCTTCTAGACCCTCATGATGTCAGCTTACCAATAACACTCCTTTTCTCATTGTGTGGACCTAGTAAAAATGACAACTTTGCATGTTTTACACTACTTGTAGCTTACCCTGTTGCTCACTTTTTTTACCTATTCCCAGTGGGACCCACATTTCCAAACTCTTAAAAACTTGTTGTCTCTTGTATACACATTCTATGTACTCATCCCAGTATCAAAACTCATGTGGATGCCAGTAACATCAGAAACATAAAAAGCAAGGTTGTTGTAAACTGCAATCCCCCATGCCTCTACTGCCACCTAGACCATGGCTGTAGATACATCCAAAAACCTTATTTTTGCCTAGGGTTTGATCTAATCATAGTCCAATATATCTACTAGACTCTCGTGATGTTATCTTTCCAATAGCACTCCTATTCTGGTTGTGCAAACCTAGTGAGAAGGACAGCTTTGCGTGTTGTACACTACTTGTAGCTCACCCTCTTGCTCACTGTTTTGATATATTCCAATGGGACTCACATTTCCAAACTCTTTAGGTGATGATGGCTTGCCTGTATACACATTGGGTGTACTCATTCCTCCATTATGAAAAACCATATGGATGTCATCTGTAACATCAACAACATCAAAAATAGGGTTGCTATAAACTACAAACCCATGCCTCTGCTATGCTGCCACCAAACCACGGATATAGATAGATCGAGACACCTTGATTTTGCCTAAGGTTTGACCTAGTGATAGTCCACTATATCTACTAGACCCTTAGGATGGCATCTTGCTAATAACGGGTTCACTATATGTAAAATTTCTATATCACATGTCTTCAAGGCCTAATTCAAAAACCCCTTATCTGCAAATTTTTCATAAATAAGACACCCTTTTTCTATTCAATCTGTAAATACCCCCTTTTAATGGTACCCTTTTGTATGTAAAAAATGTATAAAATAGGAATTTTAAAAACCCCTTATGTTGAGCCCACGTGCTACACTTGAATGGTTGTACACTACTTGTAGCCGGCCCTGTGCTACTCACTTTTTTTTACCTATCCCAATGGGACCCACATTTCCAAACTCTTCAAAAATTTATGGCTCACCTACACACATATTGGGTGTACTCATTTGAGTATCCAATCCCATGTCGATGTCATCTGTTAACATCAAAAATAGAGCTACTATAAATTGTAGCCCCCATGCCTCTACTGCCAGATAGACCCTGGCTATAGATGGGTTTAGAAACCTTGGTTTTGCCTAGGGTTTTACCTGGTGATAGTACAATATATCTACTAGACGCTCATGATGTTATCTTGCCAATTGCACTTCTATTGTGGTTGTGTGGGCTTGGTGAAAATGACAACTTTGCGTGTTGTACACTACTTGTTGTAGCTTACCTTGTTGCTCACTATATTGACCTATCCTAGTGGGACCCTTATGTCCAAAATATTTAGGTGATGATGGATCACCCATATACACATTGTGTGTACTCATCCCATTATTAAAAACCATGTGGATGTCATCTGTAACATCAGCAACATCAAAACAAGGTTGTTGTAAACTACAACCCCCATGCCTCTGATGTGCCACCAAGCTCTGCCCACCACACCATGGTTGTAGATGGGACCAAACACCTTGATTTTGCCTAGGGTTTTGATCTTGTGAGAGTCCAATATATCTACTAGATCCACATGCTTTCATCTTGCCAATAACACTCCTATTCTAGTTGTGCGGACCTGGTGAAAATTATAACTTTGCGTACTGTACACTACCTATAGATTGCCCTGCTGCTCAAATTTTTGACCTATCCGAGTGGGACCCACATGTCCAAACCCTTCAAAACTTGATGTATCACCTATATACACATTGGGTATACTCATCTAAGTATCAAAACCCATGTCGATGTCATCCATAACATCAAAAACATCGAAAATAGAGTTGTTATAAATTGTAGCCCCCTTTCCTATGCTACCACCTAGACCATTGTTGTAGACATGCCTAGAAACCTTGATTTTTCCTAGGGTTTAACCTGGTGATAGTCCAATATATCTACTATACGCTTGTGATGTCAATTTGCCAATTGCATACATATTCTTGTTGTGCAGACCTAGTGAAAATGACAACTTTGTGTGTTGTACACTACTTGTAGCTTACCCTATTGCTCACTGTTTTGACCTATCCCAATGGGACCCACATCTCCAAACTCTTAAAGTGATGATGGCTCACCTATATACACATTGGGTGTACTCATCCCATTATAAAAACCATGTGCATGTCACCTGTAACATCAACAACATCAAAAATAAGGTTGCTGTAAACTGAAACCCCCATGCCTCTGTTGCCACACCAAGCCATGGTGTAGACAGTTCCAAACACCTTGGTTTTGCCTAGGGTTACATATAGTGATAGTCTAATATATCTAATATACCCTCATGATATCATCTTGCCAATAACTCCTATTTTGGTTATGCGGACCTAGTGAAAATTACAGCTTTGCTTGTTGTACACTACTTGTAGTCTACCCTACTGCTTAATGTTTTGGCATGTCCCAGTGGGACCCACATGTCCAAACTCTTCAAAACTATATGGCTTGCTTGTATACACATTGGATATACTCATCCAAGTATCAAAACCCATGTCTCATCTGTAAACATCAAAACTGAGTTGCTCTAAGTTGTAGCCCCCATGCCTCTACTACCACCTAGACCATGGTTGTGGATGAGTCTATAAACCTTTTTTTTCCTAGGGTTTATCCTTATGATAGTTCAATATATCGACTAGATGCTTGTGATGTCATCTTGTCAATTGCACTCCTATTCTGGTTATGCAAACCTGGTGAAAATGACAAGTTTGTGTGTCGTACACTACTTGTAGCTTACCCTGTTGCTCACTATTTTGACCTATCCCAATGGGACCCACATGTCCAAACTCTTCAAAAAGTGATTACTCACATGTATACACATTGGGTGTACTCATCCTAGTATTTACTATGTATTTACTATGGATGTCATCTCTAATATCAAAAAGGGTGGCCAATGCATGTTGGTATCCACTAGCATGCTTAGGTAGCTACCAGCATGCATGGGGAGCACCCGACATGCATTGGCCGGGGAGCTCTTAGTGCATGCAAGTAGCTACCAGCATGCTTAAGTTATACTGGCATGCATCGGAATCTATCGGCATGCATCAAGAACTCCCAATCATCTACCTCGCGATTCTGGATGAACAACCTTTCTCTCCCTAGATGTTGATTCTCCTTACTCTGATCTCGACCACATATGGGATGGGACTTCTTACTCATTGGAGAGCCCCATTCAAGGTCTTACATTGGGAGAAGAGTAACTTGTGTACACCTACTCACCCTCTACACCTTTCCCATCACAATCTTCCTCTTAGAACTTATTAGACTTCACTTCTAGAGGGGGTACATTCCTTTTGCTAGTGTGTCAGTGTGGGATCCTGGTATCCTTCATCTTCTCTCAACCAAGGAGAAAATTCAGGTTGTTGTCCCAAGATGTGATAAAGATTCAGGTTGTTGTCCCAAGATGTGCTATAGATTAACAAATAAGGTCCAAGTTGCTGGCAGCAGAGGTAGGCTGGCAGCAGCAGCAGTAGATGGTGATGTTGATGATATTCATATGTTGTGTGGTGCTGAATATGAAATGATTCACATATATGGGGTTTGGTTGTTGGTTAGCCCAGAGTAGGGGCTGTCAACCAACAGTACAAAACCAAAAGACAAATAAAACCCCTTCTAGGGGCTGGTTGAAATAACATTTTCACACACCCCCTCTCAGGGGTGTGTGAAAATGATATTTCAACCAGCCCCTAGAAGGATAATAGGGTCCCACACCCCTTTTGGCCTAAGAGGGGGTGTGTGAAAATGGTATTTCAACTAGCCCCTAGAAGGGGTTTTATTTGTCTTTGGTCTTGTGCTGTTGGTTGTTAGCCCCTATGCTAGGCTGACCAACAGCCAAACCCCATATATATGCATCATTTCATATTCAACGCCCCACAACATCATATCATCAACATCATCATCTACTACTGCCAGCCTACCTCTGCGCCAGAAACCTGGATCTCTTTGTTGATCTATAGCACACCTTGGGACAACAACCTATCACATCTACAATTTTCTCCTATAGCTCACATTGGAACAACATCCCACTTGTTTCTCATCCTCCTCCTTCGATTTGGGACATCAACACAACGCTCTGCTCATCATCCTTCAACATCGGGAGGACAGCAACCCACTCTTTGCTCATCATCCTCCTTTGACTTAGGACAACAGCCCTCTCTTCTCATCATCCTCCTTTGACAATGGGATGGTATCCCTCTCTTCTCATCAAGCCCTCTCTACTCATCATCATTTGACATCAGGGCAGTAGCCCTTTGTGCTCTACTCATCATCATTGACATCGAAATAGTAGCCCTCCCTTCTCATTTGACATTGACTCAGGACAACAACCCTCTCTACTCTTCAGCACCCCACCTATACCGCAATACCCTTGTCACCAGAGCCTACACAAATACACCTTCCACTACCCACTATAAAAATCATCCACCTCAAAGAGCCACCACATCCACTGATGTGAGCCTTCGACACATCGACCACCTCATAGAGTGCCACCACTGTCCTCAACGCAAGCCTTCATCACCGACTGTGCTTCAGCTCTGACGTCATCTCTACTTCTTCGACGATCTTTTACTCATAGTTACCTCACTTAAGAGGGTCTCTCGTACATGATTTCATCCACCATCATAGATGCACTAATTCAGCTCTGACGTCATCTCTACTTCTTCGACGATCTTTTACTCATAGTTACCTCACTTAAGAGGGTCTCTCGTACATGATTTCATCCACCATCATAGATGCACTAATTCATCCATTTTAATCTGTGTTGATTTGCTCTGATCTCTCACACGTCTGGTCCTTTTGTCCTTTTGGCCTAGGCCAATGTACCACATGGTGGGAAGAAGCAAATGGTTTTCCACCACCACTCGACCGGCCTTGATATGACCAAGTGAGCTAGCTAACTACTAGTCGGCCAGCTCCTAGACAAAATCCATCAAATACTACAGCCCAATGATACTATGTAGAGTGAGATATATTGTGATTAGTTAATGACAATACCCACCTCGGCCATAACCGATATGGCGGTGGAGTGAATGTCAGGCCTCTGTAATGGGAGCGTGTCATGTCGGCAGAGAACCTCACCAATCTATCTCTGTGTAGTGGAGGGACCTAATTCTTTGGATCGGGGGCATTTGTCTTGAAAAATAGATCAATCTTACTTGCTAAGAACTCCTCTGGGGCATGAAGCTAGAGCGTGGGCATGTGTTGTGTGCTCTGATGTCGTAGTAGAGGAACTATTATGGGCAGTGGATTCTAATGTGGATGTGTGTACCACAAAGAAATCTGTGATAGCCCTCTGTGAGGTGTCCTGTCAAAGCCAAGGCTGTCTCTTAGCATGCTGCCTCAGAACTACATCCATGTGTTGTCTGAGCTCCATCAAGTACATGTCCAGGCACCTCTGATCCTTAAATTTTATCACTCATGTGAGTGGTCTGAATCCCTCTCAGAAGTGGCAGTGGGATTTCCCCCATCTGTATCTCGTAGTAAGTCGGGCACCTAAAAATATAATGGGACTAATCCTCTAATGCTCCTATGGTGGATACTTTTCATGTCCTCTCCTCATGTGGGGTATTCTCAGCTCTCCCAGTCTCTACTGTGAGGCGGTGGGAGGATACCCTGAGCTGGCCAATCGTGATACGCATAGCATTTGACATGTATCAGTATGTACCTTGAGATCTCAAATAATCCATGACGTGTATCAGTATGTACCTTGACGTGTATCAGTATGTACCTTGAGATCTCAAATAATCCATCCTCAGAGAGTCTCAAGAAGTGATCTCTATATAACTCACACGTCTTACCAATCTCTCATAGAGACACCCATGTCTAGTGTATATATAGTCTGAGTAGATCTAACCGGATGATCCAGTTGATCTCCTATCATGAGAGATCAAGGTAGGGGGGAGTCTAGGCTATACTGAAACAGGGGAAGATAGTCCATATGTATTCTATGTGCATGAAACCACTGAGCTATAATCAAACAGGATTGAGGGATGGAGTCAATGGCTTTGTAGAAATCCACAAAGCAACAATACACATGTCTCTTTCAGGACCTCTATGATAGCCCTACAGCAGCAAAGATATTGTCCAGCATGGAGAAGTTTCTCCTAAAGCCTCCCTAGCCTAATGCTCTATTTCCCATCCTCTCTTCCATAGAGATCATCATGTCCTCTAGTACTTCCCCATAGAACTTGGCCATTGTGTGACCAATCGTGATAGTCCTTTAGTTACTTGAGGCCATGGGGTCTCCTACTTTATGGATGGGGACAATAGTGTTGGTAGTCTAGGAGGGTGGGAAGCCTTCACAGAGTGCTATGTTAAAATAACTGGTAAGAATGGGAGCCAATACATGGTGCTTGTGTGGGCAAAATGTTCCACACATAGATCCTCATGATCTTTTGCTCTCCAATTGTGTATCCTTTTAAGAGACCTAGTGACATTGGGGGAATCTAAGAGATAAGATGATGTAGACCGAGGCATGTGTGACATTCATGGTATAGGTTGGTCTATCACATCATACAACTATCGTGCATAGGCTTGGCAAAGGCTAGGATCTGTGATAGGTGTAGGTGCTCTTTTTTCTTCAAGAAAGCGCTAAGATTCTGAGTTGTCCTTGCTCAAAAAGAGCTGGTTTAACTCTTGTTCTTATCTAGCGAGAAGGTGAGTGAATTTACAGAAGATGCATTGCATCTTATTTATGTGCTAAAATCAGCCCATGTTCCCTCTCACATAAGAGGCAAAGCCTGGTGGTTTTGCATCCATTCTAGGGTTGGGATCCCATTAGCAAACTTGTTGTAGAGAATGTAGTGTATGGGAAGCTGGCATGGGTGGAGTCGTGGATGATGGAGGAGAGCTCGATGTAATGGTGGAGATAGGGAGGGATAAGTCAAGAGCTAAAATGTGGCAAGAAAGATGGTCCTCATAGATGTGGTCAATATCATGATGGAAATGAATCTAGGTGAAAGTGGTGGCAGGGGGTGCGAGTGGTAAGGTGGGGCATGAAATCATGAAAGACGCGATGTGTGTGCATGTGAGAGAGAGAGTGAGAGAAAGAGGTGTGTGTGTGTGTTTAATGTACACACCACTCTCTCTCTCTCTCACGCACACACACATCGCTCTCTCACTCACTCTCACACACACCTCTCTCTTTCACTCTCTACAGACACATGCATCCCTCTCTCACATCACACACACACACACACACATCACCTCTCTCTCTCTCTCTCTCTCTCTCTCTTTCTCTCTCTCTCTCTCACACACACACACACCCACACACACAAACTTGGCAAGAAGGCGGCGTGGCCGAAATGAGGTGAGGGCATGCATAGGCATGAAGAAGCTGCAGGAGATCGTGGGATGTGGATGAAGTATTCAGTAGTAGATGGCTCTTGTGAATTTGTGGGACCCATCTGTTTTGGGTTTTTTTACTTTTGAGAATGTCATTTAAAGTGTTACCCTACAATTTGCAAGCGTCATTTCTATCGTCGTTTATACAATGTGTAATAATGCATCATTTATGTGACAACAGGTGGGAAAATCATTACTTGGATCTAGAATTTTGGACACCTAGCTAACTACTATAGCTAATTCCTACCTGCCACTGGACTTGACTAATCCAAATGACCTAGACGCACCCAAAACATGTTTTTGGCCCGAAACATTTGCCAATAGGACAATATAGTTGCGAGTAAACTGATTCAATAGATTCAAAATTCTTCCTCCAGTGTCCTCTAACAACTCTATACACACAACACTCAAACCCATCTAGGTTCCATCGTAAATAAACCCTCAACTAATTGAAGTTTATTTATAGAGCTGTCATAGATGCTCTTATTCCACTAGCCCTTTTGATTGTTGATTGACAGTCCCTAAACTGTCTATCAAACTAGGCTCACAAGCATTTATCTTGCACTCAAACAAACCAGCCCCCCTAGGTCCTCTCCACACTTCCAACACATGATTTTAATGTTTAGACACCTAGTTTAGACTGTACTCACTCAACTGATGCTGACTTAGAAATAGCTTCCCAATCATCAGACTGACTCCCTCAGGGATTCAACCTTCATAATATCAATCAAGACAACACAAGCAAGGCACTATGGCACAAAACCTCATCAATTCTCAAAGATATATGGTTCCGGGCACTCCTTCTTCATTAAAACAAAAACACAACAGTCTCAACATCCCTAAGACTTGGGATTTCAAGGAAAAAGAAAAGAACACAGAAAACTATTAGGGTCCTCCAATGATAGACCTTCGGCGACAATCTCTTCAAAACTTCATCTTCATTCACAACAATGAACCAACATCCAACTGTGCAACAACTACAATTGAGTAGACATAGATTAAACCAAGTATCTAAGAGAGGAGATACACAGAGACTCTAGGGAACACTCCTCCTAACCAGCTCTCTGGACTACAACTCTACCTCTACTATGATTTAACCAGCCTTTTCACACTGCGATGTACCCGTGACCATTAACATCTTTGAATTTTGCAGGATCACCTCAATTAAGAATATTAAACTACAAGAGCCCACTGCAATCGGCACCAGGGATTTAATATTCACGTGATCACAAGATTTTTTATGATAATAACACATGTGAACAAGTTATTCACATGTTCTCATGTTACCGTTCACAAAATAATAGGTCACTTGCCATTTGGGAACCCCTTAAAAGCTTGGCTACACATGGGAATAAGCTATTCACATGTTCTCATGTTACCATCTTCACATAATAGCAGGTCAGTGGCCACCTAAGAAGATTTTTTATGCCTGACAAAGATAATTTTTTTAGGCCCTTGTGAAAGCTTTGTGAATATAACATGTGATCACAAGATTTTTTGTGTTATTAACATGTTCACATGTTCTCGTTTACGTCAGTGAAATCCCTGATCGGCGCTCTTCTTTCTCTCTTGTGATAGCCCCAATGTATAGTAGTTTTATTACTTTTTTAAAAAATCTTACTGATGAGTTGTTAAAAACTAAAAGTGTCCAAAAAGTGAGTGTTTTAAGATTTCTCAATGTTGGCTTTGATCACATTTTTAACCAACCATATTTAGGATACTCTTTAAGGAGAAACATTCATAATCACTTGTTCAATCCGTAATAGTGTTAATTGTATTATGTTCTCTCTCTTTTTATCCTTGGAGGAATTATGATTTATTACAATGCATGGTCCTAACAACATTGTGCAAGGCAAACCACTGCAATTGACTGAGCAGCAATGACTCACTTACGGATTTCATCACACAGCTTGCAGCAGTGGTGGGGCCTACAAAAGTATTTACCATGATTGGATGAGTGGTACCCCTTTTTCATAATTAGGTGTGCTTGAAATGGGCTTTGAAGGACAACCTTCAGATTTTAGCAATCCTCTATCCCTTGTTAATATTCTCTCTTTTTGGTCCTTCTTATAGGAGAACTATATAAGGATTTTTCATAAGTAGGTGTGCTTAAGATGGGCTTTGAAGGACAACCTTGCAATCCTCTATCCCTTGTTAATGTTCTCTCTTGCTTTGGTCCTTCTTATAGGAGAACTATATAAGGATTTTTCTTAAGTAGGTGTGCTTAAGATGGGCTTTGAATAACGACCTTGCAATCTTGTATCCCTTGTTAATTTTCTCTCTTTCTTTGGTCCTTCTTATAGGAGAACTATATAAGGATTTTTCATAAGCAGGTGTGCTTAAGATGGGCTTTGAAGGACAACCTTGCAATCCTCTATCCCTTGTTAATGTTCTCTCATTTTTGGCCCTTCTTATAGGAGAACTATATAAGGATTTAAGCAACCTAAGAAACCGTTTTAATCTGTGTGATAGAACGTGAACTTACACCTGCTTTATTTGACATCACATTACAAAAAGCAGTACAAGGTTTTGTGTTTGAATGGCGGGTTAGGTTCAGATTTGAAGCGTTTTGTTTTTTTAATTGCCGGTGCGCTCGGCTGACTGCCAAGAGAGAGAGGAGGGAGAGACAGGTTACTCCTGCATCAACCCAAGAAGATGCAGGCTGGCGCCGGCGCCGGCGCCGCCAAAGGAAACAGTGTGGTGGTGAAGAGCGCGAATAGCAGTTCGGGCCATGGCGGGATGTTCTCGGCCAAAATCGACCCAGTCTCGCGGAACGCCATCTGGAAGGAGCATTGCCTCAAGGAGGACTCCAAACTCAAGCTCCGGAGCGAGTTCTCCATCAACCCTTCCACCTGTAAGAAGAAATTGCAAACCTTTTCCTTGTAACAAAGAAAGTACTCGTTTTGCTGAGGCCCTCCAATGTCATTCTTCCGCCGCCTAAGAAAGAGAAAGATGCACAGAGGTGTTGCGGGAGGGAGAGAGAGACCGAGACCGAGACCGAGACCGAGACCCAGACCTAAGGGAAATGCAAAGAACTAGAAACAGGAAAAAAACAAAAAACAAAAAAAAACATTTGAAAACGGAAAAAAAAAAGGTAGAGATTTAGGAAATGCAAAAACACCAAACAAAACAGAAAAAAAAAAGCTAGAGATGAGGGAAATGAAAAAAAAACTTTAAAAAAACAATATGTCAACATAAGTTTTGAAAGATTCTCCCAAGGTTTCTTTACTTTCATATTGATAGATAATATATTTTTTATATTCATACCATAATAATAGAGTTTTAATTTAGAGCCTAGTCAAAATCATAGTTATTGACTCAGTCTTTGCTATAGATAGGGTATCAAAGTAGGGATTTGGAGATGTGAATTGATGTTGTTTGAGGAGATGGAGCTTGTAGCTATCTATGTATTTCAAATCAAATGGTATGTGACTTCTGTCAAGTCTTCACTTAGTGTATGCAATTTCCTAGCAAAGGAGGGGAAGTTTTAGCAACGAGCCTAAGTTTGGATTGGAGACATATCAAAGCTAGGGTTTTACACTTTCTTTGTATACTAAAATAGGTGAACTTTTATCAACTAGGTCTCATTAGGGTTTGGATTTTTTACTGTGGTTGTTTTTTCTACAAGACCATGTGTAGGGTCAACTTAGGGTTTTTTTATTAGAACGCAAATTTATTCTAAGGGTTTGTCTACTAAGTAGCTAGCAACTACATAAAAATCAAGGGTCTTAGATTGTGATCATCTATTTCATGTATCACAATATAACATTGAAGTGCTTCATTGAGTGTCATTGAGTGCTTGGACTTACCTAGTAGTAGTCTTTAAAGGTGCATTACCTCATAAGCCACTATCATCGTAGGGAAATGTGAAAATCCTAGTAATAAATTTGCTCACATATTTTTCACACACGTAAAAAATTTCTTCAACAAGCGTTTGGCAGTAAAACATGATGGAGGCGTCGATGGGCATATGAGGTGAGTCTTCCTTGGAGAAGATAAAAATTCATGGTGTGTATTTATGGAGAAGATAAAAAGTCATGGTGTGTATTGATCTCCAAGTGAACGTGCATCCTGCTTTGAGAAACTACATTGTAAATACTTGCTTTCTGAGTTAGTTTTGTTCCTTCAAATATTTTTTTTTGCCCGATTAAGATCTCATGATTTTTGAATCATCTCTTCATGTAAACATTTAATGACAAAGTGTGGGACATATCACAAAAATAATTGGGTTTACCTTGGTTTAGTGAAATCGTGTTTTTTTAATGGATAAGACCTTGGAAAGCCTTAAATAATTGGGTTTACCTTGGTTTAGTGAAATCGTGTTTTTTTTAATGTATAAGACCTTGGAAAGCCTTAAAAGTTGAAGTGCACATCATGTTAGTCCTAGACAATCTAATATTTTGACTCAAAATTTAATTAGAAATATCAAAAACGTTTTCTTTATGCACTTTTATTTTTGTGAGGAGGAACATACACACACTTTGCTTCATTCCTTTGTGGAGTGAGGGGGAGGGATGGGGCGAAAATCGAACATGTGTCCAAGGGAAAAAGGTCGTTGCCCTATCTGCTCAGTTATTCTCTCTACCCCCAACTTTATTACACGCTTTGAGAATGTATTGATGACGGTCATTTGTCTTTGTTTGAACAGTGGTGTACCTACCAGAGAAGCCCAACAAATACAAGCCCGCACTTACTTGTGAGTTCACAAAGACTCATCCAACATGAAATCAAGTATCATTCAAGACAAACTAAACATTTTGTCATCTTGATCTATGCAGTGACACATGAGGAGGTAGATGAGGCAAGGCAGCTTTTAGGCAATGTGTGCATGTCCAATGCCATGGATTTAGCTCCAACAGAGAAATATGAAGTACCACAGACTTCATCTCAAGAGTATGGCTGGTGCAGTCGTCCTTTGGTATGAAATCTTTCATTGCACATCCTTTGGCAAGGTTGTAATAGGGGGTTTGATTAACGAGATGAGTGCCCAAGTTCAAACCGTAATAGGGGGTTTGATTAACTAGGCACGTGCCCGAGTTCAAACCATGTTGGCTTTATCCATTGTCGTCTTTTGGGCTTTAGCCCATCGTTTACGCCCTTGCCTCTCAAAAGAGAGCTACATGGTTCGAATCAACCCTTGTAGCTAGCATGTATCTGAGTACCCTCTCTTGCATCAAATAATAATAATTATTATTATTATACCATGTATTTGAGTACCCTCTCTTGTATCACATAAGAATAACAATTATAATAATACATTGCATTGAAAAAAGAAAGTTTACTTTGGATGGTTTTGGCTTGGATGAAATACCTTTAGTGCATGAATCATCATGAAAGTTATATCGTATTTGCAGGTGGAAGCGGATCCATTTTTCAACTACCCACATAAGGGGTGCGCTATAACAAAATTTGCAGCCAAGTATGAAGAGTGCATGCACAGGTCACCCTATGCGAGGAGGAACCCGGTAGATCAACATGTGGCAAAGGGCGGTGTGGATTATGCTCACACGGGGGTGAACACGAGCCGAATAGGAAGTCCGAGTGCAGCAAGCTCTGCTCAAGCCAGCAGCCTCAACGCCAGGGCGATCAAGACGATGAAGAACGCCCCCAAGCCACCAGCGGTCGAAGTTGCAGTACCACAAGTTCAAGAACAGACTCTTCCTGCGGCCTCTTAATTAGTGATGATCCGGCTCTTTCCTTAGCTTTGTCACCTCGACACGGTAAAGTGATCAACGTAAGCAATGATTTTTTTCCCTGTGGAATCCATCATTATTGCATGCGTGGTGTAAATCATAGTTCTCTATCCGATCTCTTAGCTGAGCGAGTTTATCGTTATGCTTATAATGCTTGCAGGTCCGCCAGCTTCGACTGACTAGCTGTAGCCCTCTTTGCGAGCAGATCATTAATGTCATAACATAGAGGAGTTTATTTTGATTATCCATGCAGATCACTAGTGGCATAACATAGAGGAGTTTATTTTGATTATCCATGTAAACCACTAATGGCATAACATAGAGGAGTTTATTTTGATTATCCATGTAAACCCATCATTAAATTACACTTGTTCTCCAAAAAAAAAGATTACAAATGGTTATCATTAGACTCACACGTGCCTTGAAACTCCCATGCAAGGGTGATGTATGTGCGAATGGCCTCGTCTATAGGAGTGGTTAGAACCTACGTTCAAACCTTGTTTGTTAAACCCATGAGTTGCAAGGGGGGGAAAAAAAACCTTGCAAATATATATCAAACTCTTGCAAAATAAAAGTTTAAAAAACTCCTACGACAAGAGACTGAGCATTGTTGGGTTTGTATTTTTGGACTTGCCCCATCGGAGGACCATGTGATTTTTGGTTTGATCTCCCCATGTAGTTTATAATTCGATATGGGATGACTCACACGTTTTCTAGTTTTTCTTAATTGGATATGTTTTCTACTTTTTGGCCTGCCATATAAAGGCCTTAGTGTTCACTTGAGCTTTCAGTGGGGTAGGGAAGTTTTAGAGGCACAATAAGTAGAAAAAATTATTGGTATCCTATTCTATCTCTCTAGGCTAGGCCGCTTCTCTCTCTCTCTCTCTCTCTCTCTCTCTCTCTAAATAGGCACGCCTTTGTGAACATCAATAGGGTGTACTCCTTGTTTTCTTAACAATGGACACATGCTGATACAAGTCTAGTACAAGTGTATTTTGAGTGAATTATGGACAGAACTACTAGTTATAGGGTTTTGTTGATTTTATCTTGTTTATATATGCTATAATTAATATTCATTTTTATAGGGATTTTTTTTTATGAACCTAAGGTTGAACTTTACCACATCCCCTCTTTCACTCCATCTCCTCCATCTATACTCGTCCTCACTCGGTTTCTCCTCCTCCTATTTGAGTCTCTATCTCATCAATTGCCCCAGCTCTCCACCCAACTAGCCTGCCAAGCCTCCTTCCCCCACCACACAGCACACTGAGCAAAAGGAAGAACGTTGTCCCCAGCACAAACAATGCATGTACGCACGCTTGTGTGTGTGTGTGTGTGTGTGTGTGTGTGTGTGTGAAAGAGAGAGAGAGTTCCACCCCAAAGTACTCTGCATTTCTGTCACATCAACTAGAGACATGCATTGCCTATGTTGGATCTCGAGAGAGAGTTCCACCCGAAAGTACTCTGCATTTCTGTCACATCAACTAGAGACATGCATTGCCTATGTTGGATCTCGCTCCAACATAGGCAATGCATGTCTCTAGTTGATGTGACAGAAATGCAGTGTACTTTGGGATGGAACTCTCTCTCTCTCTCTCTCTCTCTCCATTATGACACATCAGCTAGAGATATAGGATTTGAAGTGTTTTTTGGAGGGGTAGGGGTGGGCTAAATGGGTGTTCAAGCAATTTTGTAGAGGGAGAGAGAGTGAGGGAGGGAGCACCAGCAGAAGGAGAGGGAAAGCGAGAGAGGGAGAGAGAGAGAGAGTGATCTACATGTGCAAAGAGGAAAGTCTTGCATGGAGAGAGAGAGAGAGAGAGAGAGAGAGAGAGAGAGAGAGAGCAGGAGGGAGAGGGAGAGAGAGAGAGAGAGCAGGAGGGAGAGAGAGAGAGAGAGAGAGAGAGAGAGAGAGAGAGAGGAGCAAAGGCACATCCACATGAGGATGTCCCAAAAATTGGGCAAAATGTCTTGACTTACCGAATTAAATAGATTCACCAAAACCTATACAAAAGGAAAAGTGGCATTAAAAACCTTATAGAAAACTAAGGATCGAAATACATTTCCCTCTGAACTTGGAAGAAATTAACTAAAGAAATAGATTTCAATGTTCTGGTGCTTTATTAGCTCACTTCTATGCCATTCGACTAAACACTTGCTTATATGCATGCTCTGACTTGCATGGTAGATTTCCATTACTTGGGTTTAGCCTTGTTATCATATATATCTAGTTTGTGTCATCCTACTCTATAGGTATAGGACGTAGATGATGAGTCCTTGTCTCTCCAAAGAGCTTTTGGATATGTTAGTGTGATAAGTCCCCTAGTGTCAAAGGATCTTGTACATGGAGATTTGTCATGTCCAAATCAACTAATAAAATAGTAGAATCCAAGCACTATGAATAGAAAATTAAATGCTTTCACCATAAGCAATATTTCACACAATTTTTTTTAAAGTAGCCTTTGTTCAAAGTCTTAGGTATCTAGAATAATAATGTACAATGTGCCTAACCATATCAATTCCAAAATGGTGCACACATGTGCTACACTATGCCAAAAATAATGTTGGCACCTAGGCAAGAAATCACATCGAGTCACTACAAGAGCTTGAGGGCATACCGACGCTAAAATACCGACGCAAATGTCGAACGTCGGTATGTCCGTCTCGTAATGTTGGAGGAGACAAGTCGGGCGGGGTTTTTTCAAATTTTCCTTTCCCGACGCGTATACTGACGCGTATACCGACACTTATTCCGATGTATATACCGACACACATTCCGTAGTATATACCGACGCATATTCCGCAGCATATACCGACGCTCGTAAGTTTTTTACAGCCGAGAGACTATTCTCTGGTTTTTTCGTAGAGAACGGCGCGTTACAGCTAGAGAAGGTCTCTTTCTCTCCCTCTTCTCTTTCTCTCCCTCTCCTCTTTTTTTCTCTCTCCTCTTTTCTCCTTCTTTCTTCTTTTCTCCTCTTCTCCTTCTCCTAATATGTTCTTGCAATTGCTTTTACTTTTTAATTTAAGAATTAGGATGTTTAGGGTTTTGTGTTTTTTTGGCTCTCTATGCATGTTGAGAGCTCTCTATGTATGCATAGATCTCCTAATGCATGTGAGATCCCCCTGTTCCCACCGAGCAACTGCACCTATAAAGATACTCGGTCGGATCAAGGAAGAAACTTGCACTTGGATCATTGGGATCAACGCTTTTTTCCCCATCAAGAGGCACAGCCGCTGATTCCTATCCATAGAACAATTACTATCCGGGACTTACTTCATCTATCGTAATAACAGAAATTGAGTCTCGGTTTATGGATCCATCAGTCCAGCCTAACCCCATCCGATCCCATGGGTTAGCCAACCGCCCAACCACTGTAGTGATGGGATCCAATTTGGAATTTGGTTAGGTTTTGTCCCGGGTACCAAGGAAAAGAGTTCCAAGGCCCCCTAGCCAGAATTTCATGCAAACATAAAACTAGCCACACCACTTACACACCCAATATGAAAATTGCCTTTTTCTTAGCATCAGCTAACTTTAAAACAATCCTTTAATGAAACCATAGTACCACTGATCACAATCTCCCAATTTATCCAGTTGATTCATAATTTCCCATCATTCCTTCATCAGAGTATCTATGGCATCATTGGCAAGTAGAACGCTCACCACCTGTCCACACAGAGGCCGTTTCCATAGTTCCTAGCCCATAATACTCGGCAATATAATCACTTATCAAGATGGACTCTCGTTGAAGATCAGCAAGATCAACCAACAGATCCATATAAAAGAGCCATGGACTCATCCGTTGAGGACCAGCAAGGTCAGTCAACCAGATCCATGCCCGGTTTCACAAAACAACTCTTACTCCTTGTTCCAATATCTTCCTCGACGCACGCGTGGGTATCCTAGGCGACCCAGAGCCCGAGCACCGTATGGTCAGCACCCTCTAGGATCCTTCGCAGGTGACCTAGCGCTTCACTCATAGGCCGCTTCCTTGGTCCCTCATCCACCGTACCGGAAGCTCACCATTTTAATCGAACCGAGGCTGGTCAAGACCTCGGTCGACCTTGCTATGCGAGACGTCCTCCATTGACTCTCCGTCAGCAGTTGCAACTTTATCAGTTAGGTCTCCACGACCTTAATCACAAGACGGTCAAAATGCTTCCCCAGCATTCTTGACATAAAACAGCCATTTACAAACAGCATTTACAAACAGTTTACAAATACAGTTTCTATATTAACTCTCATTTTTCCACATTATCCCTCATTAATCCACATTACTTATTCCACATTCCATGTATATGTGTACTCATCCAATCACCTCCTTTTCCATCTCTTCACTTCAGATTCCTTCACATCACATATCATATATTCACATCCATATCCACATCCATACATCCACATCCACATCCACATTCACATCCATACATCCACATCTACATGCTTATCTCCATTTTCACATCCTCATTTATACATCCACATCCCATATCCACATTCATACATACACATCCATATATCCACATCTACATCCACATACATACATACATCCACATCCACATTCCACATTCACATCTATACATCCACATCTACATTCACATTCACATACATCCACATCCACATTCCCATACATCCACATCTATACATCCACATTCCACATTCACATCTACATTCACATTCACATACATCCACATCTACATTCACATTCACATACATCCACATCTACATCCACATACATACATACATCCACATCCACATTCCACATTCACATCTATACATCCACATCTACATCCACATTCACATACATCCACATCCACATTTCCATTCACATCTATACATCCACATCCATTCACATCTATACATCCACATCTACATCCACATTTACATCTATGCATATACATCTTCATGCATATATCCATTTTCATGTTCATACATCCACACTCCCATCTCCATATCCACACATCCACATACATACATCCATTTTCTCATTCCCATTTATATAACCCCATATACTTTCACATCTAATCTTTTACATCACATCCATTCTCGCCCTATCACAACCCATATACATCTTATCCTATCACATACACTTCTTACCTCATCCCCCCATACACATCTTAATTCATCTTATCACATCCTAACTTATTTCATAAGCATCTTATCACCTCTTATCACACCTCTTATCACATCCTATCACTTTCCATACGTATCTTATCAATTCTTATCACATCTCATACACCTCTTATCACATCTTATCACATTTCATATCTTTTTTTTAAAAAAGAGAATTCTTTTATTTGATATAAGATTTCTCTACACATTTATTTATACATAAATTCCATTTAAGGAGACTAACACTTTCGAAATTAAAATCAATCTTTTATGCATCTTCTTATGCATGATTTCAATTTGGTAGGGAATTATACTTTTAGAATAAAAGAATTTCTCTTATGCATCTAAGTTAAGCATAAAATCCATTTATGAGGAAAATCATACTTTTAGTATAAAAAGAATATCTTTTATGCATACCTATATACATGAAATCCAATATGATAAAAGTAACACTTTTGATATAAAATTTTTTCCTTTATGCATACTTCTATGCATGAAAATTAAAAATGATAAAAGTAACACTTTTGATATAAAAATTTTCCTTTATGCATACTTCTATGCATGAAAATTAAAAATGATAAAAGTAACACTTTTGATATAAAAATTTTCTTTTATACATACTTTTATGTATGAAATAAAAATGATAAAAGTAACACTTTTGATATAAAAATTTATCCATTATGCATACTTCTATGCATGAAAATAAAAATGGTAAAAATAACACTTTTGATATAAAAAATTTATCCTTTATGCATACTTCTATGCATGAAAGTAAAAATGATAAAAGTAACACTTTTGATATAAAAATTTATCCATTATGCATACTTCTATGCATGAAAATAAAAATGGTAAAAATAACACTTTTGATAAAAAAATTTATCCTTTATGCATAATATTAAAATTCAATTTCTCCATGATTATAATGAAATTCTTTCAATTAATCTAGGATGATGATTCCTAGAATATGGTAGGAAGTCCTCTTTTTATGCTTTGAATGAAAATTTTTTTATGCATAATTTTTATAAAAATTTTGCCATAGCTCCGCTGCTATGACTGGTAAATCTCAATTTTTCTAAGGGATAAAGCTTATCATTAAGGAAATAATTAAAATGATTCTCTAATTGGATCCTTAATCCATAATGGATTGAATCATCAATATACATAAACTAAAAGCATAAAAAAAAACCATTAATTTGGCCTCAAGCATAGCTTTATCTTGGGTTAAGGAAAAGCTTTATGAAAAGCTTGATTTGGATTGAGAATGGGTCATGAGTATGACCATTTCTTGAGTGAGAGAGAGAATTTACATAAGAATCATTAGAATTTAAACATAAATAAAAATTAACTTCAATAGCATTTATTAAATTATGTAACTCTTCACTACTATTCAAACTTCAATAGCATTAAAAAAAAACCATACCAATTAAACTTCTCAAGCTTGAGAGGGGTTGAGAAGAGAGAAACATTGAGAAATTATAGAAAGATGAATATTCACTAATTACCTTACAACTTGCTTGATTCTTTGTTCACGGTAGAGGCCCCCAACCAATCAATTGGTTAAGTATGTTGATGGAGCCACTAATGGGGATTGAAGAAAGAGGGAAGCTCCAAAAACTAGTGAATTATTAAATGAATTCACAGTTCTTGGCTTAGGTGGAGTAGAGTAACGATGCATAAACACTATATATTTTTCAACAAGAGTGAGGCTTCTATTTATAGGAAAAATTGAGCTCCTAACCAAACAAACTGATTCTAGAATTTTCTAAATCAGTTTGGTCAATATTTGACCATTTTTAGGTCAGTTAAGCTAACTTTTTGGAACTAGACTTGAATGAGGAGAGAGGAGAGATGAAATATCTCAATTTTTATGAGTTTAAAACTCATTCAAGCATGTGAAATATGCACCTCCTTTAAAGAACTCCCCTTCCTTACATATGTCATATTTTTAATATTGCTCATAGTTTTTTACTAATAAACCTTGTACATTTTCAACTCTTCATCTTATGTGAAATATGCACCTCCTTTAAAGAACTCCCCTTCCTTACATATGTCATACTTTTAATATTGCTCATAATTTTTTACTAATAAACCTTGTACATTTTCAACTCTTCATCTTATGTGAAATATGCACCTCCTTTAAAGAACTCCTCTTCCTTACATATGTCATACTTTTAATATTGCTCATAGTTTTTTTACTAATAAACCTTGTACATTTTCAACTCTTCACCTCATGTGAGCATTTACTCATTTTTGGGTATTTTCTTTTTACAAGTTGGATTTATCTCCTCCCTACACATGGATTGATGCTATTGGTCCATAGGAACCTTAATTGGACCATAGTCTAAAGATTTCTGAAAATCTAGACCCTTAGGCTAAGGTTCTTTATAGCTATTTTCAATTAATTCCAATTGCACATTGGAAAATTCTTTTTGAATTTCTGTTTCAGGGGAACTCATCTGAATTAGAAGAGATATTTTTCTATCCAAAAATATTCAAAATCTGAATATTCTGTCTCTAGAATATTTTTCTCTCTCTAGGCTAAAACAGATAGAAACAAGGTCTTTATATTTCTGAAGAGGGATTGATTACAGGGAAAGATACTAGACATCAAAAAGGGGGTGGGGGAGGAATCTTACATTCTACCCCACTTAAAAAAATGCGAGATGTCCTCATCTCGCAAACTGGGATAATTTCGCAAGATGCACGAATATGAGACTTAGAGAAAAATTTTAATCAAGATTAACCACCAAGATAAGTCTTAAAGAGAGCAAGATTCAAAATACGAACAAGATTTAAACTTTATTCATTCTCGGAACTTATACAGTAAAGATAGAGGAACTCTTTACACTTCCATAAGCTCGTCCATCATATGGTCACAAAAGCAGTCCTCACAAGCTGCACAAGTATAAGGTAACTCATCTATGGGAATGATTCTGTGGGTTATTGCTGCGCCTATCTCAGTGGTATGAGGTGTTCTAAGAAAAGGATCTCTGAGAGGCAAGCCAAAAACGGGGTAAAGGCATATCTTCTCATGAGGAAGAAAACACGCCAGTAAGAAGACCCGCTCAGAAAACCCAGGATGCCTTGATCTCATGACGCAGTAGTATCGGGGACCCAAACCCAAAGCTTCAATAACCATGGCCAAGCGGACATTGTTACGAAAGTGCTGCTGACCCCAGGGTGTTACCCTAGTTATGTCTTGATAGGTCCGCCATTTTGTCTGTGCTACAGAAGTTCCCAAGTGAGGGAAAAGTGAGCGCTCATACTGCTCTATAAAATCTTTCTTCACAGACTCCCTTGCGTCTTGAAGGTGAGAAATCAACATGGATAAAACTAATTCTTGTTGCCAAGCCATGAAGGAGATTAAGAAAGAAAGGAGATCGATGGAAGTAAGATTACTGTGAACGACAAGTAAAAGTTACGACTTATATAAAGGAAGGAGCTAGCGTAACTTAGAAGCCAACGGTAACTTGCCACTGAAGTTTTACCGTCTTTCCATGATTTGGGTTTGGCACATTTTTCTATAGAAGGCATTCAAACTTTGAGATGAGGAGATAAAAGAAGCTCGTAAGCTAAATCACCTACTTTCTTTGGTCCACAATATCTGGGAGATAACTTCTTCCCAAGAGATAAAGAACTTCTTTTGGGCCGTACTCGAATGAAGACCAAAACCTTGATATCCAAAACATCGATTCTCCTTCTGAACTCATTGTTCTGAATCTTAAAACAGGTGGGACTCTTGAGAAGTATTCAGGAAAAAGGTTCTTCCTTTTTTAAACAGAATCTTTCTTTTATTTTAGAGAGAGAATAATTATAAGATCAGAAAGGGAGATTCTTACTCCTGTATACCTCTAAGGCTGGGAGAGAATCTTACATTCTACCCCACTTGAAAAGTGCGAGATGTCCTCATCTCGCAAGGTAGAGGACAACTCTTTTTCTTAAGATCCAATTTATTCTGGGGTTCCTTATATTCTGGTCAACCCAACAGAATACGGGGATAATTATCCCTTATATAGAACTCATCATTAAATAACAATTCATTCAGATCATATCATTCATATCTTTAACACGATAATGGTCCATTAGTCTGAAAATTTTCCTTCTGAACATTCCTCCACAGGAATTTTAGTTAAGCAAATTCTCAATTTGTCATCCCTTAACTTAATCTACCGTCTCAAGTGTTAACAGTAGCAATCTGACAGCACAATCCACTAATCTCATAGTGATTTGCTGAAATCATTATCATCATTCTAGTTATGAATATCATCACTGGGACTCGTCCCATTCATCCTCATTGTGGTTTCGCTCAGCTTATTACATTTCAACTAAATTTCGAAAATCGTCATTTTTCAATCAGAATCCAATTCAATTCATCAATTCTCAAACAGAATTAAAAATCATATCAACCACATTCGAAATCATCATCTGGATAGCATTAACGCTTATAATTTCAAGTCTTAGATTTACTCGTATATACTATCGGTAAAGAGCTGCAGTTATACTCTCGGTATATACGGATAGTCATGATACTCGAAACTATAAGGTAAATACCATCATGTCTAGGTCTCAAGCAAGTCAGGGTTCCATACAATTGCGGTACTTCCAATTGAAGACCCAATTACTAATTTACGAATTTCAATTTGAATTAACAATTTGTATGAATTATATCAAACAATTACAACCTTTTTGTGCGTCTTGATAAACTTTTGACATAATTTGCTCCTCAGTTGATCTTATTGGAGATCTATGACTTAAGTCTGATAAATAGATTTTTCTTTATCCGATCGTCCGTAAAAAAAACATTTGTATATTTATATACAAGTTGCAATAATTACATAGAGTGGTTCGGCTACAAAATTCAAAATCTCTTCGAGAGACGTATAAGACGACGGTACTGGGCCATAGTCATGCCCTGTTACATAAGTTCTCTAACTGCGAAGGAAATTATTATTTTCTCCTTAGGGATAAATCGACTAAGGAGTCTATAAATTTGACATGAAAGTCTGAAATTTCGAGGTGTCGAATGATATAGAATGACACCACGCACCATTTTCAGCTTTAACAGGATCATAGTCAATGAGAGATTCTGCCACAGCATTGTACGGCGGTTGCAATGAGCATGGACATATTGCCCTGCAACCCACTTATGTTGTATTCTCTCCACTGGGGTAGGAAAATATAAATCCTTGAAATGGCGTGCAAGTCTTACTCGGCTTGTTTGAGTTGAAGCGGAAGAGATGAGATGCTCGAAGGCAAATGCAATCATATCTTGAGACTGGGTGAGGTCGGGAATACCAGATAAATGTGGAACTTCCATCTATAAAAACAATTTCTTTGATTAAAATTTCTTCATTAAAGAAGCTTACGGGATGAAAATACATTATGAAAATGCTGTTTCTGAATTCTTATTACCAATTTCAGATAAGAATTTAATTATCTTTATTAGCTTTCAAAAGCGGCTCTGATACCAACTGTGAGATCCCCCTGTTCCCACCGAGCAACGGATTCGGTACTAGCAGCGGAAGTAGCACTTCTCGCACGGGACAGGGGTCCCACATTCGGGGCCTCGTCCACGGATATCCGGACAAGAGACTAATCCGTCGGTCTTTCCAAATCCGAACCCGGAAAAAACTTCCCTTACCCGGAAAGCACGGGCGATTCCACCAGGATAATTTTTTACTCTAACGTAGTCAAGATCATTACTAATCACACTGATCCAACTGCACCTATAAAGATACTCGGTCGGATCAAGGAAGAAACTTGCACTTGGATCATTGGGATCAACGCTTTTTTCCCCATCAAGAGGCACAGCCGCTGATTCCTATCCATAGAACAATTACTATCCGGGACTTACTTCATCTATCGTAATAACAGAAATTGAGTCTCGGTTTATGGATCCATCAGTCCAGCCTAACCCCATCCGATCCCATGGGTTAGCCAACCGCCCAACCACTGTAGTGATGGGATCCAATTTGGAATTTGGTTAGGTTTTGTCCCGGGTACCAAGGAAAAGAGTTCCAAGGCCCCCTAGCCGGAATTTCATGCAAACATAAAACTAGCCACACCACTTACACACCCAATATGAAAATTGCCTTTTTCTTAGCATCAGCTAACTTTAAAACAATCCTTTAATGAAACCATAGTACCACTGATCACAATCTCCCAATTTATCCAGTTGATTCATAATTTCCCATCATTCCTTCATCAGAGTATCTATGGCATCATTGGCAAGTAGAACGCTCACCACCTGTCCACACAGAGGCCGTTTCCATAGTTCCTAGCCCATAATACTCGGCAATATAATCACTTATCAAGATGGACTCTCGTTGAAGATCAGCAAGATCAACCAACAGATCCATATAAAAGAGCCATGGACTCATCCGTTGAGGACCAGCAAGGTCAGTCAACCAGATCCATGCCCGGTTTCACAAAACAACTCTTACTCCTTGTTCCAATATCTTCCTCGACGCACGCGTGGGTATCCTAGGCGACCCAGAGCCCGAGCACCGTATGGTCAGCACCCTCTAGGATCCTTCGCAGGTGACCTAGCGCTTCACTCATAGGCCGCTTCCTTGGTCCCTCATCCACCGTACCGGAAGCTCACCATTTTAATCGAACCGAGGCTGGTCAAGACCTCGGTCGACCTTGCTATGCGAGACGTCCTCCATTGACTCTCCGTCAGCAGTTGCAACTTTATCAGTTAGGTCTCCACGACCTTAATCACAAGACAGTCAAAATGCTTCCCCAGCATTCTTGACATAAAACAGCCATTTACAAACAGCATTTACAAACAGTTTACAAATACAGTTTCTATATTAACTCTCATTTTTCCACATTATCCCTCATTAATCCACATTACTTATTCCACATTCCATGTATATGTGTACTCATCCAATCACCTCCTTTTCCATCTCTTCACTTCAGATTCCTTCACATCACATATCATATATTCACATCCATATCCACATCCATACATCCACATCCACATCCACATTCACATCCATACATCCACATCTACATGCTTATCTCCATTTTCACATCCTCATTTATACATCCACATCCCATATCCACATTCATACATACACATCCATATATCCACATCTACATCCACATACATACATACATCCACATCCACATTCCACATTCACATCTATACATCCACATCTACATTCACATTCACATACATCCACATCCACATTCCCATACATCCACATCTATACATCCACATTCCACATTCACATCTACATTCACATTCACATACATCCACATCTACATTCACATTCACATACATCCACATCTACATCCACATACATACATACATCCACATCCACATTCCACATTCACATCTATACATCCACATCTACATCCACATTCACATACATCCACATCCACATTTCCATTCACATCTATACATCCACATCCATTCACATCTATACATCCACATCTACATCCACATTTACATCTATGCATATACATCTTCATGCATATATCCATTTTCATGTTCATACATCCACACTCCCATCTCCATATCCACACATCCACATACATACATCCATTTTCTCATTCCCATTTATATAACCCCATATACTTTCACATCTAATCTTTTACATCACATCCATTCTCGCCCTATCACAACCCATATACATCTTATCCTATCACATACACTTCTTACCTCATCCCCCCATACACATCTTAATTCATCTTATCACATCCTAACTTATTTCATAAGCATCTTATCACCTCTTATCACACCTCTTATCACATCCTATCACTTTCCATACGTATCTTATCAATTCTTATCACATCTCATACACCTCTTATCACATCTTATCACATTTCATATCTTTTTTTTTAAAAAGAGAATTCTTTTATTTGATATAAGATTTCTCTACACATTTATTTATACATAAATTCCATTTAAGGAGACTAACACTTTCAAAATTAAAATCAATCTTTTATGCATCTTCTTATGCATGATTTCAATTTGGTAGGGAATTATACTTTTAGAATAAAAGAATTTCTCTTATGCATCTAAGTTAAGCATAAAATCCATTTATGAGGAAAATCATACTTTTAGTATAAAAAGAATATCTTTTATGCATACCTATATACATGAAATCCAATATGATAAAAGTAACACTTTTGATATAAAATTTTTTCCTTTATGCATACTTCTATGCATGAAAATTAAAAATGATAAAAGTAACACTTTTGATATAAAAATTTTCCTTTATGCATACTTCTATGCATGAAAATTAAAAATGATAAAAGTAACACTTTTGATATAAAAATTTTCTTTTATACATACTTTTATGTATGAAATAAAAATGATAAAAGTAACACTTTTGATATAAAAATTTATCCATTATGCATACTTCTATGCATGAAAATAAAAATGGTAAAAATAACACTTTTGATATAAAAAATTTATCCTTTATGCATACTTCTATGCATGAAAGTAAAAATGATAAAAGTAACACTTTTGATATAAAAATTTATCCATTATGCATACTTCTATGCATGAAAATAAAAATGGTAAAAATAACACTTTTGATAAAAAAATTTATTCTTTATGCATAATATTAAAATTCAATTTCTCCATGATTATAATGAAATTCTTTCAATTAATCTAGGATGATGATTCCTAGAATATGGTAGGAAGTCCTCTTTTTATGCTTTGAATGAAAATTTTTTTATGCATAATTTTTATAAAAATTTTGCCATAGCTCCGCTGCTATGACTGGTAAATCTCAATTTTTCTAAGGAATAAAGCTTATCATTAAGGAAATAATTAAAATGATTCTCTAATTGGATCCTTAATCCATAATGGATTGAATCATCAATATACATAAACTAAAAGCATAAGAAAAAACCATTAATTTGGCCTCAAGCATAGCTTTATCTTGGGTTAAGGAAAAGCTTTATGAAAAGCTTGATTTGGATTGAGAATGGGTCATGAGTATGACCATTTCTTGAGTGAGAGAGAGAATTTACATAAGAATCATTAGAATTTAAACATAAATAAAAATTAACTTCAATAGCATTTATTAAATTATGTAACTCTTCACTACTATTCAAACTTCAATAGCATTAAAAAAAACCATACCAATTAAACTTCTCAAGCTTGAGAGGGGTTGAGAAGAGAGAAACATTGAGAAATTATAGAAAGATGAATATTCACTAATTACCTTACAACTTGCTTGATTCTTTGTTCACGGTAGAGGCCCCCAACCAATCAATTGGTTAAGTATGTTGATGGAGCCACTAATGGGGATTGAAGAAAGAGGGAAGCTCCAAAAACTAGTGAATTATTAAATGAATTCACAGTTCTTGGCTTAGGTGGAGTAGAGTAACGATGCATAAACACTATATATTTTTCAACAAGAGTGAGGCTTCTATTTATAGGAAAAATTGAGCTCCTAACCAAACAAACTGATTCTAGAATTTTCTAAATCAGTTTGGTCAATATTTGACCATTTTTAGGTCAGTTAAGCTAACTTTTTGGAACTAGACTTGAATGAGGAGAGAGGAGAGATGAAATATCTCAATTTTTATGAGTTTAAAACTCATTCAAGCATGTGAAATATGCACCTCCTTTAAAGAACTCCCCTTCCTTACATATGTCATATTTTTAATATTGCTCATAGTTTTTTACTAATAAACCTTGTACATTTTCAACTCTTCATCTTATGTGAAATATGCACCTCCTTTAAAGAACTCCCCTTCCTTACATATGTCATACTTTTAATATTGCTCATAATTTTTTACTAATAAACCTTGTACATTTTCAACTCTTCATCTTATGTGAAATATGCACCTCCTTTAAAGAACTCCTCTTCCTTACATATGTCATACTTTTAATATTGCTCATAGTTTTTTTACTAATAAACCTTGTACATTTTCAACTCTTCACCTCATGTGAGCATTTACTCATTTTTGGGTATTTTCTTTTTACAAGTTGGATTTATCTCCTCCCTACACATGGATTGATGCTATTGGTCCATAGGAACCTTAATTGGACCATAGTCTAAAGATTTCTGAAAATCTAGACCCTTAGGCTAAGGTTCTTTATAGCTATTTTCAATTAATTCCAATTGCACATTGGAAAATTCTTTTTGAATTTCTGTTTCAAGGGAACTCATCTGAATTAGAAGAGATATTTTTCTATCCAAAAATATTCAAAATCTGAATATTCTGTCTCTAGAATATTTTTCTCTCTCTAGGCTAAAACAGATAGAAACAAGGTCTTTATATTTCTGAAGAGGGATTGATTACAGGGAAAGATACTAGACATCAAAAAGGGGGTGGGGGAGGAATCTTACAATGCATGCATAGAGATTTTAGGGTTTTGTATTAGTTCTTATTCTTGTGTTTAATTTACTAATTATTTTGTTTAATATTTTGTTTTGCAGCTCTTTCACCTCACCAATCCTCTCCTTCAGCTTCGCAAAGAAGAGGTAGATCCTCTTTCGATTTTTCTTGTTTATGCTATTTTCTATGAATTATTACATCCCTGTTTTATGGTTTAGGGTTAGTTTTGGGTTCTTGTAAGCTTATACATAGGATTAATTTAATATCTATGCATAAAACCTATCATAAGCTTGCAATCTCTATGCATAGCCTTCTTGCAAGCTTTATGCATAAGCTCTATTCATAGAGCTTGTGAGCTTGTGAAATCTCTATGCATAAGCTCTATGCATAGGCTTTATGCATAGAGTTTGCAAGCTTATAAAATCTCTATGCATAGGTTTCTTACAAGCTTATAAAATCTCTATGCATAGGTTTCTTGAAAGCTTGCATGGACATTGTACATAGAGCTTGCGTAGCCTTCTTGTTGAAAGCTCTATGCATAGCCTTCTTGTAAAAGCTCAATGCATATGCTCTATGTATAGGCTTTATACATAGAGGTTGTAAGATATCTTGAAGAGAGAATAGCGTGTCCATGCATGCGATGTAAGTACCAAATCTTTCGAAAACGAAGGATTTGCAACCAGCATGTTCATGACGCTGGCATATTTCCAATGGAGCGCTTGCAAAATTTACGATTTCAATCGTACAACCAAGCAAGTGTGCAGCCGCATCTTGATAACATTGCGCCTGTGAATTCTCGTCCCCAACAAAGGATGAGGATATCGCAAGAGGGAGTGACAAATGGAGCTCAATTAACAGCACCCGAGGGAATGGAAGAAGGTCAGGAAATGGAAGAAGGTCCAATGGAAGAAATGTTGGATGCCTTCATCGAGCAACAAGAAGCTCTCTTCGAGGAGCATGAACATGAAGATCATCAACCACGACATTCTCAACGGTCAAATTATGAACCAGAGGAAGAGGCCATGCGTAAACTTGCACGCCTTCCATTATACAATGGTGCCAACATATCTGTATTGCGTGCATCTCTTACGATGCTAAATTTGCAGTCAATTTTTGGATGGTCTAATACAAGTGTCACTGAACTATTCAAGTAAGGACTTTTTTTGGAGATTACACCTACTGTTGAAATGATAAATTATCAACTTGTATTTGAGAAAATCTTAATAGTAACGATCAGATATTGCCATACTTGCAGGCTTTTGAAAGATCAGATATTGCCCCCTGGCAACGAGATGCCTCCATCTCGTGCAGATGTGAAGAAGTTATTGAAATCCATAGGCATGGATTACAATAATATTCATGCTTGTCACAATGATTGTTGCCTCTTCCGCCATGAATATGAGCATTTGCAAGAATGTCCCCATTGTGGCTCTAACAGATATAGAGAAGATGTTCAGGGGGAAGCTGTCCCGGTAAAGGTTCTCAGGCACTTTCCAATCATCCCAAGGATAAAAAGCATGTTCAGGTGCAAATCTATAGCAAGCTTGATGACATGGCATGCCACAACTCGTTCCACAGATGAAGTGATGCGTGTGCTTGCTGACTCACCTGCATGGAGACACATTGAAGAGAAATGGTCGGCTTTTAAGGAAGAACCTCGAAACCTCCGTCTTGGCCTAGCAATGGATGGTGTAAATCCTTTTGGTTTAAGGAGCTCTTCATGGAGCACATGGCCTGTTTGCCTTGTGAATTATAATCTTCCGCCATGGTTAGCAATAAAGAAAGGTCATCTGTTGCTCTCATTAATAGTTCCAGGAAAGTACAAGGTGAAGAACATGGATGTATATTTGGCACCACTTATTGATGAGTTACGCACCTTGTGGAACAGAATTGAAGTGAAGGACATGTCAAAGCAGCAGAGTGGCCAAAGACTTACAACTGTGCAAGGTATTCTCATGTGGACAATGCATGATTGGCCTGGCTATGGAGAATGCTCAGGTTTGTCTATATCGGGTTACAATGCATGTCCTGTATGTGGTCCTCGACTTGATTCAAGATACTCAAAAGCATTACGAAAGAATGTCTACCAAGGACATGTTAGGTATCTTCCAGAAAATCATGAATTGCGGGATGGTAATCTAGGAAGACCTCCTCCAAGTGCATTGAAGGCAAGCGATTGGAAGATCAAATGGGAGGAATGTGGCAACTTGGCATGTCCTGGGATGAAGAGGCTCTCTATCTTTCACCAACTCCCCTATTGGGGTGATCTCCTTATAAACCATTTGCTTGACCCGATGCATATTTTCAAGAATGTAGCTGACATTCTGTGGAAGACCATGACAGGAAAAAAGGAGACTAAAGGCCAAAGGGATGACTTGGAAGAGATTGGTTGCATGCAAGAGTTGTGGGCTCGCACTAGACCCAATGGAAAAGTGCTACTTCCAAGAGCCCCATGGGTTTTTAGCAAGATGGAGGAACAACAAGTCAAGAGGACAATTTCAGAGTTTCGGACTCCTACAGGTTGTATGCATTGCTTGAAAAGTGCATTTACAAAGGATGATGATCTTAGTGGTCTCAAGAGTCATGATTGGCACAAGTTTCTACAATTTGTGCTACCCATAGCAATAAAAGATTGCCTCACTGAAGACATTAGAGCTACTATCTTAAGATTGGCACATTGGTGCGCTGGATTTGTTCAAAAGAGATAAAGAGAGACACTTTGGAGACAGCGCGTTTAAACTCCATAGAGGCAGTCTGCATGGTAGAGAAGTTTTTCCCTACAAGTTTATTAACAATCCAAATGCATCTGCTAGTTCATGTTGTAGATGAGGTTGCAGTTGCTGGAACAGTCCATTCAAGATGGATGTTCTTTTTGGAGAGGTTTATGAAGACATTAAAGGGATTTGTTCGCCAAATGGCTCGCCCAGAGGGTAGTATGTCAGAAGGGTGGCTGATACAAGAGTCCCTTGTTTACATCACTGAATATTTAAGTTCCTCAGATCCAGAGATACCTCGACTATGGTCTCAAGAGTCCAACAGGCGAGTCATTGGTGAGGAACCTCAAGGCCAAGGCATTAAGAGAAAGATGGATAGCAATTTGAGGGAAAAAATCAACAAATTTTGCATCTTGAACTCTCATGTAATGGAGAAGTGGATTGAGACATATGAAGCTCTGAAGCGACAGCGAGTACAAGATCGTTTAAGTTTCAGAAGGAATCGCACTACAAGAAATCTCCCATATCCAGAAGGTATGCAAGCTCTTCCGGACTTTCCCACAGATAGATGGCTAGAAGCTACAATTTTAGAAGCCAAACGTGCTGGTTTAACTATAACAGAGGAGGAGGAGGAGCTTACAAAAGGATGCGATTGGCATGTAAGTGTTTAAGCTCTACATGTCTCTCTTTTTTTTCTCTACATGTCTCAGTGTTTGATTCTCCATCAACAATCTTTTTGTGCTATTTGTAGTATCACAAATATGGGGCGTTTTGGTCACATGGACGTCATTTTCGAGTAGAACGAATAGACCAAAGAAGAGTAACCTTTGATTGTGGTGTCACAGCACAGTTTGTTTAAGAAAGTCGTACAAGTGCAAGTGATGATAACACAATTACTGGAATGCTTGATTACTTTGGAACCATTCAAGATATATTAAAGGTTAGCTTCAGAAGTTTTGAGTTGTTTATCTTTGATGTGAAGTGGTTCAAGGCAATCATGAATGGGCCACATGCAACTGTACGTAGAGATAAGAGTGGCCTCATCCAAGTGGACTCCACAAAGGTATGGACCGATCAGCAAGATACTTTTGTGCGCCCAGAGCATTGTGAGCAGGTTGTCTTTAAAGCGGATCCAAAAGATCCACGCTGGCTGTTTGTGGTTCAAGTCGCCCCCCACAGTAAGCAAATTTTTGAAGAATTTGAGCTACAACAAGGTGATGTGGATGCACAGGGTGGTGGAGAGCAGCAAGAACAAGCCGATATCAACAATGAAGAGAAGCAAGCAATTGAAGAGGAGCAACTAGAGCAAGATCCAAATGAAGAGGTGCAAACCAAGGAAGCTGAAAAACATGTTGAGGAAGAAGACATAGATGATGAAGACATCCTTCATCAAGGGACTTTTAATGATGAGGATGCTGAAATGTACATAGACACAGATCTCTTTGGGACTACTGATCTTAATGAGGATGATAGAATAGATAATGATTTTTAAAATGATGTATCTTAATGATTATGCAAATAGTTATGACATATTTGTAATGGTTTTATGACATTGAAGGTCCTTTCATTGTTTACCATTGTTAATGTTTACCATCATAATCACTACTGTAGGAGCAAGTTGATATAGTTTTACCAATGTTGTTTATCATTGTTAATGTTTGTCATATGGTTCTTTCATTCATTGTTTACCGTGTAATTTTCATTTCGCACAAGTTTGTCATATGGTTTTTTGTCCAACAGGCCATGGGTGACTCACCGCCCTACGACTACAGTCCAGATTTCTCATTTAATCCTACACCACAGGGCATGAGTCCCTAGCAGTTATATGGTTTTCTTTCGTCCATGACTCCAGAGCAGAGAGCCATGGCTCAGAGTTATTGGGGTTCTGGAGCAGGGACATCTGCCTCACCATATGGCTTCCTGACGCCAATTCCCACACCCGTGGATACGACAACAGCTCCCACACCTCATACCACACAGCCTTCCACTCCTCTTACAGCTCGATCTACCACCTCTTTACATAGACGGCGCTCACGTAGTAGGTCTTCAGGGGGAGGTTGTTGTGGTGGTAGTGCCACAGATGCTGTGACACCACCACCACGTGAGCGTCGTCCTTCGCTCTCATCTATTGATAGCACACCCATAGGGTCACCTTCCACTCCCTGGGGTGCACATGACCATGACAACAGCAAGATTTACACAATTAGGGATGGGGCACCAATAATGGATAGTGCAGGGAAGGCAATGAAGACACGTATTCGACAATTGTGCACTATACAGTTTCACGACTCTGTCATGACTAAATGGGATCAGCAAGACAAGGGAAAGAAAAATTATATAAATACAAAGATAAAGCAAGAGTTTCAGCCATTTGACCCTATGAATATCGTCTCTAATGAGTGGATACAGTATACAGCTCGCATTTTGATGGGGCATCGTAGGTCAGAGGCGAGGGACGCATTTAGAGAGGGGAAAGAGAAACCTGTTTGGCTAGATGACAGGGAGTGGGCAGCCATTGCTCACGAGCTTACCGAGACACCAGACAGGTTTCAACAACAAAGAGAGGCGGCAAGGGCAAGACTCCAAACAGTAGGGGCTTCTCATCTTGGGAGTGGTGGTTACGAAACCATGCGCCATGAATTCGTAAGTGTTTGTAGCAATTTTATTTATGTAAATGTATGTATGTGGGCTAAATGTTGATTTCTAAAAGTTATAATTGTTAATCGTTTGTGCAGGAGTTGGCCATGAATCGCCCACCAAGTAGGCGAGAGGAGAAGTACGCTCACAAACATGGCCTTGTGGCCTTGTTTGAGATGCTTGAAGAAGAAGGAGAGACCGTCAATTGGGAGGCATTACCATGATGTAAGATGACCTTCAAACTAATGAAATATGATCAAAACATTCTTGAGTATTAATGTTTAATTTAATTTCTTGTTTGTCGATCAGGAAAATAAAAAACGAGCATGGTTATTTTTGTGCTCTATTTTAGACAGAATGGTGTTGTCTGTTTGCTGTTGTTGATCCTGCTCATTGCAGGCAGCCAGGCAACAGCCAGGCAGCACTATTCTGCCCAAAAAAAAATTTTGCTACAGCGTCGGTATATTCCCCGGTACCGACATCGGTATATGCATAGGTATTTACGTCGGTATATGCATAGGTATACACCCCGGTATACGGCCCGGTATATAACACGGTATATGCACTGGTATAGACGCCGGTTTAGCCGTCGGTATTACCCCCGGTGAGCGTCGGTATAGATGACGGTATAGGCGCCGGTATTGTTACCCGACGCTTATACCGACGCTATGGTCCCGGCGCTTATATCGGCGTTTATACCGATGACGGGGCTTTTTTAGACTAAATGATGCCGGTATAAGCGCCGGTATTAGGCTAACATGTAGTAGTGAGTGCCCATCATCGTCATCCTCATATTCATAGCCTATACACATACAATCCAAAATCTTAGATCACAATTAAATTGGAATCACTCACAACAAAATAATACTAACATATGGTAGTACAAGTACAATTAATTGGACTCACTCATAACCAATTACTATCATGTGAATATGACATTCTTTGGACTCGCTCAATAAATCGTAGTCAATAAATCAACTCTCTCACACATATGGTACAAGCACAAACACAAAAACCTAAATCCACTCAAGCATATATTTAGCATCAAATATTAAATAGAATCACGCACAATAATGAGCTAAATGCAATGACACACTAGGCATCCCCAATGCATCATAGAGAGAGAGAGAGAGAGAGAGAGCACATTGCATGTAATTCTTCCTCTTTCTTGGATTACAATTGACCTCAATTACATGTCTATTGATATGAGAAGATAAGATCTAGATATTGATAAATATAAAAACTCGACCATCTACCTAGCATCTTCAACAAGATGCTTCTTGAAGGTCATAAGATACTTATAAACTCCTTGTTCTTGTGGTAATATGGAATAAGTTCTTCTTATTCATCGACAAATCAAAGCAGGTTACATTCTCTCTCTCTCTCCCTCATCATACATACACTCACACACACTCTCTCTCTCTCTCCCTCCCTCCCTCCCTCATACATACACACACATTCTCTCTATTGATATCTCACACATTGTCTGTTTTACATTGTCGCTTTACATTGATACTTGTGACGATTAGAACTAGGATGCGTACAAATACATCTCAACGTCACAATGTGGAATAGCGTTAAGCTTACAAATGGCAAATTATTCATCAGGTAAGTCATGATGATCACCATCAAAAATTAAATTTAGAAACATAAATTGGCATATGAAGTTTGAATTTTAACAAGAGATGAGACAATAGATGAAATGAAATGTATGTGTATATCTATATATATCAATATACAAAATGAGGGGTATAAAGACAAAAAAATCCTAAAGGAAATATATTTTATCACGAGGGAATATACAAAATATACAAATAGTGCGACGAGTGGAGAATATACAAAACATGGTCAGCTATATATCTAGCCTTGCCTCGAGTGTCGATCGGGACCTCGGCGGCGGCTAATGATGCGACCTCGACCCCGACCATGAGTGTCCTTCGGATCATCAGGGAGGGGGTACTCTTCATCCCCTAGTGCTTTACCCCTCTCACAGTGAAGCTCTCTCTGAAGCCCCTCGTGCGTCTAACGGTCCACCTCTACCATATCCTGCTCGCCCCATCGCTCCTATAGATCACATGATGAAAAGATAAGTAGCGTTAATTCAAAAGTTAATTAAAAAAATATATATTATCTTACTTATTGAATATACTTACGAATGCATTTGGTGGATCGGTAATCTCCGATTTCAATATCCTATAGCCACGATACGTGGTGGGCTATATCTCCTCTGCACTCGGTGTACCGTCATAATCTTTTGTGTGTTTATTTTAAAAAAATAGCTGAGATCCTCATGAAGATTACCTTCAAAAAGAAGCAAACATAAAAATCTTTGAAGGTCCTTGAATGACAAGACTATCAATCACATTGCTCCTTTTCAACTTAAAAGACCAGTTTTCTTGGAGCAATGCATTCGTTTTAGCATTATTAATGTAAGTACGATTCACATAGATGCTCAATAATACTTTGCTTGTAATTTGTTTGCCAAATGTAATTATTTCATCTATTGGTTGGGTTACTTTCAAGTAAGATTCTACCACCTGATAACAAGATCCCAAAAACATATACCGAACCGAGAAAGATGATGACCAATCTTGGCCTTGACTATGAAACAATCCATGCATGCCATCAATGATTGTATTTTATTTTGGAGAGAGAATAAGGATGCAATTGTTTGTCCTAAATGTCATACCTCGTGATTTAAAGAGGCGACGACACTTGTTCCTCATAAATGTCTAAGACATTTTCCATTATCTACGCGTGTGAAATACATATTTTTGAAGCGTAGAGTTAGCAAAGCTTATGGATTGGGCATCAACCAATATGAGCATAGATGGATTCCTACGAGTCCCATCTGATTGTGAAGCTTTCAAACACATTGATAGAACCTGCTGGCCACAGTTTAGAGAAGAACCTCATCACTTAAAGCTCAGTGTGTTGGACTTGATGGAATCAATCCCTTCTCAAATCAGTCCACAAGATGGTCAACTTGGCCAGTATTTCTTATCAACTATAACCTACCAGCATTCTTATCCATCAAAAAAAATCACTTGATATTAAGCTCGATAATTCCATGTATATGTGTTATTTAGTTTTTTCTATTTCACTCTTTATGTATATTTCCTAGTGCTTAATAAAGGACACGTATAAATTTAGGAAAATGACAAGTAAAAGATATCAATGTATACTTGGCTCTGGTCATTAATGATATGCAAGAGCTATGGAAAGGAATAAATGTGCTTGACATGTCCATGCCTAAAGGCGAACACAACTTTATAGTATGAGGCAGTCTTACATGGACAATTCATGATTTTCGTGCTTATGGATGTTGTTCACGTATATCATAACAACCACCACATCTCATTTCTTCCTACATTCAACAATAAAAAGAGTTGATTGAATAACGCCTGTATAATCACTTTGTTCACTCGTAGGTCTATCAACAAGGATATAAGGCATGTCCACCTTGCGGTGATCAGATTTACGATTGAAGTATAGCAAGAACTTAAATAAGAACATATATCTTTGGCAAAGTAGATTTCTACCCGAGGTCATATATTGAGATCGTGTTGCAACAAGCAAGACATTTAAATAGAAAGGTTAAGACAGGGATGTGCCCACAAACGGAGAACTCCTACGGATTGGTATAGAAAATGGATGTTTGGTCCTATCATAGATCCCGATTCAAAGTTGACAAGCGATGAAGAAGATGACGAATCTTACAGAGATAGAGAGAAAAGATCAATGGCACCAAATATTTCTATTTGGTATCAACTAGAGTATTGGAAGGAATTAAAAATTACACATCTTCTCGATCGGATGCATATCTTTAAAAATGTTGGACACTCACTATAGAAACATCTCGTGGGACTTAAAGATACTCAAGCTGCGACAGCGGATTTGAAAGGACAAAGAGTCAAACCGTTTTTATGGCCTATTGTAGATAAAAGTACACGAAAGACAACATATCGTGCAGCACCTTGGGTGCTTATAAATGAAGAGATAGACACTATTAATTCTAGGATGAGATCAATCTGTACACCTACAGGCTATGGCGCTTCCCTTCGAAACATGATTACTATGGATGATAATTCTTTGTCTTGATTAAAGATGCATGATTGGCATAACTTTCTTAAGGTAAGCATTCTCTATTATGAAATTCAACACCTTTTAAATTTTGTATATATACTAATATGTATTATGATTATGTTATAGCATGTATTACCCCTTCTCATTGATGTGGATGCTCAACTGAGACCATTCAAGATATAATATATCATCTAGGCTCATTTATTAGGTAAGTCCTTATGCTTATGTATTTTCTTTTATCGCTTATGAAATTCAACACCTTTTAAATTTTGTATATATACTAATATGTATAATGATTATGTTATAAAATGTATTACCCCTTCTCATTGATGGATGCTCAACCGAGACCATTCAAGATATAATATATCATCTAGGCTCATTTATTAGGTAAGTCCCTATGCTTATGTATTTTCTTTTATCGCTTTTTATTTACTTTTTCTTGATCATTAGGAATTTTTTGGACCCAAGGAGGGCCTCTTGGATTAACTTTTAATTAGGAATGGACCAATAGGAAGAGGGCTGGGTGCACATTTTTTACTTCTTTGACCCTAGGGGGCCTAGGCTTAGTGATGAGGATTCGGATGAGGAGGTAGAGATGCCTGCATTGCACTTGGCAGGGTATTTGAGGGATGACAAGGAAGTGAAGGTAGTAGGAACGAGTGCTAGTGTGGAAGAGAAGCTTGCATCAGAGCACTTTCCAGAGGGTGCACAATTTACAGCTGAACAGCCCACTGTAGTAGAAGATGCGGGGCCATCTTCCCCACACGAGGAGAGCAAGGTGCTGCTAGAGCTTGAGATCAATCTCTTGAGCACCATTGTGGTGGAAGGTGAAGAATACTTATTCCTTCATGACCTTGAAAAGGCAGCTAGCTTGAGAATGGATGAATGCTTGGGCATTATATGCACGCGATGTGAGGTGGACCTTAATACATCCAACCTCGATCCTCACCTAGATAGTGTTATATTACCCCATAGAGAATCTAGCGCAAAGACAGTTGCTTTGGTCAAGGAAATTGTGGTTGAGACCGCGGAAAAAGCCCTAGTTCCAGAGGATGAATTCAGAACCTTACAACACAAGCTAGAGGCTGAAAAGGATACCCTTGCTGTTGTGGAGTGATGGAGGAGACCAAAGCACCTAAAAAGGATAAGGCTAAGTCCTTGATTGACCTCTCCGTCCCCACCAGCACTTTGGCAAAAGAAGACATTAAGAAAGAGGTAATAATGGACCTTTTACAACTTAGAAACATTTGTAATTATGTATAGGAAAATATTTTGATTTTTCCTTTGATTTGCAGAGGGTGGTTGAAATTGACGCATTTGCTAGGAGAGGCGGCGCGGCAGTAGAGACCAGGCCAAGATCCATGGACATGATGATGCGTTGGCGCACTATCTTGGTCGGCTTCCTATGGATGCCATCACCATTATGCACAGGGACTACACCCCTCAATCTGCCTTCACTCTCTTCTTTTTGAAAGCCCTCTCTAAGGTGCTTTGTGTAGCCTCTATGGCACAGAGCACCAAATGTATAATTCTGATTAAAAAATCCCTTGCCTTCTATGTTTTTGGTTCTGGATTTAGGGGTAAGCTTCTTGCTCATATAGGTATAGCCAAAAGCATAAGCATAGAGGATCAAGAAATAGCCCAATCACTCCTTGAGCATACTCTGCCCAATAACAAGAGAAGGAATCTCAATATTGTAAGAAAGCTTTTGTAAAGATGATGTATCACTTCTTATTATGAACTTATTTTCATCAAGTATATTATTATTTTTTCTATTTTGTACCATCAATTATTTTGTAAATGCATCAGAAATGACCCTCGGAACCTGGGGGAGCAGTGCCAAAACAATACAAACTTTGAGCCTGCACCGCTGCTATAGAGCCTGAATTCGCACTATTTTGGCACAGCTTCCCCAGCCCTTCAGGAGCAATTCTGATGCATTAGATGACAAAAATAATGCATTTTTACACATGATTAAAGGTGTTTTATCTTGTAAATTACTGTTTTTGATAATCAATGTACTCAACTTCATTATAAATGCATCAGAAATAATCAATGTACTCAACTTCATTAATGCATCAGAAATAATCCTGAGTGGTTGCACTACAAGAATGGTCTATACATAGCGACCCTCATATAAATATGAAGAAAATAGCGAGGGTCGCTTTTGTGGATGCTTATGCGACGTTTAAATTGCAGTTGTGTGTGCCACCATTGTAGCGACCCTTGCAAACTGGAAACGAGTGGTTTATGCATCGGACTTGCGATGCATAAGCCACCTTTTGTTTTTGGGTCGTTTATGCATCGCGAATTTTTAAAAAAACTAAAATGTAAATACTCGACTCCTTCCCCTCTGGGTACTCCGCGCGCCTCGACTCCTTCCCCTCTGGGTATGAGGACTAGAAGCTGGTCCACTACTACGAATGCATGGGACTCTGCGGCATCCACCTCTCGAACCATTAGTAGCAGCTTCTAAATGAGGAAATGCTTGGTTTATGCATCGGACGTGCGATGCATAAGCCACCTTTTTTTTTGGAGTCGTTTATGCATCGCAAATTTTTAAAAAAACTAAAATGTGTTCATTTTTTTCGCCCGTTTCGTGCGAACTGTAGCATCTTCAAACTTTTCCATGCTGCGCGCAGTTCGTCTCTCAATCCACGCTCACGGCGGCCAGGTAAGGTGTCTTGACTCACAATTTTGTCCCTCCTCTATTGGCTGAAACAAATTGGAGATATGTTATACAAGAATGGTGCTCTTGCGTATGTGCTTTCGGGCATGTATGGTGCTGTGAGGGATTTGGGTGCTGTTACATCCAGCCGACAGGATGCTACCAACATTTATGCTATTTTTGGCATAATATATTCAGTCGTGGGCTTTTGCATCTGGCCGACTGCAGCCAGGCTGGTCGACCAGCCCCCCTCACCCATATATATAGAGACCTCAGCATTCAGCTCAGCACATCATCATCTGTCATCATCAGTGCATCTCAACGCATCTCAGATAGCAGCATTCAGCAGGGTGTTCTCCAGCCAATAGCCTTCTGGACTGGCCGACCAGCTCCCTTCCTCACATTGTGGCAGCCTTGCAAGTAGATCACGTGGCCTTGAGGCACACAATTGAAATCTCCAAGAAGATGATAGGTAATCTAGATATCAATATCTTTTGATTCCTTTTACCACTATATCTCCCTATAAAACTCTAATTTTATAAAGAGCACTTCCTGCAAGTTTTTGAGGATGGATTCATTGTCAGCCCTAGATACCCTCATCGCAAGATCACATGCCATATTATCATCGGCCAATAAAGAGTATCATCCCACTATGTGTAGATTGAATCAGATTGAATTTGGTAGAGCAAAGGGCATTACTTGAGAGGCATAGTTATGCAAGGTACACAGTTAGGGAGGTGCAGATTGAGAAGCATTATATGTTCAGATGCCCACCCTATTATTTGATTCAAGGGAGATTCCATTGTCTCAAGATGGATTCAACCCTCTCTCATAGGTTATACACTATAAGGAAAAGATGTGCTTGGGTCTGTACTTACTAGAGATTTAACACCATCATGAGCTTGTGCTAGGATAGTACCTATGGAGTTAGATCCAATGAGATGCTTCTCATGTTTCCATTACATACGTCTTTAGATTATATATGCTTTGTCATTGGTTGTCAACCAGGCTCCATAAGGATAGAGGAGTCATAGAGATCATCAACTACATACTCGATCGTAGACTCCTTTAGCCTCCACTTGTGCAGGTAGTTCTTACTCCTCTTTTGGCACCACTAACAATGTCACACCACAAGAGGCTCAATATGTTTTTGATACTCTGAAAGAGGACTTCCATCAATCTCGCCAGGATTGGAGCAAGCCTATTCCTCAGGTTACTTGACAATTGCAGCTACCATCTCTGGTACAACCTTGGTGGCTCTTTTGTGGAGGGGGTATACTTTGCCTCCCGTGGGTTTTATGAAGTTCACCTCACCGATGCCTTGTAGAAGCAGCGTGTGCTTGAATTTTCTCCTTTATTTTATGGCAGGAAAATGGTACATGCTATGCCATGGTTCCCCAATAAGGACTGTCAAAGTCTCATACGACATCATTGTCCTATCTGGGTGGAGGTGGTTAATTTCCCAGACTATATGCAAGAAGAATTGCCAGGATTGGCCACTGCACTGGGCCAAGTTATCTGCCCCCCTTGCCCTGCTGGGAATCGTAATAGATTTTGTTTTGTGGGACACAGATACCCCTACCCTCCCCTCCATTGCAGTCGAGGTTGAAGGTTTGCCAATGGGCCAAAAGTACTTTGAATTGAAACGGGAAATTTTTGCAGGTGCTTGTTTTTCATGCCATAAGTACGGACATCTGGCCTCTGAATGCCCTACTGTCTTGCATCCCCCTCCAGCCACCACTACCATACCTTCTCCCCTGGTTCAGCCCACTCATAAGCAAGAGACTACTGGGTCCAAGAATTTGGATAAAAATGCCTCCAACCCAAAGTTGGGAAAGTGGCTTCGCAAATGCTAGCCATAGCTAAAGGCAAGGACAAAGGTAAAGAGAAAGAGAAGGCCCCTGATAATGATGGTTTTTTACAGCCCAAGAGGGTGTTGAGGCAAAGACCCCTTCAATCTCGCCACTAGGATGCATCTACTCCTACTCCAGGCCAAGCCTCTACCTCAGCAGTTCTTCTCAATTGGGTTGGAGTTCTCAAAAAACACATTCCTGTTTGTGAGTCTGAGGAAGGGAGCCCTATCCTTTGACCCAGAGAAGGAAGGGCTGCAGCCCATGATGGCTGATGCTTAAGCACTAATTTGGTTGTATATTCTTGGTCTCCTCCTTTGTATATATCCTCATGCTTGACAAACTCCATTATGTCACTCTTAATGTACAGGGCCTCTGCAATCCTTCTAAAGTGGAGGCTAGTGTGGAATTATGTTTTAACTAGGCAGCCGGACATTCTCTCTTTGCAAGAACATAACCAACATTCTATGGCTGGCCAGGCTGGCTATTTTGGGGGCTATGATATCCACTATGCAGGTACTAAGCATTTCTCGGGTCTTTGCATATTGGTCAGACATGAACTGCAGCCCCAGCTTGCCTTCAATGATTGTGATGGCAGATGGATGGTGATTCAATGTGATGTCAATGGTGATATTTGGGAATTTGCCTCTATTTATGCCTTGCAAACTTCTGCTTCCAGAGCTTCCATGTGGCATGCCATTGCTTCTTACCCATGGCGATCTTGTGCTCTTCTTGGTGGAGACTTTAATAACTCTCCCATGCCATCAGACAACACTACTCATAGATCTCATATGATCCCTTCTGAAAAGCGATCATGGGAGGAGTTACTTACCACGACACATGCACAAGATTTATGGACAACCATGCACACTGGAATAGTGGGTTACAACTATCATCATAATGCCTTTACTAACTACTGAGCTCGCTTGGATAGATGGTATTTACTGCATGCTCAACAATATACAGATTTCAGTCTTCATATTGAGGTTGATCACTCTCTTGGTCTCTCTGACCATGCTCCTTTATGGCTGAATATTCAGTTTGGCAGCCCTGGGATATGACATGCCTTTACATTCCATTCGGATGAAACATAACAATAAAGAATACCTGCAGCATGCACAATTTCAACAATTGATCCGATATGCCATAATTCCTCTTACAGCCCATGTCCATTATGACTGTAATTTTGCATGGCAACGCCTTGTGGACAGGCTTCAGCATGCTATTCATGAATATGGGAGTAATTTTATGCCTGACTGGAGAGCTAAAGTTGAGCATGCCAAAGCAGTAGTTTAGTCTTTGACTGGACATTCCCAATTGCAGCCCCTCTCCTCTCAACAAATGGACACTCTCTCTCAGTCACAACAGCTCTCTTGCAAGCTAATGACCGATGGAAATTGGCCAAGTGGCAGGTTCGGGCAAGGATGACTCAATTCATGGATAAAGGCTGCTCTTCAAAATCTTTCTTTCAAGGGTTACATGCTTCCAGGAGGAAGACCTCTTGCCTCAGAGTCCGTAAACTGGATGGTGAATGGACTCGGTCTTTCTCAGAGCTCCAACATGAATGCTTTTCTTATTTTCAGAAACTGTTTGCACCCCTGCTCCCACTTCTTTGCACGAATTACAAGCTCGGGATACTCTTTTACAGGATGTTCTTCCCATTCTCAACCCACAAGAAGCTCTCAAACTTGATATGCCTTTCACTGATGTGGAGCTTGATGATGCCTTGTCCCATCTCAGCACTGGTAAGGCACCAAGGTATGATGGCCTCACGGTGGAATTTTTCTTACACTTTTGGGAAGACCTTAAAGATGTTATCCTGCAAATGATTAATGAGGCTTGGCATACAGGAGTACTCCCCCAATCATGGAAGCATGGCATAGGTAAACTCATCCCCAAGCGGAATTTGTGTGAGCATCTCATGGATTGGAGGCCCATCACATTGATGCCTGTTGCAAGTGCTTTATGAGGGTCTACATCCCTTGCAATATGGCTTTGTTCCTAGGCGGCAGATCCATGATAATATTGGCAATGCTCTCATGGCTATTGAATATGCAAAATATTCTGACCAAGATGTTTTTATTATGCAAGTGGACTTTGCTAAAGCTTTTGACACGGTCAACTGGGATTTTATCTCACAGACAATGGCTCAGATGGGATTCGGGCCAAAAATGGCTAATGTCATCTACTGCTTGTATGCTGACTCTACAGCCCAATGCATCCTTGGCAATCATCTTTCTCAATCTTGGTCCTTAGGTCGTTCGGTCAGACAAGGGTGTCCACTCAATGCCCTCTTATATGCCATTGCCACTCACCCACTTCTCAGATACTTGGATCATCTTACCGCGCAGGACCTTCTCATTGGTCTTCAGATTCCTGGAGCCCCTCCCTTTATGGCTCAGGCATATGCAGATGACTCCTTCTTTATGCAGCATAATTCTCCACACAGCAGTTGAAGACTCTTATGGACACTCTCTCTATATATGGCATGGCTGCTGGCCTGCATGTCAATTTTGACAAATCTAGCCTCATCCTCTGCATTTATATGATTGGCATGTTCTTTTGTGGCCCGGACACATTATGCAACCCTATGATGTGGTCCGCCATCTTGGTTACCCTATTGGCTGCTGGTACATCACTAGGAAACAACAGTTAAAGTGGATTTTGGACAAACTTCATGCCAAGCTCCACTACTGGAAGCTCTCCACCTGGCCACTCCATGTTAGGCTCCGGATTGTCCAGTCGATTATCATGGCCTATGTTCAGTACTATTTTCCTTTGATACATTGGACCTCTCAGGACACTTCTGCTTTCATGTCTCAGGCTATGGAGCTGTTATGGAAAACAAAGTCTTCTGTGCTAAAGCTTTAAGACTTATGCGGATGGAAAAAGTTTGTTCCCCGAGGATGCATGGCGGATTGAATGTGCTGAATATTGCGCATCATGTCTTGGCAAGGAAAATTCCTCTCCTACTCACCTTTTTTCGTCAGCCATGTGCACAGCCTTACGCACTTCTGGACATGGTGCATGGATCACTGATCACTGGGAGGTCATTTTGGGCAGATTTGTAGGTTCTATCCCGGGCTGCCCTTTTGCCACTTCACTTATTTTGCGATTGGAAATAGGTCCTTTCGCATGCTCATTGGGCTTCCTTTTGTCTCATGCCAATTCCCTTCGGCAGGAAAGCATTTACAGGAGTGCTGTTTTTGATTCTCCATTGGCCCTGCAAGAGCCGATTCGGACATACAATCTCAGCAAATTGGGGATTAGGTGCATAAATGATGTTGTTGATGCTACTGGTCAAATGCTTTCCTTCCCTTGGGCTATGGCTTCCTATCCCCACTAGCCATGCATCACAGGTTCATTTGGAGGAAAATTGCTGACTTGCTCTGCAGCCTTTTCTTCCCATCCCTCCTTTATCTAATAGGGACAGATTACAGGATTGGCAGTTACACCCGGTGGGCTCAAATTCTCGTCCTGTTATTCTTTCTGACCTAACGGTTAGGATGACATACTCTTTCCTCCAGCCATCACCATGGATTCATTCACATGCTAATTCTCTTTGGCTATTTTGGGGGCTATGATATCCACTATGCAGGTACTAAGCATTTCTCGGGTCTTTGCATATTGGTCAGACATGAACTGCAGCCCCAGCTTGCCCTCAATGATTGTGATGGCAGATGGATGGTGATTCAATGTGATGTCAATGGTGATATTTGGGAGTTTGCCTCTATTTATGCCTCGCAAACTTCTGCTTCCAAAGCTTCCATGTGGCATGCCATTGCTGTCACGTGCACACCATTCAGGTGTACAATGACATGGCATTATTTTATGGCATGGCATCATCAGGCATTTAATCAAGATTTATCAGGCATTTTATGGACATTTAAATGAATGTTTTCAGCATGTACCACATGGTATGGGTTGGATTCAGCATTGCAGCATCATATTAACCATCTAGACAAAAGCATTGGGGCTTGTGGAGGCAGCCGACAGCATTCAAGTCAGCCGACCAGCCTTTAAAGCATTTATGGCATTTAAATGGCAGTCGTGAGCATATTCAGAGCTGGTCGACTCTGCAGCCAAGCTGGCCGACCAGCACCAATTCCCCATATATAAAGAAACGCATCATTTCAGCATAGACATCTGAATCTCTTCAGCGTTTTCCTTCCTAGGAGCAAAGGGGGATACAGTTCAGCATCCAACAGTGTGTTCCTTCAGCGTTTCCACACCAAGAGGGCTGGGAACAGCAGCGCATCCACGCATCAGCATATTCAGCCATCTTCCCAACTCCTACATAGAGGGATACCAGCATACAAGTGGTGGAACTCAGCATTGGAGTTAGGACAGCCATCCTTCATCATTATTCAGCATGTTTCCCTCTCTTCCAGGGGTAGACATCATCTAGGACAGCATAGATCCCTTTGGATCTCATTGTAACCGCATTCATCATCTAATATAGCTGCATTGCATTGACACATATTTGTCTATCTCTTAAACATCATTAAGTGCAGTTTAGTTAGACTAAGGTTGTGATTACTACGGTCGAAGCCTCACATGTCACATTGGTATCAGAGTGTTACATGGTAACCAGCCTTAGATCATGTTCATTCCATCAGTCATTCAGTCAGACATCATGTTAATCGCTTTCGCACAGTTAAACCCAGTTCTCAAAATCTTGCAGGCCACCCTTAGGGATTTTCCCTTAGGTATGCATTAGTAACCCATCCATCTGCATTCTTGCACAGCATATAGGGTTGCACATGGTTTGCATAGCAGTCATCTTAGCAGTCCATCTTGCATCTGCAAGGCATACATGTTTGCCCATGAACTCTCTGGGAAAGAATGACATCCATCATCAAAGGAGGACATAAGTTTTGGGCTTCAACTGGCAGCAGGGGGTTTCTCTTCCACAGAAGACGGAAGTTTGCTCCATCGCCTCAGGAGGTTCAGAGCTTCAGGAGGACATAAGTTTTGGGCTTCAACTGGCAGCAGCAGGGGGTTTCTCTTCCACAAAAGACGGAAGTTTGCTCCAACATCACCTCAGGAGGTTCAGAGCTTCAGGAACGACGAAGATGGTAGGTGAAAGGTTTCCACAGGCAGCAGGTCAGGGGTGACTCAGGTATTTCCAAGCAGTTTTAGCAGAATTTGCCGTTTAGTTCCCGCAGTATTAGAGTCTTGGCTCAAAGGATTTCATGCCATCAGACAACACTACTCATAGATCTCATATGATCCCTTCTGAAATTCGATCATGGGAGGAGTTACTTACCACGACACATGCACGATTTATGGACAGCCATGCACACTGGAATAGTGGGCTACACCTATCATCATAATGCCTTTACTAACTACTGAGCTCGCTTGGATAGATGGTATTTACTGCATGCTCAACAATATACAGATTTCAGTCTTCATATTGAGGTTGATCACTCTCTTGGTCTCTCTGACCATGCTCCTTTATGGCTGAATATTCAGTTTGGCAGCCCTGGGATGACATGCCTTTACATTCCATTCGGATGAAACATATCAATAAAGGATACCTGCAGCATGCACAATTTCAACAATTGATCTGATATGCCATAATTCCTGATGGTGAATGGACTCCGTCTTTCTCAGAGCTCCAACATGAATGCTTTTCTTATTTTCAGAAACTGTTTGCACCCCCTGCTACCACTTGTCATGTGCATCATAGATGCCATGGACATTCTCAGGGCTAGATCCAGAAAAGGCAACCAGATAAAGAGTATGAACCAGTAGAAGATAGGTAGAACCAGAGTGTAGGAGCTTCAGGTGTAACATCTGAGGTGGACATGGAGCAGGACTTGGAGCAAGAAGCAGTCGGCTGGTTCCAGAAAGGACTGTCGGCTGACATCAGCAGGACAAGAGATGAGTAGGCTGGTTGCAGAAGGTGTCGGCTGCCCATAGCCATGGTCGGCTGAACCAGTACATAGAGGCAGCATCAGGTGCTAGGGTGTGTGTGGACTGGAAAGCAGTTGGGCAGCAGCATGCGCAGGAGTGATCCAATCGACTGTGTTTAAAAGAGCATTAATAAATTTATGAACTGGCCGACCAGCAGCAGTCGGCCAGTTCCCCATGCATTTAAAGGGGCTATAGTGCTCCTTGTTTTTAATCATTCAGCCCACTAGGGGTTTGAGTCAGTAGGAGTCCTAGTTTGGGAGACTGAATTTTGGGGTGTTATCACCTTTTCAAGAAGGTAGCCAAGGGCTGCAGACATGTACCTTTTTGTACCATAGATTATACTGAATTTCCAGCACTTCTCTCACTCTCTACTCTCTCTCTATATCTGCATTTTTGCATCAGATGGTGCGTTTTTGCATCAGATGGTTTCCAAGAGCGTTTAGGGCTGAAAGAAGACTACCCAGAGCTTCCGCGTGTTACATTGGTATGAGAGCATCAGGCTCAGCAAAGCTAAAAACTGAATCAGTCCTAGATGATGGTGTACAGGTCCAAGGTATAGGAAAGTACACGGATTCGAAGCCCAAGGCGAGAACACAGATCGGGAAGAACTCCCAGGAGGTTTGTTGGTGGTGTTCCACAGTGCCAGATGGGGATGGCAGTTCCGTGAGCCAGATAGGTTCTCAGGTAACGGTCCCAAGGGAGGTTGATCCTCCAAGGGTGATGTGAGAGTGCCAGACTCAGTTCCAGGAATGAAGACCAAGACCGTGTTCAGAGTCAGGGCAGGAATGGATTGTGGACTAGAGGAAGACCAGATGCATAGATCTTCATCAGAGACAGAGTGGTTTGGAGAACAGGCTGGGTTTTCAGAGAAAAAGGTTTGCCAGGAATGGATGATGACAGATGGACTTCGGGACAGGATTGGGATGATGACAGTCATCCAAGAGCAGGTTGGATTCCCATCATCAAGTTTAGCAGAGGGGGATGTCATGTGCATCATAGATGCCATGGACATTCTTAGGGCTAGATCCAGAAAAGGCAACCAGATAAAGAGTATGAACCAGTAGAAGATAGGTAGAACTAGAGTGTAGGAGCTTCAGGTGTAACATCTGAGGTGGACATGGAGCAGGATTTGGAGCAAGAAGCAGTCGGCTGGTTCCAGAAAGGACTGTCGGCTGATATCACCAGGACAAGAGATGAGTAGGTTGGTTGCAGAAGGTGTCGGCTGCCCATAGCCATGGTCGGCTGAACCAGTACATAGAGGCAACAGGCAGGCGCTAGGGTGTGTGTGGACATAAAAAGCAGTCGGGCAGCAGCATGCGCAGGAGTGATCCAGTCGACTGTGTTTAAAAGAGCATTAATAAATTTATGAACTGGCCGAGCAGTCGGCTAGTTCCCCATGCATTTAAAGGGGCTATAAATAGCCCAAGTGCTCCTTATTTTTAATCATTCAGCCCACTAGGGGTTTGAGTCCGTAGGAGTCCTAGTTTGGGACTGAATTTTGGGGTGTTATCACCTTTTCAAGAAGGCAGCCAAGGGCTGCAGACATGTACCTTTTTGTACCATAGATTGTGGAGGCAGCCGACAGCATTCAAGTCAGCCGACCAGCCTTTAAAGCATTTATGGCATTTAAATGGCAGTCGTGAGCATATTCAGAGCTGGCCGATTACAGCCAAGCTGGCCGACCAGCACCAATTCCCCATATATAAAGAAACGCATCATTTCAGCATAGACATCTGGATCTCTTCAGCGTTTTCCTTCCTAGGAGCAAAGGGGGATACAGTTCAGCATCCAACAGTGTGTTCCTTCAGCATTTCTACACCAAGAGGGCTGGGAGCAGCAGCACATCCACGCATCAGCATATTCAGCCATCTTCCCAACTCCTACATAGAGGGAACTCAGCATTGGAGTTAGGACAGCCATCCTTCATCATTATTCAGCATGTTTTCCTCTCTTCCAGGGGGTAGACATCATCTAGGATAGCATAGATCCCTTTGGATCTCATTGTAACCGCATTCATCATCTAATATAGCTGCATTGCATTGACACATATTTGTCTATCTCTTAAACATCATTAAGTGCAGTTTAGTTAGACTAAGGTTGTGATTACTACGGTCGAAGCCTCACATGTCACATTGGTATCAGAGTGTTACATGGTAACCAGCCTTAGATCATGTTCATTCCATCAGTCATTCAGTCAGACATCATGTTAATCGCTTTCGCACAGTTAAACCCAGTTCTCATGATTATTGCGGGCTACAGGGCAGGCATGATGGCACCGCGCGGCACAAGGGGGGGCTGCGGGGGCGTGACGGCACGGCCCGGGGGGGGCTGCGGGCTGCAGGGCATGATGACATGGCACCGCCGAGGGGGGCGGGCTGCGGGGGCGCGACGGCATGGCCCGGGGGGGCTGCAAGGCGTGACGGCACCGCGCGGCACGAGGAGGGGGGGCTGCGGGGCATGACGGCACGGCACCCGCGGGGGGGCTGTGGGGCATGACGGCACCGCGCGGCACGAGGGGGGGCACGACGGCACGGCACCGCGGGGGGGTGGGGGGCGTGAGGGCATAGCTCCGGCGGGGGCCGGGGAGGGTGTTCGGGCACGGCACCGCGGGGGCCGGAGGCGTGAGGGCACGGCTCCGGCGGGGGCCGGGGAGGGTGTTCGGGCACGGCACCGCGGGGGCCGGGGGCGTGAGGGCACGGCTCGGGGGGGTCGGTCGGGGGGCGTGAGGGCATGGCACGGGGGTGTGAGGGCACGGGGGGCACGGCTCCGGGGGGTGTTCGGGCACACACCGCGGGGGCCGGGGAGGGTGTTTGGGCTCACCGGGGTGAGGGCACGGCACGGCTCCGTGGGGGCCGGGGGAGGGTGTTCAGGGCACGGCACCGCCGCGGCCGGGGGTATTGCACATTTCAAGGCAGGAACCTTGAATGTCCCTATGAAAGTTCTGCGACACTTTCCCTTGGCACCGAAATAGCCAAGCTTATGGATTGGAGTTCGAGAAATGCAAGTATAGACGGAGTCATGAGGATTCCAAGCGATAGCAAAGCATTTAAGCATATCGATGCTACATGGCCAGAGTTTCATTGGGAGCCTCGCCATATAAAATTTGGAGTTGGCTTGGATGGAATCAATCCCTTTTCCATGCGATCGAGCAAGTGGTCAACTTGGCCCGTAGTTCTTATCAACTACAACATCCCACCATTCATGTCAATTAAGAAAGAGCATTTAATATTGTCTTTGTTGATTCCTGGTATGTGACAAATATTCTCATTTCTAAATAGCACACTCATTTCTATTTGAAAAATGTCAAATTTAAACGATGCATCAATGTAGGGAAGCGGCAAGTTAAAGACATCAACGTATATCTTGCACCGCTCATTGATGACTTGCAACAAATATGGAAAGGAGTAAATGTTATTGATATGTCAAAACTTGTGGGTAATAGAAGTTTCAAGCTTCGATGCATTTTAGCATGGACAATACATGACTATCCTGCCTATGACTTTGCATCAGGTATAGCAGGGCTCTTTAGTTGTTTGTTTGTTTATAGAATCAAAAAATTTAGATGTTGAAAGCATAAAAATAAATTTTGTTTCTCTCAGGCCTATCAACAAAGGGTTACAAAGCATGTCCACCATGCGGTGATTGGCTATGCTCCAAATATAGTCGAAGTTTGAGTAAAAATATATACCTTCGATATCGACGATTTCTGCCTCCAGATCATGTGCTACGTTCCAAAAAGCGAATGCGAGACATTTTAATGGCAAAGTGGAGAATGGACGTTGTCCAACGCGAATGACTCCAAGAAATTGGTACGTACATTCAAGTCCATGTTATGATCCATCTCGTTGAAGAGATAGAGATTGCTGGGACCGTGAGTACACGATGGATGTTCTGGGTTGAAAGGTACATGGGGGTATTGAAAGGATTTGTGCGCCACCGAGCAAGACCCGAGGGATCCATGGTAGAGGGATGGTTGCTTCACGAGTGCATGTATTATCTATCTGAGTACTTGCAACATGTGGATAACGAAGCTCCTCCTGGTTGGAGAGAAGAACAATCAGACAACGAAACCACAGAGATGTTATGTGGGCAAGGGGTCCCACTAAAGATAAGTGCTAAGGAGAGGGAAGCGCTTAGTACTTTTGTGGTGTATAACTCAGATTGCATGCAAAAATGGATTGACAAGCATGACAAAGAATGCAAAGAGAGAAACAAGAGAAGTAGGGCATCCAAAAAGGGTCGGAGTGCACCTCCAACGATGAGCCTAGAATGGTTGAATACACATATCAGAGAGATGCGAGGGCAGGGGTTTGAAATCTCACGAGAAGAGTTTGAGCTTAGCCTAGGATGCGACACCATGGTAAGTTACTCCAATGTTATATTTTAATTTGAATAATACTACATGTTTTTCTGGATTCTAACCATACCTGTTCATGTGGTTCACATGTGGTTTCAGGTCTGAGCTCACAGCAACATGTGGGTGTGTGGTCAGCATCTCCGCGTCAAGAGGATTGATGATCTTCGTGTTACTCAGGACTCTTGCATCGTTGCGTCCTTTCATCAACTCTCTCGTGCAAGTTCTTGTGACACAAATTTGATTGAGGATGAGCTCGGCTATACGTAGGGGATTTGGAGGGCATATACAAAATTAACTATCGTGTTATGAAACAGGTATGCATGATTTGTTTCAAAATATTATGCAAACCAAATGATTGAAATATTCAGCATCTTTGAGTAACAAGTTTATATACATTATAATATTGCAGGTAATTTTGAAGGTGCGTTGGTTTCGAGCGGAGTACAAAGGAAAAAGGGCCACCTTGAGGCACGAACAAAGCGGCTTCTGGTCCTGGTCCGTTGACTCATCGAAGCTCCTACGAGCAACCAAAGAGCCCTATCTCTTCCCGATGCATGCGCAACAAGCTTTCTTTTACAAAAATCCAACTGGCAATCCATGGTGACAAATTGTTCATGTGAACCCTAGAAGCCGAAGATTGTTTGATACCACCTTTTCTACTGAGCGTGAAAATACACCACACACAACAATGACCTCTACAGAGCCCGACAATACACCAGACACAACAATGACCTCTATATCACATGGGCAAGGAGATACAATTCTTCACATTAGAGAAGCAAATTTGATTTCACAAACAAATGTCACACCACCCTCAACGGATGATGAAGGGGATGATCTGGGTAAAGATTTATCGGATGATCTAGGAGAAGATCTACTAGAGGTTGACATTGAGCAAATCTCAGAATCCACCTCGAACAATGCTCCACTCCTCCCTGATGGACTCGGTCGGCATATGCCTAACAGAGATGGAACTTCAAGAGGCTATGGCTGACAACGACAAGGTGTTCTTAGAGATTGATATCTTTGGTGAGGCATAGTTTCCAATTGTTCATAAACAGCTTGGCTCATCAATTCAAAAGAAAATGGTAATGTGTTTCTACCTCGATATCCTTTTTTTTCATTGCTTGTTTTGATTGTACATGATACTAACTATAGGGTGGGGTGGTAGGGGGAGCCTCTTGGTCTTAGAGTGGCCTTATGCTGCTACTTAGGGGTTCGATTCCCCTTAGGCTCGTGTTCTATAGTCATGAGTCCATGTACTATGCGTGTGTGTGTTTTGTCTTATAGGCAAAAGTGTTGTGAAAAGAGCTGATCGTGAAGCTAATGCGCAATGAGTAGCTGACGTGGTTGATGATGTAATTCACGATGCTGATGTGGCATCAAGAGCTGAGGTGGCAAATTAGCAACATCTAGTTAGGGTGTGCAAGCATCTAGTTAGCAAGACTGGACTTGAGTAGGGTGGGGTGGTAGGGGGAGTCTCTTGGTCTTAGAGTGGCCTTATGCTGCTACTTAGGGGTTCGATTCCCCTTAGGCTCGTGTTCTATAGTCATGAGTCCATGTACTATGCGTGTGTGTGTTTTGTCTTATAGGCAAAAGTGTTGTGAAAAGAGCTAATCGTGAAGCTAATGCGCAATGAGTAGCTGACGTGGTTGATGATGTAATTCACGATGCTGATGTGGCATCAAGAGCTGAGGTGGCAAATTAGCAACATCTAGTTAGGGTGTGCAAGCATCTAGTTAGCAAGACTGGACTTGAGAGGTTTCCGAGACAAGTAGGGGAGAGAGGGTATAAAACTGCTCATACCCTTTATACCTGCTTTATGCCAGAAAGAACTCACTTCTGCCAGAAGAAGCTGGCCTTTTTGACCAGTAAAGCTGCCCTTTTCCTCAGATGGCGAGGAAGAACTATGCACAACAAGAAGAATTGGTGGGCTAATTTGTGTGTGTGTAAGTGCGAGAGTATGTGAACTTTCTAGAGAATTGGTGGGCTGATTTGTGTGTGTAAGTGCGAGAGAGTATGTGAACTTTCTAGAGAACGTTTCAGGTGTTTGACGTTCCAAACTTTCTTTATTTAATTTAACAATAATTCAACCATATTACTCAAAGAAAGAAGTAGACTTGAATAACATAGCAAAGCAAATAATTGTACCGTGCATTGTTCCATCGATGCTTTAGAAGCGTTTGCATCTCATGCAATACAGCGGTCTCGTCCCAACCAACGTCGAACTCCTGCGCGAGGATTGCCAACACATATTTCTTGTCATTATCATCTTGATCCCTACAATTTGAAAAAAAAAGTCACTTTAGTTAGATTTATCATTTGATATCAATGTATACAGAGATAAATGCGGTTACAATGAGATCCAAATGGATCTATACTGCTGAATATGCTGCCTATATGCTGAATATTCTGATATGATGAATGAACTGTTGTCCACTATCTTTTCCTTGTCTCTTGGGAAGGAAACGCTGAAGGGATGCTTTGGAACAGATGCTATGCTGACCTGATGATGAAACGCAGATGTGCTCTTGTTACCTGGGAAGGAAACGCTGAGGAGAATAGATGCGTTTGTTGAAGATGAAGTACTGAATGCTGATGATGATGCGTTGCTGAATGTGCTGATGCGTTGGCTGGATATGCTGCTGATGCGTTGGCTGGATATGCTGCTCCCAAAGCTTCCTGGAGGAGATGCGTTGGAGAACACCCTGCTGAATGATGATGCGTTGCTGAATGTGCTGAATGTGCTGATGCGTTGGCTGGATATGCTGCTGATGCGTTGGCTGGATATGCTGCTCCCAAAGCTTCCTGGAGGAGATGCGTTGGAGAACACCCTGCTGAATGCTACTATCTGAGATGCGTTGAGATGCGCTGATGACAGATGATGATGATGTGTTGAACTGAATGCTGAGGTCTTTATATATATGGGTGAGGGGGGCTGGTCGGCCAGCCTGGCTGCAGTCGGCCAGATGCAAAAGCCCACGACTGAATATATTATGCCAAAAATAGCATAATGGTCGACTGAAGTAGCATCCTGTCGGCGGCTGATGTAAACAAGCTGTCGGCTGCCTCCACAAGCCCTAAATGCTAGTCTATATGGCTAATGTGATGCTAATGTCTGACTGAATGACTGATGAACTGAACAATCTCTAAGGCTGGTTACCCTGTAACGCTCTGATACCAATGTGACATGTAAAGGTCTTCGACCGTAGTAATCACAACCTTAGTCTAACTAAACTGCACTTAATGATGTTTAAGAGATAGACAAATATGTGTCAATGCAATGCAGCTATATTATATGATGAATGTGGTTACAATGAGATCCAAAGGGATCTATACTGCTGAATATGCTGCCTATATGCTGAATATTCTGATATGATGAATGAACTGCTGTCCACTATCTTTCCCTTGTCTCCTGGGAAGGAAACGCTGAAGGGATGCTTTGGAACAGATGCTATGCTGACCTGATGATGAAACGCAGATGTGCTCCTGTTACCTGGGAAGGAAACGCTGAGGAGAATAGATGCGTTTGCTGAAGATGAAGTACTGAATGCTGATGATGATGCATTGTTGAATGTGCTGATGCGTTGGCTGGATATGCTGCTCCCCAAAGCTTCCTGGAGGAGATGAGTTGGAGAACACCCTACTGAATGCTGCTATCTGAGATGCGTTGAGATGCGCTGATGACAGATGATGATGATGTGCTAAACTGAATGCTGAGGTCTCTATATATATGGGTGAGGGGGGCTGGTCAGCCAGCCTGGCTGTAGTCGACCAGATGCAAAAGCCCACGACTGAATATATTATGCCAAAAATAGCATAAATGCTGGTCGGCTGAAGTAGCATCCTGTCGGCTAATGTAAACAGGCTGTCGGCTGCCTCCACAAGCCCTAAATGTTGGTCTATATGGCTAATGTGATGCTACCATGCTGAATCCCAACTCATACCATGTGGTACATGCTGAAAACATTCATTTAAATGCCTGAATAATGCCTGATAAATCCTGATGATACTTATGATGCTAAAATGATGCCATGTCACTGTACACCTGAATGGTGTGCACGTGACACCTAAGCTATTTAGTGAGAGGTAGTCCTAAAGATATTGTAAGGCTCTGATATGAGCACAAGTACAGTGAGATGGTATGGCTACAAGTAGCTAGTGAAGGACAGATAAGTTTAATACCAGCCAACTGTGGATTGCTGTGGATTAACTCCTCGCAGCTTGCTGTGGATTAACTCTTCTACAATTTCCTAAGTATGGAAACCTAAAGGCCACTAGGGCAGCCCATGTCCCTAAGGCATATGATAGAGAGAGAGAGAGAGAGAGAGCATAAGGGCTGGGGGTGCGTGTTACAGCTAGATCTAGCCTACAAAGGAAATCGCACACCAAAACTGGCTAAGGTCATTTATATCAGCAGAAAGGCATATGCCAAAAGTGAATCACAGCTCTAAAAGTGAGGAGAAAGGCTCCTTTTGCTCAGCGCAAAAGGAAGGAGGCCAGCCAAGCTGAGAATTGCCTTTAGACACCCCCCTGGCCGGCCCCCCAGAGCCGTGCCCTCACGCCCCCCCTGGCCGGCCCCCCGAAGAGCCGTGCCCGAACACCCCCCAGCCAGCCCCCCGGAGCGGAGCAGTGCCAGAATAGTGCAAATTTTGAGTATGCACCGCTGCTGTAGAGCCCAAATTCGCACTATTCTGGCATAGCTTCCCCAGCCCTCCAAGAGCAATTATGATGCATTGGATGACAAATAATGTATTTTTACACATGACTAAAGGTGTTTTTATCTTGTAAATTACTATTTTTCATAATCAATGTACTCAACTTCATTATAAATGCATCAGAAATAATCCTGAGTGGCTGGGGGAATAGTGCCAAAACAGTGTGAATTTTGCGCCTGCACCGCTGCTCTGCAGAGCCTAAATTCACAAAATTCACACTGTTCTGACTCAGCTTCCCCAGTCCTCCAGGAGCAATTTTGATGCATTAGATGACAAACAATGTATTTTTACACATGATTAAAGGTGTTTTTATCTTTTAAACTACTGTTTCTCACAATTAATGTACTCAACTTCATTATAAATGTATCAAAAATGATCCGGAGTGGCTAGGGGAGAAGTGCCAGAACAGTGCAAATTTTGAGCATGCACTGCCGCTGTAGAGTCTAAATTCGCACTTTTTTGGCATAGCTTCCCCAGTCCTCCAAGAGCAATTCTGATGCGTTGGATGATAAACAATGTATTTTTACACATGATTAAAGGTGTTTTTATTTTGTAAACTACTGTTTCTCACAAAAGTAGTGTACTCAACTTCATTATAAATGCATCAAAAATAATCCTGAGTGGCTAGGAGAGAACTGCTAGAACAGTGCAAATTTTTAACCTACATCGCCGTTGTAGAGGCCAAATTCGCACTGTTCTGGCGGCACAGCTTCCTCAGTCCTCCTCCAGGAGCATTTCTGATGCCTTGGGTGACAAAGTGGCACATGATAGACACTTCATGTTAAACAAACATGATGACACCGAGACATTGTAAGAGAAACCTAAAATTTTAATTATCAGAAGGTTACAAATGAAAGCCAGATAGGCTTGTTTTACAAAGGGGGGTTTGAAACAAAAGAGTTGCTTCAAAAAGAAGGTTAACATCTAAGATCTCTAGATCGTGTCTTGCTCACCTAATGGTAAACCTCTTTGTATGTATTGCAAGGAGGTTGGTGTCTTCAAAAAGCCCAACAAGGTAAGCCTTGGAGGCTTCTTGGCAATGCTTCAAGGATAATCCTCTGCACACGGAACTCTATTCTATATCGTTGGGGAGAATCTCCTTCACTATGCGAGCAAAAGGGGCTCTTCTTATCACCAACTCAGTGTTCCTCTGATAAAACTTAATTTCTTGTAGAGCCCTATGCCCTTAGCGCATCCTTCTCCTTGGAGCTCTCTGTGTTGTGTTGGTGCATTGGCAAGGCTGGGACTTCCTTGGCTTGAAGAGCTTGACCTTTCTACGCTTGTGCGCACTTGTAGGAACCTCCTCTTGGTCTCTCTCATAGTCTGAATCCTCCTCCTGCTGCTCCTCCTGCTGCTGTGGTACCTATGTATCAAGTTCCTCCCGGGTAGGTAGGGGACCCTATCCTAGTAGTAGGGTCTTGCCACCTATGTATCAAGTTCCTCTCGGGTAGGTAGGGGACCCTGTCCTAGTAGTAGGGTCTTGCCACCTATGGTGCTGTCCTAGTAGTAGGGTCTTGCCACCTATGGTGCTGCGCAATGTAGGAATGTTTTCACCAACCCAGTCGAACTACTCATCATCGGCCTCTCTATCTTGATCTCTCGGGTGCTTGCATTGTGGGGTATTCTTCACGCACTTACACCCACTGGAAGGGCCTACATGTGTGTGCGTTGGTGTTGCTGTAGGAGGAGGGTTGGACTCTAGTGATCCCATTGGGCGTGTCCTAGAATCCAAGGGGTCACTCTCTTTCCGTGGTGTCGCCCAGTATGTGGTCGTTGGGTGCCTTGCACTGTGTTTTGTGAACGCATGGTAACACGTGCGGTAATCTTGGTGCGTGCCATATCCATGTACGACTATGCCTATTGTGCTAACGTGGTGATGCGTTGGTGTCCTTACATGGGTGCCTACGTAGATCTTGAGCTCAAGCTCTCTAAAAAAGTGAAATGAAAATGAAGTGAGAGAAGGAACTATTAATAGTTTCTTTTAGGGCAAAAAAACCTTACTAAACTTATTTTCTTAGCCTTATTACATCTAGATTTGTGCTGGTGCATGCACAACCCAACGCATGCCTTGTCTCCTCATTCATGCACGCGAAGCACCATGCCTATGGGGAGCATTGGTCTGCAACCATTCAAGCCGAGCATGACTTTTTGTAGCTTTGCGTACCTCTTGCGTAAGCTTAGATTGTTGGGCCCGCTCCCTAGCCAATACCCTTCCAAAAGTTGTGCTATAAAACCAATTGAACATCTCTTATAGATAGTTTGTATGTATTCCTCCTCCAGAAACTCCACCTCCATGTCTTGTATTTTTGAAATAAACCCCTCTTACTTTATAATGGGATTTCTCCATCCCTTGGGTACTCGACATGTCGAGCGATCCATACTATGTGCTGTACACATGACAATAGAGTTTAATTAGAAAAAGTCTAGTTTAAAACACCAGTTTATTTTTTTATTGTACACCTTACCATATAGTGTGTTACTTTACTCTCTCCCCAAGCACCTAGCACACTTTTAATTAGAAAACGTCTAGTTTAAAACACTAGTTTATTTTTTTATTGTACACCTTACCATATAGTGTGTTACTTTACTCTCTCCCCAAGCACTTAGCACACTTTTGGTCAATTCTACGATATGTTGTTGGAATGATGCTCGTTCTTGGGCAGTTGTGCTACTTTGATTCATAATGCGAACCATGTTATTGAAATTTATCCAAAGCTGTTTGCGTATATTTAAAAGAGCTAGCATTGGACAATCTACATTTGTGGTGATTGCACACAGGTATCTCCAGAGTCCCCAAGTCTTCTTTGAATTCTCTATGCTTGCTGGTTTCTCCAAAAATCTCCTTGCATTTGCTCCAGTCATGAGCAACCTCGTATGACATACCAGAGGCTTGCTTATTCACTTCAATTTTCACGTTTCCGCCATGGCAGCCCAGAGAATTCAAAAGATGCTCTAATTTACCAAGGGCTGCAACTTTCCTCTCTTGTGTAGGCATTGTGAATGCATAATCGATATGGCACTTAAGCACTCGATCGAAGATTCTCATGAGTGCATGAAGTGTGCAAAAGTGAATATTATTTAGTGGAAAATTAATGATGGGGCTCCAATTTGAATTCATGTTTGGTTCTCCTAGCATATTAGGAGACATGACACCTTCCACCCATCTTGCATTTGGTTGTTCCTCATCTTCATCACAGTTGACTCGGTTGGATCTACTGCATCTTCATGTTGCTTCTTCCCTTTCTTGGGACCTTTCAAGGCATCCTTCCCAACAGAACCAACCTTCTGCATACCTTTTCCATTTGTCTTTTTTTGCCTAGGAATATCAATCTGAGCATTGCAGTATGGACAAGGCCATCTTGATGTCGGGCCTTGAGCACAACCCATCATGCATTTAATTGTCTTCAAATCTCTCTCAAGATGCCAATCCACCTTGAACTTTCCTATGTTTTCTACATCTAAAAGTTGACTATCAATTTGCTTTTTAATTACATCTGTTATCCAGTCCTTTCAAACATCCATGTCAATACCTCATGTGTCTCCTTTGGTACCTCGAATACACCAAGCCACCAGACCTCTTTCTCAGATTACACACTAAAACTTGGTTTGGTAGTCTTTTCCCATGCACATATCATGGCCTCATTCATGAGCGTAATGCTCATACGTTTGAGCTTGTGACCTTTCACAATTTGGCATTCATCTAGCTTGAGCACAAATGAAAGTGTGCTCTCCAAAACTGCAAATAAACGGTAATTTACAATATTCAAAACAAAAAAATCGTCTTCATTTTTTACTGAAAAACATGAATAGTAGCAATTGCAAGTTCTCACCTTCTGGTGAAAGACCTTAGAACTTCACCATAGCTTGTTGTAGTCTCTTAATATGAACAAAGATGTTATTGTAAACATCATAGTGAAATTCTGTACTTGTTGTCTTGATTTCTTTCTGCTCGACCCTGTATCTAATGTTAGTGTGCCCTCAACGTGTTATATTTGTCTTATAGCTCGCTGCACATCATCATTATTGATACGCTTGACATTGTGAATCACCTTGAGTGTAGAAAATAAAGAGCTTAGTGATTCCTTGTCTTAGAAATGCATCTTTTACTGTCTAACAAATTGCTTGGTACCCTTGCATGCTGATTCTATCCGTATCACAAGCATGTTGAATTAATGAAGAATCGATGGAGGTGGTAATCTCACTCACCACATTGTTGACAACAGCTTGGCATATTTTAGGATGATGAGGGTCAGTAATAATTGAGAGAATATCCTTGGTATTCAGAATGGCTTTGACCAAATCCTTCCATCCCTCTTTGTTAGAACCACACACCTCTTGCAGAAAATTCCTGGCAGAACACAAATCATGACTATTTTGTTTAAATCACTGAGTGCATAATGAAAGTTTATGTTACTTACTTTGTTGTACAAATCCTTTTCTTCCGTGCTCCACCTTTAAACGCAAGAGATTCTATGCGAGCCAATGCCTTTTTGCGTTCACGAGCACCATTTGGCGTTGCTTTGAGTCGTTTGATAAGTTCCTCTAGCCTTTGAATCTTTACATCCTTCTCCACATTCTTTACGAGGATATCTTTCATTTTATCTGATGATGTTTTAAGTCCTTCTTGACATTGTAAAAGGCTGAATTGTGATGCTTGCAATTGAGATTGGAGAATATGGGTTTGCTAAGCTCCACTTGTAGTCAATCTTCTGCAGTAAAGATGATAAATCGCGGAAAGGAGTGTTTTCTCTTAATGGAGGGTCGATTGGATAGAGACGCCCATCAACCCAAAGATCTACATTTTTCTCCTTAGCTATCCTACGAGCTTGGATAGATTGTGCATCAGTAGGATGGGTTTTTAGAGCTGCCATACTCTTCAGGAATACGAATGTGTAAATCAACCTTCCATTTTCTAGCTTCACAAGGGGCTACACATAGCTTGCAAAGGCTCCATAGCTAAGCAAAGGAAGAAGCTAAAGCAAAGAGATCCTCAGAGAGAGAGAGAGAGAGAGAGAGAGAAATGAAATGAAATTTTATTATTGTCTTCAAAGGACCATAACGGGTCCATGAGACACATGTCGAACATACATGAATACATAAGTCGATGCGCTCGAGAGCCATAACGAGACCATAACGGGTCCATGAGACACATGTTGAATATACATGAATACATAAGTCGATGCGCTCGAGAGCCTCATCGGAAAGCATAATGAAACTGAAATGCATGAAACTAGAACTAAAACTGAAATGAAAATAAAAAAGCTATGTAGCAGAGAGAGAGAGAGAGAGAGAGAGAGAGAGAGAGAGACTGTTAAAACTTTGCTGTTGGAGGTTTGTTGTTGGAGGTTTAACACAAATCCATTTTTCTAAGTAGAAATTTATATTTTTGATATACAAATATACTAACATGGAGTTTTTCATCAATAAATTATATTTATGAGAAAAATTTAAAAATAATAATTAGTGGGGTCCCCACAATTTCGCGATCTCATGAATGTGTTGGTTCTTGATAGTTAGTTATGTTTATGGGGTTGTGGGGACCTGACAGTTAGTTATGGATGTACTGGCTCTTGAGAGGCTTTTGACGTGACCCTTGAATTACAAGTGTGAGACCTCTCTGTCCCCTCCGCACACCGGATTCCCAGTTGCTACTAGCAGTAGCAGCAGCAGTAGTGGAAGTAGCTTCCTCATTCGCAGGGCAGGGTTTCCCACTCGAGGACTCGCCCTCAAATGTCCGGACACGAGACTAATCTGGTGGTCATTCCGAAACCAAAGCTCGGAAAATTTTCCTTACTCGAAAAACGGGGACGATTCCACCTTTTTGATTTTCTTAACGACTTTTCTGACGGGTTAAAGAGATTAAACTATCCTTCACCTGATTAAACCAGACAGAAGGAAAACTGTCACTGACTTAATTTGAAGAATCAACGCTTTTTTCTAACCGAAATCAGGTACAGTAATTATTTGAGGAAATCAACGCTTTTTTCCTAACCAAATCAGGCATAGCCGTTAATCTACTCATTTGAGAAATTCTTCAGGTTTTTATTTAACTACTTGAATTCTAAGCATATTCATATTATTTCAATTTAATTATTAAACTCCATTGATTCCAGCCTAACCCCATCCGGCCCATGGGTTAGCCACCACCCAGCCAGCTGGAATCGGTAGAACCAGACAATTACTCACCCACCCATAATTGAATGCCTTTCTTAACTTTTGCTTTCGAATACAGATACGCACACACTCCTCTTTAAAACTTTAACATATAAAATAATCCATTGACAAACAGTTATTGGTTATAGATGTCATAACTCAAAATTTCCATCCAGTCTCTTGTTTCTCAAAAAATAGTGTCACTCTGGACTCTCCGTTGAGACCAGCTGGTTAGCAATGAGATCGAGTAATAGATTACAATGATCATTTCGTCCATCATACATATCTTCCACGACATACGCATGGGTGTCCTAGGCACGGCAAGCCCGTGCATCACCTAGTCAGAACCCTCCAAGATCCTCCTTAGGTGTCCTGGCACCTCACTCATGGACCGCTTCGTCGGCCCTCGTCCATCATACCGAAAGCTCCAGCATTCTGGCGTAAGACAATCCTTTAAGAAAATAGGGTTTCTATGCAAGTTTTCAGTTTGATTTTCTTTTGAATACAAGGAGTATTTCTTGAATCAGTATCCCCAAACTTCTTGATCGTAATTCTGAATTTCATACCAAAATTCCTCGAATTCTGTAACCTTGATCCACAGATCAATTCGAAGTGTCTCAAACTTAGTTTCAGATTTGGCGGGAGTTTTGAGTGTATTTTTCTAAACTGGTCACATCTTCTTTCCTCGAAACTGACAAAAAAGTTTGGTCTTGGTCATAGTCTGATTCAAGGTTCGAGTCGGATAAGATTTTTCCTAAATTTTCTTTTTACAAACTGTGTGAATATAAAACGATATAAATTTCTCTCTTAGAGTATTTAATTATTCATTTATCAAATACTCATAGAATTTAAACATAGAATTCAAGAGAATTCTAATTTTGATATAAAAATTCTTTATGCATCTATTTATGCAGAAAAATCAACTTCAATGGGAATAACACTTTTATATTTAAAAAATCCTTTTATGCATCTATTTATGCATAAAATCAAACTTAATAAGAATAACACTTTTAAAATAAAAAGAATTTCTTTATGCATAAAAATCAATTTCAATGGGAATAACACTTTTAAAAAAAATTCCTTGTATGCATCTATTTATTGATAAAATCAAATTTAATAGGAATAACACTTTTATAATAAAAAAATTTCCTTTATGCATCTTTCTATGCATAAAAATCAATTTCAATGAGAATAACACTTTTATAATAAAAAAATTTTCCATTATGCATCTTTCTATGCATAGAAATCAATTTAATAAGAATAACACTTTTATAATAATAAAAAATCCATTATGTATCTTTCTATGCATAGAAATTATCAATTTAATAATAATAACACTTTTATAATAAAAAAATTTCATTATGCATCTTTCTATGCATAGAAATTAAATTTAATAAGAATAACACCTTTATAATTTTAAAAAAAATCCATTATGCATCTTTCTATGCATAGAAATCAATTTAATAAGAATAACACTTTTATAATTAAAAAACTTCCATTATGCATCTTTCTATGCATAGAAATTAAATTTAATAAGAATAACACTTTTATAATAATAAAATTTCCATTATGCATCTTTCTATGCATAGAAATCATTTTAATAAGAATAACACTTTTATAATAATAAAAATTCCATTATGCATCTTTCTATGCATAGAAATCAATTTAATTAGAATAACATTTTTATAATAAAAAATTCCATTATGCATCTTTCTATGCATAGAAATTAAATTTAATAAGAATAACACTTTTATAATTTAAAAAAAATCCATTATGCATCTTTCTGTGCATAGAAATTAAATTTAATAAGAATAATACTTTTATAATAAAAAAATTCCATTATGCATCTTTCTATGCATAGAATCAATTTAATAAGAATAACACTTTTATAATTAAAAAAAATTCATTATGCATCTTTCTATGCATAGAAATTAAATTTAATAAGAATAACACTTTTATAAAAATTAAAAAATTTTCATTATGCTTCTTTCTATGCATAGAATCAATTTAATAAGAATAACACTTTTATAATTAAAAAATTTCATTATGCATCTTTCTATGCATAGAAATCAAATTTAATAATTAATATCAGTGATATCCATGCATATTCATAGGTGAATATGTACATGGAGTAATTAGAATATTTATTTTAGATGAAAAAATGGTGGGGATTACTCTTTTGGTAAACATAAAAACAAACTTTCTTTTTCACAAAATCCTAGAAAATTTTACCATAACCTCCTTTGTATGGCTGACCATTTCTTATTTTTATCATTCTTTATTTAACTTAAATTAACCCAAATTAGATTCATAGAACTCTAAGCTACACAATTTTCTAAATTCAAGAGAGTAAACAATAAGAAGAGTTTAGTTAATCTCTTAGTTAATCTTTCTAGGATTAAGAAAGGCTTGAATGTAAAGAAGAGAAGGGGGTGGCCTTTTCCTCAAAGGCATAGCATTTGAATTTAATTCAATCAACTGTAAAACATGAAAATCAAGAAAACCATAGATTTAAAATTAAACAAGTAAGAAAATTAGCTTACATGGAGCTTGTAAGCTTTCCTTTGGCTTGAGGGATTGAGGGTTCTACTCTTGTTTGAAGCAAGAGTGGCCACCAATGCACTTTGGAGAGGATTAGGCCAAAAATTATTAAGAAATTCAATGTAGATGGCTCAGGACAGGAGCAGAGTAACAGTGCATAAACACCATTAAGCTTTTACAAAGGAGGAGGCTTCCATTTATAGGAAAAAGTGAGCCTCTAACCAAGCAAACTAATTCCAGAATTTTCCAGATCAGTTTGGTCAATTTTTAACCATTTTTGGGTCAGTTCAGCTTACTTTTGGGATCTAGTTTTGAAATAGGAGAGATGAAATAGGAGAGAGGAGAGATGAAATATCTCAGTTTATTGATTAAAAATTTAGAGTAATGATGAGAAAAAAGGTGCCTACTTCATGAGGGGAGATCCCCACTCTAAGAGGTGTCAAAATTCAGTTTTTTAATTGTTTTCTTTAGTCCTTAGTCCACTCTTCATCTTATGTGAGCATTTACTCATTTTTGGGGGGGTTTTCTTTTATTCTTCAATTTATCTCCTCCCCTTGCATTTGGATTAATCTTATTGGTCCATAAGAACCTTAATCCAAAAATTTTAAAAAATCTGGACCCTTAGGCAGCTAAGGTCTTTTGTGCACATTATAATTTATTTCTAATGCACCTTAGGAATTTCTTTTTAAACTTTTGTTTGGGAGAAATTTATTTTAATAAGAAGGGATATTTTTCCATCCAAAGATATCTAAAAACTGAATTATCTCTCTCAAGAATATTTTCTCTCTCTAGACCAAAATAGGTAGAAACAAGATATTTTATTATTCTGAAAAGGGGATTGATTACAGGGGAAGAAAATGGACATCTTGAGGGGCTGGGGAGGAATCTTACAACAAGCTTTTTGGAGGGAAATTTTTATTTTCATCATACATATTGGTTGGGTGGTACTTTTTTCACCTCAAAATATTAAAAAAATTTAAAATTTTTCACTCTTTGGGGCCCACCTAAATATGAGAATGTTTTGCTGATGTGTTAGGGAGATATGGTGGGAGTTAATGAGAAAGGATATTTCAAACTGACAAGAAAGATTCAATTTGTATAGAGAGTGAAGATAAAAAATTCATATATATTAGTTGGGTGGTGTTTTTTCAACCTCAAAATGTAAAAAATTAAAAATTAAAAATTTTCACTTTTTGAATCCCACCTAAATATGAGAATATTTTGCTGATGTGGAAGGGAGATATGGTGGGAGTTCATGAGAAAGGAGATTTCAAACTGACAACAAAGATTCAATTGTAGAGAGTGAAGATAAAAAATTCAAAAAGTAAGAGAGAAAGTATGAGAAAAGTCAAAAAGTAAGAGAGAGAGTATGAGAATATTCTTTTTAAAAAGTGAAACTAGGGGGGTATGGCTGATGTGGCAAGGCAAAAAAAAGGGGTCATCATAGCCTTTGTCTCCCTTAAACCCATCTTTTTAAGCTCTAATCCCTTAAAATTAGGAATCCTTAGGAGGCCCTTTTTGGGTCCGATCCTCGAATGTTATTTTGGAGCTCAAAGAGGTTTTACAATATGAAGGCATATGACAATGCCAAACTCTCCTCACCAGAGGTAGTGAATAATCTAGTTTAGGAGTTGAAGAGTGGATTTATCACTGAGAAGATTTTTTCATAGTTGGGAAAGAGATACTTTATGAGGCATGGGAGAATCTAAATTCTTGTGGAACTTAAGGATTGGCATGTCCAACTGACGTTTCTGATCGGTAAAGCTAAAATTTGGGCTAACTTCTTTTTCAAATGTAGGACTCCATGGTGGGATTTGTGGTGGGAGAAGGATTGGTAGAAGAGGTGAGTTGCATGGAATGAGTGATGTTGGTAAGGGAGACATAGTAGAAAAGGATGGTGGTGAAGTGGATAGTGGGGTGGAAAATGTGGGTGTGGATTTGGGTGAAGGGGGTGGTGTGAGGCTGACTACCCAAGGACGGAGTCTTTAGCACCAAGTTTGGATCCAGAATATATTGATGTGGCTACATCAACAAGGAGACATATTACTATGATTAACAGGGTGCTCAGGATGTAGGGATTGTGAATGACTTGCCTGTGGTTTTTTCGTGTAAGAGACCAGTATCAACTTTGCCATTTAAAATGACCCAAAAGAGCTTTTTAGGGATCCTTTTTTTCCTTTTGAACCCTCGTACCTAGATGAGGAGGGCGATGGCTCTGAAAAGCTGATGCAGATGTTGTCATCCAATAATGGCATCATATAGTATTCCATTATTATTGACAATGACTGCACTATCAGTTGTGGGATGGAAGATGTTGTCGAATCCATAAGCTCCAAGGTTTGGTAATCAATCTACCATCAGACAGCAGATGAAATATGTAGGAGATTATGCTTTAGTGATGTGGATGTGGTAAGTGTGAAAAAATGTTAAATTTTTTTTGGGGAAAAATGCATAACTGCAAATAGTGGGAAGACAGAAATCAATGGGGAGTGCTTGCCATTTATGAGGGGGATTGGGGATGATTTGAGCAAAAACGTGGAGAAGCAAAGAGAGGGTTTCTCGTGCATAATCATGCCTAATCATGGATAAAGAAGGCTTAATTGGGATAAATTTAAGATTGAAGAGGGAAGACAAGGAGGAGAAATGGTGCATGCTGGCTAATTTTTTGAATATTTAATCATTAATTAATTATCTATTGGAGAAATGGCCAAATTTGTAATAATAATTAGTGGATTTGACAAAAACTCAATCAGATATTTTTCTTTGTCTTTGAATGTGTTTTAGAGTCTACAAAAATTATCTCATGAGTTTCTAAGGCTGTTTGCTAATTTCTAAAATAAAAAACCTACTTTTTAGTGCTAAAAATGATGTATTTTGGTCATTAAAATTAGGTGTTCTGTGAAAAATGGCATTTTATATTTTTCGTTGCCTTGAATTATTGGTTCAATTTCCTACAAATTACAACACAATTTTTTGAATAATTTTACTAATTTTAAATAATAAAAAACATAAATTTTAAGTAAAAAGTAATAATTTTGGGCTAATAAATAATCAAAATAAATAAGAAATGAACGGAAAATTAACGAATAGTTAATGGTTTCTGATTTTAAATTTAGATTCTTCTCAAAAAAATTAAGAAGGCTAAATTATTAGAGAAAATGATAAAAATAAAATTTCAGTAAAAAATGACCATATTGATAAAACCTTCAAAAATTAATATGTGTTGATAGAGAAAGAATTTGGGGTAGGTAAAAAAGAGATAAATGCTTTTCTTTTTGCGAAGAATTTTTTTTAAATTTAGTAATTATTTAATTTATCCATGAAATACTTCCTTTGTAAAAGGACCTTGAAAATTGAAAAAAGTGGATGTTGAGACAGTAGTATTTTTATCTATTTGTTGATGAGACAAGGAGTTTGGGTTGTGTTTGTTTTGAATGGATGCAAAGTCTTTTGATTTGATGTTTTAGTTGTGATGAAGATGTTGTTTTCATTGCATTCATGGAGATAGAATATGTGTGTGTGTCTGTTTGATGTTTGGGGAGCTAATGCTGAGTCACTAATGCTGACTCAGTCAGCATCAGACGAGAAGGTAGAGAGTCAAGGAAGGTGAGCTAAACATCAGATATAGTTAGTTGAAGGAGTAGAGGGCTAGAATTGGTATATCCGGATTGAAGGGTTGTGGTTTTGAGTCAGGTCTGACAGTCAGAGAACTGTCACCAATCAACAGTCATCACAGTAGTAAGACTGATTAGTGGGCTGACTGGTAATCCAAAGTCAGCTGTGAGTCAGTTGCTATTGAGATTTCATAGTGCTGGATCCTTACAAGAATAGAGTTTTTTTAGAGTCATGGACACATAAGAGAAGACATTTGGTTCAGCTAAGTCAGTTGAATCAGTTGAGTTAGTTGAATCAGCTAAGCCTATTTCAGTAGTTGAGTTAGTTGAATCAGCTGAGCCTATTTCAGCAGTTGAAAGAGCAACTAACTAGTTCATCAGAGAGGTTCTGAGGGTAAGAACTTGACGTTATTTGATGTTGGAGAAAGGTTGGAGAGCTTGGAGGATGTTTGTCTTATTAGGGACAAGAGGTTCTGAGGGTAAGAACTTGAGGTTATTTGATGTTGGAGGAAGGTTGGAGAGCCTAGAGGGAATTTATCTTACTAGGGACAAGAGGAAGATTTTGATTCATATTTTAGTCAGTTGAAGGTCAGCTGGGTTGTATTCAAGTCGACTGTGTCAACGGAAGGTCATTAGAGGGTTAGAGCCTAGAGGACTCATTTCAGACAGCATCAGCCATCCAATTCGGTTTACAATCAGTTATGTGTCAACCTTCCTATGGGACTTGTGCATAATTAACATGTTCATCATTGAAGTGCCCTTTGGAGCCAGAGCTTTGTATTAGTTGGAGGAGATGCTGAGTAATAATGTAGTGAAGCTTTAAAATGTCCAATGATGGATATAGTGGTGAATCCCCTAAGTTAAGATAATAGTATGTAGCTTGTGCTTCTGAGATTCCTGAATTCCACATCCATGCTAAGTTGTTTTATAGTTTGTTTTAAAGAGTACTGCACATATTCTTTCAATGCAACCGCACGGTGAGTTCATGCATCTCCTCATCATTTGGGAATACATTTGACTTCATAAGAAGTAAATCCCATGCTTGAAAATTCAGAACTATCGATGGATGTAGATCAAGAGTTGCCACCAAGTCTTGTGGATTTTCCAACAATATATCATCATGTTATACTCCCATCACTATCGACGGATGTAGATCAAGATTTGTCACCAAGTCTTGTGGATTTTCAAAGAATATATCATCATGTAATACTCCCATCACTAAGTTCGGGTGAGCATACCAAGTTAGCACCTAAGCTAACCGTGCAAGTTGGTGGAACGTTACCATATTCCAAAGATCACTCTTTTGTTGGATGAGTGGGTTGTAGAGCTGAGATCATCATCAGCCATGAGGTGGTTGGAAAAAGGGGGCTAGAGATCAATTTAGGAAGAGGAGCAGCATGATCCCTATTGCAGCAACAATGGCTAAATCTCCCATCTCCTTGTTTTGAATTTGTTCATTTGATTCTGCAAGCCACCCTTGCTTGAGCTCCCTATTTTCTTGTGCCAATGAGCCACAAGTTGTTTTGTATTTGTCCCTCTCCTCTATCAAGTGGCTTATGGAGTCTTGCATTTCCTATTATTCTTTGAATGATCTCTCTTCTAACTCCTTATACTTGGCCTATGCTTGTTGGAGAGTTGTTTTAGTTTCTTCTGTTACCTTTTTTATTTCTGCTAAGTACAGCTTTTCTTTATCCTTGAGAATCTTTTGAGTTCTCACTAGCTCACCTTTCAAGTAATTCTTTACAATTCCCATGCAAAGGAGCAAACCATCTTGATCTATGAGAACACCATATTGGGGAATATGGGAATTTCCCACAAGTTTGGGACACGTGGTCAAAAGTTTGGATTAACCATAACTTGAACACCACTAATCCAAAATGAGCGCTTTATAGCTCTTTAGATTCCATTTTTCAAGCGCTTTCCAACGATAGGTCATATGATAGGGTTTTGAGAAACTTACAAACATGTTATCCATGTCCCCTTTTTTAAGTATTCAAAAATGGAAATTGGGAAATTCCCAAATTCACTAATATGGTGTTTGAGCTGCTTTTTAAGAGATTCCTCTTGTTTGTGATCATGTGTCATAGTATCCGAATTTTCTTGAGGTGAGTGGATAGTCTCTCCATTTCAACTGCTTTATCATCTTCTCATTGTAGAGTGGTTTCCTTGTTGGTTGGCCTCCTAGAGCTTCTGAATCAATCCCTCATTTTGCTTTTGCAAATCTGCCAACTTTTTGATGGATCCTCAAATGTGATATTGGAGCTCAGAAAGCATGTATCCCATCAAGACATGACAATGCCACACTTTTCTCCACCAATAGTGAATCATCTAGGAAGATTTTTCCTCAATCGGGAAAGAGATACCTTATGAGGCAAAGGGTGAATCCAATTTGTGGAGCTTAACGATGGGCAAGTCCAGCTGAAGTTCCTGCTTGGTAGAGATGAATCTAGGCCACCTTTTCTTTTGAATGTAGGACTCCATGGTGGGATTTGTGGTGGGAGAGGGATTGGTGGAAGAGATGAGTGGTAGTAGATGTGCGTATTGGGGTGGAAAATGTAGGTGGGGATTTGGGTGAAGAGGGTGGTGTGAGGTTTGATAATAGGGGGTGGCAGAGCTACCAAGGATGGAGTCTTCAACACCAAGTTTAGATCCACATTCTATTTGTGGGTTGTATCAAGGAGAGAGATTATTGTGATTAACATGGTGCTTGAGGATAAAGGGATTGTGAATGACCTACCTCTGACCTTTTTGTGTAAGAGTCAATCTCCTTCCTAATGATATGTGACCAATAGTCAACTTTTCCATTTAAAATGACCTAGAAGAGCGTTTAATGGATCCTATTTTTCCTTTCAAATCCTCATACCTGGATGAGGAGTGAGATTGCTCTACACTTGTTGGTGCGTAGTTTGTCATCACAGCAATGGGTTCATATATTACTCCATTATTGTTAAGCGCAGTCACACCATCAGTTGTGGGACAAAAGATGTTATCAAATCCATAAGCCTTAGGGTTGGGTAGTGGATCTACCACTTAGAGCTAAAACCTGTAGGAGATTAATGCTTTGGTGAGGTAGATGTGGTAAGTGTGATTCTTCCCATTAAATCACAGAGACCCTAGTGACTTGAGCAATGAGCTCGCTGCCATGGAAGTCAGTTCCCAGAATATGTGCCATGCTCCATAGATTCCCCTTAAGGATTCCTCCCTCAAGGGCATGTGGAACTTGTAGCCATCTGCAAAAGTTTAGTAATTCATGTGTGACTGGTTGAATGAAATTGAAAACATGTTTTTTATTTGAGGGATGTTACAATGCAAGCATAATTTTAATGAAATTCTTACCAATAAGGGTCCCTTGATGTTTTATGTAGGTGTAAGTTGTAGAGATACCTTTGTAGACACTTATCGATTTCGTTGATAGATTGACCATGTTGATTCAGGCTGACGAAGGTCATGGACACCTTTGTGCAGGGGGGTTGTGGTGGCATGGATTTGGTTACCAAATACCAGGACATTGGAGCCCAGACAAGGTGACTGCCTTGGTAGTATCCTTGCGCTCTTAAGAGGCTCTTTGGGACCTAGATTTGTTGCAGTTTCCTACGTGTCTAGATTGTACATGGTAATGTACGTCTATTTTTATGGTTATTATTGTCATAATATGTGCATGGGTGTTGTGTTTTTGTGAGTTTGCTGGGATTGACGGACAATGGTAGCGAGGTGTTGTAGACTTGGGTACCCATATATTTACAGTTGGGGGATATTTTTGGGCTTTCAAAAGCGGTTTGGGTAGCCACCGTTGAGGCTTGGGCTTGTGGTTGTTTGATTGGTTGTCTCCATTTTTGTGGGTTGGGTTTCTGAATGTTGGGCTATTTATTGGAATTAACCTTTGTGGTAAGAGGAACAAGTACAAGGGTTGACTCGGTAAGGACATGTTTCCCTTTATTATGGGTTGTAGAGGTGTGGACAAAGGTATTGCATGGAGGGAGTTTTCATCAAGCAAGATGACTATTTCATCTTCCGTAAAGAAGGATGTGGATTTGTTAATTAGCAATCTTCAAAGTTGTTGTCCTTGCATCCTAGCCGCAATGGTGATGTCCCATCCAATTTTGCCCTAACAGCACTTCTTCAGATAGTCCTAAAGGAGGTGTAACAAATAATTTTCCTTCAATAGGTGTCGGGTGATTGAAAATACAATTTTACACATGCCAACACAATCTACTAGGCAATTTCCCATAGCATACACTTGAGCAATCATAGGAGTCACGTCGTCGAGTTTGCCCAAAGATGTCCAAGATTCATAGCACATAAGATTGTGAGTTGCACCACAATTTAAAAATCCTAATTTTGTGATGGATGTGAAATTTGTAGTCATGTGTAGCCATAGCCTAGTAGGCTTTACTTCCCACTCTTCCTTATTTTTGATTCCCACAACTCGTGCCATGTTGACTTACAATACTTGATGTTTTTATCACATTATTCAACTTCTTTGATAGCTTGTTTTTGCATTTCTCTTTTTAGTTTCACTCATTCCTGGGTGGCATGTATGCTTTTCAGTTGTTCCTCCATTAATGGCCCAAAATATTGACAGATTTAGCTACCATTGACGAAGGTCTCCATAGGAATTCCATCTAATGTTTCCAATTGAACCGCATCACTTTTGGAGAATTCAAGAATTTTGTAAGGTCCTAAGCCTCAAAGCTTAAGTTTCTTCTTTCCCTTCTTGATGTTATATATCAACACCAGGTCACCCACGTGGAACATACATTTTTTTTTATTGGCATCAAACCAACATTTTCACCGCACTTCTCTATCCACATTCCAATCACCACATATAGTCGTGTGTCATCCAACTTCTCCAATTCAATCAATCATTTTGAAAGGTCATGAGCCATAATATTTACATCTTTTATTGCATAGCATCAAGACCATATACTAAGAAAAAAGATGTCGTGCGCCAATAGCTATTTTGTAAGTCGTTTGATAAACCTAAAGAGTAGCAAGAAGTTTTAGTTCCCTGTCTAAACGTGATGTCTCTACAGTCCTGGTCAGGATCGAACAAAGGACCGTATTGGTGCTTTTATCTTGCCCATTTTCTTATGGATAATAAGGTGTTGATTCCCTATGGGTCACCATGAATTCATCCAAATGGAAGATCACTACCTCATTCAAGAAATGGGTTCCTCTATCACTTATGATTTCTAGGGGATAGCTAAAGCATGTAATAACATTTTTGTACAAAAACTTGGCAACAACCTAGCATCGGCCCACATGGTAGCCCTAGCATCTACCCATTTGCTATAATAGCAAGTTGCTACAATGATGTACTGAGCTTGCATATAGCAAGCTACTAGACTTATGGGTCCTACAAAATCAATGCCTCACTTGACAAATGGTTGTAAGGACATGATAAAGGTTAAGGGCATGCAATCTTTGTTCTAAGTCACCAAAAATTGTTGACATACATCACATCTCTTGAAAAATTTAGCTACATCACTGAAAAGGGTAGGCTACCAAATCCCATCTTGCAAAATTTTGTATGAGGTGATTTCTACAGGGACTAGCCTCCACAAATGCCCGCATGGGTTTCTTCTAGAATTTTAATATAATGGTCCTTATGAATACATATCCTCAAGAGGTCATCTTTGCCTCACCCGATACAAATTGCCACCTATAAGTATATATGGAGATGTTGCCTTGATCAGCTTGTGAGCTTGGTCAGGAGTGATTTCTTCATCCATTGGTAAGCCAGTGGTGGACAAGAAATAAGCTATTTCATGCTTCCAATCTGGTCTCATGCTTAAGTGAAATAGGCATGCATCAGGAAAATCATCCTCCACTCTTGTGGGAAGTTTTCCATTTGGAATTCTGGATAAATGATCAGCTAGAACATGCTGGGAGCCTTTTCTAACTGTCAATATAAAATTGAATTCCATAAGAATTAGCAAAAACCATCAAGTGATTTGCCCAGTAGCACAAGGCTTGTTCACCAAATATAAAAGTTCTTGATGGTCAACAAAATACACCAACTTATTGGCTAAAAGATAATGTCTAAACTTCTTCACTACATATACCATGGCCAATCCTTCCCATTGGGTTGTTGTGTAATTTTTATTTTCATCATTGAGTTACCTATTTGCATAGCACACAAGAAAATCCATGTGGTTTTCCCATGGTTGGTGGGCTAAGATACAGCCAATGGCAAAAGCAAACACATCAATGTGCACATGAAAAATCACTTCCCAACTTGGCGGTCTAAGAATTGGAGCTAAAGACAATGCCATCTTCAACTTTTGAAATGCCTCTTCACATTCTTCAGTCCATTCAAAGATAATGAGCAATCTGTATAGTGGTCAGGCAAGGTCTGCGTACATGAAGATAAATCTCTGGTAATATCCATAACGTCCCATGAACCTTTGGAAACCCTTAAATTAGTTAAGGGGTCGTGGAAGTTCTATGATAACCTTAATTTTACTTTCACCAGTGGATATACCATTCTTGGAAATAATGTGTCCAAGAATTACTCCATGGTGTGCCACATGAACTGAGACTTCTTTGGGTTTAGAGATATGTGATACAACCTGCACAGCTAAAATACTTTTCATAGATAGTCTAGGTGTTCTTTTTGAGAGGAATCGACATCCATGAACACTTCTAAACACTTTTCTAAGAAGTTATTTGAAGGTTGTACTCAACATTCTTTGGAATGTTGTTGGAGCATTGGTAAGGCCAAAGGGCATGACTTTATAAGTAAAAATGCCCCACTAAGTTGCAAATGTTGTCTTATGCTGGTCCTTAGGATCAATCATGACCTGACTATATCATGAAAATCCATCAAGAAACCTATAAGCTTCTTTACATGTGCTAGTCTCAAGGACATGCTCCATGAAAGGAAGTGGGAAGCTCTCCTTTACTGTGGCAACGTTGACTTTATTAATATCAATGCAAACCCTGAGGTTGTCATTTTTCTTTATCACCACCACAATCAAGGACACCACTCCGTGTGTTCAATATCATAGATGAACCCTACATCCAAAATTTCTCTTTGATAAGCTAAGAATATTTTGGGTTCATTTCACGTGTCCTTTATCTAGCTGGTCATGATTCCACCACTATGGGGATCGTGTGCATAACAACTGAAGGATACACACCTTTCATGTGAGCATAGGACTATGCAAACATGTCTTGCAAAACTCTTTGAAGAGACAGACTATGTCTTTTTCCTCTTTAGGGTCTAGGTCCTTTACAATGTGCACCAGCTTAGGTAGCTCTCCAAGTTCAATTAGGTTCACCTTAGGTCCTTCAAAGACCTCTGTCGGGTTATCACCATGACACCGTTTTGCCTTGTCACTTTGAATAAACCTATTGTCGATGTTATGTTTACAAAAATGATCAAGAAGTGTTCTAGTGTTTCCCTCTTCTTCTTCTTTTGTTAAGGCTTTCATCTTAGCCTTGGCTTCTCGATCCTTCATCGCGCCAACTTTTTATTCCTTTTTCACCTAGCCAAATAGCTGAGCGACAAAGAAAAGAAATGCCTACAAGAATGGGGATGGAAAAGAAAGGGGCAAACACAAGAAAAGGGGAGAACGTGCACTGTGTAACAATGCATCAATGCAAAATGAAAGAAAAGGGGAGGATTTGCAAGGGAAGGAAAGAAGAGCTAAAAAACGGGTAGCTACAAGCAACAATTTGGGCTTCTTTTTTTTCCCCTCAGAGTGCACACCTACATTCGGCCGTTTCGATGAGGATCAAAAGCTTTTCTTTATTAACAGAGTACGGGCAGCGGTTGATTTGGGCTTTTTTTTTAATCTTTGAATTTTCAATGAGCCACACAATCCCAATCGATTTGGGCTTTTTTTTATTAATGATATACGAGCGGTGCCCGTTTTGAAACAGATTTGGGGTTTTTTTTCCCTCACCGTTTTTTGGGTCGTTTTTTAGGACTAGTAGCCAAGCGTCCTAGATCGCGTGCCCAAATTGGGCTTTTTGTGGTTAGACACCACGTGGCACATGAAACGACCGTTTCATGTCTGGTCAAAATGTTTCTCAAATGGCTGGAACGTTGGAAACACGTCGTTTCCATATTTGGACGAAACGTTTCCTTGCCAGATATGCATTTCAGGGTGGTCTGGTCGGCAAAACGCCGTTTCTCCCCACAAATAGGACCATTTCCATCGTTTCCCGTAACTATGATAAAAATGCCATAAAATACCTTAAAATGGTAGAAAAATGCTGAATGATATCTGCTAAGATATGCCAATGTAGGGCCTTATAAATGTCCAATACAAGCATGAAAATGGTGATGTAGACCATCTAGATATTATATAATCCAACACCTCCTCTTCAGCACCAGAGGGGCGGTCCAATACCAGCACACTGAAGTAACAACTCCAAAGTAGCTCTCCGAAGTGGTTTGGTGAAGAGATCAGCCACATTGTCCTTGGTAGAACAATAGGCCAATCGAAGAAGTCCCAACTCGATCCAGGAAGAAAAATTGGTGATCTTATAAAGACCCCCATCAAGGACTCCATTGGCAACAACCGAGAGAGTCTTCCTGTCGATTACTTCGATGACCTCATCATCAAAGTACACACCATGTCCCTTCTGAGAAGCTTTGTATACTGAAAAACAGTTTTTTTTACGGCCCAGTGAAGAACAACAGTTCATTGCTCCCTTTGATATGGACACCTCTAAGGATGCCATTTCTCCTCAGTTGGCTAAAAAGATGAGTTGTACACTTGTACCTCATCATCTGGACGAAGACAAATTCACACCTGGTCTTTACACACATTTCTCATAAGGCTCGGCAGTTTGAATTCAAGGTTCAAAAGGCCACATTCCAGCGGGACTTCATCGTCTCACCTCTTTTGGACTGTGACATGATTCTCGACATTCAGTGGTTTAGGGAGTATACACCCATTCTTGATTGGAGGCAGGACACTTTCACAATTGTTGGTGGTTCCTGAGCCTGTCTTGATTTGTGGGGCTACAAGTATTCTCGGCATTCAACTCATCTCCCATATCCAAGCCCAAAAATCCATCAGGAAAGGAGCTGAATGTGCTATGATTTATGTCCGTGGCCAAAAGTCTGTTGTTCAACAAGCAATCCCTTGAAGCAAAGAATGGAAGGCCTACTTGCACAATAGCAAAAGATGATCTCCCGCCTCAACTCCCACCGAGTCGTCTTGAGGATCATTGCATTGAGTTGATCCTCACGAGACAGAACTGCCCAGTAAGTTCCCTTATCACCTTTCTAAGGCATCGGAGAACGAACTAGAGCCGCAACTTTCCAAGTTACTTTGAGCTAGATTTAGCTGGCCCTCTGTGATGCTCCCTATACAGGAGGCCTACAGATCGGAAGACAATGTACACATATTTAGAACACTTAATTTAACTGATATTAAACAATGGAAACAACATCAACAACATGAATACTGGAAATATTGAAAATACACATGACACCAGCACTAGGGCCAGAAAGGGCCGTCCCCCCCCCTCAATACATTTTGTATTTCTTGGAGTATTTATATGTACAAGTGTCACGGGCCGGATAGGCCAGATTTCTCCACCAGGGAGTGAATACAACCAAACAAACTAGTTCAAGTCAATGAGGATGTGTTGGTCAAAGTTAGCCTCAAACCACAGGCTCATTCCCACCTTCACTCGGTCGGTGCACACCTGCCTTTCACTAGTCTTCCGGGACCGTGCACAAACAAGCACATCAGGTACTAACGCAAGCAAAGGGGTATACCACAGGGAACATGGCATGGTTCTCCCCGGTGAGCTTTGCTCCCAAATTTCGTGGTGAGTCAAACCTTCACTGGCTCTCAGCAGTGCTGAGAGCGCGGTTTCGTGACGTGGTCGGTGTCGCTGGGAAAGCGCGGAACTTCTAGCTATGAGAGTAACTTCTATTCCCCACAAGGAAACTCACACACATAACTCTCCAAGGAGCATAAGCCATCTCCATTTTTGATGTCATAAACATGTGCAAATTCACCTCAATACATCCCTAAATTCAGCCTGATGATTACACATAAATTGTGTATCAAGTGCTTGTCCCTTTCCAAGCATAGATTTACTGGCTCCTTTTTCCAAATCCCTCAAACCAATCACATGTAGGCATAACATAATCTTCAAAAATTTCCCACATACAGGTGACCATTTACATTACATACATCAAGTGACACCAATTCCATCATTTCAAGGTGTCTCTTTATCTCCTGAAAACCTGCTTTTAAATTCCAACAACTCACAAACAAAAGATGACATATGGCATATCTATAACATGCTCATGTGATTCTAGGAAACTCCATGACTTGCATTCCAAAATCCAATTGAGTAGAAAACAAAATCCAATTACCAGGAACCTTATTGTATTTTTGATGCTTTTATTCCACGATTCTCCAAATCCAGATTCCTCTCATTCTCCAAACCTTAAAAGGTTTATATACTACACGATTTTCCAAATCGTAGGTAATAATAAACAAAAATTAAAAAAAACCACTTAACTGAAAGTAGAACAAAGCGAAATTTTCTTTGTTTTTTGTTATTCCCTATATGGCCGCTTCGCTGCAGACTGCGCAAGGAAGAGAATTTGTATAATCTGAAAATCATCTCCTTAGATAGTACTCAAATTCCTCTTTAATTCTAACTCCAACAAGCTGTAAACAGTAGATGCTATTTTGATTTAAAATTCACTGGTAGATGACGACCTGGTTCTCATTTTCTGCACACACTGCCCATATGCGCCCCCTTCTCTGGTTTTTCTCTCTTTCCCCGCAAGGAAATCGGCGGGCGCGCATCCCTTTTGCAGCTATTTTCACGAAATTTCCTTCCTTGCCAATACTCTGCGCCACCTTTTATGTAGCTTTAGATTCGGATTTTTCCACGTAAGCTGCCACGTTCTCAGACTAAGGCTTAAAGCATAGCAAGATCATACTACGTTTAAATGACCTTAGCCCCCATTCCCACATTATACAAAAGTCCTCCCTCCTCAGATAGCATACACATCTCTAGATGACGCAATCAACCCCTGGTTTCCAACCTCCCCGCCTTCCTTCCTATTTTCAGCTTCCATTCATGTGGCAACTCTCCATGCAAAGGCATGTAGCTTTCCATACTACTTGTAACTCATACAAATTGCCAACTTATTCTTGTTTCATATCACCATCCCATGCAGCTGACGTCAAAACTATCAAGGCTATACATGTTGCCATTATCATCACCACCTCAAGTAACCTTGGGCATGCGAGAAAACTATATGCTATAGATCTTATAGAAGATACAATGCAAATGTACACACCTCTCATAAGCTTAGCAAACACCAACACTTGAGCTCAAACACAAGTGACAAGCCTTAAAGCACCCGCCAAACTATTGTTCCAGGGTCAAAAGTGGATCAACAAAAAACTCCCAACATGGTTTGCCCACCCCCAAGTCTGCTAGAGCATTCATGCTCAGTAGCTCCAAAAATCTACTATCCCACCACCTGGGTCCAAAGGAAAACTTGAACTTCTCCACTGCAAGGTAGCTCTAGGGCACCATCCTCCTGGATCAAAAGGGCACATCCAAGGCTCTTTCAAACCCTCTACATAATCTGTTGATGCATAGTCCACTGGGGACTCCATAACAAAGCAACACATGTACAGAAGCTTTGAGACCTGACTCAGCCTCAGCTCGTCTTATTGAACCTCATTTATAATATGAACATATGTACATAGGCATCATATAATGACTCAAGTCATGGCACTTAATCCTATGCATCTGGATTTGCATTTAATGGCCTCATATGCATGGTTTCACACCATAGACGTGCCATGGCACGACATCCACCCCCTCTAAACCTGCACATCCTCTGGTATGTGCCAAATCATCATCAAGATCCACATATAACTGGATGTCATCTTCTTCTTCTACATTACCAGGAAGATCATCCTCTTCCTCTTCAACCATACCCATACTATCGCTGTCAAGCCTCTCATCTTGAGTTCCCTGTGAATCAAAAGGATCATTATCATGCCTTCTTTTAAACATCTTGATCCTTTTGCCTGCTACAAGATTCTTTATCTCTGTTCCATCAAGCTCACACAGGGTATACGTGGCATTTCCATGCACATGCTTGACTTCTTTTAAACATCTTGATCCTTTTACCTGCTACAAGATTCTTTATCTCTGTTCCATCAAGCTCACACAGGGTATACGTGGCATTTCCATGCACATGCTTGAGTTCCCTGTGAATCAAAAGGATCATTATCATGCCTTCTTTTAAACATCTTGATCCTTTTGCCTGCTACAAGATTCCCAAAGGCATTGTAACTAGATCCACTACCCATTTGTAGTGCATGGCAGGTGGGTAGGTTAGTTGCAAGCCATCACGATACCGCACATTTGAGTACATTTGACATACCATGCATGTTTCCACATATTGGGAAATATCCTTGTACATTCCTTTCCACCAATATCTTTCCTTTATTTTGGTAAAGGTGGCCCACACACTTCGATGTCCAGCCCAGAGACTCTCATGGAATTCTTTCATGAGCTTCCCTTGAGTCTCTTTATCACATATGACTCTCTGTGGCATAGCATTCCTGTGCTTAGGATGCTTCCACAGATACCCATCCTTTAGAAAATACCCATATGCCTTTCTGCGGATCCTCTTAAATTCTGAGTCAGACCAATTTTCCTGTCTTGTCAGAGTACTCAAGTATTGACCAATAAGCAACCAATCTCCTTCATACATTTCCTCAGTAAAAGACTCAAGTGCATTTGATAGGCAAGTATGGTCCCCTTTTGCATATGCAGTAGTGCAGAACTTTGTACCTACATCATCAATGTCACTAATCATCTCTTCTTCATCTTCATACCTGGCTCTTGATAGCATATCTGCAACTGGGTTATCTTTTCCTGCAATATGCTCAAACTCAGGATTTAGTGACTTGATATAGGCAATCCACCTAAGCATAGCAATATCTGGAGTGGTACAGCTTGCTATCATCCCAAGGAGTGGTAATCAATCAGTTTCCACAAGTACAGATGCCCCAATAAGATATTCTTTTTCACATTTTAAAGCAGTGACTATTCCCCATAACTCTCTCTTGATCTGCGGATATTTTCGTTGGCGAATGCTTAATACCTTTGCCCCAAATCTGATTACATACCTGTGATCATCCTCATCATCTTGCCCTACTGCCCATCCTATCCCAGTAGGACTAGTATCAACTGTAACAATCACAGGCTTGCCACACTCATAATCTGCCTTCCTTAGAGTAGGTGATGATTGGAGCAAACATTTCAGCTTCCGCATAGCTTTAATATGTACTGCACTCCACAGAAATTTTTTATTTTTTCTCAAAAGTTGATAAAGAGGATCTGCTACATGTGCATAATGTGGGATCCAAATAACATAAAAGACACATGCACCAAGAAATCTCCTCAGCTCTGTAACATTAATGCATATCTCTTTCATTCTTTGTATCGCATCTATCTTGGCTGGACAAGGTCGGCGTCCACTAGTACTACAAAGATGTCCCACTATTAGCACTTCACCAACCCCAAACACTGATTTCAGTCCAGATAAAGTAAGATTCACCTCTTCAAGCCTGGATAGAATCATATCACAATCCTTTATATGATTTGCCACAAACTTGCGGCACCCTTTTGAATCCAAATCCCCATCTTTGTCTTTCTCATCACAACCTTTTATTGGCACATCATCCAAAAAAGGCATAGTTATTTGTGGTATGAAGTCTCGCAAGACTTTATTCATTCCATTCATCATATGCGCCACTGAGTTGGTGGCTCCCTGTGGTAAGGTACACATTCTTACCAATCCCAAAGGAGTTTTCATTGTGGTCAAGTCCCTGCTTTGTATATCCAGCTGGAACTGATCATATCCCGAATACAGATCACCCATAGAGTATATAGCTTTCCTTGCAAATGCTTCTGCAAACTCATCCACAATCGGACCTACTCCCACATTCCTGATTGTGACTTTATTTACAGGTTGCATGTCTTGAATGAAGCACAATGTTCCATTTTTCTTTGGCACGGTAAACCATCTGTTGGAATATGGAGCGCATGATGGCTCCAAAATTCCCATCCTGATCTTTTCTTTTAGTAATTCCATCAGCTTTGGCAAGAGAGCCTTTGGTACTGGAATCGGCCCCCGTAGGTTCCAGGACACATGTGGTACAGTGAAGATCACCATTGGCGCTGTTACACTTGGATCAACACAACCTATCTCATGCGGCTGAAAAGCAAAGGCTTTCCCATGTTTTACAAGCATCTCCTCAAAGCATTCTCTTTCAACTGGCAACAAAAAATCCTTTTCACCAATCTTCAGCTCTTTTAGGGTTTCCTGTGTAAACTTATGCCCAATTTTCTTTGAATCTCTGAGATTCGGTTGCATAGAGGCTTCATCTAATTTTTCCTTGCTTCCTGGTGGCAAGGGCAAGGCAACTGGTTTCACCTTCTTTGCAACTGTTTTATACTTTGTATCAACATGAGCATCCATTTCGCAATTCATGTTTTTACATTCCACCCCCTCAAATTCCCGGATTATATCATACATCTCCACAGATGACACCTCTATCATCTCATTTCCACCCTGTAAGCATGCTCTTCCCATATCAAAAAGCACATCCATAGTATCTACAAATGACACCTCATCAAGCACCCCTGAAATAAACTCATTCTTCTCCAAAAGACCACACTGCTCAAGACTTTTTTGTTCATTTTGTACATGTCTACGCATGCCACGCTTCAAATCCTTGCTTTTTACAAAGACCAGTGACCCATAGCTAGAAAATCCCTGAAAATTTGCTGAAAAGTTATTTACATTGATTGAGTCCTGCGAGAACTCATTTTCCCTTGTACCATTGGAATCCCGCTTTACAATGGCACCTGGCCAAAATCCCTCATCTCCCTGTAGTTCATGAATTCTCTATTTATCTTTGGGAGTGACTGTGCTCGAAGAGATTCACAGTTCCTTTCATGGTTAATGCAAACTGTCAAGAACTGAACAGCTTTCTTGCCATCTTTACTCCTTATTCTTGCATATGCCGAGCCATCATCCAAAACTTTTGTTTCCATCCTTCACAGCTGTAATGTATGGTTGCCCAAGGATAGGGGGATACGATGACATCTCCTGAACAAAGAAGTTCTGATCATCTTTCACATCCCCTATAGTTACCCTTACATTTGGACATGCTGCATAGAGCTCTCCAGATGAGTTATTAGCTGCTTTAATCATCCACCCATGATCTACATCCATTGGCCACTTACATTTGTTGTAGAGATTTTTAGCCATAAGATTTATTTCAGACCCATGGTCGATTAGAGCGACATACGGCTCTTCCAAGTCACCTATCTTGACAAGGGTTTCAGTGGTGGCCCTTGCCCAATGGCTCCTGGAGTAATGGCTCTTTGTAAGAACTTCTTTTTCATCATCCTCTTCCACAAAGCGCACTTGTCGTGCCCCTTCAGCAGAGTGATTACATTCCACCACATTTTCTCTCTCTTCCTTTTGCTGTACCTGTACTCCATGAGTCTTGGAAGTGCTTGCCTCCCCTTGTGATGGAATAGATTCGATTATGGACTGCCTTTTCCTTCGTATAATATCAATTATCTCATCATGGAATTCTTTCTTTGCAATCCCCAAGACTTCCCCTACTAATGTAAATTCTACCCTGCTGTTTAGAATCCTCTCTTCAAGCACCTTTTTGAGATCTGTTGCGGCTTCAATATCAGATTGAAGCTTGTAGAGTGGACTTTTCCCTTTACCCTTCTCCTTCTCATGCTTCATTTTTGCTGGCACTTCTTCCATTGATACTTCCTGTGGAGGTCTGCTATGTGGTGGAGGCATATGTGATGGCCCAGGATCCTTCTTTTCACTACCACGAGTGACCCTTTTTGATGGCCCTCCTTCCTCATTTTCCCTCTTACGCTTTTCCTCTACCTGTGCCTCATTATTCTGGCATTTTGCAATGTAGGCATGAACAGATAAAGAATCCACATGCTCCTCCCAGTCAGTCTCAAGACGTATACAGTCACCTGCCTCATGCAGAGCTTGCGTAGACACCTTCTTTGACGCAATTAATTCCATTGTTGATGGCCAAAAATCTTCATTCTCATAATCTTCATCATTCTCAGATCCCTGCTTTGATTGACCAGCCTTTAACCCATAGGTTGCTGCCTCAACCATAGAGATAGCATGGCTAGCAGCCATATCCTCAACCAGCTTTTTCATCCCTCCCTTCCCAAAGTTTGTGCTTAATGGAAGACCGGTCTCTGTAAGGTGGATTTTCCCATCTTTGAAAAACACAAGTTGATTTCTGAGGGCTTCTTTATAGCTAGCACAGTCTTTCTTTGCATGTTCTGGGTCATCACACCATATACATCTGTATGTAAACCCTTCTTTGCTTTGAGGCCTTTGCATAGAAGCCTGCCCTAATGGTAGCCCTTTTTCCTCAATCCTAGTCATTTTCAATTTTAGGTCTCGCATACCCTTAATAAGCTCATCCATCGGCCCTTCTACCTTTGGGATTGTAGCAGCTGGTTTTGGTAGATTCTCAGGGGTAACATCAGTTATTGGAGTTGCCGAGCTCATCACCATTTTATCCCTCCTTCGCTGCCGCTTTGCTAGCATGGTGACCGCATCCTCGACATCATTCCAATCATTCTTTAGCCCCTGCTCTGTATCCTTATCCTCAAGGAGGATTTCCAGTTTCTCTTGGAGATCTTTCCCAGCTGCTTGTAAGAAGAGCTCTGTTTTTTCTCTGTCCAAAGTTGTGCGCTCTATCCTTGACAACTGGGCATAGCGCTTCTCAAACTCTCTTAGCAACTCTGTGGCAGAAATTCCCATTTTGGGTTTTGTGACCCATTCCAAGAAAGTTCGTTTGGTCACTCGCTCGGAATCCTCCATGAAATATTCATCCTTTAAAGCAAGCTTGAACTCCTCCCAATTTCTGCCACCATGTGCTGTCTGCAATCCTCTTATGCGCTCTCTTATTTCAGGAACGCATCCCAGCTCAAAGCTTCGAAGCATATCCTCCTCAGTCACCCTGTTTAGCTCCATTTTCTTTGTGTAATTGCGCAGGTACTTTGTGATATCCTTACCATCAAATTGATCCACCTTTTTCACAATTGATTGCAGTGCTTTGGTCGTGGAAATTTGTCCCCTCTCAGCAGCTTGCTGCTGTTGCATATACATAGAAAACATCTGAAACGTTTGCATAACTCCGGGGTCAAAATGAACCCCCTGACCCTCAGAATTCTCAGCCATAGCTTCCCTGTATATTTCACCACACTCTCACCCCAGCAGTTTCACGTCGGGTTCACCAAAGAGCTGCCGTGACATGGTCGGTGTCGCTGGGAAAGCGCGGAACTTCTAGCTGTGAGAGTAACTTCTATTCCCCACAAGGAAACTCACACACATAACTCTCCAAGGAGCATAAGCCATCTCCATTTTTGATGTCATAAACATGTGCAAATTCACCTCAATACATCCCTGAATTCAGCCTGATGATTACACATAAATTGTGTATCAAGTGCTTGTCCCTTTCCAAGCATAGATTTACTGGCTCCTTTTTCCAAATCCCTCAAACCAATCACATGTAGGCATAACATAATCTTCAAAAATTTCCCACATACATGTGACCATTTACATTACATACACCAAGTGACACCAATTCCATCATTTCAAGGTGTCTCTTTATCTCCTGAAAACCTGCTTTTAAATTCCAACTCACAAACAAAAGATGACATATGGCATATCTATAACATGCTCATGTGATTCTAGGAAACTCCATGACTTGCATTCCAAAATCCAATTGAGTAGAAAACAAAATCCAATTACCAGGAACCTTATTGTATTTTTGATGCTTTTATTCCACGATTCTCCAAATCCAGATTCCTCTCATTCTCCAAAACCTTAAAAGGTTTATATACTACACGATTTTCCAAATCGTAGGTAATAATAAACAAAAATTAAAAAAAACCACTTAACTGAAAGTAGAACAAAGCGAAATTTTCTTTGTTTTTCGTTATTCCCTATATGGCCGCTTCGCTGCAGACTGCGCAAGGAAGAGAATTTGTATAATCTGAAAATCATCTCCTTAGATAGTACTCAAATTCCTCTTTAATTCTAACTCCAACAAGCTGTAAACAGTAGATGCTGTTTTGATTTAAAATTCACTGGTAGATGACGACCTAGTTCTCATTTTCTGCACACACTGCCCATATGCGCCCCCTTCTCTGGTTTTTCTCTCTTTCCCCGCAAGGAAATCGGGCACGCATCCCTTTTGCAGTTATTTTCACGAAATTTCCTTCCTTGCCAATACTCTGCGCCACCTTTTATGTAGCTTTAGATTCGGATTTTTCCACGTAAGCTGCCACGTTCTCAAACTAAGGCTTAAAGCATAGCAAGATCATACTACGTTTAAATGACCTTAGCCCCCATTCCCACATTATACAAAAGTCCTCCCTCCTCAGATAGCATACACATCTCTAGATGACGCAATCAACCCCTGGTTTCCAACCTCCCCGCCTTCCTTCCTATTTTCAGCTTCCATTCATGTGGCAACTCTCCATGCAAAGGCATGTAGCTTTCCATACTACTTGTAACTCATACAAATTGCCAACTTATTCTTGTTTCATATCACCATCCCATGCAGCTGACGTCAAAACTATCAAGGCTATACATGTTGCCATTATCATCACCACCTCAAGTAACCTTGGGCATGCGAGAAAACTATATGCTATAGATCTTATAGAAGATACAATGCAAATGTACACACCTCTCATAAGCTTAGCAAACACCAACACTTGAGCTCAAACACAAGTGACAAGCCTTAAAGCACCCGCCAAACTATTGTTCCAGGGTCAAAAGTGGATCAACAAAAAACTCCCAACATGGTTTGCCCACCCCCAAGTCTGCTAGAGCATTCATGCTCAGTAGCTCCAAAAATCTACTATCCCACCACCTGGGTCCAAAGGAAAACTTGAACTTCTCCACTGCAAGGTAGCTCTAGGGCACCATCCTCCTGGATCAAAAGGGCACATCCAAGGCTCTTTCAAACCCTCTACATAATCTGTTGATGCATAGTCCACTGGGGACTCCATAACGAAGCAACACATGTACAGAAGCTTCGAGACCTGACTCAGCCTCAGCTCGTCTTATTGAACCTCATTTACAATATGAACATATGTACATAGGCATCATATAATGACTCAAGTCATGGCACTTAATCCTATGCATCTGGATTTGCATTTAATGGCCTCATATGCATGGTTTCACACCATAGACGTGCCATGGCACGACAGCGGTTAACAACACCACATAGGGAAATATACTAACCACACCACCAGAAGAACATTCCCGAGCATGGTCAGCATATACATGCTTTGCTCCTGCACTGCACAACTTAAAGAATTCTCTTAATTTAAATTAACAAATTTCAGAATTACACAAATGAGAAAACATGAGGGCACCTGGTACGTACAATCCAGGTACAATAAGTATAATTTATAGCAGGTACAATCATGCACATCAGGTACAGCTAGATAGTATTCAAGTTCTGTACTTGTAGAGTAGGTACATTAAATGATTCACACATGTGCAAATATAACCAACCAAGTACTATGCAAGTATTGTACTTGCAAACAGGTACATTAAATGCTTCACATGTGTGCAGGTACAATAGGTGCTACTAGTATAGCTAGTACATCAGGTAAAGGTTCAAGCAGGTGCAGCTATAGGTACGGACAGCATGTATAGTAGGTGGGTGCTACAGGTACAGGTACAGGTACGAGGCAATAGGTGGGTGCTACAGGTACAGGTACAAAGCAGGTAGATACAGTAGTAGGCAGGTGCTGCAGTTATTACAGGTAGGGGTAGCCGACAAGTACCAAGAATGAAGGAGAGAACCAAGCGATGGAGAGAGAAAGAGCAAGTGATGGAAAGAAATAAAACCACCAACCTCACACATGGGAAAGTACTAAGAATGTTTCATGCAAAGCCTTTATCAAAGGTTATAAAACCTTAATACCCAGTTAATACTATGGACATCCACACTAGAAAATATCCAGCCCTTCTTTTAAATGTGTGTGAACACATTACCTTATAAATATTAAGTTTAACCATTGTTTATGGATTTTACCTTTTAAAAGGGCCAAAATGAAAATACTTACCACCTGTTCACACGCCACACCACCGAGTCAACAAACAGCACTCCACGGTACACTGGGGGGGCGTCCCCGTCCAGTGTACTGGCACGGCATAACAGGCAGACACACACAAACAAGTCATGCAAAAATAAATTTATGCATGCAGGCATAAATGCATGTGCATATATAATGGACAAAATCTCCCTTTCATGAAACTTGTACAAAAGTTCCTGTCGGGCACAAAACTGTGACAGAAATAAAAAGATATGTCATGGTCTTCCTATGGAGTGACAATCCCATAGATAAGATGCCATCCTAGCCATACACGGGTGGCACCAATAGGCTCCCGTCCATACAGCACAAAGCATGTCACACATGGGTGGCATGAAACTGTTTCCCGTCCATGTGACGCAGCACTGGTCACACACGAGTGTGTGGCACTAATCTGGCTCCCGTCCATGTGACACCAAAAGACTGGCCCTTTCACATGGGACATTGGCCTAGCCCCATGTGAACATGGCACAAATGTGGCCGCTCTCTATGGAGGGACAGTTCCATAGAAGTGGCTCCAGAAATGGAGATGGACCAAATGGTGGCATCCCCCGAGCTTCTAAAGAGTTGTCCTCAACTGAAAAGCCTCGAGATATGCCTGCAAAAGCTGAGGGTAGTCAGCAAAATAATCCTCCTCTACCCACTTTGCATCAATTGGCAAGTAATGTTTAAATTTCACAAGAGGTATCTCCTGGAAAGCTTCCCATGTGGTAACTTTCTCTCCTTGTGAAATAGATTCTGCTCTGACTAAAGGATCTCCTCAAGCGCATCAACTTCTGGTGGATCTTTTGTGACAAGCTCCTCTGGATTTGGCCCACATACTTCCGCAAAGATGCACATGAAAGTATTGTGAATCTTCCAACGGCTGGGTAAAGGAAGCCTGAAAGACACTTCATTGATCTTGTCAATCACTTTGAAGGGTTCGTAATATCGACTAGAAAGCTTTGGATATCCCTCTCATCCTAGCCTCTTCCGAAGCCTAGCTTTCTCAAATTTCAGCAATACCCAATCACCTTCTTTGACTTGCATGTCCCTTCTATGCTTGTCAGCAGCCCTTTTATGCTTGTCTTGTGACCTTGCAATGGTTGTCCGCACCTGAGCAAAGGCTACATCCAAGTCACGCACATACTCATCAGCTCCAAAAATCTCATCCTTTGTACGAAGGATGGGTGCCAAGACCACTCTGCCATAAATAATCTCAAACGGGGCCTTTTCCATTGAGGCATGAACTGTGTTGTTGTAGGCAAACTCTACAAGTGGAAGATACTTCTCCCACATAATCTTTTGATCTGCCACATAACACTTCAACAAGTCCAACACGGCTGAATTTGCAGCTTCACTTTGGCCATACGTTTGGGGGTGATAAGCTGATGAAAACTCAAGCTTATAGCCCATGTTATCAAATAAAGCCCTCCAAAAGAGGCTCGTAGTCCTGGGATCTCTATCCCCAATGATGGATTTTGGCATACCATGATGCTTGAATATGTGAGCAAGAAAAACCTTCACCATATGATCAACTTTAATGGTTTTCTTGACAGACAAGAAGTGAGCTTGCTTGCTAAACCTGTCCACAATGGTCCAAATAGCATCATTCCCATGCTGGGATCTAGGCAAATCCATAATGAAGTCCATAGTAATGCTTTCCCATGGCTGCGAGGGAATAGGAGTTTGCCATTCTCATCTACTTCTCCGAGAGAGCTTTGTTTGAGATAGAAAATATCTCAAGCTTTGATGATCTATCTTAACTACAAATTCAGTCCCAACAAGAAGATAATGTTTCCATATCTTTAAGGCATGAATTACAGCTAAGAGCTCTTTCTTATAGATATCCATATGAAGCTCGGTATCATGCAATTGACGGCTCTCATACGCAACTGCATGACCTTCTTGGTTTAGGACAGCCCCTATATAATTCCCACATGCATCACATTCCACCGTGAATGGCTTTTGCAAGTCGCGAACAATCAAGACGGGTCCACATATGATAGCATTCTTGAGTTGCAAAAAGGCATCTTGCTCCTTTGAGAGGTCCATTTAAAAGTGGCTTTCTTCTTTGTGAGATCATGTAAAGACGTGGCAACCATAGCAAAATGCCTTATGAAGCGCCTGTAATATGAACATAACCCCAGAAAGCTACGTACCTCATGTACATTTTGCAACTCTGGCCAATTCCGAATGGTTTCAATCTTGGCAAGATCCATTCTTACACGATCCTTGGATACAATGTGGCCCAAATAGTGTATCTGTGAAAGAAAGAACTCACTTTTCTTGGCATTAATGAAGAGTTTATGCTTCCACAACTCTTCAAACACTGTGGCCAAATGAGTCCTATGCTCTTGCCCATTCTTGGAGAAAACCAAGATGTCATCAAAGCATACACCTGTGAATTTTTTATGGGGTCGGAATTTCCTATCTATCATACAATTGAATGTGGTTGGGGCATTGGTGAGACCAAAAGGCATCACCAAAAACTCATACAATCCAAAAGCTGTCCTAAATGCAATTTTGTGGATATCCTCTGGCACCACTCGTATCTGGTGATAACCACTCTTCAAATCAATATGGCTGAAACAAGCCGAGCCATCAAGATTATCCAAGATGTCTTATCAATGCACAAGATTGGAAATCTGTTCTTGATGGTGAGCTTATTTAGAGCTCTATAATCCACACACGTGCGGAATGACCCATCTTTCTTTTGTACAAGAAGCACGGGATAGCAAAAAGGTGAGGAACTTGGCTAAACCAAACCTTTCTCCAAAAGCTCATCAACCTACTTCATAATCTCTTCTTGTTGTGCGGCACTCACACGATATGTGGGTTTGTTAGGTGGAGAACTACCTGGCACAAGATCTATGCGATGATCCTCGGGCCTTTGGCGAGGTAGTTCACCTAGCAATGCATTAGCAAAACAATCTTTGTATACATGAAGAGAAAATTCAGCCTATCCTGAGTCAAAACATCCACATTTTTATGACTTGGTTCAATGTTATCACAAACAAAAACCAAACCAAGTACACTGAAAGACTCTTTTTCATTGCTTTGTTAATCTGGATGTGAGATACAACCCTTGCCAGCATCAATAACATGCATGCGGCCTTTATGCATAAAGGAAATTATGTTTGTCTTGTACTCTTTATGGGGCTCAAGCCTATGATGCCATGGCTTGCCAAGCAATACATCACATCCATTAAGTGGGAAAACCAAGAAATTCTCATGATCAAGATAACCCTGAATATGTATGTGCAACTTCCCAATAAGTGGGTAATCTGCACCTCTTTACTAACAAAGTGGGTAATCTGCACCTCTTTACTAACAAAGGCAGCTTCTGCTTCAATTTGAGGCCCCATGTCCTCAACCTCAATGCCCAAGGTGGCTGCCATCTGTGTAGAGATGAAATTATCTATTGCACAATCATCAAACATAAATAGAGCGGGCTGATCCTTGATTTGACCCCATGCTTTGCATACCATCCTCTCTTTACCATCATGCTTTGTGTTTCCCTGCACACATCGGGAACTGCATGCACATTTGCCTTAGGTTGCTTGTCCTCATGCTTTTGTTTGCGGTTGGGGCATTGCCTAAACATATGCTCTTTACTGCAACAAGATATTGCTCCCTTTGCTCGGGAGTCAAGCCAAATTTGTTCTTCTTTGGCCTATGATCCTTGGATGAGGTATTTTCAGCTTTACCTCCCTTCTGGGCTTCCCGAAAGCTCTCTTTAGGTGGTTGTCCACCTAAAGAGAGGCTTTACCTCCCTTCTGGGCTTCCCGAAAGCTCTCTTTAGGTGGCTTCCCGAAAGCTCTCTTTAGGTGGCTGTCCACCTTTTTACAGATTTGGGACAGCCTTCTCTTTGCCTTTGGAACCACCTTGATCTTGCTTGATTTTGAGCACCAATTGCTCCGTAGCAAGAGCAAATGCTATAAGCTGCTTTATAGAGTGTGTTTCGGGTGCAATTGGATGCCCGAACGATAGGCTGGTTGCAACCCGAAACGAAACTTTCTTTTCTTTTCATCCTCAGAGAGTTGCATGAAAGGAGTAACCTCGAGCAAAACTTTCCAAAATTTGCTCATATACTGTTGCACACTCTCATTATCCTTTTGGTCAAGTCTATCCCACTTTAGGGTGAGTGTATGCTCTGCATTTGGAGGCAAGAATTGGGCATAAAATCTGTCCTTGAACTCTTTCTAAGTGCATATGGGATCTTTGGTGGTTGTCCCCTTCAAAAACATGCTTGCATGACAGATTTTGGACTTCTCAGTGAAGTCCTCTTCACAAAATGTAATATCAAACTGAGCCACAAAAGCAAGCACCTTAGAGGCATCAAATTCCCCATGATAGGCATCAAACTTCGCTGACTTGTCCCCTGCCTTGAACTCCTTGAGCTTTTTGGCCTGAGGCTCAAGTTCTTGCCTCTTTCTCTTTCTCTTGTCCAATGGGACAGCTCTCTCTGCATGAGTTTCATGGGCAATCTTAGGTGTTTCACTACGCAAAGTGGTATGTGCCTTTGGTTCTTGTGGCCCAACTACATGTGACCTCTAAAAGATGCCTTGTCTCGCCGCCGCAAGACAACTCAATAGGCAAGGTCTTTTGGCTTGCATGCCGACCATTGTCCCCATGATGTACATACTTGGAATCTATATGGCCTTCAACATGCATGAATCTGTTTCCTCTTGTGCCATGAGGAGTGGATGCATGGCGAGAAGTGACCGAAACTTCTTCTTTATGCAAATAAGATCTCAACCTTTGAGAGGCTGGGTCTCCATGTCTCAAACGGGGTGGGTTCTTGAACATAAGCAGTCCATCCTCTCCCTCTTTTAGGTCACCCTTTCGGATAAGATAAGAGAGTCCCAACTCCTTTGGCTTCTTGCCCACTTCTCGAGCCATAGACTCAAAAGTCATGTCCACCATAGCATCAGCTTTCTTGGCTTCTATGACACTTTGTACATGGAGATCTTCCTGCAAGAATTTTAGCTCTTGCTCTTTTGCCTGCAAGAGCTTCTTCATGTGCTCCAACTCAGCCCTCAATGCATTGGGCTCTTCCTCATGCATGGGTTCTTTACCACGTGATGGATGTCCCATCAATGCACTGTCATAGACTCTCTCTAGAGGCTTATGCCTTCATCGGAATCCCGTGAAGCACTTAATTGGCCCCTTGAATTCGGCACTTCCAATGGGTTGCCCTGGCTGTCCATTGAGTCAAGTGTTCGTACTTGCTTCCGATCTCAAAACTCTGTCTCCTCTTGAGAAAGAGAGATGACCGGGCTCTGATACCAATGTGACCGCTCCCTATAGGAGGCCTACAGATCGGAAGACAATGTACACATATTTAGAACACATAATTTAATTGATATTAAACAATGGAAACAACATCAGCAGCATAAATACTGGAAATACTGAAAATACACATGACACCAGCACTAGGGCCAAAAAGGGCTGGCCCACCCCTCAATACATTTTGTATTTCTTGGTATTTATATGTACAAGTGTCACAGGCTGAATATGCCAGATTTCTCCCACCAGGGAGTGAATACAACCAAACAAATTGGTTGAAGTCGATGAAGATGTGTTGGTCAAAGTAGCCTCAAATCATAGGCTCATTCCCACCTTCACTGGCTGCAAACCTGCCTTTCACTGGTCTTTCGGGACCATGCACAAACAAGCACATCAGGTACTAACGCAAGCAAAGGGATACACCGCGGGAGGGAACATGGCCTAGTTCTCCCCAATGAGATCTTCTCCCAAATTCCCTAGTGAGTCAAACATTCACTGGCTCTCAGAAGCGCTGAGAGTGCGGTTAACAACACCACATAGGGAAATATACTGACCACACTAGGAAGAACATTCCCGCATGGTCAGCATATACATGCTTTACTCCTGCACTACTGCACAACTTAAAGAATTCTCTGAATTTAAATTAACAAATTTCAGAATTTCACAAATGAGAAAACATGAGGACACCTGGTACCATGAGTACAATCCAAGTACAATAGGTACAATTTATAGCAGGTACAATCAGGTATATCAGGTACAGCCAGATAGTATTCAAGTTTTGTACTTGCAACAAGTACATTAAATGCTTCACACGTGTGCAAGTACAACTAGCCAAGTACTATGCAAGTATTGTACTTGCAGCAGGTACATTAAATGCTTCACACGTGTGCAGGTACAATAGGTGCTATTGGTACAGCTAATACATCCGCGGTACAAGTTCAAGCAAGTGCAGCTACAAGTATGGACAGCATGTACAGTAGGCGGGTGCTACAGGTACAGGTACAGGCATAGTTGTCACGGTACAAAAATACGATACCGTACAGGAATTTTTGGTACGATATGTAATTTTTGGATACCGTACGATAAAATACGGTTTTTTTTTACACTTACAACCTATGGAGCTTCAAGCTTAAATGTGAGGGAAGGTTGGGAGGGGAGGAGTCTACAATGCTTGAGGAACCAAAACATGGATATGTGTGTCTCCTAGTTGGATCTCCCAATTGTCTCCAAAAAAGAACCTGGATGGGCAATGCAATACCAAAGGTTTCCCAGTGTAGCGTTTATGACTAAGGGATCATCCTTGCACAAATACGAGCAGTGCATCTAGGGTGATAGGTTTAGGGACTCCTCTCTAGATCAAAATGGCCATGTCCAAATCTTCTCCCTCATACATAACTTGAGAATCTAACTGTCTAGCCTACCTATACCAGGGATCTCCAAGTGATGTAGCAAGATTCTCTCATCCTACCAATCAAGTGTACACTACAGTCTTCCTTGCCAGATTTTTAAGGTCTCTCAACAACCCCATATGGAATACTAAGTGGACACGGATGTTGCAAAGTATTGCGAGCATTTGGGATCTTTGTTAAGCAGGGTTTCTATATTTTTTTTCAAGGAAAAAAAATTTGGGAGAAAAAAAACTTGTACCGTACGGTATCGTACTGTACAAACCGTACGGTACAAATGGGTTCGTACCGGTACAAGAAACAACTATGGGTACGGGGCAGCAAGTACATTAGGTGGGTGCTGTAGGTACAAGTACGGGGCAGCAGGTACAGTAGACAGGTGCTGCAGGTACAGGTAGGGGCAACCGACGAGTCCCAAGAATGAAGGAGAAGAGCAGGCGATGGAAAGAAAAAAAACCACCAACCTCACACGTGGGAAATTACTAAAAATGTTCCATGCAAAGCCTTTATCAAAGGTTATAAAACCTTAATACCCACTTAATACTATGGGCACCCACACTAGAAAATGTCCAGTCCTTCTTTTAAATGTGTGAACACATTACCTTATGAATAGTAAGGTTAACCACAGTTTATGGATTTTACCTTTTAAAAGGGCCAAAATGAAAATACTTACCACCTGTTCACACGCCACACCACCGAGTTAGCAAACAGCACTCCACGGTACACTAGGGGCATCCCCATCCAGTGTACTGGCACACGGCATAATAGGCAGACATGCAAACAAGTCATGCAAAAACAAATTTATGCATGCAGGCATAAATGCATGTGCACATATAATGGATGAAATCTCCCTTTCATGAAACTTGTACAAGAAGTTCATGTCGGCGGGCACAAAATTGACGCGACATAAATATAAAGATATGTCCTGGTCTTCCTATTATGGAGTAACAATCCCATAGGTAAGACGCCATCCGAGCCATACGCGGGTGGCACCAACAGGCTCCCGTCCATATACAGCACGAAGCAGGTCTCACACACAGGTGGCACGAAACTGGTTCCCGTCCATGTGATGCAGCACTAGTCACATACGGGTGGCACTAATCTGGCTCCCGTCCATGTGACACCAAAAGACTGGCCCTTTCACATGGGACAGTGGCTTGGCCCCATGTGAACATGGCACAAATCTGGCCGCTCTATGGAGTCACAGTCCCATAGAAGTGGCTCCAGAAATGGAGATGGACCAAATGGTGACACCCTCATCCTCGCCCTTTGCTACACCTATTTTATTTGTGCAAAAGAAAGACAAGCCCGCACCATTATGCATGGACTACAAGACACTCAATAAGCTCATAGTTAAAAACAGGTTCCCAATACCTAGAATTGAGTATATCCTTGAGTGACTCAATGGTGCTAAGTTCTTTTCGAAGATAGAACACAAAGTGGCCATCATCAGGTTCGGATCTTTATGGCAGACATTCCAAAAAAAACATTTAGGATGAACGCAGCCACTACGAGTTTGTGGTGATGTCATTCGAACTCACCAATGCACCAGCGACGTTTAACAAGATGATGAAGAAAGGGGCCAACCGTTCCGGCTCATTGTGCATCTCTTGTCAATTCAGCAAATTACATCTTGTATTGTGCTTAAGACAATACCAAAATAGACGTGTTCCAAGCAAGTACACGAGGTACCAAACCCAATGAAACAACAATCCTCCAAGCAATTCTAGGCATGTACACACAGGCACAAGTCCCAAACGAAAAGCCAAATCCACAATATCACATGAGTGGCATTAATCCCCTACATAACAACCATGGATGCCAGTCCATGGTATACACATAATGAGAAAGCATGGGTGGACCAGTTGGGTGGCCAAATGGTAACATCTCCCGATCTTCTAAACAGTTATCCGCAACAACTAAAAAACATCCAAATACGTCTAAAGCAAGTGCGGACAATCTCTAAAGAACTCTTCATCTACCCATTTCGCATCAATGGATAGATAGTTCTTGAACTTCACAAGGTAACGCCTAACAAGTTTGCCTCCAGCAAGCTTACATTCCTTGTGATACACAATCTGTTCTAGCTAAAAAATATCCTCAAGCTCATCCACTTCTGGTGGATCCTCAATAATCGGTTCACTAGGCTCCGGCCCGTCGCCCTATATACTTATGAAGGAGACTCACATAAAAAGCATTGTGTATATGCCAATGACTAGGCAATGCAAACTTGAAAGCCACTTCATTGATCTTCTTGATCACTCGAAAAGGTCCACAGTAGTTGGTTGCAAGCTTAGGGTATGCACTCTCTTTGCCAAGCCTCTTGCTAAGTCTTGCTTTCTCGAATTTTAGCAATACCCAATCATTCTCTTTGGCATCAAATTGCTTTCTATGCTTATCGGCAACCTTTTTATGTTAGTTTTGTTACCTTGCAATGGTTGTCCGTACATCAGCAAAGGCAATATCCAAGTCTCTTACATACTCATGAGCTGCAGATATCTCATCTGTAACTCGCCTGGGAAGCGCGGGAGTGGGTGTGCATCGCTTTGACTATGAGCACAATTAAACATTTCGGCATTTAATCACACCATTAAACAATCCACAAAGCTGAAAATAAAAGTTGTGCCAACTAACACCACATAGAGGCCAGAATGGGCCGACCCCCCTCCTCGGAGTATTTCATTATCCAAGAAGAAATATAACATATACAAGCTTTGAGGGCCTTACTCTCCCCATGGGAGATGCCAGATTATCCATATACAATCATAAACCTATCCTTCATCCAATATAGCTATCCAACATGTCCTCCCATAGGCGCACAAACATGTATAATAGCCCACATGGCTCTTCCACAAGCACATAAACCTGTAAACCAGCCCATAAGGCTCATCCATGAACTCATAAACATGTAAACCAGCCTATGTGGCTCATTCATGAGCTCATAAACTTGTATAACAACCTGTATGTCGCATCCATGAGCTCCAAAATCTGTAAACCAGCCCATGTGGCTCATCCATGAGTGCATAAACTACTATAACAGCCTGTATATCGCATAAAACCAAAAATTTCAACAAGCTTCAAGACTATTTTGCTGAAAAACAGCCATCCGGGGTGTGCAAGATGGTGTAGAGTAGTGAAAATCATCTTCCCCAAGCTGGATATGGCTATGGTGGGCTTCGAAATGAAGAGAAATGGAGAAAAATCAGAGTTTTCAGCCTCCAAAAACCTGCTTGAAGCTCAAACTCAACCCAAGAGATAACTCTCTCATGTTCAAATAAGCAAGAAAATGCTACATGTAGAGCTAAATTGACAAGTGCGAGGACACTTGTCTCACTTTTATCCTCTTATCTGCCACATGTCCCAAATCCATAGGCCAAAAATTCCACAATCTTCAGCTCTAAAAATATCCCAGATGATAGCTAATTCACATCAGCGCTTTGGCAATACTCAATCTCTGTCGAATTCCGGAGGTAATGATGCGAATAGAAATTCCATCAGAGATTGCCGAAAATAGCAATGTTTCCTAAAATTTAGAAGATGATCTCTTTGTGTTCCACCACATGAGAAATACATGTAAGCACCATGTAGAAACCTGTTTCATTTCTCGATCTAATCCTCAAGAGTTCACCATACATACTTGACACTTGAGCTCCAAAACCCAAGAAACCATCTCAAGTGCATAGACCATGCTACGAACACTTGGTCCTCTGTACTAGATAATCCATTCCCAAAGCTTGTACATTCTTGATCTTTTGGGTGTCCAAAGCCCTTCCACACACATAAATTTTGGACATGCCCAATATGGTGACATCATGCGGAGGATGGGTGGCAAAACCACCTTACCATAAACAATCTCAAACAGGACCTTTCCCATAGATGCATGCACCGTGTTGTTGTACGTACATTCCATATTCGGTAAGTACTTCTACCAGGAAGAATTTTAATCCGCCGCCACATAACATTTCAAGAGGTCCAACACGGCTCAATTTGTAGCCTCACTTTGCCCATCCGTTTGAGGGTGATAAGCTGATCAAAAGTCCAATTTGGTGCCTATATTATCAATTAAGGCCCGCCAAAAAAGACTTATAGTCCTAGGATCTCTATCTCCTACAATGGACTTCGGCATTCCATGATGTTTGAACACCCGTGCAAGATATATCTTAACCATATGCTCAGCTTTGATGGTCTTCCTAACCGACAAGAAGTAAGCTTACCTGCTAAACCTGTCCACAATTATCCGAATAGCATTATTTTCTTGTTGGATACGTAGCAAGTCCATAATGAAATCCACTATAAAATGTAATACCTTCCCATGGCTACATGAGAAATCAAATTTCACCTTTTGACAAGTGATACATGCATGTACATATGTCTCTATGTCCTTCCGAATACCTGGCCAAAAGGAATACCGCTCAATCATGTGCCTAGTAGGCATTATGTCTTTATGACCAGCATATGGAGGAGCATGATACTCGTCCAAAACTTTTTGCTCCATGTCAGACACCACACATAGGAAATTATATTTTATAAGATAACCCTCTTTGATCACATATGAGAGTATATGACTAGCCATCAAATCAATCCTCTATGACCAGCATATGGAGGAGCATAACACTCGTCCAAAACTTTTTGCCCCATGTCGGACACCACACATAGGAAATTATCTTTCATAAGATAACTCTCTTTGATCACATATGAGGGTGCATGACCAGCCATCAAATCAGCCCAAATAGTGACAAAATCAACATCCGTATGATACAACATGGCAAACAAGTCTCCATGAGAAGCAACCGAGATAGCTCCTACATATAGCTTTCGCGACAATGCATCTGCCACTACATTCTTCTTTCCTAGGGTGTGCAAGATCTAAAAATGAAACATAGAGAGGAAATGAACCATCCTCATATACTTCTCTGACAATTTAGTTTGGGTAACAAAATACCTCAAACTCTGGTAATCTCTCTTTATAGTAAAATCAACCCCAAGAAGATAATGTTTCCATATGGTTCGTGCATAAATTAAAACCAAGAGCTCTTTCTCATAAATGCCAAGAGAGAGCTCTACATCATGCAATCTACGGCTCTCATACGCCACTGCATGTCCCTCTTTATTTAGGACAGCTCCTATGCAATTTCCAGATGCATCACATTCGAGATGATTCGACACTAAATGGCTTTTGCAAATCCGGAATGATCAACACTGGACCATGTGTAGTTGCATCTTTCAATTTGAGGAATGCATCTCTCTCTATATCACTCCATTTGAATATAGCCTTTATCCTTGTCAAGTCATGTAAAGAAGAAGTAATCCATACAAAGTTCCGAATGAACCTGCGGTATTAAGAGCATAATCCAAGAAAACTACGAATCTCATGCACCGATCTCAATTCAAGCCAATTTTGAATTACATCAATCATTGCAAGATCCATCCGCACTCCATCTTTGGACACAATATGCCTAAGATAGTGTATCTATGACAAGAAGAACTCACTCTTCTTTGTATTTATGAAGAGTTTATGCTTATTAATTACGAAGTTCTTCAAAAACAATAGTCAAATAAGTTTTATGCTCTTCTTCGGTCTTCGAGAAAACTAGGATATCATTAAAGAAGACACCTGTAAATTTCATGTACCCACGGAACATGCGATCCATCATTCTATTGAATATAGCCAAGACATTCGTAAGATCAAAAGACATAACCAGATACTCATAAAGCCCAAATGTTGTCTTGAAAGAGGTTTTATGTACATCCTCACACTTGATGATACCCACTCTTGAGATCCATTCGACTATAACATGCCGATCAATCCAACTTATCAAGAATGTCGTCTATGCCTAGAATCAGAAACCTATTCTTGATGGTGAGCTTATTCAAAGCTCTAATCTCCTCTCTTTGGGATACACTTGCGCGATAGGCTAGCCTATTAGATGGTGAGCTACCCAGCACAAGATCAATGCGATGATCTTCCAGTCGTATGGATGGTAACTTATTTAGTAACTCATTAATAAAACAATCATTGTAAACTTGCAAAAATTTCAACCTATCATTACTGAGAGTGTTTACATGCACATTGGTTTCTTCAACATGATCCCGTACAAAAATCAAGTAAGCAAAAACACTCTTTTTCATTACTTTCTTAATTTACACATGAGATACAATGGGGATAGTATCACCCTCTTGGGATAGCTAGTATTTGCAGTGATCGTCTTTCACAATGAAAGTGAAAGAGAACCGTAAGCTCTGATACCAATGTAATCCCACCAGACGGTGTAGTATGTTTGGTTGAACACAACACTAATCAATACACTTAAATACACTGAGATTTAATGGACAACAAGTACAATTCAAGATATAATTTGCTGAATTGACAAGAGACGCACAATGAGCCGGAACGACCGACCCTTCCCTCAAATAGTGTATATTAATCTTGAGAAAATCAAGTACATAGTGTCATGGGTATTTTTAACCAGATATCCATACCAATGCATATGAATACAATATTGCAAACAATATGGTTGTCTATGAAGATCTTCAACTTACACTACCCTCTCAAGTGCCTATGTTCCCTACCATCTGCTCTCTATTGTTCCACCCACACATGATAGAAACAATCTACAAGAGAGCATGTAAGACAAGAGAACACTACACAAGATATGTGAACATGGAGTCGTACTACTTGCTTCCATAATTGAGCATTAAAGCTTACCAATTGCAAGTAGAGTTAATGTCAACGAAAGTCTTTGTGATGAAAGCGTATGGAGTATCGAAATCTTCAATCTGTCACAATCCTTCATGACAGAAGTCTTCAAGTGGATGCAAGGAATCTTGGAAAAGCTTCCTGTATGGTTCATATTGAGAAAGGAAGCTTGAAATTAGAGTTTTTAGCCAAAAGACCAAAAATTACAACAAAGAAAAGGATTTTTTTGTTGAATTCCAATCATTGGGAGTGTGTAGAAGAGTGAATACGACCTGGAAACACTCCTGGAAACACTCTTGGAAGCTTGGAAAACACACTAGCAAGCTTGAATATGATTCAAGGAAGGAGAAAGTGCAAAAAATACAACCAGAAGGCCTTGTGAAGGGAGGTGCCAACTTCTAGAGAGAGAAAGAAGAGAGATGATGAGATGTCCACCCTGGGCTTCAGGCAAAGAGGGAAAGTGAGTTGGGATGCAAGCTAGGATGGACACATGGTTATTGCTCTCTTTCAACAAAGGGAATAAGGTATAGGTGATGGACATTGAGCACCTCGAAACATCCGTGTGCGAAAACAAGGTTGGTCATAATTTATAAGTGAGTTTTGGCCACCCAGAACTTAATAAAGTGTGACAGTGTGTACACACTCACTTATAAATTAATGCTAGTTCCTAAGGCTAGGTTTTGACCAAGACTTACCACCTGTCACATGCCACATAACCATGTCAACATACAATTTCGCATGCACGGTTCCAAGGCGGGCATCCTCTTTCCCGGAACTACACATGGGTTAGGACTCAAGCAAGCATGAAAACAGCATGTAGGCAAGTACATAAGAAAAAAATTTCATTTCGGTTTTCTTCCTCATTATTGGTTCTAGCTCCTTATCATGGATGCAGAGGCACTCATGGAAGAGCTTTCTCACATGGAGGAGCAGATCACTCCTCGCATGGCCACGAAGCTTGCAGCTTTTAATGCGACACATACAAATAAGAATTGTGCAAACCCAAGTCACATCAGCTGCAAAATGTAAGCCCAATCCTAGTGGGGGAGTGTCGTCCACACCCAGCAACAAGCACATCTAGAGGATTCTTCACAACCATCGGAAGAGCTAGCCAAACACACTTCACTTTCTTCAGTAATAGAGATGATTTCTTCCCAGATGGCACCACAAGAGGACATGTCAATGGATTTGTCTTCACCACTAGAGGTCATGCCAAAAGACGAGGTTTCATCAGAGACAGCTTTGGAGATCTACATTTTGTACTTGGAGAGGAATTGTGTATCTCATTTTCTTGTGCATAAATATACAGTAGTTCAGGTAGTTGTGTGCATGTGTCTCTTGTTCTCTGTCTTCTCTGTTATTCACTTGCACAATACACACAAATCTACCACACTGAGTGTGGAGCCCAGTAGGGAGTGGGACGCTGTGTCAATTGCTATGCTACCACTATCAGGGACCAAGTCATCAGTTTTTCCCTTGCTGACAGGGTTGGCGAACGATGATAATTGAGCTTGATTGGCAGTGGCATCTTTTGGTTTTGGCCCCCTCTTTCCTCCTAATATAGCGAGCAGCCGGCCAAGGAGGGAACCCCCCCCCCCCCCAAAAAAAAAAAAAAAAAAAAAAACCCAAAAAACATTTATATGCATTGTACTTTTGACCTCCTTGCAGGGTTGTAGCTCGCTCATGAGTGGCCGGACACCTTTTCTCGGCCAATAGAAGGATCTTTTCATGGAAAAAAATACATATCAGAACTAGCATCAAGTTTCAACCAAGGAGCTACTGAAGCCAGATGGGCTAATTAGTATACCTTATAACTGGATTACATATACACCTTAAAGGCAATTGGTCCCCTTGCCTGAACCACCAACTGCTACACTGTAACTACTTTAAGAGCAAAGTTGTTCTTCTATATGCAAACGTTCTGCCAGGGGACAACAAGGCTACAAGCTACCCTTGTGCACTTTCTAGCAAAGTTCTGTCCAGTAACGTGTAAGATAGCAATATCACATATATCATCAGACCCATGCTCATTCTCGCTTGGGGTTGTATATGTCACTTAGGATGGTATTGCTGGCCAGCACAAACACCGAGAAAGCATCTAACACAAGATCTCTAGCATAATGAAGCAGCCCTGCTTTGAGCAGCAGTCAGGTCATAGCCATAACCATGTACCTTGCTAGCACCTGGTCCTAAAAGGGCTGATCACTGTGAAGGGCTTCTGACTAGGCTATTTTGATTAGCTACTCTTTAAACTTAACTTCTGAGGTTATCTGTTGAACCCTACCCAAGAGATAGAACATAGAGGCTCTTGTAGGACTGAAGCAGTCACTTTTGGTACATTTTGCTGCCCCCCTCCCTGCCCCCCAGCAAAAAGAAGAAGAAGAAGAAAGAAGAAATGTATTTCAAGTCTATAAATGGCATTCAAGCAATTAACAAAACATTGTGCCATGTTAATGTCGAAGGTTATTGAACAGCCTCACCTCCGCTCTGTATAGATTATAATCCAAGAGTCCTTTTACATCAGAAGAATACTTATTTGCAAAATTGGAACGGCAATAGTGGGAGTAGGATGTATTCTCTCTTTCATAGTGTTACAAAGCCATACAACCCAATGCTTATTAAAGGAGGCATCCAAACCCTGGGCAATACTGCAGAGAGAGCATTACATGTCATGAGATATTCAGGTTGTCAAGAAAGAGATGGGGTTCGAAGGCAGCAATGGCAATGCTACAAGAAGACATAACCATCTCCAATCTTGGTGAATCCTCGACTCTTTGAAGCGATTGAAAAGGAACAAGAATATGCTTGAATGCTAACCTCAATTGTTGGCACAGCTGTCATGAGAAGCTCCAAGTAAAGTTCTCATAATCCTTATACAGAACAGCATGGCCTGAAAACAAAGAATAATAAGCTAAGTACCAAATGAACCTTCAAAGGTGAAATCATGTACAAGAGGAAAAAGAACAAAGCATTTAAGTCATTGGACTTACCAGCAGCAAGAAGTCAAGTGATCGTAGACAACACCCTTGGCACTCCTTGTCGACGGTCAGCTGTTGAGGTGCTAATCAAGGAAAAATGCAAATCAAAGCAAGCCCATACATTGTCATCAAGCATCCTTGTCCGTTGGAAGTGAGGTGAGCACAGCACTGTGTTTTTCCAGTAGCTGCATGGCTGCGGCCATGAGACGGTGCACTTTCCCTAGAGCAATGTGTTTGTCAGGGGGGCATTTGGCCCAAGCAACATGCAGAAGTGACAAGGCAAGCTCTGCATGCCCTTCAGAAAGAGCAGAACATGCTGCTCTATAAGCATCATCTGCCGCCTGAGCATCATACTTTGCACTGCTTTCGACTTTGCCAGTCTTGTCCTCAGCCTTTGGCATGCCATCCACCTCAGAAACCTCCTTGCCTTCGGTCTTTAGCAGCAAGAGATGACCTGAACCTTTTGAATTGCCGCCGCTTGGTATGAATCCACTCATTTTGGTGACCCCTTGCGCCTCTGAGGGCAGTGCATCCTGAGTTTGAGACACACTAGGTTGATTCTCTTTGGTAGATGTAATCACTTCTGCCTGGCCCTTATGTCCCAGAAGAGAATTTGTGGAATTTCTTTGCTGGGGAGGAGCAGATTTGAACCTGGATGCATTACTCCCTGATGGTGATCGCTGCTTCCAATGTGCTGCAGGGTTTTCAAGAGTGGAGGAACCATCAAAGGCCTGCCTGTTTGAATGACTAACTGATGTAGCTGATGATGAAGACGCCGCTGCCACAACCCACGACCCTGATGATGATGATGAAGACGACAACAATGACGATGATGGTGATGATGATGATGATGATGATGACGGAAATAGGAGCGACAAGTAACCAGTAGCTTGTGCATTCTCTGCACTGGAGATGGCATTGTCAATGTAGTGAAGAAGAGCATCAGGATCGAGAGCTGCTGGCATCAAAGAGCGACTGAAGGGTCCATTTCTAGGATTGGCTCTCAGATGTTCGGGGATCGCCCAACTCACCCGTGGCCTTCGAGAAGACCCATCCAGCATGTGCCAGGACATGGCATAGCAAATGCGCTGCAAGCAGAGATCCTAAATCCCTTCCCCTCTACGGAACCGATCAATAACCCTAACCCTAAATCTGGTCAAATCTGTGCAAAAAAAAAACCCTAACCCTCGTATGATGATTACGTAGAAAGGAATACGCTCTTGTTGAGATCGATGTGTAATAACCTGCGCAAAGGTACTGGAGCTCGATCACGGTCAGGTCTTTCGCAGCTACGAGTTTCCTGCTAAAAGCTGCAGTCGTAGGAAGGGAAACTTGCAAACACTCTACAAATTAGTAGAGTGAAGGGTCCATATATTAATATATTAAGCTTTTCTCTTCACACCTTTGAAGCATGATCAATGATGTTATCGAGTGAGATGATAATGCTAGGTTTATCTGGATAAATGCTAAGGGAGTCCTCTCAATGCATCTCCACGGGTCTCAGATGGCATTGTCCCCATGACTAACTATGGGAGATTCCCTCTAGAGGTGGGTGCTATGCATGAGTAGATCATACTCAATGGGCTATCACAATGGCTCTTGTAGTAGACTCACCTATTTTTATGGAGGTGGTTCAAGTATAGTAGACTACTTTATGGGATCTCTTGCCTTTATGCGACACATATCTAGGACTTTACCATCCCTCCTTTGCCTATTGAGTTAATCACACTTACCTAGGCTTGAATTCCATAAATAAGTCTCATCCTCGTCTCATCCAAACAACCATACAGTCGATCTATATTTCTCATTACCTTTACTAGCCCTCACCTTAGGCATACAATCGGTCTAGACCTCCCATTACCTTTAACAACCTTCATCTCATAGCTCACTTCCATCAATAGCTTTCCATGTTAGTATACACTCAATGCTGCCTCTCAGCATGTATCTCACTTTGATTTATAATGCACATTTGTTAGACCCCCATTATGAGGAGTAGCCATGGTGCATATGTTTTTAGTGGGGACACAGCTTAGACGTTGATGGGGTCATAATTATGATCATTAATGATGGTGGTTAGGAGATGATCAGGGGTATGAGCATTAGCTGGAGCCTAGGGCATTGCCCTGGTTGGGGGTCCTAGGCCCCTCGGTGGGGCTTTAGGGGCGGGAGCCCCCAAGGTGACGGTATGAGGAATATTTCTTAGAATATTCCCTCGGATACCATGTCCATCATTAGTGGGTGGTGGTCAGTGGGCCGCGTTCTTAATACACAGGCGGTGATCGTGTCTATGCAATGTAATCGCCCTCGTTACATACGCATGTACTACCACACTGCCTACAGTACTATATATGGACATGGTTGAGTATCCACCCCCTTTACATTTCGTACATCCTTCACCCAGAGTGTCTAAATCGAGCGCACAGGTGAACAGCACCATCACTTGTACCTCTTTGGTATAATCGAAATTTTAAATTCTCTCCATTATGTATTTATTGCATTCTATTGTGCTTTGTCTTGCTATTTCTTTCCGTTGTGCCATATTCTTATATTCCATTCATTGTCTGGTCTATTATCAAATCCCTCATTGGCTTACAATCTCTCAAAATGGATAGTATAATGAGAAGTGCAAAGTGCTTCACCTCCCATGAGAACATGAATGTGGTAGTATAATGAGAAGTGCAAAGTGCTTCACCTCCCATGAGAACATGAATGTGGTTGAATCTCTACACGCAAAATGCAAAGATCTTTATGCCACTTTACATATTGTAAGAAGCGTGTCTTTGTGCAATCTGCTCCTTGTCAAATTCTTCCTTCATTTGCTCGAGTTTATGTTATAGCTCTTGCACTTGTGCATCTGTTGGGTTTGGATGTGCACCTAGTCTTTTTTCCTTGTCTAATGTTGCATCCATTTGTTCCTTCTCTTCTAACAAGGTGGCATGCATGGATTGTTATTTTTGTGTAGCTACATGTTTGTTGTTTTGAGCCTCTAGATCTCTTGTCATGTTACCTTGGCCTTTTTCTCCTGCTCTTCCACCTACTTCCCAGCTTGCTCCACCTCTTGCTCTATTTGCTAAAGTCTCTAGTTCAGAGTAACCAACTCTTTTCATACTCGTTGGGTGGAGGGGTCTAGCTCTTTTGGCTAATCAACTCATAGCACCTTTGGTTTCTCTCTCCCACTTTCATTTTCTATCATTAATTCTTCTGTTGTTTCAAGAGCCCGTGTTGATTTTATTTTCATTTTCAATTCTTCATTATGTTTTCTAAGACTTTTTAGTTCTTTTGACTCTATAACTACCTCCTCCTTGATCCCTTTGGCTTTTGATTGTGTTATTGGGGAGGACATGTCCTGTTTTGCTGTAATTTCTCTACTAAATCCATGTTTTTAATGGTGAGTCCATTGATTTATTTGTTGATGTACTCATGGCGCTCCTTTTCCATATACTTGTATTTTGTTTTTAAATCTTCAATCCAGTAACGTTCTTTGGGTTGTAGGGCTATCTCATGCTACTTATTAAGATTATACAAGTGTAACTTGCGTTGATCTGCCGATAGTCTGTCTACTACAAAATCGCTCTGCAGTTCTAGCACTTTACCTTTTGGTAGATCTATTATTGCTCCTTTGCTTAATTTAATGGTATATGGTGCCTTCTTTCTTTCCACATCTAGATGTCTCTCAAGCTGCTCAACCATTTTCTTGAGGTCTAAACTTCCTTCTCCTCTCACCCATCAATTGGGGCCATGGCCTTATTTATAGAGCTTTCTATCGCATGTTGCTATCCATGGGTATGCAGTGCGAATGAGAGGCCTTCAACGTGATTGATGTTTTGTGGATCAGCACTTATGTCATCCTCTTGTTTGTAAAGTGTAGCAAGTGGCTTGCATGTGGGGAGGAAATGTCATGAGTTCAGTGGGGTGGCGAGTCTCAGGTTGTCCCCCCTTCTTATAAGTGACAGCAAGCAGCTTACATGTGGCAACTTGCAAACAAAATATGGGTATGCATGGTCCTCATATCCTAGTGGTTGCACCATGTAGACCTCCTCCTGTAAATCACCATGTAAAAATGCATTCTTTACATCCATTTGATGTAGCCATAGCAATGATTGCTCTCACACAATTGCCACCCTCCTGTAAATCACCATGTAAAAATTCATTCTTTACATTCATTTGATGTAGCCATAGCAATGACTACTCTTACGATTGCCATCCTGAAAGTCTCCTCATAGTCAATGACATCCTAGAAACTGGGATAAAAATCTCCTCTTAGTCATTGCCATAATGCCATAGGTTTATGTATATCCTTTGGCTACCAATCTTGCGTTGTACCTGCAAACCCACCTAGATTTCCATCTAGGTTCTACTTTACTTTATAGACCCACTTGCATCCAATTGCCTTCTTCTCCTTAGGCAAAGGCACCAACTCCCATGTCTCATTTACATCCAATGTAGCCATCTCTTTGCCCATGGCATCTTACCAACGCTTATGTCCAATTGCCTCCTCAAAAACATGTGTTCTTTATCTCTTGTATGGATTTGACCATATATGCACAATGATGTGTTGTATACCCATGATGTGCCCACTAGATATCTAACCCTCATAGACCTGTGTACACCTCGATCACTTCTAGGTGTTCTCAACACTGCTTTGGCTCTTTGTGTACACACCAAGTGTAACAACAATCGGGATCCCAAACTCCTCATTTTTAAGGTTCTGCTGTTCTAAGCCACTATCCTCATCAACAAAGCAATGACCTATTGAAACATCGGGCGTTATCAAAGTCTGATCCACCTTCTCTTTTCCATATGTGATACATGTGAATTTGTAAAAATTTTAACACATAGTATCACTAAATGATGCAGCATAATCCCTCGCATTTTGCCTCAACCTTCCTGACCAAGGTTGACAATAGACCCATAGCTGGTCCACTAAGCATATGTAAGTTTGTGTTGTCATTCTCTACAACCATATTGTTGTTTACATTAGCCTCTATGGAATCCTTTACTAGTGTGTACCAGCTACTCATCTCATCAAACACAAGGTCCCTACTCACTTGCATAGAATGCAGGGAAGAGGGAGAGCTTTAGTTCCTTGTAAGGAAACACACATAAACGAGAGCAAGACACAAGAGAGAGATGGTGGCTGAATTCTCTTCTCTATAACCATTAACATAAGAAGTTAAGAGTACATACTATAAGGGGGAAAGTACTCTCCTACTATAATATACAATGGTCGGTCCATAGTGTGAACCCAACTATATGAGTTGGCACTATAGCTATGCTATAACTCTAGTACTCCAAACTGGCTATCACATAGCCTATAATCCATTAGCCAAATATTAACCATAATCTCACCAACCGTGCTAGTGGCATAAGTGTGGAAGCTATCACGTGTCCGTAGCACTAGTTGAGCTCAATATCTTAACACTCCCCCTCTAGCTCAACCCCTGACACATTGCACTCCAAGTAAGCTTCTAAACATGTGGAGCTTCTCAATTCCCAATGGATTCGTGAAGATGTCAGCCACCTGATCCTCTACGCTGACATATATTAGATCTATATCACCAAGTAGCCCTCAATGTGTATGGTATACTAGAATTGTATACTACCCATATTGTCAGAATAAATGATAAACAGCCCTGTCCATGGGCTCAGCCATATCACCAAGTAGCTTTTGAAACCAAGCTACCTCACAAGTTGCCATCAGTCCCCTTGTGCTCTGCCTTTGTACTCAACAAGGAAACTATCGGTTGTACATCCATCTGATGTAGAGACCAACCCTTTTGCTCTGTAACCATACAAGAAATGTGGCTGCATCATCTATACTCCATGCAAGAAAGCGTTCTCTACATCCATCTGATGTAGAGACCAACCCTTTTGCTCTGTAACCATACAAGAAATGTGGCTACATCATCTATACTCCATGCAAATCACCATGCAAGAAAGCATTCTTTACATAGGTCTCCAAGCTCTAAAACTCCTTGAGAAGCAATTCCACCGCGCCTCCCGCGAGTGTTATCACACCACTGCGTTGCACTACTGGTACTCGTCCCTCCTCTTATCTCACTTCACTCACACACACTCACTAGAATGTATTAGGAAGAGAGCCTTTATAGCAAGAGCAAGACTCAATTGCATAATGGAAGAGTATGTCGTATTATGAGAGAAATTCACTTATATACATAGCCATAAGTGTTCACACTCACTTACTGTGGCCGATCGGGCACTTTAGGCTCATAAGAGGCCTAATGCTATTACAATGACTACTCTCATAGTATATCCATGAAGTACATCACTTAGGACTTCATCCTATCTTGCTACCACATGCTCTTGAAGCGAAAATCACCATAAATACTCCTTCACACCATTACGAGCACCTGTCCAAGTTGTAGCTTAGACACTATTACTTCATATCTTAAATGTATGACCCTTTGGTGTATCTATCATGACTCCTTGATGTAAGATAACGGCGGTAGATCTTGTTAACCCTAGAATTGGGCTAACATCCCCCCCTTCCTGATGGCGATCGCGTCCCATGAGATCACGTTGAAGACCTTTGTGTGGGGAGAATGGACAAGCTTTGTTGATAACTTTGATGTTGAGTGACGTTCCTCCGGAAGGAATAAGAAAAGCTAGTTAGTGAATGAAGAGGTTGGTGGTTTATTGGAAATTCCTAACGGGGTGGGGGAGGCGGGGTTTGTTGCGAATGATTACATTTTCATATTTATGTGAGCCCTTTTTTTTTTCTTAGTTTGTTTTTGACAATCATAAGCAAGGTTATATGTGATTTTTGTTAGTGGGGATACTAAGAGATGTTAATAATGGGAGAGAAGAGAGGGAAGGATCCAGAGGAACGTAGACTTAATCATCAGAACGAGATGGTGATTCTCAGTTCCTCATTTGATTCATTGAAGGTGACATTCATCATTTGAAGACATTGGCCTTCAATGATGTCCCTTTGTGGCAGGATTCTTGTCAAATGTTATTGAGTAGAACTTGTTCTTGTCTTCTTTTGCCCATGTGCTTTTTCTGTTTTAATGAATATTTAAGTGCTCTTATGAAGTAGATATACATGAAATACAAGAATTGAGTCATATAGACTCTTATTGAACTGCTCTGGTGTTGAAGTAGCCATTTGTTGGTGAGGATTGAAAGAGTTACGTCGACTTCCGAGGCTAATATAGATATCTTCACTACGGATTGTAGATCATTGATTTGTGAAGATGATAGCGTTGTTTGGGGAGGTATTTAATTTGAAGAAAAATTTCAGGCGATGGGTTGTACCATTGACCAAGCTTTCGCCCACCACGGCCCGGCCCATCTAGAGATGTACCTGGAAGTTGATGGGGTGAGGTTTTGGTGCAAATGTTCTCCAGTGCATGAGTATAGATATGTACTCATGGAGAAGCTACTATAATAATTTAGCCAAAAGAATAGTAAGAAATAAGCTTAACAAATATATAATGACAAAGATCGTCTAGAAGGTGTTAATGCATGAGATGGCTTAATCCGTGATATGGCGTAAATCGTGACAGTGCAAGTTCTTAAGTCATCAAACTCTAAACTCGTGCAAGACCTGAACTCATGAGATTGCAGGTTTGTTGGCCGTGAAGGGATATTTCGTGAAATGGCCTAATCCCGTGAGATTATAGGTTTTTAGCCGCCGTGAAGGGATATTCTGTGAAATGGCCCAAATGCGTGAAATGGTGTTTATGTGAAAGTGCAGGCCGTGAGATGAAATTCCGTGAGATGGAATTCCGTGAAATGGTGTTTCCGTGAAAATGCAGGCCGTGAACTGGAATTCCGTGATGAAGGGTAATTCCGTGAGATGGAATTCTATGAAGGGTAATTCCGTGAGATGGAATTCCATGAAGGGTAATTCTGTGAGATGGAATTCCGTGAAGTGTAATTCCGTGAAGTGGAATTCCATGAAGTTGCAGGTTTTGATTTCGTGAAGTTTCAGGTTTTGACCTCGACGGTTTTTGATTTTTTATGGGTCAGTTAGGGCATGACTTGTGAGCAACAGCTTCTTGTGCACTTATTTTTCACATCCAGAGGGGTGACAAGATCTTTGTTATTTTGTCCTTGATCCGCTCATAAGTCTCCGTTGCAGACGTGGGTATTGATTCTTGAATTTGTTGCTCAAATGTTGTCAAGGCAGAAGGTAGGACTACTTGTTGTTTGCTTGAACACTTGCTACAAGCTCTTGTGTTGGTGCTGAATGCACGAGAGTGGTTGAGTGATTTTCTTGTTGTTGTGTGGGCCTCTATTCTTGTCAAACTTTAGGTGAAGCTATTGGGGTTAAAGTCAGTGTGGGTCTTTCTTCACATTGTTTGATTTTGGCAACCATATGATGGGATTTCCATCATAGTATTCTTGTTATTGAAGCACATGCATAGACACCCATCTTTGATGAACATTAGAAACAGATGGAGGATGTGCTTGGTGCTGAGGCTTCCTTCTTTGTGCAAGCTTAGGGGACTTTGTGATGCGCTTGGGAATCCAAGCTTCGTTAGTATTTATTTGGTAGTACCCTTGTGCTTGCAGTAGTGTTTTTGGTACCCACACTTGTTGACTTGGTGGAGTTCTTTGAGGAACTCGCATAGGCTTTGGTGGACGGTGTTGTGGAGTACTTTTCTTTTTGCTTGGCCTCTGAGTGTTGCGTTGAGGAAGAGGCTTTGACTGTCGAGGCACCCAAATTTGATTGGCACCTTCATAGTAGCCTTGAGCTACAAGTAGCTACTTTTCCACCCACCTCTTGATACCATTAAGATACCTTGATCTTGGCTGTCTTGTTGGAGTTTTCCTTTGGGTTGATGTGGAAGGTTTGGGACTCTCCTTGACTTCGGTTGGCGCAGAGGCTACAGGTTTGAGACTCAGGGGCATTATTGACGATGAGGCTAGAGTCTCTTGTGGAGTGGATCTCGATGACGAGGCCTTCAAGCATGTGGTTGTCTCCTTTGGTGAGGTTTGTCTTCTCGATGAAGAGGCATAGATGGTTGCGTGGGAGGAAACTTCTTCAAGAATGGTTGTTGATTGCGAGGTTTTGGCATTGAACTTCGTTTTGGTGAGAATGGGGTTGAAGTCGTAGATGCTTTATCGGAGTCGGTCGTAGATGCTTTATCGGAGTCGGTCGTAGATGCTTTTTATCGGAGTCAGTCGTAGATGCTTTATCGGAGTCGGTCGTAGATGCAGATGGTAGGTCATTGTGTAGAGGGGACTTCTGTGGAAGAGGCTTGTAACTTTTGCGTTCAGCATCATAGAAATCCATTAAAGTTGGATCATCTTCCTTGCAATATGGTATTGTCAACTTTTTATCGTTGACCATCATAATGACTCTATCACCAGCAAAGCACAGTGGTGCTTGGGCAGCAATAGTCCATTTATGCCCTAAGATCAAATTTGCTTCCAACACATACTCAACCACAAAAAACTTACAAGTAAGGGGGTTAGTTTCAATATACATTGTATGTTCAAAGTACCCCAAACTTACAAGTAAGGGGGTTAGTTTCAATATACATTGTATGTTCAAAGTACCCCAAACTTACAAGTAAGGGGGTTAGTTTCAATATACATTGTATGTTCAAAGTACCCCAAACATGATTATTTTTTTTGTGTAAAGGAAATTCTTTGAGGATATGCCATGTGTTGGTTGACCTAACAAATGCATAGCTCGAGGGTCATGAGATTGTGTTCTCATGTTGGATAAAGCTATGCTTGAGATGTGGTGATTTTATTTGAAATTTCCAATCCAACCAGAATCCTATGGATCCTTTCAATAAGATATGTTGGAAGTTCCAGCTCCTCTATGGTCTCGTTCTCCCGTAAAAGCAATTGTACAATGTCTGCACAGGAGTGTTCAAGGTGACTGTTTGCATGGATTCATCTATTGAATACAAGGATTCACCTATCCAAGTTCCACCAAGGACAACATCATACTCAAGAGAATCTAGGGTAACATGGAATGTAAATTCCATATCGCCACCGATTGTTTGAGTAGTATAGCTAAAGTAACCTGGAACTTCAATGTTTTGTCCATTGGCTCCTCTTGCAAGACTATTGTCTGTAGGGATGAGTTGAGGTTTTTCCAATGACGCCGAAGTGTCTATTGTCATGATGTTCTAACTAGCTCGAGAGAGCTAATCAATGCACATTTGCGCTTAACATCATTGCTTGTAGGGAAATCCAACCATACCATGATAGAATCTTCCAAAGGAAGTAATACTTCTCTCTCCGCTCGCTGAAGCTCCCGTTTCCACCCTGCTCTGCGCACCCTCGCTCCCCCCCCCTCCTCGCGCCCTTTTTTCCTTCCGCCCCTCGCTTGCTCCCCTCTGCTCGCCGCTGCGCCCCCCCTCTCCTTCCTCGCTGCTGCGTCGCCCCCCCTCCTTCCTCGCCGCTGTGCCCCCCTCCACTTCGCCGTTTCGCCCCCCTCCCCTCTTCGCCATTTCGCCTTACCCCCCCGCTGCCGCCTGTTCGCCTTCCCCCACCGCTGCTGCCTGTTCCCCCCCCGCTGCCTGTTCGCCATCCCCCCCGTTGCCGCCTGTTCGTCATCCCCCCCCCGCTGCCGCCTGTTCGCCCCCCCGCCTCTTCGCCTCCTCACGCCCGTCTCCATTCAGCAGCGCCCCGCCCCCCTCCTTCTCGGGTTTTTTTTTTTTTTTTCGCCGCCCCCCCCCCTCCCTCCTCTGTCGTGCCGCTTTTCACCCCTTGGGGGTTTTGGTTTTTTTTTCCCTCTTCGTCATCCGTCTTTCCGCCTCTTGGTGTGCAGCCCGCTTCCTGCAGGTTTTTCGCTTTCGCCTCGCCTTCGCTTGAGCTTCAGACTCTGATGGAGACTCCTCCCGCCTCGCCTCAGAGGGACTCTTCCGCAGCCCCCTCGCCCGCCCCCGAGGTCATCCCCATCAGGCTTTCTCTTTCGCCGGAAGAGGAAGCGAGCCTCACCGCGCAGAGGTGGAACGCCTTCAGGCTCACTCCACCATCTGCCGTATAGTCGGCACTCGCCCCAGCAGAGGGGAGATCAGGGATCTACTTCAGGCTCGCCTTCTTGCAGATGTGGGCAAGATCCTTGATGTACAGCTCTTGGGCCGGGGACATTATCAGATCGAGTTCGAGGCCGCCCAAAGCGTTGCCACGGTCCTTGCCATGAGTCCTCTGGATATCAGGGGTGCTCGGGCTTTCTTCAGGCCTTGGCAGCATGGATTTGACCCAGCTGCGGCGGAGCAGGGAGAGCGCCTCTTCCATATTACAGTTTGTTTCCCTGGTCTCCGCCGGGAGTATCTTCCGCTCCTCTCCAGGCTCGGAGCATTGGTGGGCTCGGTTCTTGAGACGGGCCCCTCAGCAGCTTCAGTGGTGGCCAGAGCAGCTGGGCTACCTTCGGTCAGAGTGTTGGTATCTGACATCTCCTCCCTTCCTAAGGTCATTCAGCTACCTAGGATAGGGGGGGGGTGGATAGATCAGAGAGTGGAGTTCTCGGGGCTCCCGAATCAGTGCTTCATTTGCAGACAGGTCGGTCATTTGGCCAAGGCCTGCCCTCGCAGGAGACCTCGGCCCTCACCACAGCAGCAGGCCACGGATGGCCCGCCCACAGATTCGACTCGGCAGGCTGCCTCAGGGACACCTGCTCAGGCCACAGAGACCTCGGAGTGGCAGCCTGGACAGGGGCGCCGTCGAGGGAGACAGCCACAGCAGCACGCCCAGGTACCGCTGCAGCAGCAGCCACAGTCTCAGCCTCACTGGGTTCCCGTGAGGAACAGATTTGCTCCCCTTCAGGAGGAGACCCCTGCAGCGACCGAGGACCAGGAGATGCCAGCTCCCCCTCCTTCACCTCCCCCACACCCATCCCCTCCCACCGCCTCGCTTCCACCTTCGCCTCCTCCCGCCCCCGCCGCTCCGGTCTCGGCAGCGGCTCCCTCTCCTCCTCCCTCGCCTCCCCCTCCTCCCCCTCCGCCCGCCTCGCCTTCCCGGGAGGTCCTGGCAGCTCCCTGGCGCTCACCTGCAGTCCGGAGGGCGCTGAGCACTGACCTCGCTCGAGCATCACAGAGGAGACCTATGCCGATTAGGGCCTCACGGATTTCATCTATCCGCAGTCGGCTGAGCCGCCTCGGCATTCGACAGCGCTCGGCGGCGTTTGATTATACCTTCACACGGCTTTTTGGAGCAGAGGGCCCCCATGAGCCAGCACCCATCCGAGTGCATGTAGTGATACCTCCGGCCCGCGGGGAGGAGGCACTAGACTCATCGGTGGCCTTCTCGTTCCCTCTATGTGGACCTTGTGACCGGGAGTGGACTCTAGAGCTCGCTCTCAGCACGTTGAAGACTCAGGCAGTTGAGTTTTCTCATCACATGAGCGATTTGGAGGTTACAGATGTGCTAGGCCGACTTTGGGAGTTGGCTCATTTTGTCTTGGATCCCGGGGGTGTGGATACATCCGGGATTCGGCATTTGGTCGTGCGCATAGTTGCAGATTTGGCACGCGACCCAGGATATGTGAGTATTCACGAGGTTACTATGTCAGAGCAGGAGGCAGTCGCCATGGGTCACAGCCACCACTGGCGCGCCTGATCCGGGATTCTTGCAGTACACCGGGTGGGCAGACTCGCAGCCGTTCGGATGGGGACTACTCTCCATCCAAGCCGCTTGCGAAGGCCCGCCGTACGGCTGAGACAGCATCCACCTCAGTAGGACATCCATGAGGATCATCTCATGGAATGTACAGGGCCTTGGCGGAGCACACTTTATACGCTATCGAGGCTGCTTGAGGCAGGAGCTACAGAGATGCCTGGTTGGTGGCAGCATTGACATTCTGATGATGCAGGAGCACCACTTGGGTGAGAGCAGGATCCGGAGATATGGTTCGGTGATGCCTGGTAGATGGGACACTTTCTGGTCTACAGGGTTTGGTCCTTTGGGTGGACAGGGAGGAGTATGCATGGTTATTGCAGATGCATGGCGGCAGGCCATTGTGGATCGAGGGATCATTGTGCCTGGTAGAGCACAGTATGTCATTCTGAGGATGCATGATGAGCTATTGGGTGTGCTCAACATCTATGCGCCCAATCATGCTAGTGCCAGAGCAGAGTTCTGGACTCAGGTTACGGATGCATTGCCAGAGGCCGCACATTGGTGTGTTGGGGGAGACTTCAACATGCTTGAGGACCCGGCAGATAGGGTGGGAGGCAGTCATGTTACAGTGCACGGCACGGAGCTTGCAGCTTGGGACCGGTTTTGTATGACACTGAGGATCACTGATGCATGGCAGCATGGGGCTTTCTCCCGGTCTCAGGACAGTCTTAGTTTCTCTCGGTCGGATCGCCGGCAGGGAGGGACTAATCTATCTCGGATTGATCGCTTTTATGTGGGCGATTGGTGGGGGGAGCGAGGGGGCTCCGTCGGCATTCTTGCTGGCACCTCATTTTCAGATCATGCGCCAGTTATACTGACTTTGGAGGAGGGGACACGGGAGCCCAGCTTGCAGTTGAGGATCCCAGAGAGGGTACTTGCAGACCCCAGTCTCGCTGAGGACATTGAGAGGATCTGGCATGATAGTCAGTGCTCTGACCAGGATGCAGCGGGCCAGTGTGCCCAGGGACTCATTGATCTTAGCTCTTTTCTACACGCTGCAGCTTTGACACGACTGGGAGAGATTCGCGAGCGGGAGCAACGGCTGAGACGCAGCCTTGCTTCGCTACAGCGCCTTCAGGAGCAGCAGCCTGCATGTGAGTGGGTGGCGTCCCAGCTGAGCCAGGCACGCCAGGAGGTTAGAGAGGCAGAGGAGCAGAGACATGAGTTTTACTATCGTCGTCAGGCCTCTCAGTGGACGCAGCTTGGTGATAGAGTGACTGGGGAGTTTTTTGAGATCACTGGACCCCGTCATGCGCGAGCAGGGGTTCGCCAGCTTGGTAGACCGGATGGATCGATAGCTACTGAGCTCGGGGAGATCAGAGCCATTGCCACTGCTTTTTATCGTGACTTGCTTTCAGCGGAGCCAGCCACTAAGGATCGAGATGTATGCAGACAGACTGTGTGGGCCCATGTGCAGAGGAGGGTCACAGACCATATGCGCACAGTTCTAGGTGCGCCTCTGTCAGAGATTGAGCTTGCCGAGCCTTGAGGGTCCTGCCGCCGCCGCGACATAGTTGCCCAGGGGAGGACGGATTGACGCCGGCCTTTTTTATGCGCTATTGGGACCTTTTGGGGCCAGGCCTCCGCAGGGGCTTTCAGCATGTTTTGGACACTGGGGTGATGCCGCAGAGCTTTTCAGAGGGCTTGATCTATCTTATCCCCAAGGGGGAGGGAGTATCGGATGACATTCGGCATTGGAGGCCTATTACGATCCTCAATACTGTATACAAGGTCTTGGCAAAGGCCTTGAGTTTGAGGATCCAGCCCTTCCTGGGGGAGTTGATTCATGCTACTCAGACAGGATTTGTCAAGGAGCGCAGTATCCTTGACAACATCTTTACTTTCTGGGAGGCGACGGCCCGAGCTAGGTTTCTTGGCGAGGACTTGGTCGTGATGCTTCTCGATTTTGAGAAGGCATACGATAGAGTTGATTGGGGATTCTTAGAGGGCACTATGCTACGCCTGGGCTTTGAGCCAGGATGGATCAGAGGGGTGGCAGCTTTGTATTCCACAGCTCGCAGCCAGGTGCTGATTGCAGGAGGTCGGGGGCCGAGTTTTGAGCTGACCAGATCAGTCCGTCAGGGGTGTCCTCTCGCCCCTTTCCTTTTTCTCTTCTTTGCGGAGGCTATGAGTATGTAATTGACGGCAGAGGAGGTTGGTTTGAGAGGACTTCAGCTCCCAGTCCGGGGGGAGGATTTGCTTGATGCTGAGTTTGCAGACGACACGGGCTTATTTTTGCATGGCCAAGAGGCCAATCTTATTCGGGCAGAGCAGTCGCTCCAGGTTTTTAGTGCAGCTTCGGGAGCATTGATCAATTGGCGCAAGACAGTGGCCTTTTGGATCAGTAGTGCTCCCACTCCGGCATGGAGTCCGGACCCCGGTTTTAGATGGATTCCTCCCGGCACAGCAGTGCGGTATTTGGGATGCCAGATTGGCCTCGATTTGTCACCTGAGCAGCAGATTGCCCCGCTTCTTCTGAGCATTCGGAAGAAGCTATTGTATTGGAGTAGAGCTCGACTATCCTTGGCTGGGAGGGTGATGGTGGCAAATCAGGTGCTGTTAGCGACTATGTGGTACATTACGTCTTGCTGGATTTTCTCGAGCTCTTGCATCAGCCAGGTACAGAGGCTGATCAGGAACTTTCTGTGGTCTGGGCGGGACGGTCAGCCAGCTCGGGCAAAGGTTGCATGGGCAGTTATTACACTTCCGCTGGCTCAGGGCGGTTTGGGCATTATAGATCCAGTCGATCAGAGTAGAGCCTTATTGGGGAAGCTTATTGTTCGGGGGTTGCTTCCAGGCGCTGACCCTTGGAAAGAGCTCCTCTTGCAGCGACTGCAGGCCCGGGCGCCTCCTGCAGGGGGTACTTGGGCATCAGAGATTCGCTGGATATTCATAGAGATGAGGAGGACAGGCCTCAGTAGAGGATGGGAGGACAGATTTGCTTTGAGTATCCTGAGAGCTTGGGAGCTGCTGAGACCGGGGCTCTCTCAGCGGCCTCCGTCTTGTGTTGAGGAGCGGGCCAGGCAGCCGCTCATCTGGAGCCCAGCGGTTCGTACAGAGCAGGGTCATATGCTGGGTTCTCGGCCTCGTCTAGCCTGGGGACCTTTAGCGGCAGGCCCAGCTCGTAGTTTTGGAGACTGGCAGGCTTTCTGCAGTCTACCAGAGGAGACCCAGGTGGAGAGGCTGAGTCACTTCAGAGGGGGGTTGATTATGAGGGATGATATTCAGGAGGCACTTACAGAGGAGTGGTTCACACCTCTCGAGCCAGTGGCCCCACGGTGGATGGGTGCCTTCACACAGTTGGAGATCCTGATTGCTGTCAGAGCTAGCACTGAGGATGGCAGATGCCTCTATTATGAGATTCAGGATGAGGGCCGACTCCAGAGAGTGGAGGTGAAGTCGCCTTTGGTTGCAGAGTGCACCTTTCAGAGGATTCGGGTAGTGGCTGCCGCTTCTCGGAAGTGGCATATTGACCCCGACCCTGCTGACGTGCTCCCGGATTGGCGTATATGGGCATATGCAGCGCGCCCCTTGGCCCGGCTACAGTGGGACCCCGGAGAGTACGAGTGGCATGATCCTTATGCATCCCTTGAGGCCACAGAGATCACATTTTTTCAGTATACTGTTCGGCTGGGACGGCATATTTTGACGGCGAGGAGGATGGTTTCTCCAGCGGGCGGCAGCGGGGCATTGGCGATTGCAGGGACTATCACAGGAGTTCCTGGAGGAGTTCTGGGCTCGGCTCTGGGCTAGTCGACAGGCCCGCAGGATCTCGGCTTTTCAGTGGCTGGTCGCCCACAGGGGCTCAGTTGGCACTTGGCTTGTTTACAGCGGTCTTCCGGCGGCCTGCGTCCGATGCGGCCACCCTATGGAGACACAGAGACATTGCCTTTGGGACTGCCCTCAGGCACAGCAGATTTGGCTGCGGATGCTGCGTATTCTAGCCCCCCTCTCTCCAGAGGGTATGTTTACGTGGGGTGCCGCTGCTTGGTCGACTTCGTCAGGGCCTGCTATGGGCTATGAGATGGAGCAGGGCAGTCAGGCCATCAGATTTATTAGGGGCCAGCCTCGCCTGGTTCCGGCACCGGATTTCTCGTCCGCCAGCTGGACACAGGAGAGGGATTTACGATGGGAGCTCCTCAGCAGCCTCACCATCTGGTTCACCTGGAGGGCCCGGTGCTTCACGGCCTTTGAGGGGAGATTAGAGCCACCAGCAGAGACTGTTCGGGGGATTTGGCAGGAGTTGATCCACACCCTGCGAGGACAGTACGACCGCATCCGGATGAGGCGATTTTACGGCGCCAGGCCTTTCATACCACTTGGCGCTGTGGCCCTTTCTACACCCTACACACGGGATCCCCCCGCTGGCATTACAGGCCACCTGTTTGGCTCTTTCCCCCCCCCATTGTATGATTTAGCCGCTCAGTCCTTTAGGCTGATGCTTGTATTTTGCAGCACCTAGGGAGAGTCTCCCGGGCTGCCATGATGTATTCACTGCTCTTCTCTCTGTTAGGAGCAGGAGAGATCTCTTTTGTAGCCCTACGGGCGTTTTTTACATAACTAATGAAAGGATCTTTTCTCGGAAAAAAAAAAGAATCTTCCAAAGGAACCATGGATGTTTCAGTTTTTGTTTTAGCTTCGTATCCCATTTCTGTTTCATATTCCCATTCACTTTTATCCTCATTTTGACTCTCAGCTATTTCAAGAGTACTAAATATATACACTCGCACACTTGGCCCTCTGACAATTCTAAATGAGGTCTGTTTGGAAGCTTGCAAATCCTCACAATCTTGTTCTATGGAGTTCTTTATGTCTTGGTATAACTCATGTTAAGCCCTTAAAGGTGCAAGTGCTGATGTTATGCTAGCTTCACCATGAGAGAAGAGCATTCCTCCAAATGAGGTTTTGAGAGAATGCTTTAATCTTGTAAGGGAATTATCGAATTTCTCACGTGCTTTCTCAAGCGTATAGTTCGTGCAGTCTGTCTCAAAATGAATCTTCTGTATAGAGAGTATGTCTTCCTCTTGAAAGGGGAAGCAGTACTCCTCTGGGCTTTGTATTTTGGTTGCTATTTTAGGATTGGAATTATGAGGCTCAATCACAACTGGTGACCCTCTAAGACACTCAACCAAGCTAAGCATACTCTCTTGAGCTTGTTTTTTGCGTTCCATATGTCATATGATCATGATTCTCAATTTGGGGTGGTTGGGTGGGTTCTAGTTTCTTAATTGGTCTATGAGGTGTATTGACTGAAGAGTCAGAACATGCTTCATCCTCACTTAATGACGTACTAGAACTTGTTTCATATTCTGACTTTCTTTGGATCGTTAGGTTTTTTTTATGTTTGCCCATGCGATATCGATTTTTCTTTTGGGCTTTTGTACAATGTGTCGCACATATGGGTTTTGAGGTTTGTGTGGTGGTTTTTGAGGTGGGTGCTTCTGCATCATGTATACCTTTTGGCTCTTTTGGGTTTATGTCCCCTTTTGGTTTTATGTCCTCTACAGGCTCCTTTTCCCTGTCTTTTTAATTTAACCTTGATTTCGATAGTTTGTTGTCCCTTGTCTTTCTTGGGTTAAGAAGGTTTTGCTTTTACTTTTGGTTTCTGCTTTAAAACATGTTCTTTTACCCATGTTGAGGTATTGTCTTTTGCGTTCTTCCCGTTTTGCACCTTAAGATGTTAAGAGTTATATTTTGTGAGACAAGTTACATTATAGCAACTCGTCTTGGGAAATCTTGGAACATGTGATCAATGCCACATCGTTCACACATGGGTCGCAAAGTGTTAGTGACTATGGGCATGGAAGTATTCCAAACTATGCAGTCTGCCGCCTTGTGAGGTCCAGGACAATAGAGACACTGAAGTGTTCGATTAACTGCTTCTTGAGTAGTTTCTATCCTTTAGAATGTTTATGTTTGGTGCATGGGAGATGGAGGTTTTGAGTCAATTGTGGATGAAGCAAAACACTTTTTAGTATCATGGTCAAAGGTTTTACAATATATGCAATATAGAAAAACATGTGCCTTGTATGCACAATGGGAACTGGGATGGTTGTAATACATTCAACAGAAGGCATTTCGTTCCTCTCACTTGTAGAGGCATTAAGAATGTTTGGTGTTGAAGGAGTCCATCCTCTCTTAGAGATGTCGATTGAACGGTTTTAAGCAAGGCTGCACATAGAATCATGGGAATGTCAATTCCGAAATCGATCTTTCTTTTGCCATTGCTTCACTTTGGTTTAGATGAGAAACACCTCTAGCATGATTATCTTCCAGCATGTTGTCATCTAAACGTATTGCTTCTTTATAACATTGATCGAATGTTTCCAGATTGGATACAATGATCAAGTTGTGTAAGCTGTTATTCTTTAAGCCCATCATGAAACATCTCTTCAATTGAAAATTGTTTAATTTTTTCCATGACACACATCGTGAGTCCAAGAGTTTTATCCAAAGGATAAAGTCTCTAATGGATTCATTCGGTTGACGCTCAATTGAATAGAGTTCTGTTGCTGCACTCCACCAATCAGCTTGTTAGGAAAAGCCATGTATAAAGGCTGATTTCAAGGTTTTGAAGTTGGTCTTGATCATCAACATCAATGTGATGAACTATCGACTAGCTTTTCCCTCTAAGCATAGGTTCAACGCATGTACCTTGGTGAGATAGTTGGGATTTCCAAAGGCTTCACATCTTTGTTTAAACATTTGAATGAATTGAACAAGGTCTGTTGTTCTATCGTATTTGCCCATAATTTTAGAAATTTGTACGGCCGTATTTTTGTATGAGTCACTAGGGCCGTATGTGAGTGCTCTTGTTGGGAGTGACTCACTGAGTCCTTGGGCTACCCCCTTCCTTGACTAGTCAGTATGTAAGGTGTGGGCATCTAGGAAAGGGTTGGTACCTATAGGATTTGTGGGAATGTTAGGTAAGGGACCAAAGCCCGGTGGGATCGAAGCAATAGGGGGGTGTAAAACCCGATGACACACTTGTTATAGGCATGGCCAATGGTATTGAGAGGTGCATTTGCGGCATAGATCACAATGGCTCGAAGATGTCAGCCATTGGGTTTGTGATTCTTGGCAATCCCTCTATCGTTGCCATGTCTGATTGCATAAATGCTTCTTAATGAGCAAACACAGTTTTTTTTTTGTTAAATTCTCTCACAGCCCGTTATAGCCTCAAGAGGCCTGGCGTTCTCTTCGTTGGGTAAAATGGGTGTCCGTTCACCCTAATTAGCTTAGACAGTATATTGTATTATGGAACACCCAATGGAGGGTATCATGGTCCTCCGTCACAACCTACATGATAAAATTGAAAGTGATTTCTTTAATGACAAAGTTCATGAAACCAAAAATAAAAGGAATAAATTCATACCTCAAATGACCCAAGACACCAAATATTGTTCTCTGATTGCACACTAAAATATCTGGGATCTTTTTTTTCTGTATGAGGGAGTTGTAGTATTTTTGGAGTACTACAACTTTGTATCCCTGAATCATCCGTGATTTTGTCGTTTAGACCCTAAAAAGTAGCCCGAATATGTATCGTCGTTGTTTTCGTGCTAATTTTATGTTTTTTCGTGGTTTTTGGGCTGTTTTATTTTTGAGTCAAATTTTGAAGCTGCTGGTCAGAGGCCAAAATGATCGATTTTGACTTCAGACAAGCAGTCCAAAGTTGAAGAGCTGGATGTCAACTTTTCGATGATCCCTAGACCACCTTCATCGGATATACGGTTTAGGAGATACAGGCCTCCAAACAGGGATGTTTTCTAGAGTCTTTTTTTTGGGCCCTACGAACTTCACACGTGAAGCGGACTTCATGGATTTTATAATTTATTTATTTTTTTGGTCGCGTGAATGAAGGGTCTCACGCCGTGAACCCTTATCGGTTCACGTCGTGAACTAGGGACTTCATGGAAAAGTTCAATTTGATTTTATTTTTTTGCTCGTGTGAACAAATGGTCTCACACCGTGAACCCTTGTCGGTTCACGTCATGAACCGGACTTTACAGAAAAGTTCAATTTGATTTTTATTTTTTTATTTTTTGGTCACGTGACAAAGGGTCTCACACCGTGAACCCTTATCAGTTCACGTCGTGTTCCAGACTTCACGAAAAAGTTCAATTCGATTTTTTGGGTCATGTGAACGAAGGATCTCACACCGTGAACCCTTATCGATTCACGTCGTGAAGTGGACTTCACGGAAAAGTTTAATTCTTTTTTTTTTAATCGCGTGAACGAAGGGTCTCACGCCGTGAACCCTTATCGATTCACGTCGTAAACCAGACTTCAGGAAAAAGTTTAATTCTTTTTTTTTCGGCAGGGGCTTCTAGGGCGTGAACCCTAAGGCGATGAAGTTGCAGAAATGGTTCACAATGTGAACCATTTTTTTTTGGTCTAGTGGGAAATACGAATTTCCCTTTTGGGGGGGGATATTTTTTGAATTTAAAATTAAAGAGATATAGGAATTTTTCCAAAAAGATAAGTGGGAATCAAAAAAGTCAACCTTTTTATGACACCCCTTACACCCTTCATAAATGACCCCCAAAATTGACAATTTGACGACTCATGAGCATCTACTCATTGAATGCTCATTAGCCTTAATGAGTTATGTAAAAAAAGTGATTAAAAATTAATCCAAATTAATCCTTTCACTAATCTTTCCCTCTTTTACACTAATCAAGGACTCTAATTAACCACTAATCCTTTATTAATTCACACAATTGAGCACATCATTGGATAGAGCAAGGGAATGCTAATATTTGTGCATTAACAAATATTTAAACTAATCTAAAATAGGAGATTGATTAGACTCTTAATTGTGGTCTTCTCTTTTAAGACAAAATTAACCAAAGAGTCAAATTTCTCCAATTAATAAAAAATTTGATGTAATTAGGTGTTTAGATACATTTATATGCTCTCAAAACACTCAAAAACACTAATTTCGACTACTCATATGATCAATTTAGACCCCAATTAACACATTTTCTGAATTTTATTGCCTCTTGAATAAGATTAATCACCCTTAATGACAAAAACCAATCCATTAAGAGAAATTAGTCAAATTCAAACACTAATGAGAGCTAACATTCACTAAAAATTTGCATTCTATTACGTTGTTTGATGCAAAATAAGCTTAATATAAACTATGTGTAAGCCCTAAGAATATGAAAAACCACAATAACAACAACAAAAACAACAAATTAAGCTAAACATTAAGCAAAAGGCATTCTTTTCAAAAACAAAAAAGAGAGCTATTCTACACCAAATCACATACAAATCACCATCAAATCCACATCTTTTTCACGGAAAACCATTAATCAAGATAATGGGCAATGGGTAATAAGTAGATTAGAGGAAAAACGATGTAAAAAGCCAAGGGATGTCTCCCGTTTTTAACGGTGCCAAAAATGTTATGGCTCACACCCTAAGCCTCCTTGAAACACATCCAACAAGAGATTACCTGACCGCCGCAAGTAAACCGCAACTGTCGTGAAAGGATCTTTCCAATGGCCGAGCTCGTAACCCTTGAGTTCTCCAAGCTCTAAAACTCCTTGAGAAGCAATTCCACCGTGCCTCCTGCAAAGCGTTGTCACACCGCCGCATTACTGTACGAGTACTCATCCCTCCTCTCACCTCACTTCACTCACACACACTCACTAGCATGCATTAGGGAGAGAGATTAGCAAGAGGAAGACTCAATTGCACAATGAAAGAGTATGTTGTATTATGAGAGAAATTCACTTATATACATAGCCATAAGTGTTCACACTCACTTAAACTATGATCGACCGGGCACTTTAGGCTCAAAAACTAGCAAATTCTCATTAGGCCAATGCCTCAATTTATAAGGTTTACATCCAAGCATCCAATCCCACTGATTTCTCCTTGATTCACTCCACCTCTTTTGCTTGATTCTCTCCACCTCTCCCAGAATATCTCCACACCTCCTAAATCTCCTCATGCTACCCTTTATTCTCTCCCAGTAGATGCTTCTCACCTTTTCACAAGTTCACATTTACAGATTCTCTTTTACAGCATCTTGCCAAGGGCTTGTTCCCGCACACACCCTATTCACTTATATATTTCAACACCTCCCCTCAAGTGAATACTCCTAGCACACCTGGACCCTATACCAAGTTTCCCTCTTACTTGATAGTCTGTGAGACCAGTGCCTCAAGTCCCTAAACTCATAGTCCTTGACACTGTCTCTCTCTATGTGTCCAAGGCTACTACAAAGTGCCCGTGACCTTGACTAAAGTGCTCACACATACATCTACCACATGGCCTACATCATCGTCGATGGCTCAGAGGTGGTTTTACTCTGTTGGAGCAGGTTACATTGGGTTGTGGGGTTTCACACACTCTCTCTCTCTCTCAGAAAAGATGATCTGACTCCACTTCCTTTTAGGAGCATCCATTAAGTTTGCCGATGTCGTTCCTTCTCCACTGGGTTTGCTGTAGCAGTCTCTTGCCATGTGTCCTGGCTTTCCACAGTTGTGGCAAGTGAAGGTCCTTCCTCCTACTCTGCCTCTTCCTCGTAGAGTTCCTTTCCCACTGTTCACCATCATTTCTTTCCACTGGCCAATTTCTCAAGGCCAAATAGGTAAGGGGCACCTAAACTTCAACCAGTCTGTCTATTGAGCCAAGCTGTATCCCTCCCCTTCTTCTTAGCGTTTATCCCAACCTTAAAAACAAACCCAAAAACAAACCCGCCTTCCCAACTCTTTTCTCTCTCACCCTCTTGGTTATTTTTCTTTTTTTTCTTTTATTTTATTCTTATTATTAATTATTTTTCTCTCATATTCATCGACCCTCTCTCTTCTTTTTCTATCACCAAGCAACCACCACTCTCTCTCTCTTTCCTAGCCCACCCTTCTCCCGTGCTCTCATTTGCCTCCTGCACCCCACCCTTGCAGCAGCAGAGTCAGTGTCTCTGCCCTCGCCTTCATCATGGAGGAGCACCCAACGAGCGATAGGGCCCGCACCCAGGGTTTGACTTCATCCTCGAGAGTGTCCCTCTTCTCTGGCCCGCCACCATCCCTCTTCTCCGGCCCACCTCCGACAGTCTCTTCTCAGATCCCCCTCATGCCCACCTCTCTCGTGGCCGCCATCAACATCGCGAGCACAGCTCGCGCAGCTGCTTCGACCATCGCCACCACCACCACCGAGCTGTCATCTCCACTGGCTGAGGTATCATTTCCTCGTTCGCCACCCTCTAGGTCCTCCATTATCTCTTGTTTTATCATCACACGAGCTTGCCTTAGTAGGGTTGGCTCGCTTTGACTCTTTAGATTTCACCACTGCATCGGAGGATTTATGCAGATCCTTCTTGGTGGACTTAGCCACCAAGCGCATCCCCACACTCACCACCACTGCCTACATTGGCAAGGTTTTTCAATTTCCCACCATTCCCAAGCATGCAGAAGACGGAATTGGGTATTCTGGGATTCCTGAGGAGGATTGGATCCTTAACCTCCAGGGGTCAGTCCTCCCTGGGATGATTTCTAGGCGAAAATCCCCTCATGACCCAGCATCCCCCATCATCTTCCTGGATGCCAGCACTTTGGTGTCGGCAGAATCGCTTCACTCCCCACATTTTTTCATCTATTATCTCCTCACCCGCCGCCTTGCCCCTCATCCCCAACCAGGAGTACTTCGCCTCCCCTTGTTTGATGCATCTCTCTCTTTGCACACCACTCGCCCCTTTTACTGGGCTGCACTCATCTCCACTGTTCTTTGCTCCGCCGTAGCCCATCTGACATCTACACGCACACCAACTTTATGCTATGCTGGTTCATTATTCACACACATGGCACGTTTCTTTTACACTCACTCGATGGCCCATCCTAAGCGGCGCCATCCCTCACCCGACCCTGGTTCCCCCTCATGACCTCGCACCCGAGCCCGCCTCCTTAGGGAGCAGCCATCATCACCATCCATCCCACGACCACCCTCGTCATCGACATCCATCCCATGGCCACCCTTGTCTCGTCGACATCCACTCCACCCCACCCTCATCATCATCAACACCTTGCCCACCATCGACATCCACTCCACCCCACCTTGATCATCATCAACACCTTGCCCACCATCGACATCCACTCCACCCCACCTTGATCATCATCAACACCTTGCCCACCATCGACATCCATCCCACGGCCACCCTCGTCATCGACATCCACTCCACCCCCACCCTCATCATTGACACCTTGCCCACCATCGACATCCATCCCATGGCCACCCTCGTCATTGACATCCACTCCACCCCCACCCTCGTCATTGACATCCACTCCACCCCCACCCTCATCATCGACACCTTGCCCACCATCGACATCCATCCCACGGCCACCCTCATCTCATCGACATCCACTCCACCCCCACCCTCATCATTGACATCCACTCCACCCCACCCTCGTCATCCATGGACACCTTGCCCATCATCGACATCCCCCCACTACCACCTTCATCATCGACGGCTCTATCATCAACTACTCCTTTGTCACCCTCACACCCCATTCTCCTACCATGGATCATTGCTTCCCAGGGACCGGCATCACACCACATCTCCCTGGTTTCCCCTCCATCGTCACCACTATCCTCGCCACCCTCTCCTTCTGCACCATCCAGAGCTCTTTGTGGGAATCTCTTCCGACGACGGAGGTTCCTCCCGCACTCCATCCCTCAGTTCACCCCACCTCACCCATTTTTTCAGCGTCGACTTCCCTCGTCTCACCACCTCATCCTCCACTTCACCTCGATCTCCTGTCGACTACCACCCTCATCCTCCCCTCCGACACAGTCTTTCTCGACAGCACCACTCCCAGTTCCTCTGAGCTTCACCTCCACGCACCACTCCCCGAGTTGGGCTCTTTCCGAGTCTCCCTTAGACAGTCCCAATCGACCACTCCGTTAGACTTGACGAGGCTTCCTGTAGAGTGATATCTGGTGGCTGACACATTGATGGAAACCTCTCGACAGATCACGACCATGGGACTCATTCATCAAAGAGTCCTAGGTGCCTTCACCGACGCTAACCGACACTTGCGTTGGTCGATCTATAGCAGAGCGGACTGCTCAGGAGGCTACAGCCTGGGCAGAGGATGCAGAGGAGGCCCTTCAACAGTTACACGAGACCATGGCCCAGCAGGATGGAGAGCTTCAGGAGCTTCGCGAGACGAGGAGCTATTTGAGCTGTACTTATCTCCCATCCTCGATGAGGATGCCATGGCAGCCATTCGAGAGAGCAGGAGCGTACACTTTTAGTGGAGACCCAGCATCAGCATGAGTCAGAGATGCAGGCCCTTAGGTTGGAGCGTGAGAGAGAGCTCGCCACTTTGCAGGACGCACATGAGCACGCTCTTACAGAGTTCAGTTAGCAACATGCATTTGAGTTAGCTAATCTTCGCCAACAAGGCTTCATCTACAGAGGATGACCTTGCGGATTTCCAGCGTCTCATTGAGCAGCGTCGTTCAGTTGGCCGTCCACACTCCAGATCCACCACAGGTCCACCAGGGTTTGGGACTGATGCCTCCTCCCATGCCACTCATGGCTGATTCGGTCTTTTGTCATTTATTTATTTTATTTTCTTTGTTTGCCTACGGGCATGTACTGGCCATGGCCAACTTTCATTCTGTATCTTGTATGCCTGGACTTCGTGCCGGAAGTTTTTCCCAGAGACGAAGTTATTGTTTAGATTGGTTTTTGTGCTTTTGTTGAGGTAACCTTCTGCCGGATGCTTTGCCCGGGGGATGACAGTGGTAATACAGTGCCTAGGAGCTCTAAGAAATAGCTTGCTGGATGAAGTGCTTATAGGAGCTCCCTGTTCAATCATTTTTTTCTACAGCTTGTTGGATGAAGTTGCCCAGGAGCCTAGTTGATTCATTTTTATTTATTTTGTATCTCTCCAGAAGGTTTGCCTGGAAGGATCATTATATGAGGTATGCCTGGCAGCCTGCTTACCGGATGTTTTTCCTAGAGGCTCACCTATGTTTTCTTGGCATTCACCGGGACGGTGAATTGAGTAGTAGTGGGCGACCTGTGGTGGATGGGAAGCCAGTTCCTCCACACTCCACTGACCGCTCTGACCGCCGCCGTCACTCTGTCGGTGCCCTCCGACTGCTCCGACCACTCTCCCCCGCCGATGGCTCCGACCGCCGCCGGTGCCCTCCGATGACTCCAATCGCCGTCATCGCCGGTGCCCTCTGACCGCCAGTGCTCTTCGACCCATCTGACCGCTGGTCCCCTTCGACATCTCATACATGCATGGCCAACTCCGATGGCACTCATGGAGGCCACTCATGGAGGCAACACCCCTCTCCCTTTCCCAAGGCAGGGAGAGATCCTCTTCGAGATCCTCTTGAGCACCACCCGAGGAGGAGGACACCCAAGGAGGAGTTAAGGGGAGCACTCTTTCGGCAGCATACAGATAGTCTAGGATATACTCTCACAGGAGAGGACACTCTCTCGTGTATCACCTTCAGTTCTAGCACAATCCTTCTATCGGAGCAAAGTCTCCCTTGTATCATCCCTTTTTGGGTATTTTGATTGTAGTGTTGCGCTCTGTTTCGGTGTTTTGTCTATCTCTTTGTGTGAGCGAGGTGAGTGAGGTGTGAGTGGTCTGTGTGGTGTGAGTGAGAGGCCTGTAGGGGTACTGCGGTGCTAGGTGGTGGTCGGAGAGCATGGTAGACAGTGTAGAGCCTAGGTCTTGCATGTCTAGCCATGAGGTCGACTCATCCTTGGCGGGTATACTTCCCTAAGAGGATCCACGCTCCCTTCTCCCCCAACCATAGTGTTTGTGGCAGTTGTCTTCAAGTTCCCTAGCAAGGACCGACAGAGTCATCCACACAGACGCAATATCTTTATGAGTGCAATTAGGGATTAATTAAGCTTTAATTTGACGTTCATTCTAAGAATGTGTGTGTGTGTGTGTGAGAGAGAGAGAGAGAGAGAGAGAGAGAGAGAGAGAGAGAGATTCATTTTGTTTCATGTGGGAGATAAAACACACAAAAATCATAAAAACCAATGTTTTTGCTTGGCTTGATCCTTGATTGAAGCCATAAGGATAGCCATTTGATGGTATCCATCAAAAGACACGGCTTCGCCAGGAGAGAGAGATCCAAAAACTACACCAGGGTAGCCTTCGAGAACTACTCTTGTGGAAGGCATTACAAATTGTGCTCTATAAATGGAGGTAAATGGATGAGAACTACGTGGATCATTGCGGTGGAGATATTCTCAAAACACCTATAATAAATGCTAATCAAAATATATCTATACCAAATACAAATTTTAGTTTAAAAATACAAATTAAATAATAAACCTCACCCTTGCATTTCTTTTTTTCGACACCTTTGATCCCCCACACCTTCCCCCACACCTTCCACATTTGGGACAGGCAGCGACCGAAAAATGCAGCCCAAAATGTGAAATAGCACCATGTATAATGGATCATCGAAAGACCTACACGGTCCTCGTCACCTCGGGTTAAAAAAGTCCATGGTGTTCTTCTCTTCGCGTGATACACTCGAGAGAGTTCACCTGACCCTCTCTGCGTTTTGCGAACCCTAATTAGTGTAGCTCTCAATGACCCACATCAGAATTTCAGGTCCTCGATTGCTCTTGTGATCCCCTCTCCCCATTTCTGTGGATTCTTACCGCTCTTTTGTCGGGCATCTGGCAATGCAAGATTCCGTGAAGGCCCACCTGGCCCTTGCCCTCGTGCAGCTCAGCTATGGCGGCTACCATGTCATCAGCAAACTTGCCCTCTCTGTTGGCATCAATCAGCTCGTTTTCTGCATCTTCCGAGACCTCATTGCCCTGGCTGTCCTCGCTCCCTTGGCATACTTTAAAGAAAGGTAAGCACTTTACTTCTCATCATACAGCCCAATTATGGCCTTAACCCTCTGTAAAGGAACACTCAATAATCTTCTACTCATGATTGGTTTAATGGGTTTGATCAAGTTTAATCCCTGCTGTATGATGTTGGGGTTATGATAGGTTTAATGGGTTTGATAGAGTTAATCCTTTCTGTACGATTGATGGTTTCCTCTCAAAATTTAGCCCTTGTATGACATATCCATTAATCATTAATCTCATGGCTATCAAATCAATTCCCTGTGTATGACTCATGGGGTTCAATATTCATGTAGTAGGATGACTGTATCGTAGTCTCGTAGAAGAGTGGTGCAATGCAGAGGGTTAAATTGCTTCAACCCCTAGAGCCATTCTGACCTTCCTGACAGTGGTTCAATCAAGGTGATGTGCGTCTTGGCCCACCCTTGATAGATATAGGGTTTAATTTGTTTACTCCCCTACGAATGAGTAGCTATGCCCATTTCACAGGTAGGATGGCCTTGGTCTGGTAGACAAACCTTTTGATTTGGCGAAATGCACATGGTTGTGGATGGTGAGATGTATGCCACAGCTGATCATGTGCCAATAAGCTGCCTTGCAGGACCACATGTGAGCTTTTTGGCACATGTTTAACGGCCAATTTGGACATTTTTGTGTGTGCAACTCATTCATGAATGTTTTGTTCTTGCTTGCAGGAGGATTCGCCCACCATTGACACGTCAAGTTCTGTTTTCATTTATTTTCTTAGGTTTCACTGGGTGGGTACACGGTTTTTTCTGATCATAGGTGTGCTTTCTCTATAGACTTGTCATGAAGCTTTTAATGAACCTTTGAATTTGCTTAGGATTTTTGCAAACCAGCTGCTTTTTCTGATCGGGCTCAACCTCACTTCTCCAGCTTACGCTGCAGCACTGCAGCCAGGAATCCCTGTCTTCACATTCTTACTGGCTGTCTGTATGGGGTTAGTATATTTAGCGTCCTTATTAAACTGACTAATGTTTTTGCAAATTTCCCAAGGACATGTTCTTGGCATGCTTGTGTTGTGAAACAAAGGCCTTTGGTTTGATCAAACAGTACCGAGCATGTTGACTGGAATGGGTGGTCTGGCATGGCAAAGATCGGGGGTACTGTCGTGTGTATCTTTGGGGCAATCTTGATGTCAATATACAAGGGCCCAGTAATATGGGGTGATGGCTTTCTCGATATGCACATGCAAGGTGCTGTTTTTGGCAAGCCTTCACCAGAGCCAGTAGGCTGGCTTGCTGAGGGGTTGCTGGACCTTGGGTTAGACACGTGGCACATTGGTGTCGTATGTCTGATAGGCAATTGCATCTGTATGGCCTTATACATTGCATTTCAGGTTAGTGCATTTAATAGTGTAACCCTATTGCATTTTATGTGACAATGAAGGCCTTGTCACAAGAAGAATCAAGACACATGTCTATGTGAAGGGTTTTAATTTTCAGTTTGTGTATATGCAGGCACCCTTGCTGGCAAGATACCCGGCAGGTCTGTCTGTGACGGCTTACTCTTATTTGTTTGGTGCAGCATTCATGTCTGTATCCGGATTCTTTGGTGCAAGTGACTGGACTGATTGGGTTTTGACTCGATCCGAGTTTTTCTCAGTTCTTTATGCTGTATGTATGCCTTCAATGCTTTGTCTTCTAGTTTTTGAGATATTTGATTTTGCATGTTGCTCAAAGTATGTTACCTTGGATTGCATCCAAACTTGGCATAATATCACAGGGCTTTGTAGCTTCGGCTCTCAATTATGGGCTTCTGACGTGGTCCAACAAGGTTTTGGGACCTGCTCTAGTGGCCCTATACATGCCTCTTCAGCCACTGTTCTCTTCGGTTCTTGCTCGTATTTTTCTCAAAAGTTCTCTTTACCTGGGAAGGTATGTGTGTCTTGCACTTTCTCGAATGCCAATGATCATAATGTTGTTACCTTTGCTCTTTACCTTTGCAAAAGTCATAGAAAAACTCAGCATGGTGGTCTACATGTGAAGATGTTGAACTTCAAGACATTGTTTTTAATTTTAGACTATGGCAAAAAGTCAAACCCTTGCCTTGGAACAAGAAGCAGTATGGGTTGTATTCAAACACTTGGCTGCTAATAGGCTCAAGTTGCTGAATACTACTTGAAATGCAGAGATTATTATTTTTCTGGCACCTATCAACAGCTTTCTTTGTGGATCCATAAGTGGGGTCCAGACACACAGAAATTTATCTTGGAGATTGATTTGGGTTATCGACTGTACAATGTCGCCAACCTAAAGTTAGCTGTGATCATGGAAAAAAAAGTATTAGTCAAAGAACATAGAATGTCTGGGCAACGTTGTTATCTCCTGGGTGAATATCTTTCTGGGCTTAATCATCTCAGTTTGTATCTACCCAGTGTGAAATTTGTAATATTGCTCACCTAGGATGGGAGCTCTCCATATTATCGAAGAATGTTCTGGATAAGTAGACACCAGGTAGAAGGTCGGGACTTGGGATGCTCGAGGTTGGGGACGTCAGGGCCTCAGAACGGATCCAGCCCTCTCTATTGCCCCCCCCCTCCCAACCCGTGCTTGTGTGGGGGTTGAGGATCATTTGTGTGGATGGAAACCTCTGAAGTGAACAGGTGTACACCAAAAAAATATGTACGAGAGGTCTAAGAAGGGTCTCGCTAGATTACCTTTCAGAGTGCTGCCGGCCTCTCTGTGAAACGATGAAGCGTGAGTAATTACATGTCCAAGCATCTCTGATCCTCATACCGAATGATTCGGGAGAGGGGGCGAAATCCGTCTGGGAAAAGACAATGGAAGCTTGCTTGGATCTCATAGTAGCCTGAGCATCTAACCAGGTAGTGCTTCTCGTCCTCAACCTCCGCAATGGTGCATACTCTACACGCACATTCCCTCAATTGTGTGGCGAGTTGCTATCCGCATGGCATGTGTAACTAGGCTTGTGAATCTTGGAGCTTACTTAGCTATTAAGTACAATCAAACCATAGCAAAAACATGTGCCAATTAAATACTGTGGGCTCCACAATCCAGTCGATGCACTGCTGGAGAGTCCTCCCAAAAAAGCAATTGGTAGAAGGGTCTTGAATAGCACGCAAAGCATTGCAGTAGTCCTTGGGCCTCTACCAACCGGGTAGGATCCCTCCGGCAAACCAAGCCAAGATGCTAATTTTGTAAGAAAGGGACCGTGCCGCCAGATCCTAAGAAAGGCCTCCCGACGCTTCCTCATGCTGTTTGAGTTGCCGTGAAGCTGCCCCCATTGACCGCAGAGTATGAATGAGGTCGAGCCAGATGCTCCGGATAGACTTCGCTGGCGGTAATGTAAAATACAACACAAACAACAGCAAGGACAATGTGGCACTTTAATGTTCAAGAAAGCCACAATTCATCATCATACGGGTACTACGCACTTCAGGTGTGCAAATCGGGATTTATAGTTTACATAGACATGAAAACCCCTTTTGCTCCCTCTTCATCGACAAGAACCAGTCCCAGTGCTCTTGGTTCCTGTTGAACTTCCTCCTCATATAGGATGGCCTATAACAGCCTTGCTAGCTTGTAACCTACCTTCTCCAATCCTCATAATGTGTCTGCTCCCCCTACTTGCTGATGGTTCTCACTAGGGCCCAAAGGTGTCAACAACCACAACCCTCGGAGCCTCAATTTGTAGAGTCTTGATTTCAGCCTACTGCTATGGAGGACAAAACCCACCAGCCTGGCAATCTAGCTCCAGCGGATTGGCAGAAGGCTTTGTAGCAGATGCAGCAACAGTTTCAACAACAACTTCAAGAGTCCATGGCCACATTGGCTTCTCAGATCCAACAATCGCCATTCTCATACCAGTTCTGTACCAGCAGTTGACATTACACCATCAATACTAGACAATATGAAGACAACATTCCCCTTGAGGTGGAAGGTGATGATCTTAAGACTCTTTATCGTCTTTTGCAAGCTAGTAAAACAAAGAAATTGGAAGTTAAACCCCCGGAGTCCTATGGAGGACAACACAATAAGCGTACACCTGAACAATGGCTTTACAAACTTCGCCTGTATTTTGACTCAATGGTTCTTATCGATGCGAAGAAGATTACATTTGCTGCAGCCTTACTTAAGGATACTGCATTACTTTGGTGGCAACGGCGACAACATGTTGGAAAAATGGTTACGACGTGGGAAAAATTTGAGCGGGTCGTTCGTAAGCATTTCATTCCTGCCAATACGGATTTTCAAGCCTGAACTCGTTTACGCCACTTAGAACAAACTGGTTCTTTGGCTTCTTATATCTCGCAGGTTGCCAACGGACGAGCTTCATGCCTTCATTGAAGGTTTAAACCCCACACTTCGTACCGATGTGCAAAAGTACAACCCTGTCGACCTTGCTAGTGCTATTCATTATGCTGAGCGTGTAGCGGATCTGAATCCGAAAGGTTATTATGGCAATGGTTCACGTATGGCTCGTGAAGGTTCTCAACAATCCTCATCGGCGGACAACTTTCAATTCCGACCCAACTCCCCTTGGCAACATTCGCAGCAACCTTGCCGACAAGAAGGGTCATCTTTTAATCATTCTCAACGTCAGCAGTTCCTTCAACCAGTGCATCTGATTGTGGACGGGACTTTGGACGTGACCAATCTCGCACTCCTCGTCCTGCAATAGCCTCACCTCCTCAAAACCGTAATGTGGAATCTTCAACTTCAGAAGACTGCTCTGATAATTCAACTTCAGAAGACTGTGACTTGATCTCTTTTCATTACCCTTAATTATTCTTAATTACTCTTAATCATTGAAGGGACACCAGTGAAGGGTCACAACCTGTCACATGGGTCATCACCAAAGGACACATCTCTTCAAAGAGACACATCTATTGATCAAAGGACACATCTCTACGTTCAAAGGACATAACTATTCATTCAAGAGTCACACTCTTTCATCAGGGATGTGCCTCTTCGTTTGTACCTCTTCAGGCCCTTTTTAACAAGGCCTTGTGTCTCAATGCAAACAACACAACTTTTCGCTCTTTGCCTCATGTTTACTCAAGTATTTAAGCATTAAGATATTTTAATCATGTTTAATTGAGCTAAAAGCTTAACATTGGTCCTAGCCGGTCTCCTATCACTACCAGCCCATAGAAAGTTCCGGATCAAACGCTGGACTTGACCAATACATGCCTGGGAGAAAGACCAACAGGAGGTAATGCACCACATGGTGGCAAGAAGAATCTGGGTTGCTACCATTACCCAACTAGCTTGGGAAAGCCTGGCTGAACTCCGGTATAACAGCATTCTTCCGAATGCACAGAAGAAGGGGGGCGAGCTGCTCTTCAGGGGAGATGTCGATGCCAACCTGGCATCCCAGATAGCGAATTGGGTTCCCCTGTGAGACCCATTGAAAGCCTCAATTGGATGCCAAGTCGGGGCAGGCAATGAGCCAACCCAAAATCCACACGATTTGTGCCAGTTGATCTGCTGCATGCGCGGAAGCCTTGCTCTACTGATCCACAACCCTAAGCCTGATTAAGAACAAGATGTTGATTTAACCATAGTTAAGACAGTGGAGAGAGAAGAAGAGAGAGATTGGTGTTAGGGTTTTTCTTGTATTTAATATGGTACAAAAAGGTTGCTTCATGAATGTACATGGCTTAGGCCTTTGGTCAGCCTCGAAGGGGTTGACCTCTGGCCTTGCATAATCTTCAGACTTCTACTAACTTTGGTGAATGCAAATATGATGAATGAACTGATTGCTATGCTGAATTAAGAATGATGCTTATATATATGTTGAGAGGGGCTGGTCGGCCAGCTGATGTGGCTGTTGGCCTGCTGCTGGACACTAAATAGGCATTAAAAGTGCCAAAATTGCCGCGCTTACTGCCATTAAATGCTGCGTATTATTACTGCTGTCCCATATGACTGCTGGCCATTGCCTAAAGCTGCCGGCTGGCTGTCTAGGTCTCCCATGGGCTGCTGACTGCAGGCTGAGTTCCCTGATGGCTGCCAACAGGGTTCCCAAACCCTCTTCATGATGCTTATGATGATGATGGTAATGGTGATGCTGATGATGATGATGATGTTGATGTTGCTACCGAGGCTACTTCAGTTGAGACTGATGTTGACAATGTTGATGATGACATCGATGATGTCCTACATGCTGTCCTAACTGACGTACTAATCAAGTATTAATACTGTTCATGTTGAGGATTAGCCATGGCACGGGCATGCACGTGACATCCCATCTACTAAACTTGATGGCTGTCAACAGGGTTCCCAAACCCTCTTCGTGATGCTTATGATGGTGATGGTGATGGTGATGCTGATGCTGATGTTGCTACCGATGCTACTTTAGTTGAGACTGATGTTGACAATGTTGATGATGACATTGATGATGTTCTACATGCTGTCCTAACTGATGGACTAATCAAGGATTAATACTGTTCATGTTGAGGATTAGCCATGGCATGGGCGTGCATGTGACATACCCTCCTACTAAACTTGATGACCGGGTGCACACTCTGTCATCCTTCCTTCCTAGACTTCTGACCTTAAACTTCCATTTTTGACTTTGATATTTTTGTTTGAACACCTGCTACTCTTGATCTCCCCTTCCAAGTCTTGCTGCTTGTTGCCAGGCCTCTGGAACTGATTTGAGAGCTTAATGATGTACTAGTTATGTGTACATACCCTCAGGGAATGCTTCCTTTGGCTTCGCTTGTTGTAGACTACTCTGTCTGCTACCTTGCTGCATTCTTTTGTTGGAACTGTGCACCTTTCTTGGGACTTATGCTTAGTGGGTTGAGCCTGAATGCTCTGATACCAATGTTGCATGCACGGAAGCCTTGCTGTATTGATCCATAGCCCTAAGCTTGATTAAGAACAAGATGCTGATTTAAACATAATTAAGACAGAGGAGAGAAGAAGAAGAGAGAAAGTTTGGTGTTAGGGTTTTTCTTATATTTAATATGGTACAAAAAGGTTGCTTAATGAATGTACATGGCTTAGGCCCTTGGTCAGCCCCAAAGGGGTTGATCTCTGGCCCTACATAATCTTCTAATGACTTTGGTGAATGCTAATATGATGAATGAACTGATTGCTATACTGAATTATGAATGATGCTTATATATATGTTGAGAGGGGCTAGTCGGCTAGTTGATGTGGCTGTCAGCCTGCTGTGCTGCTGGACACTAAATAGGCATTAAAAATGCCAAAATTGCTGGGCTTATTGCCATTAAATGCTGCGTATTATTACTGCTGTCCCATATGACTGCTGGCCATTGCCTATAGCGTCGGCTGGCTGTCTAGGTCCCCCATGGGTTGCTGGCTTGCAGGCTGAGTCTCTTGATGGCTGTCGACAGGGTTCCCAAACCCTCTTCATGATGCTTATGATGATGATGGTAATGGTGATACTGATGATGATGTCGATGTTGCTACTGATGCTGATGTTGATGCTGATGCTACTTTATATGAGATTGATGTTGACAATATTGATGATGTAACTATTTGGCCCTCCTAGCTCTATTTCACATGATGAAACCCGTGCCTGGACACCAAACAGGTGGAAGAAGACATGGGGACAGGGTCCATAAGGCTTGATTAGGAAAAAGCACCATTCTTGGTCAAAAAGCAAGAAAAAACAAAAAGTCAAACAAGGTTGACTGTGAGCCAAGGGCACCATTGGAAAGAGGAGACTGAGCCAAACCAAAAAGCTAAAAGCCGCTTTTTCACAAAGTAGCAAAAAGCAAGGCCTTGAAGCTAGAAAAGCAAAGAACTTTTGACTAAAGTATTTTGTTATTAAAAAGACCAAAAGCAAAGCAAAAGCATCACTTTTTGACAAAAAGCAAGGCTTCCCCAAGTATAAAAGAAGCATGAGCCTTTCTTGAGCATCGAGTTGAAGAAGAACCACTTCATCGTGTTGCCATCTTTGTTGAAGCGTGGAGATCATCTTCTCCATCATCATCTACTTGATCATGAACCAAATCATGGAGTTTCTCATCACTATCTGTTGATATCAGAGTGCCTTCATCGACTGTAGTACCACGTCATCATTTGTCCGTACGACTTTACGGATCCGTATAACTGTACAGAGCTGTACGAACATGTCGGATTGAAAATTTCAAAAACCGTAAAAATTTTAGAAACCCTAAAAACTGCTTCAAAAACTGCTTTTTGAAGGTTTTAATCGCTAAAAAACCATTAAAATAGGAATAGGTTTTATATTAGTTTTCTTGCCAGAAAGAGCGTTTCCATGGTTTTCTTCATTGATGAGGCTATAGGAGTTATGGAAATTACTCATGGGATGAGCGAGTGATTCTTGGATTTGGACCTGGACCTGGACCTGGATCTGGACTTGGACTTGAATCAGGATCTGGGTCTGGATTTGGGCTTGGGCTTGGACTTGGATTTGGATTCATTGGATTTGGATTTGGATTCATTTTACTTGGATTCATTGGATTTGGTTTTGAATATTGAACTTGGTACTAGCCCGGTGAGAGATACTTGTGGGTCATCCTCGTGGTATGCTCGGCATCGGAGATCTTGTGCCTCGACATCAACATCGACTTGGATATCCTACATCGGCATATCTATTTGTTTTGTATTCATTGATTGTATTGATCCTGACCAGCGTGCCCGTGGATTGCTCCTGAAATAAATTCTTGAAAAGGGGGCGGGGCCTGTTCCCCACTCAGTGTGGTGTATTGTGCAAGATCCCTATTCCCTTCTCTCTCTCTCTTTCTCCCCTCTCTCTATATCTTTATCTCTTGGGCACGTGGTTGAGTTTGTCACTACACGCCCCGCTGGGCTTACAGTGGTATCAGAGCAGGATTTCTCTTGAAGAACTTTCTTGGGGTGACAGAGCTATGTCGAGAGCAGAGGGAGACCAAGGGCCTAATGAAGGGAACAATTATGAGGCCGATCCAGGACTTCAAGATGGGAACCAGGGTCATCGATTGCTCATAAGACCGCGGCCATGTCATCAAAAGAGTACCATGATTTTCAGCAATTCAGATGTTTGCTCCAAGATGAGGAATCCTTAGCTTGGAGAACCAAGAGGGAGCATGACAAAAGAAGGGCTCAAATGTTTGAAGATTTCATCAAGGATCGAGCCACTGAAACGAAGGAGCGACTATGAGGACACTTTTGTACCGACAGCTAGGATGACCACGATTCAGACAGTTCTTGCCCTTGCCTCTTCTCAGCAGTGGCTGGTGTATGAGATGGATGTGAAATCTGCGTTCTTGAATGGTGACTTGCAGGAGGAGATGTATGTTGAGCAACCTCCAGTCTTTGAGGTTCCGGGATCAAAAGGTATGGTTTACCGATTACGGAAGGTCTTGTATAGTCTTAAACTGTCATGTGCATCATAGATGCCATGGACATTCTCAGGGCTAGATCCAGAAGAGGCAGCCAGATAAAGAGTAGAACCGAGATGAAGGAGTACAGAGCACTTGTGGTGGCAGAGTAGACTGGCATGGAGAACAAGCTGAAGATCAGAAGTGTGTCGGCTGCTGCAGGACATTGGTGCTGGCTGCATAGAAAGGACTGTCGGCTGCTCTGGAGGTGGTCGGCTGAACCAGCATCAGGCGCATCAAGATCAAGGCATCAGGAGCATCAAGATCAAGGAGGACCACCGAGTCGGCTGAATTAATAAGCATTTAATGCATTAATACTGGCCGACCAGCAGTCGGCCAGTTTACCCTTTGTCCAAGGGACCTATAAAAAGGCCCAAGTACTCATTGTTTTAGGCATTATCTCCCACTAGGGGATTGGATCATTAGAGGTCCCATAGGGGACAGATTTTAGGGTTAACCACCTTTTTATGAAGGCAGCCAAGGGCTGCAAGATATGTACCCTTTTTGTACCATAGTATATACTGAAATTCCAGCACTTCTCACTCTCTCTCTCTACTCTCTCTCTACCTGCGTTTTTGCATCAGATGGTGCGTTTTTGCATCAGAAGGTTTCCAAGAGTGTTTAGGGCTGAAAGAAGACTACCCAGAGCTTCCGCACGTTACATGTTTTCCAAGAGTGTTTAGGGCTGAAAGAAGACTCCCAGAGCTTCCGCGTGTTACATTGGTATCAGAGCATCAGGCTCAGCAAAGCTAAACACTGATTCAATCCCAGATGATGGTGTGCAGGTCCAAGGTACAGGAAAGTACACAGATTCAAAGCCCAAGGCAAGAACACAGATCGGCAAGAACTCCCAGGAGGTTTGTTGGAGGTGTTCCACAGTGCCAGATGGGGATGGCAGTTCCATGAGCCAAATAGGTTCTCAGGTAACGGTCCCAAGGGAGGTTGATCCTCCAAGGGTGATGTGAGAGTGCCAGACTCAGTTCCAGGAATGAAGACCAAGATGGTGTTCAGAGCCAGGGCAGGAATGGATTGTGGACTAGAGGAAGACCAGATGCATAGATCTTCATCAGAGACAGAGTGGTTTGGAGAACAGACCGGATTTTCAGAGAAAAAGGTTTGCCAGGGATGGAAGATGACAGAGGGACTTCGGGACAGGATTGGGATGATGACAGTCATCCAAGAGTAGGTTGGATTCCCGTCATCAAGTTTAGCAGAGGGGGATGTCATGTGCATCATAGATGCCATGGACATTGTCACCAGCCTGGACATTTCCCTGTATGAAAGGGGTCTGGTGGACTCCGGAATGCCTAAATATTTGGAAAAGTACAAGCTTTGGGAATGGGGGATTATCCTAGAATACAAAGGACCACACTCCTAAAATTTAGGAGAGTTGCTATTTTTGGCCCAACTCCGATGGAAATTCTGTTCGCGTCATTACATCTGGAATTAAGCAGATACCAAGAGTTGACAAAGTGCCTATGACAGAATGTCTACCGGTTGGGATATTTTTAGAGATAAAGTTTATGGAAGGACCCATCTCTTAGATTGGGACATGTGGCAAGAAAGTGGATCAAAGTGAGACAAGTGGCCTGACACTTGTTAGAAAATGGATCAAAGTGAGACAAGTGGCCTCACACTTGTCACTTCAGCTATTGTGTGGCTCTCCACTTGTCATTGTAGCCTTCTCTTGCCATTTAGCTCATGGGAGGCCCAAATCTATAAATTGGAGCCCTCTCTCTTCATTAATAGAGGCTCTCTTGCTGCACACTAGCCTCTACCACCGTTGAAGGCTTCCCTAATGATGGCTACTCTCTTTCTCTCTCTCTTGAAGGCTGCCCATGAAGAATACCGGCAGTTGGGGACTGTTTTGGAGGCTTCCATCGCGAAGAAATACTGAAGGCAAGGGTATTCAATCATTTATTATGATTTCTAGCCATTGTATGTGTTGTACCAGCCTCTGTACTTGCTGTACTTGCTGTACCAGCCACCGTACCGACTGTACCAGCCTCTGTACTTGCTGTACCAGCCTCTGTACTTGCTGTACCTGCTGTACCAGCCACCGTACCGGCTGTACCAGCCACTATACTTGCTGTACCAGCTTCTGTACTTGCTGTACCAGCTGTACCAGCCACCGTACCGGCTGTACCAGCCATTGTACCTGCTGTACCGGCTGAATGGAGAGTTGTACTTGCTGTACTAGCTCTATTGCATGAAGACCCGTGGTTTTTTGGGAAGAATCAGTACCCACACGGAGGTATATGGATAATATTGTTGGCTCGGCATTTCTACAGCCTATGTTCCGGCTTGGTTGCCTCGTGTTGGGCTGTGTTATGGCATTTGTATTTGGATAATCCGGCATCTCCCGTGGGGAGAGTAAGGCCCTCAAAGCTTGTACATGATATTATTCTCCTTGGGTAATAAAATACTCCAAGGGGGGGGTCGGCCCATTCCGGCCTCTATGTGGTGTCACATGTGCAAGATCCATTTTCAGCATTTGTGGATGTTTTGTCCAGCTTTATATTTTATGCAAAGTGATGATGGATATGTGTTAAGGCTGTGGCCATGTTTAAATGTTTTAATATGCATTGATGGTATCAACAAGTGTGTCAAAGGCCCTAGTCCCCCGGGCACCGCCGCTGCGAGTTACATTGGTATCAGAGCATAGGCTTTCTTGGAAGCGGAGGCTTCCTTCTATCAATAAGGAAGAGAAAAGATCTCGAGTGGGGACCACACTTACCATCATCGCTATTAAGCATGGCCAGCTGCTTCATAGCTTATGAAGCAAGAGCATGAGCAGTAGACAGCTTGTTGATCTAAGGATTTATGAATTCACAGAATTTTATCGTGGAAGTGTGAAGTTGGCTTTATGTGCACACGTTTAGCACTCTTTCCATATGGATATTGTGGATTATATTATCAAGCTTACAGGCAAGCTATATGGAGATATATGTCAGGATATCTTAAGGATATGGTGACGAGATATTTCTTTTGGCTTCATGACCAACCTGGCAAAGAAAAGCTAAGTATACTTTGAGTTTGCAAAGTTGGTGCTTTGGCTATTTACTATGAAGTGTTAATGTTCACTAACCCTTGTATAGCTATGCAAGGAGAAAGGTGTTGTTGTTTGCCTTGAGATGGTTTCAGGGAAACATTGTTTATGGCTCCCTTTAATGGGATGAATTCTTTTCATGGCTCCCTTTATTGGGACGGAATATATCTATGGAGATTTCTTTCTTGGACGAGATTTATATAGATATTGGGCTTAAAAGGCAATTTCTATGGACGAATCTGTCCGAGTTTATAGAGAAGAAATCTTTGGTTATCTCATGGATATGATGCTTTTATGGATAAAGTCCACCTCTACTCCAAGGTGTGTGGTTAGCACGGAGTATGTGGTAAGAGTTTTGGTATACAAGGATTATGGTATACAGGTGTATGGATTCCTGGACTTCTTTTCTAGGAATTTGGATCCATCCTCAGGTTTATAGATTATGTTTATGGCTCCCTTTTACTGGGATGGATTATTCTTTTTGGCTCCCTTTATTTGGGATGCATTGGACTTATGGAACTCATGATTCACATACCCTGTGTAGTGTTCTCTTGTCCTACGTGCTCTCTTGAAGATTGTTTCTACCATGTGAGGGTGGAACAATAGAGAGCAGATGGAAGGGAACATGGGCACTTCAAAGGGTAGTGACAAGCACAACATACCCTGTGTAGTGTTCTCTTGTCCTACGTGCTCTCTTGAAGATTGTTTCTACCATGTGTGGGTGGAACAATAGAGAGCAGATGGAAGGGAACATGGGCACTTGAGAGGGTAGTGTGAGTTGGTGGCCGAAATGCCTATAAACTATGTGTAGCAGAAATGCGTATGGAACACCAGGTTATCTATGCCTGCGAGTGATTGTTTTCAGGACTCCTTGTTTAGCCGCCCTGTGTAGTATTTCTCTTGACCTAAGTGCTCTTCAAGATGTTGCTACCTTGCTTGGTAGAACATAGAGCCAATGGTAGAGAATATGGGCACTGAAGTCGGGCCGGGCGTCAAGGCAGCTCCTTGGTGATCTACATGGATTATGATATCTGGACTTATGGGACTGTTTTGTCTCGCCCATTTACTTGGGACATGGATTATGATATCTGGACTTATGGGACTGTTTTGTCTCGCCCATTTACTTGGGACATGGATTATGATATCTAGATTTATGGGACTGATTTGTCTCGCCCATTTATCTTGGGACATGATTATGATATTTGGACTTATGGGACTGTTTTTGTCTCGCCCATTTATCATGGGACATGATTTTGATATTGGTATTATGGAGACTTATTTAGTCTCGCCCATTTCTTTGGGACATGGATTCTTCAGTTATATTGGATTTTTGAGACTGTCTCGTCTCGCCCAATCGATGGGACATGATTATATCTTGAATATATGGCTTGAAGCTTAAAGTTGCGGACAACTTTTAAGAAGTTGGGGAGGATGTCACCAGCCTGGACATTTCCCTGTATGAAAGGGGTCTGGTGGACTCTGGAATGCCTAAATATTTGGAAAAGTACAAGCTTTGGGAATGGGGGATTATCCTAGAATACAAAGGACCACACTCCTAAAATTTAGGAGAGTTGCTATTTTTGGCCCAACTCCGATGGAAATTCTGTTCGCGTCATTACATCTGGAATTAAGCAGATACCAAGAGTTGACAAAGTGCCTATGACAGAATGTCTACCGGTTGGGATATTTTTAGAGATAAAGTTTATGGAAGGACCCATCTCTTAGATTGGGACATGTGGCAAGAAAGTGGATCAAAGTGAGACAAGTGGCCTGACACTTGTTAGAAAATGGATCAAAGTGAGACAAGTGGCCTCACACTTGTCACTTCAGCTATTGTGTGGCTCTCCACTTGTCATTGTAGCCTTCTCTTGCCATTTTAGCTCATGGGAGGCCCAAATCTATAAATTGGAGCCCTCTCTCTTCATTAATAGAGGCTCTCTTGCTGCACACTAGCCTCTACCACCGTTGAAGGCTTCCCTAATGATGGCTACTCTCTTTCTCTCTCTCTTGAAGGCTGCCCATGAAGAATACCGGCAGTTGGGGACTGTTTTGGAGGCTTCCATCGCGAAGAAATACTGAAGGCAAGGGTATTCAATCATTTATTATGATTTCTAGCCATTGTATGTGTTGTACCAGCCTCTGTACTTGCTGTACTTGCTGTACCAGCCACCGTACCGGCTGTACCAGCCTCTGTACTTGCTGTACCAGCCTCTGTACTTGCTGTACCTGCTGTACCAGCCACCGTACCGGCTGTACCAGCCACTATACTTGCTGTACCAGCTTCTGTACTTGCTGTACCAGCTGTACCAGCCACCGTACCGGCTGTACCAGCCATTGTACCTGCTGTACCGGCTGAATGGAGAGTTGTACTTGCTGTACTAGCTCTATTGCATGAAGACCCGTGGTTTTTTGGGAAGAATCAGTACCCACACGGAGGTATATGGATAATATTGTTGGCTCGGCATTTCTACAGCCTATGTTCCGGCTTGGTTGCCTCGTGTTGGGCTGTGTTATGGCATTTGTATTTGGATAATCCGGCATCTCCCGTGGGGAGAGTAAGGCCCTCAAAGCTTGTACATGATATTATTCTCCTTGGGTAATAAAATACTCCAAGGGGGGGGTCGGCCCATTCCGGCCTCTATGTGGTGTCACATGTGCAAGATCCATTTTCAGCATTTGTGGATGTTTTGTCCAGCTTTATATTTTATGCAAAGTGATGATGGATATGTGTTAAGGCTGTGGCCATGTTTAAATGTTTTAATATGCATTGATGGTATCAACAAGTGTGTCAAAGGCCCTAGTCCCCCGGGCACCGCCGCTGCGAGTTACAGACATTCTCAGGGCTAGATCCAGAAGAGGCAGCCAGATAAAGAGTAGAACCGAGATGAAGGAGTACAGAGCACTTGTGGCAGAGTAGACTGGCATGGAGAACAAGCTGAAGATCAGAAGTGTGTCGGCTGCTGCAGGACATTGGTGCTGGCTGCATAGAAAGGACTGTCGGCCGCTCTGGAGGTGGTCGGCTGAACCAGCATCAGGCGCATCAAGATCAAGGCATCAGGAGCATCAAGATCAAGGAGGACCACCGAGTCGGCTGAATTAATAAGCATTTAATGCATTAATACTGGCCGACCAGCAGTCGGCCAGTTTACCCTTTGTCCAAGGGACCTATAAAAAGGCCCAAGTACTCATTGTTTTAGGCATTCTCTCCCACTAGGGGATTGGATCATTAGAGGTCCCATAGGGGACAGATTTTAGGGTTAACCACCTTTTTATGAAGGCAGCCAAGGGCTGCAAGATATGTACCCTTTTTGTACCATAGTATATACTGAAATTCCAGCACTTCTCACTCTCTCTCTCTACTCTCTCTCTACCTGCGTTTTTGCATCAGATGGTGCGTTTTTGCATCAGAAGGTTTCCAAGAGTGTTTAGGGCTGAAAGAAGACTACCCAGAGCTTCCGCACGTTACATGTTTTCCAAGAGTGTTTAGGGCTGAAAGAAGACTCCCAGAGCTTCCGCGTGTTACATAAACAGGCTCCCAGGGCTTGTAACCAGACGATTGATTCTTTCTTTCTGAGAAAGGGTTTCTAGAGATCAGTTGTAGATCCAAACTTGTATCTCTTTTGAGATCGCGGTATGGTCACATTGATTATCCTCTATGTGGATGATGTTATTCTCAGTGGCGGTCATGTGGAGCACATAGCTGTTATGAAGGCTGCCTTGTTACAGGAGTTTGAGATGACGGATTTAGGCTAACTTCATTTCTTTTTAGGATTGGAGATTTGGCAGACCTAGAGGGGGTTCTTTGTTTCTCTCAGAGCAGCGGTATGTTCATGAGTTGCTGGAGGCCTTTGGAATGAAGAACTGCAAGCCTATTTCATCTCCGATGGACCCAAATACCAAACTTATTGTACATGATCCTTGTGAGCAGGTTGATGCCTCCTTGTATTGGAAGCTTGTTGGTTCATTGATTTGGTTGCTGAACACCAAATTGGACTTGAGTTTTCCATTGGGGCTCTTGAGCTCATTTTTGCAAACACCTTTGAAGACTCATTGGGACGCAGGATTGCCGATCAAGTGTAAGAACACTCCCCGAAGTCGAATGTCGTGTATCCAGCTTGGAGAAGGTATGAAAAACCTTATAACCAACCAAGATCAAATCTTGTAGATAAACAATCCTGGGAGAAGCAAACTGCTCCTCACTAGAACCCTCAAAAGAAAGAGTCAATTTGCTCCAACTCTGTACCAAGAGTAGCCAAATGCTGTACAAAAGCATGGTTGGCATCGCAAGATGTAAAGACTTTGTAGAAAAGATGGAGTCCAACTGCTCAAACTCTGTACCATGAGTTGCCCAATGCTGTACATAAGTACACGCCACTGAGGTGGGCATCGCAAGATGAAAGGACTCCACATCCTCCTCTAAAAAGAACGCAGGAGGGAGAGGAGGGAGCATCCAACACTGAAGATCACTGGCACTTTGATACCATGATAGAATGTGCAGCGGAAGAAGGGAAAGTGGAAACACAGGAGAGAGAATGAGAGAGAGAGATGGAGAGGAAACACAGGTGAGAACCTGCTCTCAATATCATCATCCAAAGAAATACATGTCCTGAGCAAGAAGGGAGAAAACCTCGTATGCAAGGGACTGCAGCAAACAATGTTAAGCAAGCAGTGAAGAATGAGGGAGGCAAGCCAGCTATATATATGCCCATATGAAGGCAGTCGACTTGGGAATAAATCCTCCACGACTGGGAAAAATACCCAAGACTCCATAAAATGGGGAATAATATGGGAAAACATATGTGAAGGGTGACTAGCCCCTCAAGCTAACATGGTCAGTCCTAGAGGCTAAAATAGGACACCAAACAGGAAGCTAGCAAGGGATGATATCTAACACCCCCTCTCAGCACCGGATGCTAAGTGAACTCCAAGAAGCTAGAGATACCGTCCTCGATCAAAGATGAAAGACTGCAGAAACAGGTACCAAGAAAGCTCAACAAGTAATCTCCTCAGCAACTTGGCTACAAAAGCAACAGAACAAGCTGCCAAGTACACCGCTCCTCTGGAAGAAAGCAACCATGTAGGCTACGATGTGTTGCTCCAAATAATGGTTCCAAACCCAAGTGTAAGAACACTCCCCAAAGTCCAATGTCGTGTATCCAGCCTGGAGAAAGTATGAAAAACCTCATAACCAACCAAGATCAAATCCTGTAGATAAACAATCCTGGGAGAAGCAAACTGCTCCTCACTGGAACCCTCAAAAGAAATAGAGTCAATTTGCTTCAACTCTGTACCAAGAGTAGCCAAATGCTTTACAAAAGCATCCTCTGAAAAGGTTGGCATCGCAAGATGTAAAGACTCTTTAGAAAAGATGGAGTCCATCTGCTCAAACTCCGTACCATGAGTTGCCCAATGCTGTACATAAGTACACGAACGCCACTGAGGTGGGCATCGCAAGATGAAAGGACTCCACATCCCCCTCTAAAAAAAATGTCGCCGGATTGGTACAAGCCCAACCTGATTCGGATCCAAATCCAAAAAACTCTAGAAGTACCACTGTGCCCCAGGCACGGTTAGCAACAAAAGATCCAAAGCATCCCACTGGGTCCAAAAAACCATTTTCCAAAACAACAAACCTGCAGAACTGGCAGGGGGAGGGGCATCCTCATAAGCATCACAAAGAGAGGCAGAGGTAGACTCCTCACAATGAGGAAGGGAAGCAGGAATATAAACTGCAGTGGTAACAAAGTCCTCGAAAGCATCACTCAGAGCAGAAGAGTGTTTCGTAAGTAGAATCAGATCCCAAGAATCAGCAACAAATAAATGATCCATGTGAAAGGATCACACCTCACAGGCAAAACACCCTTCTTGTTCTGCAAACACTGCAAAGAACACAGGCTCGGACAAAATAAACTCTGCTCAGGATCTCTGAAAAGATCACTGCTCTTCTCCAAAATCTGTAAACTTCTGTCACAGAAGAAAGTCTCCACAGAAACAAAACAGCTCTGAAACTGATCCTCAAGTGAAGTAGCTAGAGATGGCTGCCCTCAGAGTGTAGAAAACTCCCTTGGGAAGCAAAACGCAGCCAAAACACTGCTGTCTAGCAAAAAACAGCGCTCCACTGCCAACAGAAGGCAAGGAACATGAAGAAACCGGGAAACCGTGTAAGCGAGGAACAAAACATAGGTATAGATGCTCCAAAATCAGCAAAACGTTGACTGAAATCAGAATTTCAGTAACCTCCTCAAGTACCAAACTGCCTCCAAAGCCACAATCCAAACAAAACACCCCCTCTGCAAGTGATTTGTGTCCATTGGAGAAGAAAACGCAGCCAAACAAGGGCTACAAACTTGAAAATTCAGGCCAACCAGTGTCCACACCTCCAATGAGGAAAAACGCTGAAGAGAAGGTACCTTCGGGTCCAACAGATGAAGCCTAAGTGAAGGTAGAGCTACCAGCAAGATCTATTTAGAAAAACGCAGCAACCATGGCTGCAAATCTGTAAACTCCGAGGTATTCGGAGCAATAGAAAGGGCTGAATTTGGAAACGTAGAAGAAATAGGGTACCACCAATCCTCAGATCAGCAAACAGCATCAGAAAGCCTGTAGGAGAAGAAAACGCAGCACATCCATGTCCTCCACTTCAATACCCAAAGCAGCTGCCATCTGTGTGGATTTAGTGAGAGCTTCTCCGTGAGCCACCAATGGGCAGCAGTGCCTTTCATGAACATGCTTACATGCCGGATCATGGATTTTTGAGTGAAATCCTCATCACTGAAAGCAATATCAAACTGGGCAATAAAAGCAAGTGCCTTTGATGCATCATATTCCCCATGATATGTGTCAAACTTCACAGATTTGTCTCCGGCTTTGAAGTCATGAGACTTTGATGCATGTGTGCGCATCTCAACATGTTTTCCCCCATGTTTGTCCATTGGGACAGCCCCTCTGACTAGCATCATTTTTGGACCAAAAGGTGATGCATAAGGCATAGATACATGTGCCCTGTAAGCATGAGGCATGGTTGGCCCCTCAACATGCATTGATACATTTTCAGCCATAACTTCTCCCTCACGAGCACACTCGAAGGCATGAGTGGCATGAGAGATACGCGGAATACCTGCACCAACAGAAAATTGCAGCCCATGTTGCATGTGTTGTGCATGCACATTTTCAGCCGGCAATGGCATTTGACATACATTTTGACCACTGCCATAAACATTGTATCCTTCACGGGTTACATAAGGTATTCCTGCATGGTGTGAAGTCACTGATTGTTCCTCTCCCATACCTCTTAGACATAAGTTCTTGTTCGGGCACTTGTGGGGATTCCAAGACATGTGGGATGGTTTCCTTTTCTGCATAGGCATCCTCGGTACGAGCCAAGTATGCACGTGCTGCATCCCTCGGTTGCATGTGCAACTCTTGAGCAATCATTGCCATTGCATGATCCATATAAGATTCAGCTTTCTTGGCCTTCAAACGGTCATGTAACAATGGATCCTCATGGCGATACAGATTCAATTCTTCTTTTTGTGCATGGAGAAGAGTCTGCATACGAGTAAGTTCAGCCCTCAAGACTATAGACTCTTCTTCCTGCATCTTCTCTTTGCCACGGGACGGTTATCCCACATATTCATGTTCCCTATTGTGCAGCACATGAGTTTGCTCATCCTGTAAAGCATTGGAAGTATGCATTTCATTGTCCCTGTCTCTTGTGTTAGCATCTCCAACATTCATTGTATGGCTGTCCATAATGTTCTAAGTGTAGAGATAGCTAGTGTTTACGGTGATCGTCTCTCACGATAGAAGTGAAAGAGAACTGTATGCTCTGATACCAATGTAACTTGGTGGAACACAATGCTAATCAATACACTTAAATACACTAAGATTTGATGGACACTTGCTCAAAATACAAGAAGTAAATTGCTGAATTGACAAGAGACACACAATGAGCCGGAACGGCCGACCCCTCCCTCAAATAAAGTATATTGATCTTGGGAGAATCAAGTACATAGTGTCATGGGCATTTCTGACGAGATTTCCATACCAATGCGTATGAATACAGTATTGCAAACAAGTGGTTGTCGATGTAGACTTGCAACCACACTACCCTCTCAAGTGCCCATGCTCCCTACCATCTGCTCTCTATTGTTCCACCAACACATGGTAGCAACAATCTGCAAGAGAGCACGTAGGACAAGAGAACACTACACAGGGTATGTGATCTTGTAATCCGGTTTCTCCCTCCTGCTACTTGCTCCCATATTTAAGCATAAAAGCTTACCAATAGCAAGTAGAGTCGATGGCAGCGGAAGTCTTCACGATGGAAGTCCTTGGAGTGTTGAGATCTTTGATTTGTCGCCTTTCTTCGCGACAAAGTCTTCAAGAGGATAAAGGGAACCTTGGGAAAGCTTCCCCTATGGTTCAACTTAAAAAAGGAAGGTTGAAAATAGGGTTTTCAGCAAAAAGACTAGAAATTACAACAAAAATGAGAGCTGTTTTGCTGAATTTCAGTCATTGGGAGTGAGTAGGAGAGTGATTAGCATTTGGAAACACTCTTGGAAGCTTGGAAAACACCCTAGCAAGTTGGTTATGGCTATGGAGAGCTTGGAAATGGAGAGAAATGGTGAAAAAACATAGTTTTCAGCCTCCAAAAATTTTCATGAAGAGAAAACACGAATTTTCTCTTAATAAGTAAGTGAATTGGGGTCCAATCAGGTGAAGGGACATGGGGAGATGCCCATTTATGAGTAAAAGGGGAGGATCAGGTCCTGGACATTGAGTCTTGTCCGCCTCGGGACTTCAGTGAGTGTGAACTTGGAAGCGGTCATAATTTATAAGTGACTTTTGGGTGCCCAAACTTTAATGAAGTGGAAACACACTCACTTATAAATATTGACCAAGTCCTAAGGGCTATTTGAGCCTAGATTGGGTAATACTTACCACCTGTTCACATGCCCCACAACCATGTCAGCAGATAGTTTCACACGCACGGTTCACGGGCGGGCGTCCCCTTACCCGGAACTACACATTGGTCAAGCAAGCATGAAAACAGCATGCAATTTCAATTGCAAGCAAGCACATAAAGATGCTATGCAATGCAGCATTGGTATGGATAATCCCCGTTCATGAGACTATACCAAAATAGACGTGCTCCAAGCAAGTACACGAGGTACCAGACCCAATGGAACACCAATCCACCAAGCATTTCCGGGCATGTACACGGAGGCACAAGTCCCAACAGAAAGCCAAGTCTACAGTATCACATCAGTGGCATCAATCCCCGGCATAAACAACTGCCATGGACACCAGTCCAATGTACATACATGATAAGAAAGCATGGGTGGACCAATTGGGTGGCCAAATGGTGACAAATACTATGTCGGCCAGCAATAGATGCTCAAACATGTAAAAGGCACCTCATTAAATGCAGTTTTCCTCAAGTCATGAGCAGGGCAACAGCCTTTGAGCAAACCGACTAGCATATGGTGGGCATTGTATAAGCGATGGGCTGCCTAGAGAATAAATCATCTCATTATCTCTGTAACTGCTGAAGTCCAAGGGCTAGAGACAAGCCAAGAAGGGGCCAAGCAAGGTGGAAAGTGTAGATCAAGGAACTATCTTGAAGCCTTTTATAGAAACAAGGCATTACAAAATGAAAAACACACATAGGATTATTGTATTAAATTTTGGGGGACGTCCCGGGCATAGAACCTAGGACACACACATAAGCATAAAATAAAGATTTATGTTGGAAGTTTTAAAAACTTCCCGGGCATATGTTTTCGGCCAACAAGTCCATGCGACTGCTTCTTCCATGGCGAGTAGGAACTTCAATTTGATGTAAGAGGCTTCAATTTGGAAAAGCCCCAAATTTTGGATATTGTTGTGGCCTTAATTTGATGTAGAGGACTCAATTTTTGAAAAGCCCCAAAAATTTGTGTATGCATAAGCTCTAATTTGATGAATTTTATCAGATTTTTGAAAAGCCCTAATTTTTGTTGATAAGGTTTTGTAGGTATAGGTGGCTGCTGTGGATGTTGACGGTGGCGTCGTGCTGATGGCATGCTGAGGTGGGGTGCTGACGTGGATCTGCAGGTATAGGTGGAGCAGATGCGCGAAGATGATGTCAATGGGAGGGCAGCGCAAAGCGGCGCACAGGTGGTGTCGTGCTGATGGTGTGTTGAGGCGGGGTGCTGACATGGATCTGCAGGTATAGGTGGAGCAGATGCATGAAGATGATGTCAATGGGAGGGCAGCGCAAAGCGGCACACAGGTGGCACTGGTCATACACAACAGTGCCGGGCGGAGAGTGCAGGGCAGCAAGTCGATGGCGGGCTGCAGATGCTGCAGAGACAGCTTAGGCCAGCGCAAAGGCAATGGTGGAGGTGGGACAATTGATAGACGCAGGAGCTGGATGGCGATGAGCAGGTCTGATGGAGAGGATTGTCGGTAGCAGGGTGGTAATGGGTTAGTGCATGCGGGTGCCTAGAACAAAGGGATCATTTATGGGAGGTCGTCAGTGGTGCATCAACAAACGACTAGCGGCAAGCTGAAACTCAAAAAAGCAGAGAAACCCTGAAGATGCTCTTATACCAATTGTTAGGTTAGGGTTAGGGTTTACATAGGTCCAAGCCTAAGCTCTGGGGGATCAAAGAGATCCATGGTGTGTGTGTGTGTGCCCGAGAGAGAGAGAGAGAGAGAGAGAGAGAGAGAGAGAGAGAGAGTTGCATGACTCAATGATGTGATTAGATTGATAGAAGTGATGTTCACTCACCAAGTACAATGCTTTTGTAGGCTTGCAGCCTTATCTTTTGACCCTTACAAATGTCACACACTTTAAAGTGTATGCCACATGGCACACTTATCTTATCCACTTATAAGAGTGTTCACACACTACTAGAACAGTAACCCTTTTAGGGGCGCAGTAAGCTGAAACTCAAAAAAGCAGAGAAACCCTAAACATACTATGAAAGCAATTGTTAGGTTAGGGTTAGGGTTAACCTAGTCTAAGCCTAAGCTATGGAGAGAAAGAAAGAGAGAAAGAAGCGTCTACTAAAGACCCAATGGGCCTATGAGACCAAAGTGATACAATAATGTCCATGGCATATCTCATCATGGAATGGAAAATAAAACAGAATGAAAACATAAATATAGCTGTGAGAGAGAGAGAGAGAGAGAGAGAGTTGTATTAACGTCTTCAAACGGCCAAAAATGACCTACAAGACCAAAAGGTTACATCATATCTATGAGGTACATCATCCTGGGTACAAAATAGTAATAAAGAAAGATAACAAAAATCTAGAACTATAAAATCTGATCTAGGTACATGAGCAAAGAGCTTTCATATCACCCTAATACAACCCTCAAGGGACGCTGTGACATGGTGCTCAAGGTGGTAAAACTGAGCTGGCACGAGAAGGTCCTGTGATGATGGGTGATGATGGCCCGGATCCTCCTCTGGTGGCGTGGCCGTGGGCGTCGGCCATGGGGTCTAGGGCGTTGAGCTCTGCATAACTCAGTGGCTCTGTCGAGTGTCACACCTCTCGGCTGAGCTCCTGCACTAGCCTGTGGTTCGGGTATGATGGGTGGATCGGCCCTCGGAGTGCTGGTATGAAATAAGTTGGTGAGAGCTCTCTGTGCTGGTCCTCAAGCAAGTACAGTTGATCTGGATCTCACTAAGTGTCACGATTGTGACTAACTCTCTTAATCTCTCCTTAATTACTCATTAATCTTTTATTCACTGAAAGGACACCTGTGAAGGGACACCCCTCTATCTAGCCCTTCGTGGTTGTATTTAGCCCATTGAAGCTGGTTTTTTGTTAACTAATAGAAGGATCTTTTGCCCGGGAAAAAAAAAAGGATATCATGTAAGTAGTGATGTGTGGCAAAGTGAGACCTATTAGGGACACTTGGCATCATGTTCGGCATATGGCATTTGTGGTGGCAGCATATGCTTCACCTTTGTAAAGGGGGGTCTCTCCTATAAAAAGGACCAATTTCCATAATGCAAATATGCTTTTCCACGATGCTTGTGTATCTCCCCTAATCCCCTCATTAATCCCCTTGTTAATTCTGCTGATTATCTTGCTGATCAACACCATTCTCTTTCTCTCTCTCTCTCTCTCTCTCTCTCTCTCCATCAGCTGTGCTCCTTGCTCACTCAGCTGGAAGCAACAGCCACCCTCTCTTATAAATAACTATGAAGCAGCCTTCTACTTCAGTAGTTGAGCAGCTTATTGAAGTCCATGTGTGCATCTGAAGGCTGGAATCAGCAGAAGGCAGCCAGCACTCGAGGAGCAGCAGCGATCTTCATCAACTTGGGCTCTTCTCCCTTATTGTTGATTGATTATGTTTTCCCAGACAGCATTGTACATATTTTATTTTATAATCAAGCTTCAGCTCTATGGAGTCGGGATTTACATCACAATTAGCATAAATACTTGTCTGTGATTGTGGTTGCGAACTCTCCTGCCGTTCATTCCTCTTTGTTAACATCTTCAGAGGACCAGTACTCTTACAGTAAGCTGCCAAATTCTGCTAGGATGATGTCGTGTGGAATTGAGAGTTTGCTTGGAGAACATCATGATCTGCAATCTTGCGATCTTGCCCCAATCCTCTCTCAAGATCAGGACTGCAAAAGCATATAGCTGCAGGATAAAACATTGAGCTAGTACTCTTTACTTGTGGGTCTTTCAATGAGCTTGGAAATATTGTCTTCCTAATTGTTCCAAAGAGCCAGAAAAAAGCAAGCCCAAGTGATAACAACTTTCATTAGATCCTCTGTATCAAGGTGGAAAAGTACGGTAAGGTACACATTCAGGTACGGGTTGAGATTTTGAGGTACGTTAAATACGTAAGGTCCGTAAAAACTTAAAAAAATATACTATATAGCTTACATATATATACAGAAAAATGAATGAAAAAACAATTCATTTCTGAACATTCAACTATGGGCGGTGAAAAATCGATAACTACGGGAGGATCTTGGGCCAAAGGTCAGTCGCGGGGGGGGGGGGGGGGGGCGGGGGACTTGCCACGTACGTTAAGGTACAGTACAATACAATACCGTACTGTACACACTAAAACGTGCCTTATAATAAGGTACATCGTACTTATGCAACCTTGCTCTTTATGCATGAAGGTTGTCCACAACTTTCACCCGGTTTTCTCTATACCTGCAAGTATGTTTTTGCATGAATTCCATTTTTTTGGGGGGAGAAAGAAAGATATATTAAGCGTCTACTGAAGACCCAATGGGCCTATGAGACCAAAGTGATACAATAATGTCCATGGCATATCTCATCATGGAATGGAAAATAAAACAGAAAGAAAACATAAACATAGCTATCTCACTGGGGTGATACAAAGCTGTCCATGGAAACTCATCATGGAATACTAAGAACATAGAAACATGAGAGCAACATCAGCTCCGAGTAGATGGTATACCACTCTCCAAAATATCAGGCATGGGGCTAATGAGTATGGCCGAGAGAGAGAGAGAGAGAGAGAGAGAGAGAGAGAGAGAGAGTCTGTGTAGGAAGCTAAAACCTGTGTGATATTTTGCAATTATATATGCAGTGTTCTTGGGGGTACTCTCATTATTGCTGGACTTTATTGCGTCACTTGGGGCCGAATGAAAGCTGAAGGACTCATGCCTACTAGTTCTCATCGCCGAAGCCCAAGGGCGCCCGAACCGGAGAATGGAGACTCAGATATAAATGTGAAAGATCCTTTGATTAAGGTGCCTTATCAAAGGAACCATGTGCATTTAGCAGGCTCTACAGTGCCCTTATCTAGAGCAAAAGCAGATAAGTTGTAGAAGTGTTTTGGTGGAGTCGGTTTTTGCAGTGAGAAAGGTTGGGGGAAGTGTGCGAGGGTGGAGGGTGCGGTGATGGTGTGTGTAGACTGCATATGGCTCCCATTTTGGAATGTGTAAGGGAAACCGTGCCATGATGTGGTTTTGGTTCTGCTAGCATGCTGTGGAATCAGTTGGTTAGCTGAGCTAATTTGAGGCCCTAATTGAGGAGGCAGAGTTCCAAATGCTAATGTGACCGTGTCCTGTATTACTGGTGTTTTTCTCCATTTGGTAGTTGAAGAGTTTTTCCACATTGGCTACTTGCTGAATATAGAGATTTAATGGATTTATGGTATGGCAGGAAGCTCTAGAGTCCACCTGTCGGGGGGTGACAAATGTATCCATTCATGATAATACAAGGTGTAGCTTTCTTTGGCAAGGCTATAGGTGTATATAGTGTTAAAACTCGCAAGTGGCTTATAAAATGACCCATTTAATCAACGAAATTCTTTTGCCCACGTGTTAATTTCTAGCTCGGACTTGCCAACCTGCTTTCAGGAAACAAGCATCTAGGCTCTCTACGCTGGCAAGGAGCAGGGAACAGACCGGGCTACTTTTTATGAATGAAGAGGATTGACTGGTTTCATGGAAAGACTGGTTTGACCTTCTTTCCGCTCTTGCGGGTGGTTGGACGGCATGCTACCATGGAATGTATGAATCTGCATTTGATCGGAGTTAGGAAGTGCAAGGTCTACTTGTGCACCATATCACATTAGTCATGCAATGTCTCAGCTGCGGATGCATGATGGGTTTTGGGCAGGGCAGGGAAGGGCATGGCAGGAGTACTTCATAGAAACACAGTTTATTAGAATTTTGGCACCCCTTTTCTGATACTTAATTATAGACTAAATAAAGAAAAAGTTGTGTATGCATGCCCTCGCGTGCACACACGCACATCACACATTTAGTTTCCCTCTTCCTGCCAGGCATTATTTACTCTTAAGAAAACTCACTTTTCACTGTGAACGATGTTATCATCAGTACTACATTGTGCACGCTACCATACAAGCTCAAATGCCAGCATTTAACTCTAGATTTCTTTCTCGAAAAACTCATAGCTTTGGCTACCCTTGTTGTATCTTCCCAAAAACAGCTCCCCACTGACCCTGTTAATATATCACGTGGCCCTAAAGGTGCTGACACCAGTACGGGTAATCCCCTTTCATGGCGACTAGCCTAAGCCGTTTTAGCTTTGTATTCCCTCTTGCAAAGAAACTGTACTGTTTAACTACTACTTCCAATAGTAGTATGCCTTGCTTTTAAACCTCTTCTAATACTCCCAATAGCAGTATGCCTTGCTTTTAAACCTCTTCAACCTCTTCTCCCTTTTGGGCAAGGCCCCCTCTGGTTAAAAGCCTGAATAACGCCTCGTCTTGATGGTGATGATCCCTGTTGAAGGTTAAATTAGGGCATTACTTGGCTTAGGCACTGCAAATAGACCGACCCCATCTGGCCGGGATCCAGACCACTACCTCATGGCCATTGAAGAACCTCTGAGGTTAACTTGATGGATCTGTTTACATGATGGAGCTGTGAAACAAACCTTGGCATTTTGAATCTGTGGATCACAACTCTCATCTTGTCCTACACATGCCATGGCATCACAACTATGCCTGGAGCGTAGATGTTATTTTTTTAACTCCGAAAAAATTGTTAACCAATGCAGCTTGAGCGTGCTATGGCTTCACAAGTATTGCTAACCATGTTTTATTGATCATATTTTACTTAAATAAATGAACGTGTTAAATGATTTGCAGTTTAAGCTTGGGATTCGATCCTTTTGATTGCTCATTGATGTACATAATGAAATTAGAGGAGTCTGATTCCAATTGGGTTTGTATTAACAAGTTTATTTGATCATAGTGCCTTAATTCTATGAAGAGTCTTGTCTTTTTAGTGTCCTAATCATCATCCCACTACTCTTGTGAGTGAATCTTCTTTCTAGTAAGGTAAATCATACCCTAGCTTACATCAGCAGCACTGGAGCCACATACAAGGGCAAAGAAATACATGATGTCAGAAAGGAGTTACTAAAAATAGACCTTGTTCTTGGCAACTCATTGTTTGATACACATGCAAATTGTGGCTGACTTGCAAATGTACAGGAAGTGTTTTGTCAAGCTTTTGGTCCATGAGGTAGTCTCATGGGCTGCACATGTTGTAGGATATGTGAAACATAAGAGTGGTGAGGAATCACTTAAGGGTTTCAACTAGATGCAACTTGAGGATGCGATCGAACCATTTTTGTGGAACATATTTTTGATGGAGAGAGCAATAGGGAATAAAGGCATGATGGTTCCCAAGACATACATAGTGGTGTTTCTGCCATTGGGTTAAAAGCAAATTCATGGAGAGCATTTGCATTACCTCATGGGTATGTTTGTGACAATTTTAGCATGGGAAAATTACTTTTGGGAGTAATTTGGTTATGTTTCACACTTTCACAAAGCGTCACACTAGTTGAGGGCCCGTGGTTTCAATCAATTCTAATTGGAGTGGTTGGAGCAAGTCAATGGCAATGCATTGGTTGATATGTAAGCCAAATGTGGGTCACTTGCCATAGCATAGAAAGTGTTTGAAACGTTATCTAGCAGGATGTGATGAACACGAACATGTTGAGGAAGCACTCATGCGTTTTCAACGGATGCAACTGGAGGGTGTATTCTTGGGTGTTTGCACTCATTTGCAGCTTAAAGCTTGTGGTAACATAGAAGCCATGGACAATGGCCAAGAAATATATTCTGAGATTGAAAGATAGGGCTTGTTGGAAAGAGATGATGATGTTGGCAATACCTTGGTTTTGTGACTTAGTACTCAAGCCCAATTTTTGAACACGAAACATTATCATACGTGCCAGTGCTAGGGAGTAGGACAAGACCAAGAGTCGATTTAACCACTCTAGTAGCTTCTGATTCTAGCTCGAAAGTAGACCACGAACGGAGGATACCAGATCAAGATTGTGGAGCATTAGCCCAAATAAGCGTTCAAACTCGGATATGGCCGAATGAGACCATGAGGGGAGTCATCGAAAGGCCCCAAGCCGGAAGATCAATGGGAGAGAGAAGATCCATAAGCAAATAAGTTGGGGGCCATGCTAGCAACACAGGAACTAGTGAAGCGTACGTCTTGCAACATTATGGCTTCCACACAATTAACCAAGCTCTAATTGTCATTAACACCAGTGGGATACCCTAATTGTCATTAACTACTGGTAGGCTCTTCGCTCTCCGTTCGTGATCGTGTAGTCTCTCGAGTGGGATACTTGTAGTGGGATACCCTATGGCACATACGACCAACATGCTCCCAAAACCTTTACCCAAATCATCAATTAGAGTGTCACACTATGGGTATGTAGGACCGTCTTACGCACCAATACCTCCCAAAGCTGAACGGAGATATTTAGCCCTAATTGGAACAAGCAGTTGAGCCTACAGAACTTAGAGCACGAGTTCATATTCCTAATGAAAGAAGAAAGACCCAGTTCAGGAGCCTCCAGCCCTTGAACCATTTCATGTTATGGCTCACCACACTAACCCCCCTTGAAACACATCGAACAAGAGATTACCTAGTGAGCCGCAACTGTCATGAGGATCTTTCCAATGGCCGAGCTCGTAACCCTTGAGGTCTCCAAGCTCTGCAACTCCTTGAGAAGCAATTCCACCGCACCTCCCACGAGCATTGTCACACCGTCGCCTTGCACTACGGGTGCTCCTCTCTCCACTCACCTCACATCACTCAGCACAACTTTAAGACCACAAATTTGAAATGGACAACTTAATACAACTTGAAATTGAAATGAAATGAAATGGAAAGATGGACACCAACACTGGGGCCGGAACTGGTCGACCCCCCCCTCAATATATGATATATTTATTGGGAGTATTTAACAAATACAATGCTCCATGGGTTCCAGGAACCAGATGATGTCCATGTACATATGAAAACAGTACCAAACAAATATGCTCGAAGTCGACGTTTGAAGTAGATACTCGAAGCAGAACGACCACTAGCGTGGTCCAGTCTCTACGGTCCTGTGCTTTCACTGGACTCCGCGGAGAGCGTCTCACTGGTGTTCCGAGACCACGCACAAACTGGCGCTCACTCACTAGCATGCATTAGAGAGAGAGAGAAATTAGCAAGAGGATTAGTAAGAGCAAGACTCAATTGCATAATGGGAGAGTATGTTGTATTATGAAAGAAATTCACTTATATACATGGCCATAAGTGTTCACACTCACTTAAACTGTGGCCGGCCGAGCACTTTAGGCTCATACGAGGCCTAATGCTATTACAATGACTACTCTCATAATATATCCATGAAGTACATATATCCATGAAGTACATCACTTCGGACTTCATCCGACATGCTACCACATGCTCTTGAAGTGGGAATCGCCACATAAATACTGTGTCACACCATTACGACGAGCAACCGTCCAAGTTGTAGCTTTGGACACCATTGCTTCGTATCTTGAATGTATGATCCTTTGGTGTATCTACCTTGACTCCTTGATGTAAGATAATGGTGGAAGCTCTTGTTAACCCTAGGAATGGGTTAACACACAAACCACACATTACTTGACTCAATTGTGGAACCACCAATGAAGAATCATGAAATACCTCTAATCGGCTCTAGATCAGCTTGGACTTGTCATACAAGCTCTTGAGCGTGTTTCAGCCTCTACTTTTCCAACATTGGATTGGGGTAATCCTTAAGTTTTTTGGGAAGATTTTCATAATTAATGGGTTTCCTGCCTATGTTAAGAGCTTGGTTAGGTGGGAGATCATTTGTCATTTCTCCATAGGAGGCAACTTTTGAACTCTTGTCTGAACCACTTTCAATTGTAAACGACATCGTCATCTTTAACAATTGATCGTGCATTTTGTTTTTGTGTGCTCTTGGACTATTTCTTTTTATGACCCATGGTTTCTGATGCATTAGGTTTTTGTTGGTTTTCTATTGTTTTTGGTGCTTGGGCTTCATCATTCTTAGCATTTTTCTTTGAAGTTGAGGCTTCAGCTTTTGTTTTTTAGCAGCCTTGGATGTTTTCTTGGTTACTACCCTTGATTTAGCTTGGAGCCTAGTTATTGCATTAAGTGGAACCATATGAATGATTCCACCTTGCCAGCTCAACAAATTAAGGCTCGTTTTAACGGTGTAATCTCTGACATTAGGGTGGCTATCACACTATTAAAAAGAATGCGGGAGAGAGAGGGAGAGCTTGAGTTCATTGCAAGCAAACACACACACACACACACACACACACACACACACACACATAAGAGAGTGCAAGACACAAGAGAGAGACGGATGGTTGCAAGCTTGAGTTCGTGGCAAGCAAACACACACACACAAGAGAGTGCATGACACAATCTTCTTCTCTTCTCTACAACCATACAACTAAAAGATAAGAGGACATACATAAAGGCAAAGTACTCTCCTATAATAACATACAATGGTTGGTCCATAGTGTGAATCCAACTATATGAGCTGGTGCTATAACTATGCCATAACTCTAGTACTCTAAAGTGGTACTGCAACTTTCCACTTTTAATGTCATTCTTCTTTTTAAAGAAGTCCTTTTCCATGTGCTCGGGTTTGCCACAATAATAGCACTCTATGTTATTTGCACTCTAATTTCTTTCCCAACCACCTCGGCGTCTTTGGTTCACCCTGCCTCTAGACTAGCCTCTTCCACCCATGTATGATTGCTCCTGCCTGCTACAAATCATTGGACTGTTGTTGTCCAAAATTCTTGTTGGCCACCACCTTGGCCTTGACAACAACCTCTACCTCTGCCTCTACTAGAATTAGAGTAGAAGGCATGTTCTGATGTGTTCTTACTTTATGAAGAAGAGTTCTCACCAAAAGACCTTTCTTCTATGATCAACATAGACACTAAGTCCCAAAAGTTAGGAATATTCTCTCTGATTACAATGGAGGTATCCAAGGGATTCAACAATGCCCTTGATCTTTAAAGAATATTCATTGATAGATATGCTTTTCTTTTCCATAGTATGTACCTCTTGATTTAGCTGCAATATCCTTGCCTTTGTGTTGGTCTGGAACATCTGCACAAGATTCTACCACGCAACTATTGGAGTGTTGACATCATGTATGTGTCCTATCATTTGTTGAGAAATGTGGTGCCGAAGAGCACAAGCAAGGTAGGGAGTGAGTCACATGAACAAGAGAAGAAGCATGCACATTAGATAAAGGAATATACCAAGGGTCTAATATCAAAGGGTGATTTGTATGGTCACTTGTAAAAGGTGAAGTCAATGGTCAAAAGGTGACACATGGAAGCACAAGGTTGCACATGTAATGTGAGCATTAATGAACACATAGTTGGCACTAGGGTGCACAAAAAGCATGGATTGGAGTCTTTCCCAAGACTATAAATATGGGTGTATGGAACTTGATTATTGCAATGAGATTATGTGATTTTTTGTGAGCATACCATTTTGTTAACCTCTTGTTTACTTTCTTAATCGTCTTATTATTCTCCTCAATCATGTCTTTGATCACTTGCTTTAAGCCTCCTTAGATCCACATTCTTAACATGGTATCAGAGCTAGGTCGAGGCTCTTCATTAGCTAGATTAGGAATTTATTAGCAAGTAATTAGAAAGTGGATTAGAGTTCACTCTTCTCTCCCTCTCCTCTTAGATTAGGGCCTGTTTATGTGGTCAAGGTGCACTTGGTTGTGACACTCAGCAATGCGGTGCAGGTCCTTTCAATTAAAACATTGAAGAGGTGGCTTGCATGCCATATTATTGAGATTTAGTGCTCTTTGTTGTATCATAGCTTCAAACAAAGAACCGTAGTCAACCTCTTGAGTCGATTCCGGATCTCCCTATGGATCCTATTGATTGTATGGATGTTAATAAGTATGAACACCCCCTATTATTTTGGCTTTAGTTTGGGTGTGAACACCCCTTAGCATTATTAGTATCAGCTTAGGCTAATGAGTTGTGGGATTTGGTCTCATTAAAAGATGTCATATCAAGAAGTGGTTACAAGAGGGCTAGTGGGGAGTTAGGATCTTGTGGCGGTTATGGGAGCCCAATAGTCACATGGGTATCCCAAGAGTCACATGGTGGCTATATAAAGCCCCTCTTGTATACAAATTTGAGGGGGGAATACACTATGATGTTTTGCTTGTGTCTTCATCTTGTTCTTGATCAATGTCTCTTACTCTATGCTCATGTGTACATGTGTACTCCATGGCTATGTGTGTAGAAGCATGTGTTTTCCACCATGTTAGCAAGCCTATGTTAACACTTTGGCATGCCCGGTGGAGAGAAGATTCTCACTTCTTTGTGCCCACATTCCCTTGATTGGAAAAAGAGATTAGTGATTTCTTTTTCATCTCTTGATTTTTTTTAATTCAACCTTCCTGAGTCCTCTATGATGCTCATTTTGTGTTAGTATAGTAATTTCTACAAGATGAAATTAATGCATAGATTATTTGGGGGAGGGTTTTGATTTTGGAAAGGTCTTCTTGTTAATTTCAAAGCTATTGAAAAGCTTTTCTAGATGAAGGGGACAGCAGGCGCATGGGTAGCAAAATCATTACAACAACGAGCACAACAAGGCGAGTGCAATAATGGTGGGCAGCCCACACACTTTTCTTTCTTTGTCCCACCTCTAAATAGGCACCACAAAAGTAGGCCCAGTTCATTAACCGAACAAGAAGGCATGGCAAAGAGTGCAACATTTTTTTAAAAAAAAACTATCAACTACATGTACAAAGCATCTCTGCCAACAACAAGCACCATTGCTGTAAGCGGCAGGACATGACTCAACATGGAATTCCATCGGCTATATCTCTCTCACACCTCATACGTGGTGGGGATGTAGTAGCACAAGGGGAAGCAGCTGGCTGTAAACGACACGACATAAAAATAGTAGCAGCTTGATTAAAAAAGCCGACGCAGTGAGCCCAACTACAACAGTTTGTGAAGGCTTTTGACCAATAGAAACCCACATAAGGGGACTTTTCTCTCTCCCAAAGTGCAAGTGGAGATCCTAGTCGCACACGGGAATTTCATCCGGTTACACACACACCATACTAACCACACACACTCGAGTACCACAAGTTGTTATGGGCTACCACACCTCCAAGAGGGAACTCAATGTATTCATCTAAAGGACGAGCAATAGAACACAACTGTCATAGGGCACTTACCAATGCTTCAAACTTGAGTCCCTTGAGGCCTCCAAGCTCCACCTCCACGTTGTCACCATAGAGTCTCTAAGTGAAGAGGTTGTTCACTCTGTCATTCAAGTTTGGACAAGCAAGGGTGTCTCCAAACAAGAACGATGTCTGCAGAGGTAGCGGGGATAAGTTAAAAAAACTACAGAGTTCATCACAGCCTACTTGGAGCTTACCAAGGTATATCTAATCAGTATTTTTTTCTTAGGAAAGGAAATTTGGCTCCTTAAATATACAGTCGCATAAGGCAATCACTCTCTCTTAATCTCCCAAACAAGCATGAATCATACAAGCATAGAAGAGGCACAAATGCTACAATGCTGTCTCTCAATATCTCTCAAGACAGAAAGAAGAGCTTTCCATAGCACAAAGGGGGATTGTGTCTTTTCATTATGAGAAAATGCCTTATATACATTTGGCCCTTATTCACACTTAGGCACCAAAAACTTACTTAACTAGGCCTTGGGTGGCCAATATCTCATAACGTAAAACTTTTATAGTGCCTTTTAATGACACTTATTAATGTCCTCAATTGGAGGAGCATACTTGTTAATCCAAAATGGGATTAACATCCCCCCTACTACTTGATGTAGGTTTTGTCCTCATCAGAACCTGTTACCAAGGTCTAAAGACTTGGTCACCAAACTCATGATGGTAGAAGTTTCGACGTGACTAAAGCTTTCTGAGGGTTCGTCTGAATGTTAAGTGTGAACGCCAGAACCCTGTGTACACCATGTAGAAATTTCAAAAATCGAACATTGGCCATGATTGTTGGGTCCGGGATATGGCGCCATGCTTGTATCCAAGCGAGCATCTGTTTCCTTTGCTCACGTATGTCTATAGGTTGCTGGCATGAAGATTGTGATATTGTAATAGACATGGGAGTCGTGCTGCTTGGCCTCCTAAAACTCTAGTGAATTTCATCTTCTCTTTAGTGGTATGTATAATGGGTCAACTCACTCAGTTGGTGGCGCGCACATATAGAGTTAGATGTATTATGGAATTGTTAAGTTTTCTTTCCTCCAGTCTAATTGTATTCCAAAATCTTCTAATTTGGGATTTGCATCATCTGTGATAATAGTGGCATAGTTGCCTCTTTTGTGTACTGGGTCAGCGAAAGCAATAACTGATCATGAAGGTGACAATTTTGATCTCCAGCAAGTTTGCCAATTGGGGATTGGCTAATTTGGTGTGCCGCGCCACATTAGACCACAATGTACCCTCTCCAGCCAAAGGGAGTAATTCATCTAAATCTGGGCAAGGCGCTCGTAGAGGATATGGTACATAAGGTTGTTTTGTTGGTGTGACCTTGAAGTAGGCTTCTGGTAGAATCCTTCGAGTTGGCTCAAATGGTGTTACTTGCATTAGTACCTTGAACATCAGCTTAGGCTTTTAACAATGGATTGCCAACTCGAATGAAGCCTTTATATTCTGCACCAAACAATGACTCCAAAATTGTATCATGAGTAAAAGCTTCAATATTGTCTTGGGGCACAGTATAGCGTACCTCCTGAGAGGTCGCCGTTGGGGAGACGGGTGAGGTTCCAGTATCTCCGCGGGGGGCGAGAGGGTTACTGGGAAAATCTATCTGCTGAGAGGAGTGAAAGTGGAGAATATGCAGTCGACCTGAGATTTGTTAGTAGGTGGAGCATTAGGATAGGGATTAAGTAGTTTACTAGCAACATTAGAATATACGGGGTAAGTGGAGATGAAAGATGAAGATGATGGTTCTTCCTGACCATGACTTGTGCTGGGGGGTGGGTGGCTAGGTTTGTGAGATTTCATAAACTCTTGAAGGTCAAGGATATCCTTAGGATTTATGGTAGGATATTCAGTGGCATCAAAAGTGTAGAGTACATTAGTTAACATGGATTCTAAGTGTTTGTAGATATTAGAGTATAGTTTTAGAATTCCAAAAGGGTGATATAAGGTAGACTCACATAAGATTAAATGTTGGTGAGTATTGTAGACTTCGAGCCACCCATGGCTTATAATCCATTGATAGCTTTGTGCTACTACCTCGTAGTTGGCCGGTGTCTCAAGAATGTCATCTGGAACAAATAGGTCTAATTTTTCAACACTGTTGTCTAGAATTTGTATCATTCACTCATTTAATGCATGTTTGAATGACTAAGCATGAAGAAAAAATAGAAGGTATCAATCTTGCACTCATAATCCTAAAAAGTTCACGCCATGAGCCAATCTTAGAAAGTTCACATTGTGAGCAAATCTTAAAAAGTTCATGCAGTGAGCCAATCCTAAAAAGTTCACGCCGTGAAACAATCGAAAAGTTCATGCCGTGAATTGGTCTAAAATGCTTCACGTCATGAAACGGTCACTTCTGAAACGGTCACTTCTCACACGGGTCAATCGCAAGATGCCATGTAGCATTCTTCATTAAGGCAATCGTCGCCTAGTCTGAAGACTATGCTATAAATTCAAAAATATTTCTTTTTTCGTCATTTTGCATTGTGTGTTCCAATGCAATTCGCTCTCCATCTCGATCGTGCATCGCATTCTCCATCTCCTCCAACTCGAATTGACATTCGCACATTAAGGTGGGAGCTTGGTCCCTTCATTGTTTTCTTTTCTTATCTTTTTTGCTTTTATCTTTCTTTGATCTTTCATCCTTGATTATAATTGATCAATATCATGCACTCTAAAAAGCATCAGCCGTATCATTACATGATTTCTACATTGTTCTAAAAACTCTGCTATGCGGTATACTCACTTTGGATAAAAACAAAAACATAAAAACGTAAACATCATAAAAACTTGCAGTTTCATGGAACTGCCACGAAACTGTAGTTTCACGGAACAATACAAGACCTGCAACTTCACGCTTCCAAAAAAAAACTCACGTAATAAAATCTCACGGGATTCCATCTCACGGAACTGCCGTCTCATGGAACTCCCTTTCACGTGACAACATCTCACGGGATTCCATCTCACGGAACTCCCTTTCACGTGACTAACTCTCACGGGATTCCATCTCACGGGACTCCCTTTCACGTAACATCATCTCATGGAACTCCCTTTCACGTAACATCATCTCATGGAACTCCCTTTCACGTGACTAACTCTCACGGGGTTCTGTCTCACGAAACTCTCTTTCATGTGACAAAATCTCACGGGATTCCATCTCATCACAGAACTCCCTTTCACGTGACTAACTCTCACAGGATTCTGTCTCACATAACTCCCTTTCACGTAACAACATCTCATGGGATTTTGTCTCACAACGGAACTCCCTTTCATGTGACAAACTCGCACGGGAATCCCTCCTAAGGACCTGCAGGTTCACGGGACTACCAAACTCTTGCACCTTCATGCCACAACATTCACCTATTTAATTAACACACCTTGTTTATTGCTCCTACACTAACACTTCTCATCTCAACTAGCCATTTTACCATTTTTTTTTTAAAGGAAGAAGAAGAAGAAGAAAAGAAAAGACAAGAAAAGGAGTGGTACCTACCCCACCAGTCTAGAGAGACTGGTTTTCTTTTCATGTACAGATGTGTCGGCCTCAAACACCGAAGCCGTAGAGACCCCCGCAGTCACCCAAGCCAATGCTATAGGCTCCCTGGTGAGTCAAAAGAAGAAACGAGTGCGAGGACCAAAGATGAACTACTTGGGCCCATATGCCTAAGCCTTCCATGGGGCCATCATCAGCAAGGAGATCCATAACGGCCCATGGAAAGGTAGCATTGCAATATCACAGCACGGAGTGCCTCTAAATTGTAGAAGAGGCAGAGGTAAAAGAAAAGCTGGAGAAAGTGGGCCTAAGAAGAATGGCGCAGATTCTCCCAACAAAGAACATCGACACGGAGCTGTGTGTGGAGTACAAAAAGACTTATGACAAAGCCACCAAGCGAGGCACAATCACACAAAGGCCGACGGTACAATAGAGTAGGTCTTAATCACAGAAGAAGGCATCCGTGAAGCTCTGCATCTCCCAGTAGGAGTCAAGGTACATGCCCATGCCTTTGACAAAATGCCTTTGGATGCTATGCTGAAGAAGAGTTCGTATAACTCCAATGGGGCAGAGTATGAGATATCCGGGATAAGGTCATGGGGAAAGCATGCAGAGCTATGTCGCTGATCATGCAGGTGAAGCTAGTGGACCGCTACAGCAGGGTCCCACTGAACAAGATTGCTAAAGTCCATGAAGAGAAGGAAGAGGACTGGACATATTACATACATAGGGAAATGGAAAACTATCTCAAGGCCCATTAGTCCAAAATATGCAACCCTTACCTACTGACACAGGTCCTCGACTAGGTGGCAAAAGGCCTCTTCCAGAACGTGAATCAGTAGAGCAGATGAATTTACATTACTGCTAGAGAAACCAGCACTGACAGCTGAAGAGATACAAGAGGGCCAAGCTGTTCTAGTGGAAACACAAGCCATAATGAAAGAGATAAAGAAAGGGAGGAAGAAGAAGACGGAATAGAAGATGAGGGGCGACATCCCAGACGTGGCTGTAGAATCACAAAGGCTAGACGCTGAGCTGGCACAAGAAATAAGATCATACTAGGAAGTACTAACACTGCAAGAAGCCACAGTTAGTCAGGCCACTCAAGAGAAAACACAAGAGATTACTCCTCCTCCCTTGAGCCCGGCACAACTTATCTTCACAAACCTGTCCCCACTCAACCTTGGTGGACACACCTACAGAGATAGAACCAGAACCAATAACATCAATACTGGTGCTAGTTGAGGAATCACAAGAAATTGAGACAACAACGGTCCCAGTGCAAGATCCAACAGACCAAATGCATATAGGTAAAAGACCAAGTAGTGAAGAGCCATCAAGCCTGAGCAAAAGAAGGCGTCCGGAGGATGAAGAAAGACTACCCCAGCTGTCCTTCCTATAGAATGTCGATTATGAACGGTTCATGCAAGAAACTATGGAGGGTTTGGATGAACTATTAAACCTACCACATGCTGGACTAGAAGGGGCTGGAAGCACAAGTGCATCACTATGGGAGCAAGAGCAAAAAGTATGGCATTGCCACCTCCTCACTACACACATGCTGCATGATCGTAATGCTACACTTTGGAAGTAGGTTAACGAGTCAAACACACAAGTATAGACTTTAAAGGAACATTTGGTAGCAGTAGAGGCCACACATAGGGATGTCATAATGAAGAGTTTGAAGGCCACTGAGGAACAAGAGACCAAATACAAGTCACTAGAAAAGCAATAATTTGGTTCTAAGACAAACTATTGTTTCAGAGAATCAAAGAGAATACGGACCTTAAGGAAAAGCTGGAACAGGCTAAGGAGCAACTCGAGAAGGAGGTTACCCCCACAACCAGGAGCTTACAGCCATTCATGCCCAGCACTTGTACAAGAACTCCCAGCACAAGCCCGTGGCAAAAGATATCCTCAAGTCTGAATGAAGCCGAAAGTAGGGCCACTCACTTACAACAACAGGAAAGAGAACAAACAAACAAGGCACACACAAAAAAAGTGAGAGCCCTTAACAATGCCATAAGTGCTAGTCAAATTGAGATGCAAAGAATGGTGATAGCACACCAAGAGGCAATGGCACAAGTCACGCAGTAGTTACAAGACAATCAGGGGCTGCTGGTTGCCGAAAGGCTCTAGAGAATCACAGAAGCTCAAGAAAGAGAGGCTATTGCCAGATGTGCCCAAGAGGAAGCAACCCGACGATTCGAGGAGTTGGATGCTACAAGGATGGTCTACGAAACCGCAATATCAAGCCTCCTCACAGCACCAATGACTCCCATCTATAAGAGTTGGAACAACGCTAGTTGTTGGCAATACAGGACCGAAGTCAACGGCAGGAGCCTCTCTCTTACTTTATTTTTGTCTACACTAACCCTCTCTTTATTTCAATACAATATAAATATGTCTGAGGACCTAGGCCTAGGTGAACTAACCCTCATTAAGCAGAATACTGAACGCGATGCTGACCCACTATTATAATGTGAATTTTACGGGGAGATATAGTATTAACTAATCCACAGGATATCTACTTTTATCCATTACATCCTATTGTGTTAAACCTTCGTAGTTGGTGTTGGGTACTACAAAACTCTGTTTACCTTGTATCCATTGGGCAACAAATGGATACCTTCATCTTTTATTGCCATGAAAACCAAGGTGACACCTTGGTGCTTCCGGGTAGGTGTTGCTGTCTGCTGCAGGCATTTTAGTTCCATGTGGGAGTTTTTGATTCTTTGTTCCACGCAAGTGAACAACGTTATTATTGGGTCCTGTGGTTGGGGGCTTTTATCCGTGTCCCTTTGTTGAACTTCTTTGTTTCTACTTTTAGGGTCCTTGTCAGCTCCTTGATCAAAGTGGTTTTACTGACATTGCTTTGGCAACCCTCAACCCATCTTGTTGAGTTGTCTTCTTTCTCCATACCAATGTTTGTGTAGTTTGAGCATTGGTTTTAGTTATTGGGAGTTGGTGCTGCATGCTTTTACTACCCTTTCCTTTGTTATCGGAACAGTTTGTGAGACGGTGGCCACTAAGCGGGGTTTGGGCACCCACACTGTCGTATTGCCTTGGTAGTATCCTTGCACCCGTTAGTTAATCCGTTCGGACCCATTGCTTTTACGAATGCCTTTTGGGGGTGTTGGTATGTCTGGAGTACTGCCAACTTGCTGGTAAAGGCCAATTCTGATTTTTGGCCCCTTTTTGAATCTTTCTTATTGTTTCCGTATTAACCTGCTTCTCCTCCTTCTGGGGCTGGTTTCTGAGTTGAACCTTGGGCACCCATTGTCGTGTACCACCCTGTGAACCTTGGGCACCCATTGTTGTGTACCCTGTGACTTTGTTTTGTTTTATGAGTTGATGTCATCGTGCTGGGTGTCGCTATCTCCTCAATCATGGCCTGTTTCCCTGTGTTTGTCAGGCTCCATAAAGGTACGGACATGACATTGTCTCCCCCATTCAGTAGGGCTACCCTCTTATACCATTGGATATTACATTTACTGGCGCACGCAAATTCGGGATCGTCCCAGGATCATTTCCTCTTCCCTGGAATGTGTAGGCATGACGAACACCTTTCCAGCCAAGGAATTATTTCTGATGGAAATGTTCACACTTAAAAATCCCTCATCTTTCGTATTATTAAGTGCACACTGTGTACTTATGCATTGGTGGGTCCAAGGTGCAGTCTATCTAAGGCTACCCATGTCTCATATGAGATCAGGTTATGACTTGATCACGTATCTATTAGTGCAATGCTCGTTGCATGGCATTTAGCCGTAGAGAGTTCCACCCTGAGTCATGCTGGCTCAATGTTCAGTTGCTCTTCATCCACCCAAGAGAGTCAAGGAAGCCATGTTGACATGTAACATTCTCTTTTGGAGTAATTGTTTAGCTTTGGCCTCCCTTGCCTTAGCCTCTTGTTGAGCTTGCTGGATTTTTTCCTTTGCGAGCTATTTTTGTTGTTTTAAGAGATGTTCTTACAAGAGCATCTCTTAGGTCAGTGGTCCAAAATATTTTTTGAGATGTTCTTACAAGAGCATCTCTTGGGTCAGTGGTCCAAAATATTTTTTGAGTTTGCTTCCATTGACGTAATCCTCCATATGTATGGCGTCAATTGTCCTAATTCTAACTGACCTCTGAGGTGTGATCTCATAAACTCTGAAGGGTCCTAGGCCTTTGTATTTGAGTTTCTTTTTCCTAGTGCTTCCTACACCATACATGAGGACAAGGTCCCCCGTTTCCAGTACTTTTTGTTTTAGATTGTTGTCGAACCAATTCTTTTTGCGTAGTTCCTCGACCATGAGTCCATGCAATGCAATTAGCCTGGTCTTATCAAGCTTCTTTAAATCGATTAGCCTTTTAGCTAATGCATTCTCTGTCAGACGTTCTTGCACTACAATCCTTGAGCTCAGAAGAACTAGGTATTCCATAGGCATTACTGCCTCAACACCATAAGCTAGACGGAAGGGAGTGTATCCTGTCGCTACCTTATTATGCCCATAGGGCCGCTGTCAGCTTATGTTCCCAGTCCATTTGACTTGCTCGATAGACTACTAAGAATCCAACAAGTAAAAATAAAATGTGAGCCACAATCACTAACTAATTATAATAGGTAGCCGAATCTCGAGATAATTTGCTCATATAAGAATTTTTTTGTTGTTCGTGCATCAACTAGCTTCGAGGCTCTCGCTTCTGCCCATTTGGTGAAATAGTCCATGGCCACGATCACATATCGGGCTTGTGATGGATGTGCCGCTGGACTAATAGGTCCAACAAAATCTGCTTCCCACTTTTCGAAGGGTTGTCTTACAATAATAGAAGTGAGTGGCATCTTGTCCCTTTGTTGTGGGACAGCAAAACACTGACATTCTTCGCACCTTTTGACAAATTCTATGGCATCTCTGAACAATGTAGGCCACCATAATCCTGCTTGAAGTACCTTGCTAGCCGTGATCTCTCCAACAAAATGCCCTTTGGCTATCCACACGAATGAGCTTCATATAATATCAGACGAACTCATCTTCTCTCACACATCTTCTTAGGACATTGTCTTTACCTAGCTTATATAGTTCTCCCGTAATTAATTGATAAGGTACAACAAGCTTGATAAGCCACCACACTTTATCTTTATTCAAGGGTGTGTTGTGGTGGCGAAAAACCATGAGCTAGATAATCAGATATCTCCTCGCTCCATTCAAGTACCATGTCCAGTTTGAACAAACCAGTTGTTGGTTCCCCATTTGGAATTCTTTACATATGATCGGCTAACACATGCTGTGTCCCTTTTCTTGCCGTAACTATAAAGTCAAATTCCAACAGTAATAGCAACCATCATGTGATTCTTCACGTGGTGCAAGGCTTATTCTCTACGTATAATAAGGCTTGATGGTCCACGAAGAATACAAATTTGTTGGTCAATAGGTAGTGTCGATACTTCTTGATAGCGTAAACCATGGCCAATCCTTCTTTCTCTGTGGTGGTGTAATTTACTTCTGCATCATTCCATTAACGACTAGCAAAGCAAACTAGATAGTCCAATTTGAACTCATCGGGCTAGGCTAGAACACATCCAATAGCAAAGTTTGATGCATCAATATACACATGAAATATGAGGTCCCAATTGGGGGGTCGCAGAATTAGCGCGCTAGCCAATTCCTAATTCAGTTGATCATATGCTTCCTAGCATTTCTCAGTCCATTCAAATATAATGAGTAGCTTGTACAATGGCCTGACGATTTCAGCATAGAAAATTATGAAGCGGCGATAATACCCAATATGGCCCATGAATCTTTGCACACCTTTGTAATTAGTGGGGACGGTGGCAGCTCCAATATATCAACTTGACCTTGCTATCATCCCCGTGGATATACCGTTCTTTGAGAGACAATGTGTCCCAAAATCATACCATGTCTAACACAAAATTGGCACTTTAAAGGGTTTAGGGATATACGATATAATCGACATCGCTCGAACACCTTCCTTAAGCAAGCCAGATGGTTCGTCCATCAAGAATTTGCACACAGATCATCAATGAATACCTCCAGCCACTTCCGCAAGTAGTCTTTGAAGGCTGTGCACATTAATCGTTAGAATGTTGTTGGGGCATTGGTGAGACTGAAGGATATGACTTTGTATGCAAATGTCCCCCACATTGTATTGAAAGCTTCCTTATGTTGGTCTTCTGGTGCTATTGACACCTGATTGTAACCTGAAAATTTATCCAGGAAGCTATAAGCTTCTTCACCAGCCACTCTCTCCAAAACATGTTCCGTATATAGGGTAATGGATAATGGTCTTTCCTAGTAGTTGCGTTGACCTTTTTAAGATCGACACATACCCTAAGTTTTCCATTCTTTTTTGGCACTATTATGATTGATGACAACCAATCCATGTGTTCTATCTCATAATGAGCTTATCTATTTCCTCCTTTACAATTGCTGCATACTTAGGATTCATCTGGTATGGTTTCTGCCTGGTTGGTCTTGATCCTTACATGATTGGAATCGTATGTTGCACTACCTCACGTGGTACACCCTTCATCTCCTTGTAATCCCAAGCGCGAAATAGTCCTTAAATTCCTTAAGGAGAGCAATGAGCTCATCTTCTTCAGCCAAAGTCATGTCCTTAGCAAGTATACGGGTCTTGCTTCCTCCCATGGTCCCGCAATATCAACTTCCTTGACTTCCGCACGCCGGGCCATCGTATGATGTGGATAGCCCATCCTCCTTAACCCTTGATGTCGTCAGTCAAACCACTTTTCGTTCGTCAAACAATGTAGGTTTTGAAGTGGTGTGGTACTGAGAGCAAGTTTGGTTTATTCTCATTCTCACTTTTTGTTTTAGCCATGACTTTTCTAGCCTCACGTTCGGCTTCTGCCAAAGCTTTGTTCCATTTTCGACGCCCCAGCTTTCGTAAGCTTAGGTGTTTCTAGCTCTTGAAGGGTGACTTCCTCCTCGTGTTTTCCCTCCAGCAATATCTTACTCAATTCCTCACCCAAATCCTTGGAAAACTCATCGTGTACCTTAGTGGCCTCAAGGAATCTCAGCCACACTGGGCAACCATGGGTTTTCTTCGCAATAGGGTATTTCTTCGGGCAATATATCATTTCTATTTTTGCCGTCTTCTAAGGCGTTGAGCGTTGGTACAACCTTGTGTTACGGTCCCTTCTATGATAGAGGCCTCCTCTTCCGATTCTTCATCAATCGTTTGCCAATTAACCATACAGACAAAGGTCGTAGGTCTAGTTCCCGATTCCACATATATTGGGTCCCCCTAGGTTGTATCACATCTATGGTAGCTAGCACATGCATCCATTTTTCACTGAAGGCCGGAGGAGGAAGTGATGCATACATTTCCGTTTCTTTTTCCTTAGAACTCTCCACCATGGGTTGGCATATTTGTACAGATGTGGACCACTCCATTGTTGTGATTGAACAATTGCCCTTCCATGGGGTGTGCTTTCCACATTCTCAGATCTATCTTTAAAATTTGTGAATCCCTACGTACATACACATGATCTAATGCCCAATCATGCACCAATTTGGACTCCCTCATGCACCAATTTGGACTCCCTCTCATGAAGGGTCTCCCCAATATTATGATATATGAGTCGGGTTGGCACAGGAAGTCCATTACCATAAATGTATGATGGTAGCGAAACATAAAGAGTTTGAGTTTCACATTCTCCAAAACTCCAATGGGTTTTGAAGATGTTCCGTCAGCCATTTTAACGATTAGATCTGCCCTTTTTAGATCGGGTTTTCCCTAGTTCTCACAGCAACGTTTTGTGATGATGTTAACCCCCCGCCCCACCATCTAGGATAGCCAGTGCCTGGTACCCGCCGTCATGATGAATCAAGATTGTAGCATTTGTGTCATCACTTTCATAATAACGTCCCAATTGATTAATTGGTATCTTGACGACTTCGGTTTTCCTTATGTGTCTTAGGGTTCTTTCTACCAAAGGTGGCAGAACTTCCTCTGTAGTATCGGCGGTTGCGCCTTCTACCCACTCCTTTATGTCTGTCCATAGCATTGGTGAACTGCGTAGCAGATGCCTAATGGCATTTGCACAGGGGTGGACAGTATAGCCATGAGACTTCCTTTGTCTATGGGTTCTCTGGTGATCGAGGGTCCTTTTCCCAAATGTGTGTTTTTCGTACTTATCCTCCCTAGGGAAGGAATAGATGGACTCACACAACACATTTTCCTCAAACATCTTGGACATTGTGTTTGCTTGAGATCCCTCTTCTGTTTCTTCTAGAATTGGAGTAGGTACGTTCAATTCCCTTTCCCTTGTTGGCTCATTTCTTGGATACATTGTATCCCCAATCCGGTTAGCCCTTAGTTTGGTTTCATGAAGCCATTGACATTCTTCTACTAAGGCGCTGGCACTCCTTTAGGGGTTGATGGTCTCTCCCTTCGCTCCTCTAGGTCAGGCTCTTTGTGGTTGATCCTTTGATCCCCTTTTTCTCTCAATTGGGTGGATCCATTGTCGATCGTATCTTCTTCGGATCCATCTTGGATTGTGACCCTGGTGTCACCCTTACCCACTTTTTTCACTCCTCTCCTGCGGCCAATTCTAATGGTCGCATCTGCCCGGTTCTTCCCCTTTCCTCCCAATTGGAACTGGGCTCGTGTCAGGACATTAAGTGGTGTAATATTTCCATGCTGCACACTAATCGGATGGTGGCCTGATTATAAGTGGAAGTCAAACCACTTGCGCGGTATGGACAATCCTTGATCAAATGATCAATACCACATTTAGTACAAGTGAGTACTGGCATGTCACTGGGTGGAGCGTCAATTGTTGGGGTTGGTGCGTATGAACCACATTCTTGTTTGGGCACTCAATGATTCGATGCGGCCCACCACAGCCAAAACATTGTAGTGGTCCTCTTCTCATGTTCGAGTTCATGTTCTTACCCTTCCACTGTACCGTGGTTTGAAACACAAGTACTAGCGTGTTATTCTGTAGGACATAGAATTAAGGTGTGACCTCTGTAGCTTCTTCATAGTACTCTCCACTAAGTTCTATTTCATGTCCCCCCATATCAATATTTTTTGATGGCTCTTCAATCAATACTTGGTTAATTTTAGCCTGTGGTGGTAGAACCAGTGGTGGTGGTAGAGGTGAAGTGTCCTGTACCTGAAACATCCCCCTAGGCAAATAGAAAGAGTTGGATTGTCCTATGGCTACAATGATTTGTCCAGGTGGTGCTGGTAAAGCCAATGGAGCTCTAGGTGCTGGTAAAGCCAATGGAGCTCTAGGTGCTGCCAAGTGTGAAATAGTTTGGAACCTTTGATATTCGCACAACATTGAAGTGTCATGATTCCCTAATTTTACATAGTGTGCACAATAGAGTAATGGCCTTGCTCTTAATTGTGGACATTCGGTGGTAGTGTGATTCAATCTGCACATAGAGCAAGCACCACACCAATTCCCTATTGGGGTAAAGATGGTTATGCCCATGCCCATATGTTTCTCTTCTCTCCTTTACCTTCAATTTCTCTAGTATTACATTACCGAGCTCATCCATAGGCATGTTTTCGACGTGCTTGCTCCGAGTTCCAATCTCTTGGTGACTCGAGACACGAGAAGTCGTTGTTGCCGAAGATATTGTGACATCTTCCGATTGCAGCATATTATCTTCATATTCAATTGCCAGTTTGTAACATGCATATAGAGTGGTTGGTCGGGCTAGTACCAGATAATCATGCATCTTGTGACTCCTCTCCCCCCGGAAGCAAGGCAATAACTGATCATTAGTTAACCTCTCCCGTAGTTTGCACATTGAATTTAAATGCTTAAGTCGAGACACATAGTCCATTTCCTTTTGTTTGATATTGTGCAGCTGTGCCACAGGTCTCTGTCTATCACCACTTTTAGCAAAGCTGGGCACAAACACATTCTTGAGCCATGTGAAGTTAACTTTATCCTCGGGTTTGAGGGTTCGGGAACCACTGATGCGCTTTCCCTTCTAGGGTCAGTGAGAAAGCATGAATCATTGTCACATCATTGACAGGCCTGCAGGTTTCACATGTGGATTCAAAAATCGCTACATGTTGAATAGGGTCCCCCCCAAAGGATTTTTGGACAAGCTTGGAAATGATGTGTTGCTTCATCTAGGAGGGTCGGGATTCTAGAGCAATGCCTAGTTCCCCGACCATTCCTCATCCCACTTCTGCGGCCATATTCAACAGATCCATCCTTGTGGTGGCTGCATCATTAAGATCAATGCTAGATTCACCCTTGGTCTTTGAGGAATTGCTCCCCCCTACCTAGACCTCATCCTCTTCTCCTGTGTTAGCTCTTCAAGTCCGTGGGATGGTTCTGCCACTGCACCTTGGAGTGGCTCATCATTAGTTACCTTTGTACGCCTTTGTAGACTTAAAAGTTCCATGTCCTGTAGGAACGTAGGATGATTGATCATCTGCTCAATGTCTTTTTTGGTGTACAGACGGTCCTCCACTTCACCCACCACTTTTGCTAGATTATCCTCTTTTTCTAGGGTTACAAACCCTTCCTCAACTCTGGGCTCTTCATTTATGGGTTCTAAGTTTGGATTTTCTCCCTCACTTCTTCCCATGACTAATTCTGACTCCTTACTCCGTGATTGGAGTAGGTTTAAACCTCCCATCTCCTTTTGTTCATCTCTCGCCCTTCAAGTATCAAGATCTTGTTTCCTTAAGCTCAACTCTCGTAGCTGTCATTCCACACCTCGATCCTTTTTAGATCTAGCTCTACTTCCTCTAAGGTGGGGAAGAATACTTGACCTATCCTGGCTGCACTTTCCATGTCTCATCTCATTCGGGGGGGAGGGGGTGCCGGTGTTCGACAACCTTGAATTTGACGTTTGGATGAGCACTTCTTGCCTTGGACCAAGTCTAGTGCTAGCTGACGTACCCATGCCCGCAGATTGCACTTCTTCATCATGATTGGTTTGGAGACCAAAAAATCATCGGGCGATATCAATGATACCATTTGATCTGGTTGGGAAGGGTGGTTTATCCTCTTACCTCAGCCCTTCTTCCATGTACTCTTCATTACTAGTTTCAATGGAGGTCATATTCCTTAAGACACTCAAATGAGTGCTTACTGATTGGCTTGGACCCACACTTTTTTGATAAGAAGATCCTGGGTGATTTGATGCACTATCATCACTCTCCCAAAAAAGCATGAATCATACAAGCATAGAAGAGGCACAAATGCTAGAATGCTCTCTCTCAATCTCTCTCAAGACACAAAGAAGAGCTCTCAATAGCACAAAGAGGGATTGTGTCTTTTCATGCCTTATATACATTTGGCCCTTATACACACTTGGGCACCCAAAACTTACTTAACTAGGCCTTGGGTGGCCAATATCTCATAATGTACAACTTTTATAGTGCCTTTTCATGACACTTATTCATGTCCTCAATTGGAGGAGCATACTTGTTAATCCAAAATGGAATTAACACAAGTGGGTACCACTCTTTAGTGGTATACCTGAAGTAGGCCTTGCTTCTTGCCAATTCTTGCTCACAGTAAAAGCATTATTTCTATATGGGTTGTTAAGTGGGTACCACCCTTTGGTGGTGTACCTGAAAGCAGGCCTTACTTCTTGCCAGTTCTTGCTCACATTAAAAGCATTATTTTTATATGGGTCGTTTCTTCATAACTACTTTATAAGATAATGCAAAAGCTGGCATTTCATTTTTACAAGCCATTTTTTCAAATGAAAATGTTGCCTTTGAATAGTATTTGAGCTTGTTCACACAATCATAGAGAGTTCACACCACCCATCTAAAAATTAAAAGCACTTTTAGCATTTGTTCACACACATTTTATGTGCTTGCAGTGACTTCTCAAGATAAGATAGGACAAAGTGCCAAAGTTAGTCTAGAGGTTGACACTAGCGGAATTGATTTTGGAATTTCCTAGGGTCCGGGCGGCCTTCCATCTCATGGAAGCTAAAAAAGAGTTATTAAACTCTTAAAAACCACATATCTGGGTGTTCCAAAAATTAAAAGGATTTTTTAAACTCTATCCTTATGAGATTATAGGGGAGTAACACTCATTGAGCTCATGGTCATGTCTTTGACTATCTTGCCTCCAAAGCGAATGCAAGATGTGGGCGATAGCATGAATAGGGTGATGAAACCAATCCCATCTTGTTTGCAATATCTCCTTGTTTTCATCCATCCTAAGAAATTCAAAGCTTAAAGTAAAAATAAAGCTTTGTGTAGCACCCCATGAGCCTTGCATGTAAATTTCTCATGAATGGCACATAAAAATTTAAAATAGATACTACAATTTATAAACTCCATAGCTATGAGCATAAAACATACCTATTATCGTTGAAGAGGTTGCATGCGTCAAAGGCGACGCCCACCTTCTCCATGAACTAGTAGATGATACCCATGGTGCACCCCTTCGAGTCAGTAAGCCGCAGTGCAGCAATCAAAGGCTCCATAAATCTGACAATGCTCTCAGCATTATGCCAAAACATAGCCTCATAAATGATGTCCTCAAACTTCTTTCCTTTTGGAGTCCGGCTGCCATCCCATGCAATCCACCTATCATCTATAATCATGCCGCGTAAACCACGCCAACTTTTGTAGCACTATGAAGAAATAGGCAAGGCGAGTGCTTGAAGGCTTGGCTAGCTGTGTCTCACAATTTGCCCTAAAAATACCAAGAGCTCGTTGCTTTTTGCATATAAAATTGACCATAAACTCTGCCTTCTTGACTACGTCAGCCACCCATCCAATCTTTCCCACATCCTCTATGAGTAGGTCAAGAGAGTGTGATGCACAAGGCACCCAACAATTGTGTGGGTAATCTCTCTCCACAAGAGCACCTACAGCCTTGCAATTGCTTGCATTGTCTGTGATGATTGTGACCACATTTGCGCTTCCCACCTCCTCAATTTTTGCCTTCAATTGCTCATAAATGTATTGAGTTGTATGAGCCTCTGCAGAACCATAAATGCTAGTCAAGAAAGTAGTGCCTATGCAGCAAGACATGAGGATGTTGATAAGAGGTCATCGTTTGGTGTTTGACCATCCATCACATAGTATGGTGCATCCATAACTCACCCATGCAGCTCTAATTGGGTCTCAATCTCTTCTACCTCCACCTTTCAAGAAGGTAGGCTTTAGTGCATGGTGAAATGCCACATTACACTCAAAGAAATATTGCCTCACTGTTCGTCTAGCATTTTCATGCTTGAGCTTGATCCAACTTTGTTGCAGCAGCCTATTTGACACATTTGGAATGCTTGGAGATTGACATGCATGTGTAACAGGCCGAGAAGAAGTAGCAACCTATGGAGCTTCGTCTTGGGGCGAGGCTGAAGAGGAATCTCCAATGGAAGGTGGCACCACCTGTACCTCAATGTGGGCTCTCTTTGCAGCATGGATGGTAGCTGGATCACCACGCATTCTCAAGATTACATCATCTGGAATATCTGCCGTGCAACAAGCAACACCTTGCCCGGGAATGTTGAGATGGGCTTTCACTTGCGGTGCAGTCCATGTGTAGACATTGTTGCAATGTTTGCATCTCCAATTAATGACCTCGTTTCCCTCCTTGTTTTCAATCACCTCCATCCAGCTAAGGAATTTCTTTCTTCCCATGATAAAAGAAATTGGGAGAAATTAAAAAACTGAGAAAATTGGGGGCAATTAGGGGAAATTGGGGCAATTGGGAAAAATTAAAAAATTTGGAGAAATTGGGAAAAATTAAAAATTGGGAGAAATAAAGAAATTAGGGAGAACTGGGAAAAATTAAAAATTGGGAGAAATAAAGAAATTAGGGACAATTGGGGAAACTTAAGAAATTGGGGGAAATAAAAAAATTTGGAAAAATTTGGAAAATTTGGGGACAATTAGGAGTAGGAAATTGGGGGAAGTTGGGCCAATTTCAAAAAATTGGCAAATTGGGGGAGGGGGGTAGGAAATTGGGGACAATTGGGGGTAGGAAATTTGGGGAAATTGGGGACAATTGGGGGATATTGGGCCAATTTCAGAATATTTCAGAAATTGGGGGATTTTGGGGAAATTAGAGAATTTGGGAGAAATTGAATAAGGAATTGATGTAAGAGGAGGAGAAAGGAAGGGGAAAAGTAGAGGAGAAGAGAGAGAGAGAGAGAGAGAGAGAGAGAGAGAGAGAGAGAGCTTGTGCACAGAGAGAAGACAACGGCCACACGACACAACTTCTAGCCACATGACATGCAACAAGTTTTGGAACCTTATCAAATCAAAAAAATTTTAAAAGACTACAAAGGCTCATGTTTTTTATCATATAGACATTTGCTTCATGTAGTATAAGAGTGATTGATTAGCCTTTTGTACTTGCATGTTTTGAGAATCTTATTTCTTCCATTGAGTTTGCTTCTGGCTACTCAAGAGCAAGATGTAAATGATCATCGATCTCTCTCTCATCGTAAAATGATGTGATCCTCGACTGTCTCATTGCCAATTGGAAGCAATCAAGGGTGGCTAAAACTTCGATCTCCTCCATTTTTTTGCATTGTCCTCCTAATCGTTTGATTTAGTCTAGTTCTAAAGCATGTGTTGGTGTCCACAAGATCAGAGCTCATGCTATGGTGGATGGAAGATTGTCCAACCATGATGTGAGTGTAGGAGCAGATCATGTGCAAAAGAGATGGGGATGGAGATTCAAGCCATGGAGATGTGCATGTGTGTGTGTGTGTGTGTGTGTGTGTGTGTGTGTGTGTGTGTGTGTGTGTGTGTGTGTGTGTGAGAGAGAGAGAGAGAGAGAGAGAGAGAGAGAGAGAGATGTGATGGCTAACAATAGAGAGATATTGCACATCACAACAATGGTTATATTACGATAATACTTCCACCATGTACAATGCTTTTTATATAGGCACCAAGTTCCTATCTTTGTTTTCTTAATAAGAGGGTATTCACACCTAAAGTATTTACACACAAGTGAACACTTACTAGACTTTGAAATATCCAACAAACCCCCCTTCAGTTGAGAACTACCGCCACAAGGATAGACGCAAGATATGTTGATGTTGGCAAGGGAAGTAGGAAAGGGGGTTGCCATGGAAATAGCACCTCTACCAAGAGCCCAAGACCAGTCCACATCTCTAAGCTAATGAGCAAATTTGATGAAAACAGGTATCCAATTCAATATCTTGAGAAATTCGAACAAGTTTGTGAAGGTTCTGGAAGAATGGATAACCCCACCAAGATCTGTGAATTTGGTCTTTGACCAATGGTTTAGATAACTAAACCCCAATGAGATGAGATCTTTAGACAAACCTTCATTGGCCAATTCTCTCTAATCAAAGCTTGATGGAGCCCAATATCTAAAATCTATAAGCTCAAGCAAGAAGAGGGGGAGTCCATATAAGAGATTATATTGCCAGAGCCAAATATCTTCTAATGAGGTGCAATCCTTGGGAAAAGCTCGATGATCAATGATTGATTAACTCATGACTGGTCTAAAAAGTAAAAGACTGCATGACCATCTCTATAGGTCTAAAAACTACACCTTTGATGAGTGTTGTTGTGAGGCAGAGAAACTAGTAGACAACCTACATAATAGAAATGTTGAAGTCATTCACTCAAATCAAGAAATAGGGAAAGGATCATCTAAGGCCTTCAGTCTCAAACGAATCCAAACATCAAAGGAAAATATGCTTGTCAAGGACATAAGTATTGAAGAGCTGACTGACAAATTGCTTAACCGCCTAGGCTGACAATGGCAAGGACAGCCTCAAGGGCAACCTCAAGGCACTCCGCAACCCCAAAACCCTCATACCTTAGAAGATACATGGTTTGGTGTGCTATCTGTTGAAGAAATCATACAAGCATGGAGTGTCCAATGTTAAGACCTAAACCACAATAGTATTGTGCTCATTGCCAAAGGTATGGGAGTCATGACACTGCTCATTGTTGGTACCAAGGTAACCAATGTCCTACACTACTTGCATCGAGACAAGTCCTAGCCTTACCTAGTTCCAAAAAATAACCAACAACAACAAGAACAAAACCAAGTGCCTATATACCAAAACCCTTCACCCCCCACGAATGTATAGACAACCACAAATGCCATTGCCACCTCCGGTATTACCACCTCAACCAGTTCCTCCTAGGACAACACCAGTACACAACAATACTCAGTGACGTTACCTACAAATACAGAGAATCCATAGCAAGAGATTCGCGAGTCAACAATACTCAGTGACGTTACCTACAAATACAGAGAGTCCATAGCAGGAGATTCGCGAGTCATATGACTCATGTGATCCATTGTTAGCATAGGCTTGCTAACATGGTGGAAAACACATGCTTCTACACACATTAGTCATGGAGTACACATGCATGGAGTAAGAGACATGGATCAAGAACAAGATAAAGACACAAGCAAAACATCAAAGTGTATTCTCCCTCCAATTTGCATACAAGAGGGGCTTTATATAGCCATCCAACCATGTGACTCTTGGGATACCCATGTGGCTATTGGGCTCCCATAACCTCCATAAGATCCTAACTCCCCACTAGCCTTCTTCTAACCACTTCTTGATATAACATCTTTTGATGACCAAATCCTACAAATCATTAGCCTAAGCTAATGCGAGAAATGCTAGGGGGTGTTTACACCCAAACTAATGCCAACATGCTAGGGGGTGTTGACATCTATCAACACCTATCTTCCCCTTTTTTAATTGGGAGTGTACTATCTCCTATCAATGTCAAGTATATCATGAAATGTGTGAATAAGTGGCTGCTAGAAGGTAGAATGCAAGCCATCTCAAGTCACACAATATAATCATGTGGAACCACATAAAACTGATGGTAGACCAAGGAGATGGTGGGAAGATGGGATTTCACCAATGCGATGAAGAATCCACAAGCATATGCCGATGAAGAATTTCGTCTATGGGCACCCAAGTGTGCTACCATCTGTGTTGGTGAACCTTGCCAGCCTAGGCCATTAACATAGGCCTCCAGATACCATAAAAAGCACTCCATGAGGTAGGCATAGATGAGTTGGATCATCAAAGCCAACATGTTAGAAGATCCCTATCCACAACATGTGGAACATGTACATGAAGAAGTGACCTCTCAAGAGAGAAGTCAAAGCCCAAAAGTTGAACTAGGTGGTGTCATCATGGAAAGACCATCTGCCTCTGGCACGACTTCAAACAAAGAATCATTATGAGCATCATCATTTAAGATATCATAACCTCATGGGTATCATCATTACATGACACATGGTCCTTATATGAGGAATCTTGGCATCATCAGTATTATCAACAAATCATATTACCGTGTGTAATAACAAAATCATAAATCATCCTTGGATCTATGTCAATGGGATCCTTAACTTTTGAACAATTATCATGTGAGTCAACACCTCTTTAGGTTTTGATATTTTACTGGATTTATAGGCAATTAGCTCTATACCTTCTTGGATTTTTCAGGCAACTTAGCTCCAAACCTCACTGGATTTATGAGTAGCTCAGTAGGGACCTCTTTGGGCCCCTCCTCCGGCTCCAAATCTTACATTGGATTTATAGGCTCCATACCTTCTTGGATTTACAGGTAGCTTAGCTCCAAACCTCACTTTATCATTTAACTTTCATTTTTAACTTAAACTTTCATTTTAATGTTATGAGCAAAGCATGTGGACAACTTAGGAGCTTTTAGAAAGCACCATTTGTATTATGTAACAAAATGTGCATTAGCCACATCATCTCATTATGACATAACCTCAAAAAACATGTGCATTAATGTCATTAAAACATCATCGTGTGCATCAATATGTGCATCATAAAGCAACCATATCCTACATGACATACTTTAAATCATCACATATACAAATCCATCACATGTAATCACTGTTAGACCCTTATCATTAGGATCCTCAACCAAGTAAGCAATCTCATTGTCCTTATCACATTGAGGAATGCCATGCACAAGGTTAGATGCATTTAAGGATTCTCTTTGGCTTTCTTGGCCAGCTTCGGCCTTCTCTTCCTCTTTGTGGATGTGGATGTAGTCATCCACAACAACTAGCTCTATAGGTAATTCGATGTAGCCACCTGTTTCTGCTCCATGTGTCTAGAAAGTCAGCTTCATCTTTGAAAGTGTGTCTCCGAGAGTTTGAGATGTTTCCTTCTGCTTCGAGTGTCCACAAAGTGAGTCCTCCCTTGGGTCTTGAAATTACAACACCCAACAAGTAATTGTGTTCTAAAAATAATTACATTATTTTTCTCTATAATTTTATTATGCTTTTAACATTTTTATTTTGGTTTTCTTTCTGTTTTTCCTAGACTTACAGGCGACTCGGTAGGGACCTCTTTGGGTATCTTCTCCGGTCCTCATGCCTTATTCTTGGACTTATAGTAGTAGGCGACTCGGTAGGGACCTCATTGGGCCTCTCCTCTGGCCATCATGGCTTATTCTTGGACGTTCATACAACTCAATAGGGACCTCTTTGGGCCTCTCCTCCGGCTTTCATGCTATTTTCATTTTAATGCTTCAATTAATACACAATTTTCTTGATAAAAATAATCTTTCAAGGCAACATACAACAAATGATGTATTTGGAATTGGCCAATTACTCACCATCTATGTCCATTAGGTCATCCACCTCAAGTTTCCATTGGAGGTGAAAGATGTGTTCCATGTACTTCATGCACCCATCATTAGGGTCTATCTCATTAAAGTCACATGCCAAATGCAAGTGATTGTGGCTATGATGTACGTGCAAGTGCATTGCTTCTCTTAGAAGCAAGTTGTGAAAATATGCGGACGTCTAGAATTGATGATGATGTGAATCTCCCTTTCTAGTGCCTCTATGCAATACCTTGGCTTCATAATTGCCTCATGCTCTTGACAATAGATGCAAGTACAATTATGTCTGCTTTTCCTCTTTCTCTAATCCATTCTAAGGTGTACTTAAGTGAGTGGGGTTGCCCTAATTACCGGTTCAGGTTCACCTAAAAATGACCAGCCTAGGCACACTTATGCAAGCTACAAAAACAATGATTTGGCAAAACTCACACTACCCCGTTCCTTGTTTGGAGTTTCGATTGATCAAAGCTCCCGCAACTAGGGTACCACACTAGTGCGAGACCAAGTGTGCTTGCAACAAGGAGAGCTTGGGGCAATACCAAGGTCCTTGATGTTTACATGCAAGGTTCCTTGACCTTAATTTTTTAGGGTTTTCCATAAAAATTTCCTTGGGCAAAAACTTCTTCTATAGGAAAATCCCTCTCAGACTCTTAATTGGACACTATTAGAGTGGAACCAGATCCTATGCAACAAGATCTTCTTGAGACTCAACTTTTACGGTTTCAAGATAGACATGATGTAGACTTTGGCTCAGTACGAGCGCATCTTCAAAATGCGCATGTGAAGCTCGTCAGTTGGTGGAAAAAGCACGGTGGAGATTAACACATTGCCTTAAGGGTTCTCTCACAAGATTGTTCATCTAGAGCTTGTGAGAGAAATTGCAGTTTGTTCGCAACCATACACACCAAAAAAAGAAACCATTTATCTCTTGCATAGTTGAAACGCCTAGTGTTTGTGAGTTCTAATCTACGGCTCCTTCAAAAGAGGGAATGCACAAAATCCATAAATGAGATCAACCCTAATTCCTTCAAGGTTGAGATTCGTATCGAAGAATTGGTGCACCCTACAAATGAAGACAATAAAGTGTGGGATTTTCTTGCAACAGACAGAGCACAACTTCAACACCAAACTAGGTCGAGGACCAACACCATAGTCAACGGTAGAGACAAAGGCAAAGGTAGAGGATCGACACTAAAGCCAAAGCCAAAGGTAGCTAGCAATTGAAGAGTCAATGAGGAGGATGAGCATGACTATGGAGGACATGATGATAGGTCGAACTTTGAGGAGTGAAGCCAAAGACTCGAGACTCGAGCATCTTTCCAACTTTTCTAATCTTGACTCATTTTGTTTTTGGATTTGAAATCTGGATATTTATCATATTTTGTAATTCTCAAGAGTTACCTTTATAGCTCTATTATTTATGTCGTTTGCATTAGAGGCTTGGTATTTTAATTCTTGAATGTTGAATCCTGATTCCGGAGTCCTGATTATAATTCATGATTTACCAACCATGGATCATGCTTACTTGAAATCAATGGTGTTATATGTTTAGTGTAATTCGAAGCATTCAATTTTTCAAATGTCCATTCACAATTTTAATGTTGTTGCACTGTAGTCTATGCTGCATGCAATGTGCATAAATACAATTGTCAATGTTTACATGACTTCTCTTTGAAGATTAAAGTTCGTAAATATTTAGTACTGTTTTGGTCCTTAGAAGTCAAGAAGCCTCATCTATGATTTTAATATTTATCATCTATGATCTACTCGACAAGACCATTCCCCTAGGCCCTTCAAAATATATATTTTTTAAAATACGTATTATATTTCAATCTGCCATAAAAGACGTCGAGTATGCGTATTATACTTCGCCGTATTATACGTCTCGTCCCGTACCTGCCTTCTATGCCAGGGTTGCTAAAAACCCTACAAGATAGACATCTTGTTTCTTTATTTCAAAATAAAGCAGTTGGGCAGTGCCCCTAGGTCATCCTACTCATCCCAGAAATGCAGGTTTATACACTGACAATGCTGGTTTTCCTTTTGGGACACAATGCTCTCCCTCCTGGGACAAGGCTGCCACACAAAATATTACTCCGCTGGTAGACTAAAAGCTTCTCTATCCCCCATCACCTAAACCATATAGAGCTCAGGTTAAAAAAGGTCATTGAATCTTCAATAGATTTGCTTTCATACGCATGAAAAGATTGGTGCATACAAGGCTTGCTCCCACATCTATCGAGCTACCCTATCTTCCTCTCTATACAAAACTGGGGGCACAGCTTGGCTTTGTGGGAACAACTATATTTTACATTTAAAGGCAGTGCCCCCTGTCACCTATAATGACTCCAAAATTTTTTGTCCAACTCTGTACACATGAAGTATGGTATGATACACAGGGCAGCCGACAGCCTGGGAACTTCACCCATTAAGGCGCGCTACAAACTGATCCAGATTATATTCCTCATTGTATTGTGATTGATCCCAGAGTTCCTCTAGTCCATTCAGCATTGCCTTCAAGCCTTTGCCAGCACCTGTTCCAGCTGAGGCAACAAACTGATCCTCCTCATTTCCAGGGTGCTTTGCTTTCTCAAGGGTCTGCACAAAAAAATATCACAAATGAATCTTTTTTCTTTGAAAATTTCCTGAAAAGTTCTCAAAGCAGCTTCAGATTGAGCATACCTTTCCAGTCCCAGACATCGTAAAAAGGTCCAGCAGCTGTGTAGTATCCATTTTATCAAGGCTAGCATTCTCAGCATTTATGACAGTATTGACAACTGAGAGCTTAAATCGTTGCAAACTCATGACCTTTTCCTCCAGTGTGCCTCGCATGATTAACCTGTGAACATTGACAACTCGTTTCTGTCCCAATCTGTGTGCTCTGTCCATTGCCTACAAAAAAGCCCACCAAGTCAATGGTGTAGTTTTACATGAAACCCCACCCCCTCTCTTGCAATACATCATCTCCTGATAAGAGTCTTTGAGCAAGTGATAAGGCTTGTATGAGCAGGCACGCCTCAGGGCTCCCTCATGTGCAGCTGCTCTTGATTTGAAACTAGCATAGAAATTTCAAATGATATGGATCTTTGTGCATGAATTGTACCTGGAGGTCCCGCATGGGATTCCAATCATGCTCCATAAAAACAACAGTATCTGCTGTTGTCAAGTTCAGACCAAGGCCTCCCACTGCAGTCAACCCCTCAAGTATGAATCATCTATGATGCATCCTCTTGAAACCTTTCAAGCTACAAAATCAGGTGTTTGAGGATTACCATGTGTTGTCAAAAGAAGTACATCAATGGTTGGATCAGAGTTGAAGGCTTTGGCAATGTCAAACCGTTTATTGGGTTCTATCGACCCATCTAATCGTAAGTATGTCACACTGCAAAGCAACCCATATTGGGTCAGTCCCAAGTGAACAAATGCCAAGAAAAGAGCACAGTTAGTAGCATTCACAAGCTAAGTACTTTCAAGACGGATTAGAAATAGACCTCTTCATATGGGTTTGGAGAAGATCTTTTTCAATTATGTCCAAAAAGCTCTGCACAATCAAAACAAACCAACATAACTCCAACTGCAAGCTAGAAAACTTCCACTTGTTAAACCTTAGAAGTTGTCAGACAACAAAAGCTTGACTAACCTTCAGCTGTGCAAATATGAGCACACGGTGCTGCCCACCTTCACTTAAGGCAGGAGATTCACCACTTCCAAATTGAGAACCTATGCCACATTCCTCCAGAACATCCTTGAGTGCCAGTAGTTTAGGAGAGTGGTGCAGCTCATGCAGATTAAGCTTTGCATCTTTGCCAGGATCTGATTGTAAGGAACCGTCTTGAACTTGCTGTTTATCATCTAGGACCAGCAACGGATGGCTGCAAAGCTTCCGTAAGTACTGGAGTGCCTGAAAAAGAGATTATTCTGCTTCTTAACTACATTGCAACCAAAACGATGCTTCAACTGGGAATTAACCACCAGCCCACAAGATAGCAACTCATGTTTAATGGAAGAACCTGGAAAACGTGTGTTGACATCCTGGAACTTGACTCTTCGACATCACCTGAACCGCCATACTCTTCCACAATATTTGCTACCTCAGCTTTTGCCTGAGAACGTGAGAAGTTCTCATAAAGCTTCAGTTGAAGAGGGCTTAAGTCACAATATCTGTCTTGAATTATCTTTGGCGGAAGATCAGCCAAAACTTCATCCTTAGTGCGCCGCAGAAGAAAAGGCATGACCTTCGATCCAAAAGTAGTGTAAAAAAGTGGGTTAAAAAATGGGTTTGATTCATGGACATAAAGGACAAGCTTTGTTATCAGGAATTGTGAGGGTACCTGTTTGTGTAAGGCTTCCATGGCTAGTGCACCTGCCTCAGCTTCCTTAGCTGAACATTTTGCATCTCTTGCTGCCAATATTGGCTTACCATAGGTAGACTGGAACTGAAACCAAAAACCATTTCCCCAAAAAACAAGCCAATGATCACATAAAACAAAACACCGTCATTTGAGCAATACAAGTGTCGAGGATTAGAGAAATTTGATTAAAGCTTTGGTCTTATATCAGTAAATGTTTATACACAATACAGACATGAAAATTAAACTTAAAACAATGAAGATATTTATTTGCTTTTTCATTGTTGTAACGTTTTCATTACAAAATTACGTTTGAGACAAAATTGTTCATTTCAAAAGGTAATCAATCCAATGCTAAAATGCTACTAGCATGCACTACTGCATATCGTACCTGCCGCTCTGTTCCAAGAAAGCCTGGCATGAGAAAGTCGAAAAGAGACCAAAGCTCCAGCACATTATTCTGCCAACAAACAAAGGCCATGCAAGTGTCAGTTTAAAGACCTGACAGTACAGGCACAGAATATGTATTACAGCACACATATATACCACTTCAAATAATAACACAGCTATATTTCTGTTTCTGATGGAAAAGTATAGCAATGTTTCATGCATCTTGGACAAAGATATATGAGTGATTTTTTGTAAAAAATACAGGCACATGGAAATCTCACAACCAACTGTAAACAATACCTGAATGGGGGTACCACTCAATATCAAGCGATGCTCTGCTTTTAGCTGCTTAACTGCTAATGTAACCTTGGATTTAGAATTTCTAATGATGTGACCTTCATCCAGGATGCAGAAATTCCAAACAAACTTTGAAAGGAATTCCACATCTTTGCGCAGCACATCATATGATGTCACAATAAGGTTGTGCCAGTTAAGCTGGGGATGCAATTGAAGGCGATCTTGAGGTGTCCCTATATATTGCAAAGGACTGATGATTGATGTTTGCAGAAACTTTTCTATCTCAAACACCCAATGACCAACTAGAGTAGAAGGGCATACGATTAGAGATGGCAATAGCTTTATCCCTGAGGCAGATTTTTGAGCTTCTAGACGTTCTGCAATGTCAGAGGCTACTATAGCTGAAGCTTGCAAAGTTTTTCCAAGACCCATGTCATCACATAAGATACCATGCAACTTGAATCGCTTCAAAAATGCTAGCCAATTGATACCCTCTTGTTGATACCTGCATAAGAAAAACGAAATTTAGCTGATCACAAGAAAAGCTAAAAAGAGCGAATGCATTGGAGCACACATTACCTTCTTAAAGGAGTCTTCAGGTCTACTGAAAGCTGGTAATCATCCACACGGCTGTTGTCAAGGAGTTGTTCCAAAAACCTTGAATCTTCTGTGCTTCTTGATAACAAGGAATCATTAAGCCCCAGTGGTGGACCCACTCCCTTTGCCAAAGGAAGCAAAGGAACAAGGGCAGCAAAGCTGTGCGTAGCACTTTGCCTTACAATGGCATCCATATCACTCATGCATCCCAATAAAGGAATAATTAATAAGGGTGCATATGGAACTAAATTTGCCCCAATATCTTTAACAAGAAACATCAGCAGCATGCTTGCACCTTGTCTGGCCTCGACTGAGAATGAATCGTCAAGCATCGGAACACCATTTTCCAAAACAGCTGCCATCAATGGTTCTCTCCAAGCTTTTGTCATAGCTGTTAAACACCTTGTTGCGGTCAACCTAACAGCTGCATGTACATGGCGGACACAACCAAATATGGCAGGCAAAAGCATTACAAGCTTCGCATGTAAGCTTTTACCCAAAACAGGAGTGATGGAGAGGAGGACCTGTAAAACCATATCCTTAAAATGTAAATTGTGTGCGCTTCTTCTGAGACAGACAACGACCATAGAGACTAAGAAAAGATTAATTCAACTTATGCTACAGGTCCCAGGAGTTGCCTGAAGGCTATTGATCAGTGCTTGGGGTTCGCCTTGCTGGTCAAGGGTCCCTGCACAGGTCAAAGCTTCTGTACCCTCTGTTCCCTTTAGATTCAGAGCTTCAGTTAAGCAATCCCAGAGCTTTGGCAGTTTTTCAAACAGTGAACCACCAAACTTGTCACATAACGACTTCAACGCAAACTCTGCTCCGTGTCTGGTAATAGCACCCTCCATCCTCGACCTTTCTTCTGCAGTGGACACAGCTTGTGGCCTTTGCCTCGATCCAACAGCTTTGAAAGTTTCAATGTCATCAAGGTTAATGAATGATGCGTTAGCTTGTGTTGCCTGGGGGGTTTCAACTGGATCAGCACAAGTAAGAGTGCATATGTTTTTGGTCAGCTTCTCATTTGGGCTGGGCTTCCGTCCTATACACTGTGCAATGGTTTCTGCTAATGCATCAGCTGCCAACTGTTGAAGTAGATCCTCCTGCCCAAAGTCGGTCTAATTTCAAATGCCAACACATAGGACAACGCATGCTGACGATCTACATGTGAAAACTAAAGAGTAGTACCAAACCTGTTCTCTTTTTATTGCTGCCATTAAAGGTTGAATAACTGGATTAAGTTTGACAGGTAGCTCTCCCATCCACACTACAGCTCCAGCCACAGATGCCAGAACACTCACATGCAAATTGCTCTGAAAAATAGACACAAAAAAATTAGGCCAGCATTTTAGAGGAAATCTAATAACCACCCTTAAAAAGAAAAAGAAATCTAAGAAGTGCACTCAATTCCTTAGGGTAATCCAGATCATAGCATCCTCCCTACTGGTCAACCTTTCCTTATATAAAGACCAGGCTCCTGCGCATGCCTATGCTCAAACATTCACTACAACTGATGTCCTGCCCTTGACTGCTGCAGCTACTTAAACATGGAGAAGATATTGAGCTAATGTCAAAGCTAGTGTTTTTCCAGCTCTGGGAAGATACTTGGCGACTCCTGTAAGTCTCCTTCCCCTACTCCTATAGCCAGTACTTTTCCTCGCGGTAGTGCATTCCTAAATTTAAGCATCCTCAGTCTACAAACCCTAAATCTCAGCCTGTCACACTGTTAACACTTCCCGATGGTGTACAGAGATGGCTTTCCACTTCCTTCACCTCTCACCCATAACCTTAGCAGTAGTAAAACCATTGTACTCTCTTATTGTTTGCTCTTGCTAGATCTTACTTTATGCATGCATTGTCTAGTGGCTGCCAAGTAGCCTTAGCCTACACAACACTCTTTGAATTTTAAGCCTTCACATAGGGCCCAAAACTTGTCCCCTGAAACAGCTGGCATGCTTGGGTTGACAAGTCTCCTTTTGTACAAAATGCTTTCTTCAAGTGGCACACAACAGGCCCTCTCATAGAGATGGAACATAAAGAACCCACGAGGAATGCTTCCCCCCTCTGCCATCGGGAACAATCTCCAACCTGCCCTCACTATGAATCGGGATGGTGGATTTGTCACCAACAAAGATGTGACATGTTTGCCTTCAAAGATCCTATAACAACTCTCAAGACAGAGTCATGTGCCTGGAAGCACCACTATCTAGAATCCACTCTTGAGTATCCCCAATGGTAAGACCAACCGCCTCCCTGCTCGAAAAAGATGACACTTCGGTGTCCATAATCTCTTAGTGCACAAACGCAGGAATCTTTGCGGCTATAGCTGAGGAATTAGCACCTTTCTTAATGCTCCGCTGAGGACATTTCCTCCAATAATGACCCTTCTAGCCACAATGGTTACAGGTCTTCTCGGCCTTCAAAGCATCACGTTTTGAGTCAGGCTTCTTCTCAAAAGACTTCACCGGTGAAGACTTTCCTTTGCCCTTGTTGTTGTTGTTGTGCGGCCTTTCGATCGCTGACCAATCAAAGCCTCAGAATCTCCGCCCTATGGAGGGTTCAAAAACCACTCTTCTTGGTCCAAACCCATCGGCACAATCTCCTCCCATGTAATGGTGCTGAGCCTCCCACTGGTGATCAAAGAAAAATAGAAAGCTGAGTACTGAGGGGAGATAGATGAGACAGCAAAGTGATGACCATATCCTCTGATGATATCTCCTTCCTAGCCTGAAGAACCTCCTGCTGAAGAGCCTAGAGTTTGTGATGTGCTCTCACATCGTCGAAGACTTTGCAGGATTCATCACTCACATCTGCACTTCCAAGAAAATTCTCTTCATGGACGATACCCTATTGTACAAAAAAGCCAAGTGCTGCCAAATCCCTCGAGCCAACATCATGTATTTGATGTGGTTAATCACTTGGGGTGTGCAATTAAGGAAGATGAAAGAATGCACACGGGCATTGACACGATCCCACAACTGTGAGCAAATTTGCCATCTCGGGGGTTTACTTGGTCTTGTGAAGGGAGGCTGGGTGGGGAAAAAAAATATGAAGAAGAGGCTGCAAATAAATGCAAAGTGTCTGTCCAACAGTGATGCCGCCTTCTACCTTCTTTTCCATGTCCCGAACAGCCCAACTAAAACCGGCCAGACGGGCAGTGAAACAAACACTCGCACATAAAACACTTCAACGCCATTGAAGACCTAGAAAAGGAAAACAAACAGGGGGAGCTAGAGTGCTCCTGCGAACAGTACACAGACACCGATTGGCCCCAAAACGCAGTGGCGCCCCTTGCAGTATTTCTTTAATTGATTTTAAGAGCTTTGATTACAATAAGGCTGGAAACTCAGCCGTCACAGTAGAACCCCTGAAGCCTGCAAAGAACCTGCATCATGGCTTCTTGTCCACTCGGCATCCACAAACAAGTCCAGTCATTGTTCACATCGAAAGACTCTCAGAAGCTTTCTCCCATGATCAGGGCTGCCACAACCATCCATAGCCTCTCACACTATGAACAGCATCACACCCTGACACATCCAGTACTTGTGCATCACAACACAGACTCCCAAACTGTCTCTCAAAAGAGAACTCGTATCACAGCACAACATACCATACAATCGACACACCTGTACCAACCCTCTCTACCTTCCAAGGGTACTATCCATCTCTATCATGGATTCTCTGTCCCCTGCCCAATCAGTAGCAAGGCTGTACCAAACATGTCTCCATTCCTGTACCTTTTGCCTGCATGTGACCTATCTCCTGAAGAAACCCAATTCCTCGAGAAACCTACGACCTGTTTCCACATGAAACCCTTAGGCTTGTTTCCCTTTGAAACTTCTATCCTGTTTCCATACAGAACCATTCATGGCACCATTCAACAACAGTGCCAACAACAGCATACATCTAGTTACCTGTTCCCTCATGAAACATCTGGAAACATAGAGATGCCCATAATTGTAGGTCCCTCTGTTCCTTTCTAGCAGGAAGAAAACAATCTGCTCCATGAGCACGCAGCCATGCGAGCTTGCTTCACTCCCATGCCAAGAAACATAACCAAGTGACCTGTACTTGCAGCCGGAAACCCAAGTACATGGCTGAATTTGCAACCAAACAAAAACAGCCCATAAACAGTCTCAAAACATTCCTGTTGCAAGGAGGATCAGCACACTTGTGCACCTCTGCAGTCCTGGCCGCCTGAGAGTCCAGGGAAACCAGCCCCTCATTTCTGCAAAAACACGGCGTCCTCCAAAAAGCACACACCTGGCTGCCTGTGTGTCTAGAGAAACCAGCCTGTAAGCTGCAGCCTGACTCTTGTGCAAAAGAGCATGTGTTTCAGCCGTCTGCGCCTGCAGTCCAGCCCACCTTCTGTTCTGCAACCCAACAATCGCCAGACAGAGAGAGCACGTGTGCTACCAATCCAGCCCACCTCTTGTCCTGCAGCCCAACAGTTGCCAGACATAGAGAGAGAGAGCACGTGTGCTACCTGCAGCCGTACTTGCTCGCCTGTTTTTCCACCAGAGAGAGAAGCATGTATCTGCTCCCCGACTAGCCTATCAGCCTTTCCACACATCCAGTCGCAGCCGACTCTCACAGGAGAAAAATCCCCACACGTTGTTCAGCCCCTGCCCGATTGCCTTCTCACACACAAACAAGAGAGAGAAAAGAGGCGTGAAAGGGCAGTCCTCCCAAGCGGAAAGCACACCTTCCTCAAGAGATATGCGCCTCCCTTTTTTTCTGCCCGCCAGCCCCTCTTTTTTTCCAAAAAAGACACACGTGGCCCCAATAATAGCATAAGGGCCACGTTTTCTTTCACGAAGGGCATTAAAATATTTTTTAAAGGTTTTTCAAAACCTTTTGAGTTAAAGTCTCTTTGCCCCCTTCACACTTGGGATTGTCCACACATGGGCTTCCTTTTTACCTCAAATCTGATGCCATTCACACTGTCCACCATGTCCCCGTGCACACCTGCATACTGTCCAGAGAAAAACACAGGGTCGTGACACCAACAATACTCCAATCAGCACCAAAACGCAGAAGTCCCGAATGCTCTCACCATCTCTGAATCTTCAAGCCACTTGGGGCTCTGATACCATGTCAAAATGGGCAGCGGAAATGAGAGAGTACTGAGAGCAAAAGTACAGAAATGAAAGAGGAGGAGGAGGTATAAACTCTACTATATACACCAGAATCCGGTACAAGACTAAGTGGGGGGGCCAAGTGTGGTATATATACAACCTAGGGTGCTGGTCGACCACTGCAAAACAGGCCGATAGCAACAAGAGAGACACACGCCTTGAAAAAATACCAGTCGGCCAGCAACAAATGAGTCGGCCAACAGAAAACACCAGTCGGCCAGGAGAATACCAATAGGTACACCGGTCGGCCAGCTCATACATCCCCCCAACTCCTAGCAAAAACTGGGAAAATATGGACAATGAGGAAAAATGGAGAAACTCCTACACAAGCGGGCACACCCACAACAATGGCCCTCACTCCCTACTCAGTAATATGGTACAGACAGGAGATGACTGCTAACATGCTTGAGGTGACAAGTCTGCTTTTGTACAAAATGCTTTCTTCAAGTGGCACACAACAGACCCTCTCATAGAGCACTCAATTGCTGTTGCACAGCTTTCCTTAATGCTGGCCCTCTTCTTTGACAAATATTCCCAAGTATAACTTGTATAACTCATGGTACAAGAAGTCATACAGCCAGCACACATCAATTTCAGTAGGTTTACATGCAAATCAACATGCACCATAAATACATCGTGTGGGACAGTATCATTTGATCAAATACAGGCAAGGACATTTACAGTTACATGTAAAGGTAGTGCTCCTTTGAGGAGGGTCCAAGGTATGTACTATAATTCACAAATGTGGTCTGTGAGTTCTCCTGCTCTTATTGTTTTCCTCTTTCTGATGCAAGTTTATCAATAGGTCTTTTTCCACAGTTATAGGGTAATCAGGGGAAGCTAGTAGTTGATGAAGCCCTTAGTATTCCACATGAACCAAGAAAGGATACTTGACAGGGAGAATGCATTGATTGTCTGATGAGAGCATAACATAAACATCTACAAAACCAGAGAACACATCTTTCTTCGCTGCCACCTTCTCTGGGGCTGCTACCCCACAAGAGACGTTCAATGCATACCTGTAACAACTTCAAGTAACCAGCTGTAGCGAGCAAACGTTGTCTACAAGACTCAACAAAATTTAGACCAGAATTCTGCTTGTCATTCATGGAGCCAAGGACACTTGAGCCCTCAACTGTGACCTTCATTGCTATATCTATTGCAGCCTCTGCACCAATGGCTTCCAAAGGTGGAAGCCCTGCTGTAAACTCCTTTAAGCTTATTCCAGCACTTTCTGCATGCTTTAATAATGATGCTGCTTCACCTCGCATTTTTCCATAGGTTCTTTCTAACTCAGCATAGGGTAATTGACAATCCGGGGTGGGAAAAGTAGGATCACCGCATGCTAGCAGATTTAGAAGCTGTAAGCGGACCGCTTTAGTAGCTCCAGAAGCCTGAGCAAAGTTTAAATCGCTGACATTCTTTCTTAGTTCTCCAAACCACGATATCAAAATCATAGATGCAACCTGATAACAGACATCTGAAGTGAGGTCAAGAGGTTAAGGTGTGGCTTATGTTCACACACAAAACACCAAATCATTTCTATACTTGTATTTGCATGGGATAGCTGAGAGTAGCACTAATACCTGTCGCTGAACCCCCGAGGTTGAAGAAACATGTTTTGTAAGAACTTCAACCATCGTACTGTACGAAGAATCTGGCAGTGAGGCTGCCATGATTCCAAGTGCAAAAGATGTAGATACCCTCATCTGCACGACTGACTTCTCAGTGTCTGAGCCAACTACAACTTTTGAAATCCCAATAGCAAATGAAAAATTTGCATTCCTGGCCTCATCCTTGTTCCGATAATGGGCCGCATCTCCAGAGGCTGAACTCTCCCTTCTGACTGTCCTGAGCTTCGCAGCGGCTCTGTCATGGCTTCTTCTTGGGAGTGATGTTGGTGAAAACATCTTGGACGTTTCTAAGGGAGAACCAGAAGCAGTGCTAGCCAACTTGACCCAAGAAGCAAAGAATTTCTCAGTAGCTGCTGCCAAATCATTTTTCGGGCTCTGAAGAAAACAGTCGCAAACAAGTATTTTAGCTTTTCCAAGTGCTCAGTCTCATTGGCACAAGCATTGGCGACAAACTGTGTTACCAAAACAGCAGTACTCGTACCTGAAGCAAGAGTTTCCAAACACGCTTGGAACACTCAACAATAACTTCATCTGCTTCAAGCAATAGATTTTGATAGACCAAGCGCAGTGCATCACCCAGTATAGGGACCACCCAAGAAAATCCAGTAGCAGACTCCTCCTTTCCAGCGTCAAGGATTCGCTCCTAGAATTGAGTAAAAAGATCAGTTTGCGCTGCTGATACCATTAGAAAACTGTACCAAAGATTTGCATGCATACATAACATCCCTAAAGTCTACTCAAAAAGCCTCAACTTATCAACTGGAATCATTAAGTACATAGACTCCATTCTATGGTGTCCCTAGTCAAGTAGGCTCCTTTCTGTGGTAGCCCTAGTCAAGTATCCATTGGACAACAGTATGTGCAGCCAACAAACGTAAACCACTTATACATGGGTAACTAAGACAAACTATCAAAAAGACAGGTGTAATACTTTCATGAAAGGATAAGACATATGAGATGGAATTTGCTGCATAAAGAAACAGGTCTAATATTTTCATGAAAGGATAAGACATATAAGACAGATTTTTCTGCATTAAGTGCATGGCACACCAGTGTCGAAATGGCAGCATGGCGAACGGATGAAATATTGTGCCTCATAAACGGCCACAATCGAGGTGCCAGTGTTGATAGCAAGAAAGGGTCATCCATCGGTTTTGTCTCATCTTTGGATTCATCATCTAGCTGAATTGCCTCATTCAAGTCAAACATGCGTCTCAGTTCAACCCTCTTTGCAGAAGCTCTAGGTGTCATTTCCTGTTGTGTATATAACTCTGCCAACAGATGCATCACTCTGCAGAACCAAGTCCACAATAAGCCCTGGCAAAAATATATGCCATGTATATAGATTTTGTAACTCGTAGTCTTGAGTATTTCAGCAAAGATGCCACTACACCTGCTAGTTGAAGGGCTGAGATCATCTAGATCTAAAAGAATATCCCAAAGCTTGAGAAGAATAGTATTGAATGCACTTTCTCCAGAGGCTACTATGGCTGCTGCAGCCGGAGTCATTGCTTCTGCTGCCACAGCTCTGACATCATCGTCTCTATCTTCAAGCCCAGCTATACAGGCAGGTAAAACTCGAGGAAGTAACTCAGGTAGCATTTCCTGAAAAAGTGTTAACCCATTGATTGTTTTACTGAGCTCTGCTAGCAGTAATAAAGAGGTCAACCAAACCTATGGCTGAAGATACAGTACCTGTCTAACAGCTACCAAGTATTTTATCCCCAGAAGACTGCCATGCCTGACCTCCCATTCTGGGCAACCCTGTGAAAAAATAACAAACAAGATGGTCTCAACTAAGCTGAACTCTAGCCCCTTGATGCATGCAGTCTGACAAAGTAAGACTGATGAGTAAAAGTTATTTCTGAGACCTGAACCCCACCTGCATCTGTAGAAGAATGCTGAGGGTTTCATGAACTAAAAAAGGGTGCATCTGCTTGAGCACTGCACCCAAAACCTGTGCACATGTTTCCCGAACTGGTGCAACTACTTGATCTGAGACATAATCACCAAAACTATAGAAGAGAATGTGCAAGGTTAGGTTTGCTTTCCAATGGCACTTGAGATGTAACTCACCACACATAACAAAGCACATTCTAGTAAAAATTCAAGACACAAGCAATGAAGCTATAGAATTAGCATTTAGGGGTTAGGGTTTAAGACTTCGAAGGCAATGCTTGTTCATCCACAAAGAAAGATATCATCGGTATTGCAAACAATAAAACATACCGGTCTAAGGAGAAAATGCAGAGGAACCGTATAGCACAATCCTGCAAAAATTCTGTATTACGACTCCAAGCCTGCTCTGTTGCTCTATATATCTTGAGGGCTCTACTGCCTTCTGGAAGACTAGAAAGCACATCCATTACACTTTGAAGCTCTTTCTCCCTATATATATCATTTCTAAAAACCTCAACACCTCCATCCAGAAGTGGGCCAGGTTTTATATCTTCATTTAAGTCCAGTTCAGGTTTGGCAGTTGCACGAATTAGACCAGTCTTGAGAGCAGCTGTAGAAGAATCCAACCACTCCTCCGACTTCATGGCCTTTGCATCTGCAGGGCCAAATTCATTGCCCTCATGAGACCCATGACCAGAGCTCTCATGCAACCTGACTCTCTTCAGATCAGAAGTATCTTCCAAAACCAAGCCTACATTTAAATCTATTTCCTTCTCTCTTGTTGGAGATGCAATCTTGTCTTTTCTGTTATCATCGACATCAACCTTTCCATCTGAGTCCATGTCCAAATCAGCAACTTCCACAGAAGCACATGCTGCTTGCACACTAAGGATCTCTCTCAAAGCCATAATGCTCCCATGCCGTATCTCCCACACTGAAAATGAGATAGAAAAGAGACATTTAATCAAATGGGATGATATCTGCCGCTGCCATTTTGGAAGACTTTTCAGATTCTCTAAGCACATGCAAACCACATCAAATAGCTAACCAGAGTCAAACATGTCATGCATGAGCTGCTCCACAAAATGACCAAAGGGCCAATGTCCATCACCAGATTGCTCAGCAATATCTTCATCAAGAACTGCCTCCATCAAGATCTGCAAAAGAAAACACTTAGGCTGTTTACACACAATAGACACAGAGGACAGTGCCCATCAAGATGGATGGAAGGATTTTCCCAAAAATTCCCCATTTACACTTGGGATTCAGCAAGAAATACACTGCAGTAGTACTTCCACTTGGAAGTGTAAGAGGCCTTAATCAGTGACTTCAAGCTAGCTTGCGTCAAAAAATGTCAACCCCTCAAACAAACCCATTAAAAAGGTCTTGCACACCTTGTCACCACCCTGTGATGGATCCACTACAATGGATTTTGTACTCTTTGCCCGTTTGCAAGTAGGCTCATCTATTTCATCATCCTCACACCAGCCCTTAGGGGTGTCTTTCATTGACCCCTTAGCCTTCCTTTTCAGTAAGTTCCTCTCTCGTGCACTGAGACTTCTAGGAATGTTCCCAGGGACCATGTTAGCGACCAGCTGTTGAACTCCCTGCTTGCCTTCTACACTGTAACCAATGCCACCATACATCCCAAGTCTATTGTCACTGCTTGATCCTCTTTGCATGAGATCATCATCACGAATCATGTCATTAACATCCATGAACTGCTCACAGACATCAAGACCTGTCCAGCAATTTCATGTGTTTCAAACCAAAAGATGGGTCACATTTAAACCTGCAAAAAGTCTCCAAACAGAAAATATATACTTGTACCACCCAAAAGAATGATTGCCCAAATTAGTCAAGTCAAAGCACAAAATAATCACCTAGTCTCCGGTGCAGGTTCTGCCTTTGGCGAGCCAAACGCTCAGCTGGAGTTTTGTCATCCACCCCTACATCATACTCCTATGCACAACAACAAAATGAGTTTACAAACCAGTGAAAAATTCAGTGCAAGCCTGCCTTTAAACTTCAGTAAGCATGATTTTGAATATTCAAATATAATATGGGAGAGAGAGAGAAACATCTATTGACATCTACAAAAGACCAAAGGGTCTATGAGACCACAATGTGTCCATGAAGTGACAAATGCATGGAAAAAAAACATGCTTTAAAAAATCCAACTAGAGCTGAGAGACCATCTGACTTTACCTACTAGATAATACATAATCAGTTTACCTACTTGATAATAGATAAGATGAATGAAGGTCAATTCATTTCATTTCCATGAAAGAGCAGCAAGCATTCATGCTCCCCATTCGCAGAGCTTGAGTGCCAATGGTTAACTGTAAGAAACAAACAAACAACAGCTCTCCACTTGGATGCCAAGTGAACAAAACCCAAACCGCAAGGTGTTCTCTTTCATAGTAGGGGGACACCCTGGTTCTCCCTTGAGCTCCATCGGTAGTTGGATTCTGCAAATAGTTCCCACGCTTCTCCATTGGCTCAGCATCATGGGGGAACTACTAGAGTACTGAGCTCTTCCCCCATGCTTCGCGAGGATAGGAATTAGCTTTTGAAGCTATTGAAGCCTCCAAAGCATAGTCACAAGGGAACGTCGTTCCAAGCTCTTGGAACGGGGGAACGCGTTCCATAGAGATAGCCGTTCCCGTTCCCGTTCCAAAATGGCACCGCAAGAAATATAAGTGAACTATGTATCATGTAGAACACATCTATGCATTATCATGGCCACTACTGAGATGGTTTGAGGTTCTTTCTTTACTATGCCTCTTTCCAAAGCATTTACAGATATATAAAGTAAATTTATAAACACATTTATGCAATGATGTGGCGTTCCCGATTCCGTTCCCTTTTATTCAAGCTTTTCGTTCCCGTTCCAAACAGTCATCCGTTCCCCAAAACGTTCCCGTTCCCTTGTGACTATGCTCCAAAGTTCAATGGAAGATGGATGGTAAATTGTCACCGATTGGGCACAAGATGACTCCAGTCTCCTACTCTCACTGCAGCAGGCAGTTTTTGCTGTTTTTCACCTTCACCTTGCTTGCACAGCCCTGAGGCACCATTGCCTTGATGTTAGGTCTCAAGGACCCAAACCCTAGGATCTTCTGACAGAGAACCCACTGAGGATCAAAGCTTAGATCAACTTACATGGGAACACATCGCATGACTGCAATAGATTGTAGCTAGTGACACACCACCCAACTGTAGGTTCAGTTCCATGAGCCACCCCCGAGCCTGAGGTTTGACTGCCGTGAGGCAGCCAAGTCCCAACCTGGCGTCCCATACTACAACTTGAACTACCTGCCTGCTGCCCTGTGGCCTTGAGGTCTTGCATGCCCCAAGCGTGCTCTGCCACCACTGCGTGGATACCTTCCTTTGTGTCGCCCCCAAGGTCATTATACAACAATAACCCTGCTATTATTTGTTAGAATTTGTGCATCTTAGTGTTTTGGGGACCTACCATTTATTTGGTATTTTATCTATTTTCTCCTATTTATTTTGTCCAGGGCCAGTCGGCCAGCCCTAGAAGCAGTCGGCCAGGTCTCTACTCCACTATATAAGGAGTCCCCCTTTATTCACTAATTCATCCATTTTATCTATTTTATCTATTTTATCTATTTTTTTTAGTCGGCCAGCCCTAGAAGGAGTCGGCCAGGTCTCTACTCCACTATATAAGGAGTTCCCCTTTATTCACTGATTCATCCATTTCCCTTCCACATAGTTCAACACTCAGTTGCTGGCCATTGCCATTGTAAAGCTTTTTTTCTGTTATAAAAGGTGATCTTGTCCAACTCTCTCAATCTCCTTTGCACTCTCTCATATGTTTTCTGTTTATGCTTCCGCCTGTGCTATCTCCTTCATGGTATCTTACGCTTAGGTCCAAGTTGCTCCAAACTCTGCAAATCTGCCCACCTTTCCCTCCTTTTGTTGTGCGTTTTTCTCCATCTCTCTCCCGTCTGCAGATCTGTAGAGCAGGAGCAGGAGCAGATATAGGTGCAAGAGAGGGTGCCCGATAAGGAGTGTCTTGAATGTAGCTGAACTCGTATGGTCCCTCGGCCATAAGCCACCGCCGTAAGGGAAAAATTACTGAAAGACGGTGAGGTGTATCCAACGAATATGAGTTGGTGTGTCTTCAACCCATAAAGAGTAACATTTGCCACGTAAGTATGTTGTGCCTGATAAATAATGAAGTGGCGGATTTCTGATGTATAACAATGCCACATCTTTGTTTCTCTGTTTTTTGGATTTTGACTATGTTTAAAAAAATTTGCTTTGTTACAGGAAGATCAAACCTGAGGAGCAGGCTTGAAGAGAGTAGTCGCTAACAAGTGGTGTGGATAGAGGCACCCGAGTTGCATGAGCCAGTATCAAAGTCGATCAGCGGGACCTGTAGGCAAGGACAACCGCCATCATGTAGTCGAGAGGCAGCACCATGAGAGAAGGTGAAGAGGGTACCCAAAAAGGGAAGCACTCTGCGCAGCCTGTATGCCGAATTGTTACGTGGGCACCTCTCCGTCTGCAGGGTTTTTTGTTTCATACGCTGGTCGGCCAGCATGCGTGGTTTGGTGGCTGGTTGAGGCCACATGTGTGAAGGGGTTAATTATAAGCCCCTAAAATTGTAAGGCTAAAAGTTAAAGCCGTGTAGCTGTAAATGTTGGGTTTTTTTTTTTTTGTTTTAACACTTCTGACACCAAGAGTCGTGTCTGTTCGAAGGAAAAGGTGGCGCCCCCTTGTGGATAACAATTCAACCTACAGGTGCATGAAAGATGCGATTAGAACCTCCAAGGAGATAAGGGGCAACTTCCTAGCACATGGATGCAACCTTGGTCTGAGTCTCTGCTTCCCATTGCTTTTTTGTGTAGAAAATTGGGGAAAATGACTAATCAGGCAAAATTGGGCAGAGGGGCCAAAATTGGATGAGGCATTCTCTCTTGCTTTTCCATACAACTCTTGCTATACCTAATTCTACGGTTAATTTGCTGATATAGGACTTCTGATTTTTAGGTTTTGGGTTAGGGTTTTTTTGATGTGAACATCCTACAGGTTGGAACTTGTCGCTCTAATACCACTGGGAGGAATTCTTAGTCTATTAGTGATTTAAGACATGATTAAAAAGTCTTAACACTGAAAAGTAAGATGCTTAGAGCGGAAAGATGTGTGTTTGCAATGAGACACAAGTCCTTGTTAAATAGGGCCTGAAAAGGTACAAATGAAGAGGCACATCTCTAATGAAAGGGTGTGACTCTTGAATGAATAGTTATGTCCTTTGGACATAGAGATGTGTCCTTTAATGAATAGATGTGTCCCTTTGAAGAGACGTGTCCTTTGGTGATGACCCATGTGACACGGTGTGACCCTTCACTGGTGTCCTTTCATGCTTAAGAGTAATTAGGGATAATTAAGGATAATTAAGAGAGATTAAGTCACAATCGTGACAACAGATCCACAGCACAACTTAGCTGTCATACCCAATGGCATCTTGCATTGGTTGTCAGCAAACACTAGGCCATTTAGTCCGAACAAGTTCCAGGATTTTTTAATCCACACCTCATCGCCTCCTTCAGAAGCTTGACAGTAAACTCACAATGATAACTGATAGAAGGGGCTAGCCGTGTGAGCATGAGGATGTTTCTCGTGCTCTCGCTGTGAGGCAGCCAGTCTACGTCTAATTGTTTCTAAGTCCGAGGCCTACTACCTCTTAGAAAGGACACACATGTGATAAAAGGTGCTAATATCACAAAGAGTAGAGGCCAAGCTTAGTAAGGCCTACGAGAAATCATGAGATCTCCAAATATCAAGAACCTGACGTGATAGCTCTGCATCTGAGAACAAATGATCAAGGATGCGTACATGAGGTGTTGATCCATGGCGACTCGGATCTCTAATGCATAAAACCACTGGGCAATGATCTGATTTTGAAGTGCCTGCAACAATAAAAGTATGCTCCCCTCCGTCAAACAACCAATCATCCACATAAAATCGATCTCACCATGTATAAATACTGTTAGCACATTCATCCCCAGATTCTGCTCATCATTGGAGTCCCTTTTTGGGGACCTTTTCATGGCCCTTGGTTGTGGACTGGCCACCCTATTTTTGTACATTTTTTTGGGATTTTTGAAACCGATCCCGTCAAGTGGGAAAGACTCCGTTGGACACCCACACGCTCAATAGCACAACTTTAAAACCACAAATTTGAAATGGACAACTTAAAACAACTTGAAATTTAAATGAAATGAAATGGAAAGATGGACACCAGCACTGGGGCCGGAACGGGCCGACCCCCCCCCTCAATATATGATATATTTATTGGGAGTATTTAATGAATACAATGCTCCATGGGTTCCAAGAACCAGATAATGTCCATGTACATATGAAAACAGTACCAAACAAATATGCTCGAATTTCGATGTAGAAGCTCGAAGCAGAACGACCACTAGTGTGGTCCAATCTCTACGGTCCTGTGCTTTCACTGGACTCCGCGGAGAGCGCCTCACTGGTGTTCCGAGACCACGCACAAACAGGTGCTCTCGTACTAACGCCTGGCTCTCCCGATCTCAGCACCTTTGGACCGAGGTTCTCCAATAGAGCTTGGACAACCCGGCATCGAACGGGTGTTTGGCCGAGCGGAATGAATCCCTTATCAGATTTAAACATAAAATACTTTATTGAAATCTGAAATTCACTTACTTGTAGATGGTTGATGGAAAACCAACACTTGTGGTGTTTGTGTAGAATATGAAGCCACCCAGGAGATATGAGATCCTCTTGTAGCCGGTTGAGAGGATGTGCAGCCTTCTTGTGGAGGAGGAAACATTGGAGAAGTGGTCTTTGGATAGTTTGAATCATCCACGGGAAGAATACAACGGTGGAAAGTGAAACATGTGTAGTTGCCTGCTGTGAGTAGGCGCAACCACCTGATGAAGATTCAGCCGCCTGAGAGGATGAGAGAAACAGCCACTAGGAAGCGCCTGGCTGCTGTGTACTGCCCCCTGGCTACAACCTGCCCAGCTACCTGTCATGGGCTGCCTGCTGGAGGTTTGGCGTAGCTTGCTGCAAATGGGGCGCACAGCCTGTTGGAGGTGGCCCACGTCTGAGAGCAGAGGAGAAAGGCAGCGCCGCCTGTAGGAGCAGTAAAAAAAACATGCGCCTGGTTATTCAGAAACGCAGCCAGCATACAGGGGTGCAGTCGCCAGCAGTAGAGGTAAAAGCATGCGCCTGTGTGGGAGAGGTAGCATGCGATAAGGGAAAACAGTAGGCGCATCAAGCTTCAGCCGACCTGGTTGCTGTAGGAGCAGAAGCGTAGGCGTCGTTTCTTTTTTTCTTCACGTGGATGGAGTAATCGGGTGGTGTCACGCTTGAAGGAGAGAGTCGATTTAATAAAATTAGAGTGGAGTTTACTTCGGTGATTCCCACGTTTGCATGTGGGTGGGGAGTTTGGGTAGGTGACCATGCCCACCCCCACACTCACTTAAAGTGGGGCTCCCCACCTTGGCCCCTAAGTGGGTGCCCAAAGTGGTGCCCACATTTAAATGAATGTGAACACTTAACCTTATAAAACAAAGGGGTTAGAATAAAATACTAAAAACAACATGTGTAACATACTTACCACCTGTTCACATGCACCAAAACTCGTCAGAATACGGAGCAGACTTCACGACTCACTGGCAGGCGTCCCCGCTCAGTAAGTAACACGTCAAGCAGGCAAACACACAAATACATGTCATGCGAAAACAGTTTCAAACACGCAAAATATGTGTGCATGTGCAAATAGTAACATGGACATATCTCCCGTTCATGGAATAAGTACAAAATATCTGTCAGCACAAAACTGGCACGACATAAAAAACATAAAAACCTGGTCTTCCTATGGAGTGACAGTCCCATAGGTAAGACACAGTTCCAGGCACGAGTCTCCCTATGGTGTGACAGTCCCATAGGCAAAACACGGCACGAATACTGGCTCTTCCATGGCGTGACAGTCCCATGGGTCGAACACAGTCCAGGTCATACACAGGTGGCACTGGTCTGGCTCCCGTCCATACGACACCAACCTGCTAACACACGGGTGGCACCAGTCTGGCTCCCGTCCATGTCAGCAAAAATACTGGCCTCTTCACACGAGACACCGGCCTGGCCTCAAGTGAACGAGACGCAAAAACTGGAGATGGACCAAATGGTCGGCCAATTGGTGACATCCCCCCGGGCTTCTAAAGAGTTGACCTCAACTGAAAAGCCTCAAGATATGCCTGCAACAACTGTGGGTAATGTGCAAAATAATCCTCATTTACCCACTTGGCATCAATAGGCAAATAATTTTTAAACTTCACAAGGTATCTCCTGGAAAGCTTTCCTGCAGGTAGCTTTCTGTCCTTGTGAAAAACAATCTGTTCTGGCTGGAGGATCTCCTCAAGCTCTTCAATCTCTGGCGGATCTTCTGTGACAGGCTCATCAAGATCTGGTCCCACATATTTCCGAAATAGACTCACGTGAAAAGCATTGTGAATCTTCCAATGACTAGGTAAAGCAAGCCTGTAGGACACTTCATTGATTTTGTGAATCACCTTGAAGGGTCCATAATAGCGAGGAGAAAGCTTAGGATATGATCCTTCTCGTCCTGGCCTCTTTCGAAGCCTAGCCTTCTCAAATTTCAGCAATAGCCAATCACCTTCTTTGACTTCCATGTCCCTTCTATGCTTGTCAGCAGCCATTTTATGCTTATCCTGAGATCTTGCAATGGCTGTCCGCACCTGACCAAAGGCAACATCCAAGTCATGAACATATTCATCAGCTGCAAATATCTCATCCTTAGTACGAAGGATGGGTGGCAATACCACTCTGCCATAAATAATCTCAAACGGAGCCTTTCCTGTGGAAGCATGGATCGTATTGTTGTAGGCAAACTCAACAAGTGGAAGATACTTCTCCCATGCAGTCTTTTGATCTGCCACATAACATTTCAATAAATCCAACACAGCTGAATTTGCAGCTTCACTTTGGCCATCCGTTTGGGGATGATAAGCTGATGAAAACTCAAGCTTAGTACCCATATTATCAAACAAAGCCCTCCAAAATAGGCTTGTAGTCCTGGGATCTCTATCCCCAACAATGGATTTAGGCATACCATGATGCTTGAAAATATTAGCAAGAAAAAGCTTTACCATATGATCAGCTTTGATGGTTTTCTTGATAGGCAAGAAATGAGCTTGCTTGCTAAACCTGTCCACAATAGTCCAAATAGCATCATTCCCATGCTGGGATCTAGGCAAATCCATAATAAAATCCATCGTGATACTTTCCCAAGGTTGCGAGGGAATAGGCAATGGCTGAAGCAAACCTAGAGGCTTTTGCCTGTCAAATTTCACCTTTTGGCAAGTAATACATGCACGCACATAAGCCTCAATGTCTTTACGCATGCTCGGCCAAAAGAAATACCTCTGAATCATGCGAGTAGTAGGCATAATACCTCTATGACCAGCATAAGGTGGAGCGTGACATTCGTCCATACTTTGGACGCAAATCCTTCACCACACATAGGCAATTATCCTTCATGAGATAACCCTCGTTGATAACATAAGAGACATGTGAATGACCAGCCATCAAATTAGTCCATATATGGCAAAAATCAGCATCCAAATGATACAAATCTCTCATAGCAGATAGATCTCCATGAGAGGCCACTGAGACTGCAGCAACATAAGGCCTCCTAGATAGTGCATCGGCCACCACATTTTTTTTTCCTGGGGTATGCACAATCTGAAAATGAAACATGGAAAGAAAGTTTGCCGTTCTCATCTGCTTCTCTGAAAGCTTGGTTTGAGATAGAAAATATCTCAAGCTTTGATGATCTGTCTTGACTACAAATTCAGCCCCAAGAAGGTAATGTTTCCAAATCTTTAAGGCATGAATTACAGCCAAGAGCTCTTTCTCATAGATATCCATATGAAGCTCAGCATCATGCAAACGACGGCTCTCGTATGCAACTGCATGCCCTTCTTGATTTAGGACAGCTCCTATGCAATCACCACAAGCATCACATTCAACCACGAATGACTTGTGTAAGTCAGGAACATTCAATACTGGACCACATATGATCGCATGCTTAAGCTGCAAGAAAGCATCCTGTTCCTTTGAAGTCCATTTGAAAGCAGTTTTCTTCTTCGTGAGATCATGTAGAGGAGTGGCAATCATAGCAAAATGCCTTATGAAACGCCTGTAGTATGAACATAATCCCAGAAAACTACGTACTTGATGTACGTTTTGCAATTCTGGCCAATTCCGAATAGTCTCTATCTTTGCAGGATCCATTGTAACTCCATCCTTGGATACAATATGTCCCAGATAATGGATCTCTGAAAGAAAAAACTCACTTTTCTTGGCATTGACGAAAAGTTTATGCTTTCACAACTCTTCGAACACTGTGACCAAATGAGTTCTGTGTTCCTGCTCATTCTTGGAGAAAACCAAGATATCATCAAAGAAGACTCCTGTGAACTTGCGATGGGGTCGGAATATCCTATCCATCATACGATTAAAAGTAGCAGGAGCATTGGTGAGACCAAAAGGCATTACCAAGAATTCATATAATCCGAAGGCTGTCCTGAATGCAGTCTTATGGACATCTTGTGGCACCACGCGTATCTGGTGATAACCACTCTTCAAATCAAGTCTGCTAAAGCAAGCTGAGCCATCAAGCTTATCCAAGATATCATCAATACGTGGAATTGGAAATCTGTTCTTGATGGTAAGCTTGTTCAAAGCTCTATAGTCTACACACATACGGAATGATCCGTCCTTCTTTTGAACAAGAAGCACAAGAGAGCAGTAAGGTGAGGAACTGGGCTGAACCAAACCTTTCTCTAAAAGCTCGTTTACCTGCTTCATTATTTCTTCTTGTTGTGCAGCACTCACTCGGTATGCAGGTTTGTTAGGTGGAGAACTACCTGGCACAAGATCTATGCGGTGATCTTCGGGCCTTTGGGGAGGTAATTGACCTGGCAACGAGTCAGCAAAACAGTCGTTGAATGCATTAAGAAAATTTAGCCTATCATTAGACATAGCATCCACATTTTGACGATTTGGCACAAGACTATCACGCACAAAAACCAAGTACGCTGAAAGACTCTTTTTCATTGCTTTATTAATTTGGATGTGTGATACAACTGGGATAGAATCCCCTTCTTTGCCAACATCAATAAAATGCATGCGGCCTTTATGCATAAAAGAAATCATATTGGACTTGTAGTCTTTGCGGGGCTCAAGCCTATGGTGCCACGGCTTGCCCAACAATACATCACATCCATTCAGTGGAGCAACTAGAAAATGCTCATTATCAAGGTAGCCCTGGATATGGATGCGCAACTTCCCTATCAAAGGGGTAACCTGCACCTCTTTACCAATAAATGCAGCTTCGGCTTCAATCTGAGGTCCCATGTTTTCAACCTCAATACCCAATGCAGCTGCCATTTGCATAGAGATGAAATTGTCAGTTGCACAATCATCAAACATGAAGAGTGCGGGCTGATCCTTGACTTGCCCCCAAGCCTTGCAAACCATACGCTCTTTTGCATCATGACCTGTATTTCCTTGCACATCAGGAACTGCATGTACATTAGCTTTGGTGTGCTTATCCTCGTGCTTTGATTTGCGATCTGGGCATTGCCGAAACATGTGGTCTTTGCTACCACAAGAAAAGCATTTTCCATCCTTGGCAGATTGCTCTCTTTGCTCCGAGGTTAAGCCGAATTTGTTCTTCCTTGGGCCCTGTTCTTTAGATGTGTTATTTTCAGCTTTACCATCCTTGTAAGGCTCCCGGAAGTTCTTTTTAGGTGGTTGTCCACCCTTTTGCTGATTTGGGACAGCCTTGTCTTTTCCCTTGGAACCTCCTTGATCCTGCTTAATCTTGAGCACCAATTGCTCCGTAGCAAGAGCAGAAGCTGTGAGTTGTTGCAACGTATGTTTCGGATGCAATTCAATACCCGATCTATATGCTGGTTGCAGTCCAGAACGAAACTTCCTCTTTCTTTCATCCTCAGTGATTTGCATAAAGGGAGTTACTTCCAGCAACACTTTCCAGAATTTGTTAACATACTGTTGCACACTTTCATTGTCTCTTTGTTCCAGCCTGTCCCACTTTTGAGTGAGAGTTTGCTCTGCATTGGGTGGCAAGAACTGAGCATAAAATCTATCCTTGAATTCCTTCCAAGTAGAAATGGGATCCTTGGTGATCTTTTCAGTGATCCACCAATGAGCAGCAGTCCCTTTCAAAAACATGCTAGCATGGCGCACCTTTGACTTTTCTGTAAAGTCCTCATCGCTAAAAGCAATGTCGAACTGTGCCACAAACGCTAACACCTTAGAAGCATCATGTTCACCATGAAAAGCATCAAATTTGACAGATTTGTCACCTGCTTTGAATTCCTTGAGCTTCCTGGCATGAGGCTCATGGTCTTCTCTTTTTCTTTTCCCCTTATCCAACGGGGCAGCCCTGTCTACATGGGCTCCATGGGCCGTCATAGAAGCTTCATGGGGCACGGTGGCATGTGCTCCACGAACTCGAAACTCAGATGCATGTGACTTACCTGCATATGGCATGGTCTCTCCATGAGACAACTCAGAAGGCAAAATTTTTCTGGAAGTAGACCTGTCACCATGAGATACATGTCTGGCATGCATGTGACTCTCATGCCCTCCATGAGCACTGGCATACATATATCTGTCAGGCTTATTGCCTTGGGGAGAGGATGCATGTCGAGAGGTGACTGTCACCTCTTCCTTTTGCATAAAAGATTTCAGCCTTTGGGATGCGGGATCTCCATGCTTCAAACGAGGTGGATTTCTGAATTTCAGCTCTCCGTTATCCCCCTCTTTGATATCACCTTTGCGAAGGAGATAGGCAAGTGCCAACTCCCTTGGTTTCTTGCCCACTTCACGAGCCATTGATTCAAAAGTTACATCTACCATAGCATCAGCCTTCCTGGCTTCAATAGCACTTTGTAGATGGGGATCTTCATGTAAAAACTTTAACTCTTGCTCTTGAGCCTGCAAAAGTTTTCTCATATGTACCATTTCAGCCCTCATAGCATCAAGCTCTTGTTCAAGCATAACTGTCTTTCCTGGAGATAGTTGACCCTTTGATTCACTATCCATAACCCTTTCAAGAGGCTTGTGTCTTCCTCGCAGGGCATCAGACCCACGAGAGGCACTAGATGGACCCCTCGAATTTGGCACTTCCAAAGGGTTGCCTTGGCTGTCCATTGTGTTTTAAGTTTGCTAAAAGCGGGATGTCCAGTACACAGGTTCATTTCCCCACTAGGAAGAGGGAAACAACCGTGCTCTGATACCAATGAAACCGATCCCGTCAAGTGGGAAAGACTCCGTTGGACACCCACACGCTCAATAGCACAACTTTAAAACCACAAATTTGAAATGGACAACTTAAAACAACTTGAAATTTAAATGAAATGAAATGGAAAGATGAACACCAGCACTGGGGCCGGAATGGGCCGACCCCCCCTCAATATATGATATATTTATTGGAAGTATTTAATGAATACAATGCTCCATGGGTTCCAAGAACCAGATAATGTCCATGTACATATGAAAACAGTACCAAACAAATATCCTCGAATTTCGATGTAGAAGCTCGAAGCAGAACGACCACTAGTGTGGTCCAATCTCTACGGTCCTGTGCTTTCACTGGACTCCGCGGAGAGCGCCTCACTGGTGTTCCGAGACCACGCACAAACAGGTGCTCTCGTACTAACGCCTGGCTCTCCCGATCTCAGCACCTTTGGACCGAGGTTCTCCAATAGAGCTTGGACAACCCGGCATCGAACGGGTGTTTGGCCGAGCGGAATGAATCCCTTATCAGATTTAAACATAAAATACTTTATTGAAATCTGAAATTCACTTACTTGTAGATGGTTGATGGAAAACCAATACTTGTGGTGTTTGTGTAGAATATGAAGCCACCCAGGAGATATGAGACCCTCTTGTAGCCGGTTGAGAGGATGTGCAGCCTTCTTGTGGAGGAGGAAACGTTGGAGAAGTGGTCATGGATAGTTTGAATCATCCACGGGAAGAATACAACGGTGGAAAGTGAAACATGTGTAGTTGCCTACTGTGAGTAGGCGCAACCACCTGATGAAGATTCAGCCGCCTGAGAGGATGAGAGAAACAGCCACTAGGAAGCGCCTGGCTGCTGTGTACTGCCCCCTGGCTACAACCTGCCCAGCTACCTGTCATGGGCTGCCTGCTGGAGGTTTGGCGTAGCTTGCTGCAAATGGGGCGCACAGCCTGTTGGAGGTGGCCCACGTCTGAGAGCAGAGGAGAAAGGCAGTGCAGCCTGTAGGAGCAGCCGCCTGTAGGAGCAGTAAAAAAAACATGCGCCTGGTTATTCAGAAACGCAGCCAGCATACAGGGGTGCAGTCGCCAGCAGTAGAGGTAAAAGCATGCGCCTGTGTGGGAGAGGTAGCATGCGATAAGGGAAAACAGTAGGCGCATCAAGCTTCAGCCGACCTGGTTGCTGTAGGAGCAGAAGCGTAGGCGTCGTTTCTTTTTTTCTTCACGTGGATGGAGTAATCGGGTGGTGTCACGCTTGAAGGAGAGAGTCGATTTAATAAAATTAGAGTGGAGTTTACTTTGGTGATTCCCACGTTTGCATGTGGGTGGGGAGTTTGGGTAGGTGACCATGCCCACCCCCACACTCACTTAAAGTGGGGCTCCCCACCTTGGCCCCTAAGTGGGTGCCCAAAGTGGTGCCCACATTTAAATGAATGTGAACATTTAACCTTATAAAACAAAGGGGTTAGAATAAAATATTAAAAACAACATGTGTAACATACTTACCACCTGTTCACATGCACCAAAACTCGTCAGAATACAGAGCAGACTTCACGACTCACTGGCAAGCGTCCCCGCTCAGTAAGTAACACGTCAAGCAGGCAAACACACAAATACATGTCATGCGAAAACAGTTTCAAACATGCAAAATATGTGTGCATGTGCAAATAGTAACATGGACATATCTCCCGTTCATGGAACAAGTACAAAATATCTGTCAGCACAAAACTGGCACGACATAAAAAACATAAAAACCTGGTCTTCCTATGGAGTGACAGTCCCATAGGTAAGACACAGTTCCAGGCACGAGTCTCCCTATGGTGTGACAGTCCCATAGGCAAAACACAGCACGAATACTGGCTCTTCCATGGCGTGACAGTCCCATGGGTCGAACACAGTCCAGGTCATACACGGGTGGCACTGGTCTGGCTCCCGTCCATACGACACCAACCTGCTAACACACGGGTGGCACCAGTCTGGCTCCCGTCCATGTCAGCAAAAATACTGGCCTCTTCACACGAGACACCGGCCTGGCCTCAAGTGAACGAGACGCAAAAACTGGAGATGGACCAAATGGTCGGCCAATTGGTGACAATTTTTCCCAGGTCGGGTACCTTTTTCCCAGTCGGCCAAGTTCTCATGTCCAGTCGGCCAGCCCCTCTTACCTATAAATAGGTGGGCTGGCCTCACACTTTTCTCATAGTCTAGTCTTTCTTTTTGCTCCCTCACTTATGAGACTCTTCATGTCTCTTGCTTGGGACTATATCACTTCAGTATATTCAACATAGTTGCTTCATCTCTCTCTCTCTCTCTCTCTCTCTCTCTCTCTCTCTCTCTCTCTCAGCACACTCTAGTGCTTGTTTGCTTCCGCTCTGTGCACTCATTCATGGTATCATCGCTCCCGGTTCAGTGTTAATCTGCTGCCCCAGTCAGCGTTAACTTTCTGCCCCAAATCTGCCTCAGTTTTCAGCACCTTAACATCTGCGTTTTCTTCTCAGTTCTGCTGTTGGTCAGCTTGCTTCTTCCAGCGCCTCTCCACTGCAGATTCAGGTCTTCCCTCACTGGTTTGATCTCTGAGATTCCCTTCTTCACCTGTCGGCTGCTCCTTTTCAGGGCTGCAGCATCTATCTTACTACGTTTTATTCCCTGCAGGTGGCTCTTGTAGTTTTTGTTGTTCTGAGTTGAGGATTGGTGGCTTCTGTTACCTATGGTGGACACTCCTTCCGAGATTGTCCATTTTTCTGAGATTGAGCCCAAGCTTTTGTGATGGCTGCCCCGACTACACTTCATATGTTCTCGGATGGCTGCCCCAACTACACTTCATATGTTCTCTGAGTCTGCAAAGTTGGATGGCTCCAACTACACTTTGTGGGAAGGTGAAGGTGAAGGTGAAATCAGCCTTGTGTGGCATGGATCTCTGGGATTGGTTTGTTACACCTGCCAATGCCGCCCCTCCCACCCTTGCTTCCGGTGGGGTGACTCAGGCATAGATTGATATTTGGCAAGGCAAATGATCGTCGTGTTTTCTCTTTTCTGATGTTGAATTGTCAGGATTTTGTTCTCTCTCATGTGCGTACAGCAGACGCTGCACGAAGTTTGGAAGGCATTTGCATATCTTTACGAGATTAAGTCTCCGGAACGGATTTTGGCGTTGGAAAAGCAGCTCATGAACTTGTCAGTTTCTGCCTTTCCATCTTTATCTGCTTTCATCTCGAAAATGAACGATCTCCGGAGACGAGCTTGCTATTTGTGGCAAGGATATCTCTACAGAGGATATGGCTATTCGGCTTCTCTCCAAGCTTCCAGAGAGGTTTGATGCTTATTTTCAGTCTCTTGTTTCTTCTCCTTGTCCTATTCCAATTACTTGGTAGGAAGTTCTCCCCTCCATTTTGCAGATTGAGTCTCAGGAGCGGACTGGCACCTCTGGTGGTTTTGATGGAGCTTTGGATAAAAGGAAGAATCAACAAAAGAAAGGGAAAGGGGGTTCTGACAAGAACTCCAAGGATAACGACAAGGATAAAGACAAAGACAAAAGCAGATCTTCTAAAAACAAGGACATTGAGTGTTATTATTGTGGCAAGAAGGGTCATAAATCGCCCCAATGTCACAAGAAGAAGCAAGATGAAGAAGCAAAGAACTCTTCCTCTACAACGGTGTCTCAAACCAAGAAGGATGATGGTATTCTTCTATTAGCAAGTACTCGTCGTGTACTTGCTCTTGTGACTTCTCAGTCGCGGTCGTGGATTGTGGATAGCGGTGCTACTGCTCGCATGACACCCCATCGAGATTGGTTCGAGGACTTCACTGCCAGGACAGGCGAGATCACTTTGGGTAATTCTTCTTCCGTGCCAGTGCATGGACATGGCACCATCCCCATCTTCCGCTTCTCCGAGGACAAGAGGTACTTCTCTGACGTTCTGTACATTCTAGATTTGGCATTTAACCTTTTGTCAGTGAGTGCTCTTATAGCTCAGGGTGCGGAGGTGATCCTCTCTTGTTATGAGATTACCATTCGTGATAAGGAGACTGGTAGCATCTTGGCTCAGGGAGTCCAAGATAGTGGTTTTATAAGTTGACCGCTTTGCTTTCTTTTGGTTCTTCTTCAGCTCTTTGGCATGCTCGGTTTGGCCATTTGAGCTATCAGCTTCTACAACGAGCTTCGAAGGATGGGTTGGTTGAGGGTTTACCGACCATCAAGGCTCCATCTTCTGTTTGTTCCTCTTGTTTACAAGGGAAGCAACACCGAGCCACCTTTCCGAAGGAGGCGACACACAAATCTTCGACATCACTTGCTCTTGTTCATGCAGACTAATGTGGTCCTATGAGTACCGTGTCTTTGAGTAAGGCATTGTACATGCTCGTGATGGTGGATGACTTCTCCATATATACTTGGGTCTTCTTTTTGAAGTCCAAGGATGAGGCTTTTCAGCACTTTTGTGATTGGAGGGTTGAGGTGGAAAAAGAGACCGGTTCCTCGGTCAAGCCTCTCAGGACCGATAGAGGGGGTGAGTTTACATCCCAGGAGTTTCAGCAATATTGCAAGGCTCATGGCATTCGGAGACCATTTACTACAGCATATACTCCATCACAGAATGGAGTTGCGCAGAGAGGAAGAATAGGACCATTATGGAGATGGCCCATGCTATGCTTCAGCATTCTTCATTACCTCGACGTTTCTGGGCTGAGGTGGCTTCTACTGCTGTCTACATTCAGAACAGGTCTCCTATTGCTGCGCTTCCAAATAAAACTCCATATGAGGCTTTCCATGATGGTGAGAAGCCCTCTGTTGTTCATTTTCGAATATTCGGTTGTTCGGCGTATGTACATGTGCCTAAGGAGCATTGCTCCAAGTTGGACTCGAAGTCTCAGCGCATGACTTTTCTCGGATACAACATTGTGTCCAAGGCATATCGTCTATATGATCAGCAAGCCAGCAAAGTTGTTGTGAGCCGTGATGTGGTGTTCGATACGACTCCTACATCTTCAAAGAGGGGTGGTGAGCTTCTTCTTCCTCCGCCTCCTCCTCCTCCTCCTCCTCCTCCTCCCTCTGCTTCAGTTACACCTCCAGCTATGGACTCTCAGTTAGATGATGATGACTCTACTCCTCCTCCAGCGAGTTCAAGCAGATCTGTGCCTGGATGGTATTTTCAGACATTTCGTGATTCTGGGTTACGTGAGCTTCCTTCTGCTCCTCTGCTTGGTTCTCTCAGGCAATCTTCCAGAGTTTCAAGGAAACAAATTCATGAGGGTAACATGTATGCTCTTATGTCCTCTATCATTCATGGTCCTTCTCATCCCACTTTTGTGGACGAGGCTCTTTCACATGAGCCTTGCCGCCATGCTATGTAGGTAGAGCTGGATGCTATTGAACGGAATGGCACTTGAATTTTAGTGCCTAGGCCACTGCAGGGTAAGGTGATTGGTGTGCGCTGGATCTTCAAATTGAAGTTCCGAGCTAATGGCAACTTGGACAAGCACAAGGCGAGGTTGGTAGCCAAGGGTTACGCTCAGCGCCCTAGAGTCGACTTTGATGAGACCTTCGCTCCAACGGCTCGGATGACTACCATTCGCACCGTTCTGGTCTGACTCAGATTGGGCTGGAGATCCAGATACTCGGCGTTCGACCACCAATTGTGGTTTTTCACTTGGGTCTCGAGCCATTTCATGGAGCAGTAAAAAGCAACCTACTGTGGTGCTTTCCTCTACAGTGGCACAGTATCGTGCAGTTCGTTATGCTGCATGTGAGGCAATTTGGTTGCGGAGATTATTGGAGGAGCTTGGCTGTCCTCCTACCGCATCTACTCTTCTTTGTTGTGACAATCGGAGTTGCATCGCCATCACCAAGAACCCTGTGTTTCATGATCATACGAAACACATTGAGATACAGTATCACTATGTTCGCGAACGGGTTCTTGTTGGAGATTTGCGTTTGGAGTATTGTCCTTCAACGGAGAATGAAGCAGATTTGTTCACCAAGCCGGTTTCTCAAGCTTCCTTGGCTCCTCAGCTTCGGATTCTCGGAGTATGTTCAGCTTCTAGTGCTGAGAGGGGGTGTTAGCACATTCATCCCCAGATTTTGCTCATCATTGGAGTCCCCTTTTTGGTCCCTTTTCATGGCCCTTGGTTGTGGGCTGGCCACCCTATTTTTGTACATTTTTCTGGGATTTTTCCCAGGTCAGGTACCTTTTTCCCAGTCGGCCAGCCCCTCTTACCTATAAATAGGTGGGCTGGCCTCACACTTTTCTCATAGTCTAGTCTTTCTTTTTGCTCCCTCACTTATGAGACTCATTCATGTCTCTTGCTTGGGACTGTATCACTTCAATATATTTATAGTTGCTTCATATTCTCTCTCTCTTGCACTCTCTCCTCAGCACACTCTAGTGCTTGTTTGCTTCCGCTCTGTGCGCTCATTCAAATACATCGTGCATCCCTTCTCCTGTTAGACCATGAATAGAGAAAAGTGGATGGTCTCCTCGGAATGTAATCTTGATGCCAACAATCTATGCCATGAATGGAGAGTATAAACCTCTCCCAAGATGCTTCTTCAAGAGGATGCATCAAGCCCTCATGTCTACCTATTTTATCCACTGGCATCTCAACCATATTAAAATCCCCACCAATAATTCAATGGTCAGCATGAGGCATCAACGTAGTGAGAGATTTCCAAAAAACAATCCTCTAACCTCTATGGTTAGGAGCATAAAGGTTAAGAATAAATGCGTATAACACCCTGCATTCCACTGCGCTCTCGCAGTGGAATGACACCATGTCCAATGATGCAAGGCAAAACCACAACTGAAACATAGATACAAACACCACCTTTGGTACCACTGGCTGTCGACCAATTTGGGAGTTTGAATATTGACATTATACTCTTTTGATATAATTTAGGATTTGAAATATTGTGCTTTTTAATATTAAAAACTAGAATCTTCAGGCTTCGCTCTTAAGTCTTGAAACTCTGCATCTCAAAGTTTACACTTTGGAATTTCTATGTTTTAATCTTTTGAATTCATTATTTAGTTATTGTCTTTTGATTTCTTTCTTAACTGTTTGTGTATCAATTTTAATATTTTTGAAATTATGATTAACAATTCTACACGAAGCTTAGAAACCAAAAATCAAAAAAGCGGTACTCTTAACTCTTCTTGTGACTAACTCATATAACGCTACAACTCCCTATATCAACTCTGAAGGGAGTGCCAACTCATGAAGGTGTCTAAAAAGACTTGCCAAAGGGACAATATCAAAGGCTTCGCCGAAGTCTACAAAACAACTATAAACACATTGCTTCTACAATTTGGCCTCCTCAATAATAGCGCTCTATGTAACGAGGGTGGTCTAGTGTGGAGTAGAGACGTTGCAATATTCTTTGAATGTGGCCCTTAGTAATTTATCATGCCGCTTGCTCGTGTAAGAAGTGTAGGTAGGTGGCCTTGCACTCATCGCCATACCCGTTGTGTTGAGGCACGGATCTCATGGGGATTTGGCATTGGAGCCACGCGTGCACACAAAAGAAGCTTTAGGAGTGACATAAGGAATGGTAGTGAGTTGGCTTGTGAGGATGGAGAGCGACGCTGAAGTGACGAGGGCTGAAAGATGATCCTAGAGATGGTCTTGATATACATTATCTAAGCCGTTATGAATCCGAACTTACGTGCAAGAAGTATAGTCACAAGAAACATTGCAAGGTTTTTTTTGTTTCGAGGTTTTTGAAGTTTCATCTAGAAATGTTTCATCCCAAACTTAAAAAACCGATACGTTTTTAAAAAACAAAATATAAATTAATTAGAGCGTTTAGAGACCATTATATACAATGCACATTACATATGATCAAAAAAACATTTTGATTCATGAATTTGAACGCTTGAGACTTCAAAACTTTAACAATTGTAGCATGTGTGGAAGCCTTGCTTACTTGATCCTCAACCCTAAGCCTGATAAAGAACAATGATGCAAACTTTAATGACGATTAGACAAAGAGAGAAGAGAGAGAGATGAGCTGTGTTCAATGCATTATATGGTACAAAAAGGTGATGATGTCTTTACAACTTCTGAGACCTTCGGCTTGACCAAAAGGTTACTTTAGACCTTCTACTGACTACCTAGGACCTAATCCAAAGGGGGATTAGATGATATGTACAAATGAGAGCTTGACTATTTATAGAGAGAAGAGGAAAATTCGTAATCCAATCGGTTTTGCCTTTTCGACCCACAAAACTTCATCCAAAGATCATCTTTTGTGTGGAAATTGTGCCCAAAAGGTGTCCCTTATATGGGTGTATGTTTTGGGCACTTTGGGAGCCTATTGGGCTACAAAATCGGCTCTAAATCAACTCCTAAATCTCCCTTAAAACGTTGCGAATCGGGGAGTCATGATGAGGTTATCCATGTCCACAGCTTTGCACGTGACAACCATAAACTTCAAATCCATATGCAGAGTCCAAACTTCAAACTTCATATTATTTAAAAGTTCCAACTTCAGCAAAGTCCAAATTTCAAACTTCAAATCTCAAAAATATATAAAACTCAAGAATATGGTGGCACCATGACAACTCTATAATGCCAACAATCAAAGCGATAAAAAGATACATCATGATAAATGATCATACATCCTAAATGCTAAACCCACAAATGTAGATAGTAAGGTGGCAAGTCTATGTTCTACAAGCGATTAGCTCATCTCTCACTGCTCGCTCTCTCGAGCTATCATCATCTAGCCATCACTACTCTTGTCGTGGGATTTTGCCTCACCAATCTCAAGAGCACGTGAAAGCTCAATCAAGAAACCAATGTGTGGACACTATTGAGTCTTTGGATGCTCATCGGGAACATAGTCACACAAAAAAAAAACGCGTTTCTAAGTTTTGAAACGTCGAAACTTCGAAATGTTTTTAAAAAACCTCGAAACCTCTGCAGTACGACAGTTTCGCCCAAATTTCAGGTTTCTTTTTTTTATCCATATCTTCCTCATCGCATTCGAACTCCTCTCCTAAAAAACCTCAAAACCTTTGTAATAAGGTAAGTTTTGCCCAAATTTCAAGTTTTGTTTTTTTCAATTTTTTTTGCTTCCATCTCTTCCTCTTCACCTTCCATCTCCTCTCTTCCTCGTTGTCTACTCTTGACCTCTGTTCCTTCCTCTTTTCTTTCACTTCCTCCCCTTAACTCCTTTTTTTCCACTTCCTCTCCTTTCTCCCTCTTGAGCTCCCACTTTCTCCCCTTTGCCATCTTCTTCTACTTAAAGCTTTCACTTCCTCTCCTTTACCCTCTTCTTCTCCTTCTACCACCTCCCTTTCATCACAATTCATAATACACCTCTCTCTCTCTCTCTCTCTCTCTCTCTCTCTCTCTCATATGCACGGGATACTCTGGCCCCGATACTTCTACACATGTTTAATAGAGCTACGTGTGAAGGTTTCCCAGCTAGTTGGACAGATAACACTATTGTGCCGTTGCTTAAGAGCGGGGATCCCATGATGCCCAGTAACTATCGTACGATCATGATTGGCCATTATCTGGCGAGGTATACGGATCCATCTTGGAGCATGAGATGAGCCGGTGGGCAGAGAGGCAAGAACATAGAGCAACTGGACAGGCTGGTTTTAGGAGGGGATACACCACACTGGATCATATACTCACCCTCAGAGCTCTTATTGAGGAAGGACGAGCACGAGGACGGAGGATATATTGTTGTTTTGTGGACTTCCGCAAAGCATTTGATATGGTACCACGTGCCGAGCTTATGAGGAAACTACAGGATATTGGTGTCCCTAAGGAGATGCAATGGGGAGTATACACTTTGTATGAGTCAGTGATAGGCAGAGTACGTGCCCCAGGGGGCTTGTCGGCTGCAGTGAACAGTACTATTGGGGTGAAGCAGGGCTGCCCGCTTTCACCCACGCTCTTTGGGCTATACATTGATGATTGGGTGGATAGATTGGGTGGCCCAAGGGTGAGCCTAGCTGGGGTGTTGATACCCATCCTACTATATGCAGATGACATTGTGCTTATCTCAGACACTCCTGAGGGACTACAAAGACAAATAAATGCATTGCAGTCTTTTTGTGTGGGCAAAAATCTCACAGTGAACCTTAGTAAAACCAAGGTTATGACATTTAATACCACACAAGCATGGGTGACTAGAACACAGAAGCAGTTTACGTTTAGAGGAGAGCCAGTTGAGTATGTCAGATCCTATGTGTACCTGGGGGTGACTGTCACCAGCCTGGACATTTCCCAGTATGAAAGGGGTCTAGTGGACTCTAGGATGCTAAATATTTGGAAAATACAAGCTTTGGGAATGGGGGATTATCCTAGAATACAAAGGACCACACTCCTAAAATTTAGGAGAGTTGCTATTTTTGGCCCGACTCCGATGGAAATTCTGTTCGCGTCATTACATCAGGAATTGAGCAGATACCAAGAGTTGGCAAAGTGCCTATGACAAAATGTCTACTAGTTGGGATATTTTTAGAGATAAAGTTTATGGAAGGACCCATCTCTTAGATTGGGACATGTGGCAAGAAAGTGGACCAAAGTGAGACAAGTGACCCGACACTTGTTAGAAAGTGGATCAAAGTGAGACAAGTATTGTGTGGCTCTCCACTTGTCATTGTAGCCTTCTCTTGCCATTTTAGCTCATGGGAGGCCCAAATCTATAAACTGGAGCCCTCTCTCTTCGTTAATGGAGGCTCTCTTGCTGCACACTAGCCTCTACCACCGTTGAAGGCTTCCCTAATGATGGCTACTCTCTCTTTCTCTCTCGCTTAAAGGCTGCCTGTCATGTGCATGATCAATGCCATGTACAATCCTCAGGTGCTGATCCAGAAGAGGCAGCCAGATAAAGACTATGAACCAGATAAGAACCAAAAGCTGGAGCAAGGAGTGTAGATAAGGTAATAGATTGGACTTGGAGCCAAGAGATGGAATGATGCGCTATCGGCTGAAACTGAACCAGGAAGGGCTGTCGGCTGCTGGAGCAAGGAGTGTAGATAAGGTAATAGATTGGACTTGGGGCCAAGAGATGGAATGATGCGCTATCGGCTGAAACTGAACCAGGAAGGGCTGTCGGCTGCTTACAGAAGGTGGGCCGCTGGACCAAAACCAGAGGCGGCTGGACCAACCAGAGGGCAGCGCTGGATTTTATGGATTTAAGGGGGCAAGACTGCTGGCCAACCAGCAGTCGGCCAGTTCTCCAAGGAAGTAGAAAAGCTATAAATAGGCCAGAATGCTCCTAGATAAAACCATTCAACCCTCTAGGGGTTTGGGTCAGTAGGAGTCCCATAGGGGGTGTTATTCACCTTTTATTCAAGACAGCCTAGGGCTGTGTGTAAGAGTACCTTTTTGTACTATATGAAATATACTGAATTTCCAGCACATCTCTCTCTCTACTCTCTCTCTATATCTGCGTTTTGCATCAGCATGTTCCCAAGAGTGTTCAGGGCTGAAAGAAGACTCCCAGAGCTTCCACGTGTTACACTGCCCATGAAGAATACCGGCTGTTGGGGACTGTTTTGGAGGCTTCCATCGCGAAGAAATACTGAAGGCAAGGGTATTTAATCATTTATTATGATTTCTAGCCATTGTACTTGTGTGTACCAACCTTTGTACCTGCTGTACCAGCCATTGTACTGGCTGTACCAATCCTTGTACTTGTTGTACCACCCATTGTACCGGCTGTACCAGCTTCTGTACTTGCTGTACCAGCCATTGTACCTGCTGTAGTAGTCACTGTACATGCTGTACAGTGACTAGTCACTGTACAAATGCTGGTACATGCTGTACCAGCATTTGTACTTGCTGTACCTGCTGTACCAACCACCGTACCAGCTGTACCAACCATTGTACCGGCTGAATGGAGAGTTGTACTTGCTGTACCAACTCTATTGCATGAATACCCATGGTTTTTGGGGAAGAATCAGTACCCACACGGAGGTATATGGATTATATTATTGGCTCGGCATTTCTACAGCCTATGTTCCGGCTTGGTTACCTCGTGTTGGGCTGTGTTATGGCATTTGTATATGGATAATCCTGCATCTCCCGTGGGGAGAGTAAGGCCCTCAAAGCTTGTACGTGATATTATTCTCCTTGGGTAGTAAAATACTCCAAGGGGGGGGGGGGGGGGGGAGGGGGGGTCGGCCCATTCCGGCCTCTATGTGGTGTCACATGTGCAAGCTCCATTTTCAGCATTTGTGGATGTTATGTCCAACTTTTATGTTTCATGCAAAGTGATGATGATGGATATATGTTAAGGTTGTGGCCATGTTAAATGTTTTAATATGCATTGATGGTATCAACAAGTGTGTCAAAGGTCCTAGTCCCCCGGGCACCCGCCGCGAGTTACAGTGACCTTCAGAGGGCCGCGGTTTTCTATGAGGGAGGCAGCAGAGGCTAGACTAGCACAAGGATTTGCAGCTTTGGGGACACTTGAGAGACAGTGCGCAGACATACAAATTCAGGAGCCACGCACAAAACTATGGCTATTTGAGACTCTGGTTTCATCAACACTTCTCTATGGAGCAGAGATATGGGGGCCTAGTCTTTTCCATAAGAGGAGGGAGACATTGGCAGGACAGGACAGACCAGAGAGAGACTATTATGATGGATGGCAGCATATGGAGAGGCCATTAGTGATGATGATTACACGCATGATTCGAAGCAAGTCATCTATACCACATGAGATCATCAGGGCAGAGATGGGGGCTGCCCCAGTGGTTACTGAGGCTTTGTTCCGTGCAGTTTCTTTTCTCCATAGAATATGGGAGCTCCCTCAGCAGAAATACCTCGCCTAGCACTCACTTCCTCCAAACAGCTTGCAGATGAGGGAGACACCCAATGTTGGTATGCCCAGATGCGCACATGGCTGGCCTTGCATGGCATGAGTATTGATGCACTCCCGCCTTTTGCTTACAGCCTGGACTGCCCGTTCTTAGATCTCAGCCGTTCAGAGCTGAATCGGGTGATCAGGATGGACATTGTGAGACTAGATACAGAGAGGACATGGGTCAGGTCCCCCACAGCCATTGGGCACGAAAATGGCACACTACCATAGTCATTTTCTACACCTCTCTTCGGACGGGTTTATTATACGCCATGCTTACATGGACACACCTCTCACATGGTATTCGGAGTGCTATTGGACAGATTCGCACATCTTCACACCGGCTGCGGATAGAGACAGGTCGATATGAGGATATATCACTAGAGGACCGCATATGCCAGCTTTGCCATCAGGAGGTGGAGACGGAGGAACACTATGTGTGTCGTTGTACTGTCTACTATGAGATCTGAGGGAGGTACCATTGCCTGTTCCATGAAGGCTATGGACCTTTGTGTCGGATCATGGACTTTGAGGACCAAAGGTGCTTAGGGCTCTTCATACTTGAGCTTAGACGCCACAAAGAGAGCCTATTGAGGGACAGGAGGACAGTGGGACCAAAGCCGCCTAGACAAAGAGCCCTCACAGATTTTTTCAAAGCCAGCACTGTAACCCCACCAGCCTCTACTCCCCCATCTACAGGCCTACCTGGTAGACCACCCTCCAGAGGAGTCAGCTTGGACAGAGCCATTGCCATCTGTAGAGCGAGATGCCCACGCCCACGACCACGAGGATCGCGTCCACGACTCCCTCACCATCGGCAGATTCGAGCCATCATAACCTACCACCGAAGGAAAGGAGCTGGTATTGTACAAAGGATCATCAATGGATATAATCCCCAATGATGAGCTGCAAGAGCATGCCTGGGCAGCCACAAAGAAGTTGGAAGAGGGCAGGCGATGAGGCCGCACCAAGGGCCCAAATTGAAGAACTAGAGGGCCTGGTGGAGGAGTTCAAGGAACAACAACGGCAAGACGGGTTGACAATAAAAGCCCTCAAGAAGGAAGTGGGATCCACAACCCCTGCAAAGAATACAAGAGGAAGAGGAGGTAAAATGACGATCAATAAGTTGAACGTTGCTCTAATGAAAGCCCATGCCAATCTTAAGAACAGACAAGATCAGCTGGATACCACAACGAAAACGCACACGGAAGAGAGCTCTCTTAGGATGTTACTATTTTCATTCTTTCTTTCAGATTTGTTATGATGAGACATCATCATCATCAGTTGTACCTTGTTTTGGTCTCATGGGCCATTTCGGCCTTTAGGAGACGTTAATATCTCTCTCTCTCTCTCTCTCTCTCTCTCTCTCTCTCTCTCTCTCTCTCTATATATATATATATATATATATATATATATATATATATATATATGAACCCCTCGAATTTTTTTTGTGATGGATGAAACCTTTTGAAAAAAAACCTTAGAAACCTCAAAACTTTCAAAACCTAGAAACGTTTCTTGTGACTATGATCAAGAAGCATCCCCCGCATAACTAATGAAGCACAACCCCACAGCTGCAACCTTGACCTCTACTACAACCTGCAGGTAGCGTCACCACGTACTCGTGTGGATGTAAAGGTGCGAATAGTAGAGGAGATGTTGACATCTGGTGGTGGTGGTGGTGGAGGTAAGTTAAGATCTTTGTCCACAATGGCTCGGTTGTAGCTAGAATGGCTCAAGCTTGGGACGAGCAATACGCCTGAAAGCATACCTCATCCTCACAAAGAAAGCCATATGTGAGGCTCTCATCACTGCGTCTCTGTATGAAAGAGAGATGAATCTGCTCACCACAGCCACCCAAACCTTATACTAACCTTAATAGATATGAAAGAAAGATAAGTGCCAAAAACCATGTGGCATAGAGAGAGAGAGAGAGAGAGAGAGAGAGAGAGAGAGAGAGGTATATTTGAAAGAGAGTATGGAAACAAAAAAAAAAATGTGTTTCAACCCCAAGAAACACGAAACCTAAGAAATGTTTTAAAAAACCTACAAAACTTGCAAAAAATGTGTTTTGCCAAAAAATTTGAGGTTAAATTTTTATCTTCTTGCCCATTTTGATCAATTTTTTATTGCACCTGTGTTCCAAGTGTTTGCGAGTTGGTTTCGACCTCCTATGTGTGCCCATCCGTTACCAACTCGTGGGCAGCTCATGAGCACCCCTTGCGGCCTTGGCCTTGCCTTCTCTTCTCCTTCTATTCTCTTCTCCCTTCTCCTTCCCATCTCCTTCTCTTCTCATTTCCTTCCTTTTCTTCTTTGAAGCTCCATCTCCTTTCTACCGAGTCCAATCTTCAACATATCCGGGTCTCCCTATTTTAAATTTTCTCTAATTTCCACAATGCCTTGCCAAAATCCCAATAATCTACCAGCGATGTATGGGAAGACAGCATTCAAAGTTTCAAAATTTTAAATTCATGAATCAATCATCCATATGCAATGTGCACTACATATAATGGTTGCTAAATGCTTTAATTATATTTACAAATTAATTAATATTTTGATTTTTTCCAACTTATCGTTTTTTTTATTTCAGGATAAAAATTTTCTAGGTGAAACAAAAAAAACCTCAAAACTTTCTTGTGACTATGAAAGAGAGTGAGAAAGATTCGATCGAGTGTGCATGCACCCACACACATAGATGTTGACCCATGGCCTAGATGGATTTTGTGATTTATTCATGTATCAAAAGGCATGTATCACAATGCCACCTACTTAAGTAAAAAAGAAAACAAGAACTCCAAAGTGTTTCTATGGTGCAACACATTCCAAATGCATGCAACAAGAAAAGATACTAGAACACAAACCTGCCCTCCTGATGAGAGTAGTAGAGCTCCATAGTCCATGACTTTTTGAATGTCGAAACTGCCAAAAGTTAAGTTCTCATAAGCCATAGGCACACAGCAAAAGTACTTCCAAACTTTCCGTTGAAATTGTGATTCCATAAATGTGAGAGTTGACATAAAACATAAGAAGATGCAAATGCGTTTCATGCAGCTATGTATTGTAGCCTATGTGAGAGTTGACATAAAACATAAGAAGACACAAATGCATTTTGTGCAGCCATGTATTGTAGCAGCCTATCACACATGAGCATGCATATAAAAACATAAACATGTTTTGCGAAGCGCTTATCTTTCTGTATGTTTAGAATCAGATGTTGCGGTAAACACAAAAGTTTTAGAGGACAAGAAATCAGCATATACATACATGTTTATGTATATCCATGCTTTTTGAGTGCACATGTACACACTCACACATGATAGCAGTCTTGGTTCACCAGAAACCTACATAAGCAGGGTTGAGTCATATTAAACAGAAAATTCATACCTGTGAAATGATAAAGCTTTGGTTGAGTTACACTGAGTGATCCAATTGGCAGCCAGAAGCTCATTTAGATCGATATTAAGGCCCAGGTCTAACAAAAGTTTTTGTGCACAGGCTAAGAGATCTTTCAAAGAAAGGTGATTCACATTCTCTGCGATGGCCCCAACTGCTGCAGCAGCAGCTACGCGCGTGTCCCAGTTTTTACTGTGAAGGAATGGGCACACCTGGAGTAGAGGTAGCAAAAATGAGCCTTCAATTGACTGTAACATTGCAAGACAATTGAAGATATGCATACATAACCCCCAGCCCCCCAAACTCACAGACCCACATCCCCCACAAAAAAAAAAAATTGAGGTTGCCCTTACCTTTTTTAGCAAGGCATGAAGGTCCTCTGGTCGAGACCTAGCTATTTCTCCGATCTGCCTAGCCGCTGTCCGTCTGGTGGCCAAAGTTGATCCAGCTACAATGCTGTCAAGGTTCCCAAAATGTAATTAACGCTTGCAATCTGCACACAAAAAGCATGTCATACTGCCAAGACGACATGATACATTTGCAAACTGCACACAAAAAGCATGTGATACTTCCAAGAGAACCGAGACTCAAAATAGGTTAGAAATATGCATACAGAAAACATTGCAAAAACGCATGCAAGCAGCATGCATAACCCTACTTCGAAAAAAAGGAAAGAGAAATTGCAGCGCGTCTAGGATACTGTCAAGGAGGGTGAGCAGGCGGTTGAGCCGAGAAGACTGTTGCTGGGCCATTTCTTTGCAGATTCAGATAGTTGAACCGAATTCGAGAGACATGCGAAAAGCCTCCTCCAAGGGTCACAATTCTTGTGCCCGCCGCAGCTTCTTGCAGGCCATCACCGCACATGATGACCTGTGCATGGTGAAAACCCTAACCCTATCTCAAGTTGCAGTAACCGGCAAGCGTTCCGTTTCTATGCCTGAGCGGCGACCCTGGCCAAATAAAGCATTTCAAATTTTGATTGGCTTGGGTTCCAAATTAAGAGTAAGCTAGGGTTTTCCAGCATTAAAAAGCACGGCAAAGCAAATAAGCATAGGTTCACTGTTGGCCAAAGACTGTCAGAGGGTTTACGGCAGGATAAATTAGGGTTTGCAGAGGTCAGGCTAGGGTTTGCAGACTTTGAAGAAAGGCAGGCATGAAGCAATTTACCTCCATCGAGAGGGCAGGGGTGTCGGATTTTTCAACTGTGGCAACAATGCAGGAGCCCCGCCTACAGCGAAAGGTTGGCCGTACTAGAAAACACGGATTCGGGCAAAAATTTGCTCGCGGGGCATCAAATCGACTATCGGCGAGAAGGTGGGAGAAGCAGCGCAGCCTGGAGCGGCACCAAAGAGCAAGAAACACAGCAGAAACGGGATCCATCGCCATAGATTGACGCGTAGTTTTTATCTTTGCAGAGAGCAGGGGGGAAGGCAAGCAGGGGTTGCGAACGCCGGGCACTGACGGCGTCGTGCCGTTTGCAGACGGAGGGCGCCACGCCGTTAGTTATGACGGCGAATGAATATAAATTGTTTTTTTAACGAATCCAGATAATCCTATCCTTCCTATTCCTCACAAGCTACAACTTAGAATTTAGCCATAAGTTTTTGTTTTTCGAGCCGGGTCAAAAATGAGCAAGCTCGTTCTAAGACTCGAACAAAGAAACGTTTTTGTCATAAGCTTCGAGACTCGAACAGAGAAACACTTTTGTCATTAGCTTCGAGACTCGAACAAAGAAACGCTTTTGTCATAAGCTACCAACAAACATATATCTATTGGCTATGAAAGTTTTCTAAACACTTGCTTCTTGCTCTCAAAACAGTAACACCCCCTAAGCCCCCTTTTCACACAGCACCACCCCCAACAATCGAGACTTGCCTAACACTCAACCAATATTGCACATTCACTGAGATGATTTTTAAGTTTTCCATTTCTCCAAAATTGCACAAAAGATAGAACGTGGCGTGTGAAGATTATAGCACATTTCTAGCTAACACCTCCTCTCTTAAAATGCCCCCTATCTAGGAGACACATATAAAGAAGGCCCCCTCCAACAAAAATAGGATTTTGTGCACTTTTCTAAGGAGTTTTCTATGATGCAAAGGAGCATGGCAATGTAGGCCCATGCACACTCAATGCAACTATGACAAAGCATGTGAGCATAATTCATGTAATACTGAATTTTCCAAAGGATATGAACTTTATGTGGCACTAGTGCCAAGGCCACAAGCGTAGAGGTGATAAAGCATGATTTGTTATAAAGACATGTCATAAAGGTCTAACGTGACACACACAAGTTGTACATTTGGATTTTGATTTGTGGAGGCAAATGAGATTTCTATAGTGTGGCATGTCTTACCTTCACAACAGCTATGAGCATTATACTTATTTTTCACTACATTACTTGACTCAAAAATGTTAATAACAGCATAACCAATGCTGAAATTATGATCGTGTGCATTATAATTGTAACAAAATCACTTACATCAATTGTAGGGGGGGCATAGGATCAATGATTATACAATGTATGCATAGATTGGATAAAACTTGGTTGTGCCCATCCCTAATTTTCTTGCACATGAGCACACTTAACTAGAAGCTTCTACAACTGGTGGTGGCCCATCTCTAATTTTTTTTGCACATGAACACACTTAACTGGAAGGTTCTACAACTACATCTTGACCCTAAACCTTAGGGTTAGCAATGGCACATGATGTGAACCTACATGATTATGTGAGCTAATTACTATAACATCAACATACATATACAAGGTATTGACCATGGGTTAGTAATGCGTTAGTAGTGGCAAAATAAAGGCACATGGATGTTTAATCTTGAGAAAACATAAACGAGATGTAAACCTACATGATTGTGTGAGCTAATTACTAAAACATCAACATATACAAGGACATTTTTGTGTGAGCTAATTACTAAAACATCAACATATATATAAGGACATGACTATCAATTAACATGTCTAGGCCTCGTGGCATAAAATGATCTTCATATGATTCATGCATAACCAAAATGTGCCTTCTAGAGAAGAGGCATCCATGTCACACCTATGCAACTTGAAAAAGAAGACACAAATCTTTTATATCCTTACTAGACATTGCATATTGCCAAAACATGTCGTTATGCATGTCATGGGCACCCATAGTAAGACTCCTAGAGGGAAAGGGGTGGAGAAGACCAAGATCACATCTAGATAAAGTTTCAACCATAAATTTGTATAGTGGGCTTTGGTGGTAGGCCACCAACATGGTTGGTGTGTTGGTCAAGCCCTAGGCTCATGAGTGCTTTAAGAGGACCTATGGTTGGTGTGTTGGTCAAGCCCTAGGCTTATGAGTTCTTTGGAACCAATGGTTGGCAATGAGTTAGCCAAGGGTCATGATAAGATCTTCACTTTTGATACATATTATGAATGCAAGTTGGTGATTGAGGGCTTCATATTAGAAACACATTTGAGTCTTAAGAGATTTAGGAGCCCATCATGCACATGTGCCTTTTTCAATGGGTATCCAAGTGGATCAATTATTATTTACACATACATGTCTTTTTGCTCTTGTGCAAAATCTCAATCTTGTTCTCGTATAGTGCCTATAACACAACAACTTCTTGGGCATTCAAATGCAGAATGGAGATAACATTTTTTTGTGTTTGGAAGCATGTAAATGCCTTTGTGAATTTTCCATTGCCAAGTGCTATGTTGTTTGGGAGCATTTATATGTTGTCAAATGCTACATTGATTTCCAACAAATTAGAATTTACCAAGTCTTTCATGTGAGTAGCTATGTGTCTTGATTATATCAAGAATCTCATATGAATCTAATATCTAAGTCAAACACATTTTTCCCCACACAAAGACAAAGAGATTCTTGAATACCATGAAAGATCCTTTGGGATTATAATATTGTGATGGAGCTCTTAGGATTATAAGTGAATCTTGTGATGGAGCTCTTAGGATTATAAGTGAGCCTTGTGAAATAACTCTTAGGATTAGAATATTGTGAAGTATCTCTTTGCACTAGAATATAATGAAAGAGGATTAGAATAAAGCCAAAGTCACTTATTAAGAGAAAAGAAGAATGTAGTTCTTGGAAGATGTTCAAGTTGACATGTCTATGATTTCATATCTAAGAACTTCATTCTTATAAAGCACAATTATGTATGAGTTAATCTGATAATTAGATAGTAATTATAAAGATGTTGTGAAGTTACTCCTACAAAATAATGACGTATAATAACTAGGTGAATTTCCCTTAATAAAGTTTATCCATGGTGGGAACTTCTAGGGGATTAATATTAGGCCTAGGTCATACACAAAGATAGAGGGCTTTGTTAAGCACCCTCATATATTCTTTGATATTGATGTGCCTTGGACATTTAAAATATGTTTTTACTTTTATAAGAGGATGACATGATTGGTTGAATTGATTCTAGTCTAAAAATAACATAGGCATGTGAGAATGGTTTTAATCTAAAAGGAGCATACATATGTACTTCTTTGTCGTTACCTTTGCCTAAATAGCTACTTTCATATGCAATGGATAATTTTGTCATGGCTTAACCAAAAAACATGTTATATGGCAGCTTCTAAGGTTATTATTGTCTCCATCTTATAGATGGCTTGTCTTGTTATTATTGTCCCCATCTAATCTTGTTACTATTGTCCCCATCTTGTAGATGGTTTGTCTTGTCTCCATCTTATAGATGGCTTGTCTTGTTATTATTGTCCCCATCTAATCTTGTTACTATTGTCCCCATCTTGTAGATGGTTTGTCTTGATATTAAATGCTAAATAAATTTCTCATGGGTGTGTTCATCCTATTAAGATATGAATCCATACAGCTTACTTAAAAGACCTTATGGTATTTAGAATGACAAGACCACCTAAATCATTGTCTTTGTTTTCCCCTAAAAAGGTGAGTTAAAATATGTTAAACCTTTATGACATTTACTTTATTCTTTAAAGCATGTATAGAATTTAGCATCTACAAAGGAGTTATAGGTTGCATCAATTAGAATTTGTAGCTTAAAAGTGTACAAAATTGAACAAATAGTACTAAACAATTCACATTATGTCATAAGTTGCATAAGTTGTGAGATCATGTTTTTCCCTTTGTTTTTTTGTGTCTAAACAATTTCATGTGAAATTATTTGTGCAAACATTGAACAACCTTTTTTGCCTCTCACAAACGTTAAATTGTCATCTCACAAACAAATTTGTTTGCCTCTTCCAAATATAAAATTTTGATTTTAAAAATTATTATGCATATAAAATGGTAGTAGATGCTTGTTAGTATGTTGTTTCATGGGAATATCTTTTGGTGAGCAATTTCTAGGTGAGCGGTTGTGTGTGTTAAAGATTGATAATCCCATAAGACATACACTTTTTGAAATGAAATTGTATTACATGAAATGTAAGTCACAATATAATGTTGTGATGCATTTAGCATCGTCCCCCCAACCCCAATGCACCATAAAATATTGAAAAGCCAACTTTCATAATACTTAGCAAATAGTAGAAGGAATTCCACACCATTAAACTGATGGGAAGATACTATACCTGCCACCCATCATCCCATCAATAATTATAGTTAGTACTTGAACCTCATTACATTCAAAAGCAGGTGTCACCACCCCTTCCCACATGTAAAAGATGTCACGATCTAAAATTCTAAATACTACTCCTATCAACCATGGAAATATATTCAAAGTTATTGAGTACATAACAGCCTTAGTTTTTATCTTTTCTCTAAAAGTAACTATGAAGGGTCATAATTATTGACAGCAAGGTGTAAATGGACACCTTGTCCTACTATTACATACTGGATCTTAATGTCTTAACCTTATGTATGCAAGAACATGGAGAAGGAAAAATGAGATATAACAATTCTATTGAAGAGAAGAAGGTTTGAAAATTTTGAGGTAAACTTTGTCACAATACCAAGGGACCGTTATAAAAATTCTTATTAATATTTTAGATAACAAAAAAATGTTTGAGAATTTTATGATACTAAAGAACAATTTCCTAGAAAAAATAATTAAAGCTACCATGGCTTATTTACAAAAATAATTAAAGCTTCCATGGCTTATTTACCCAAAGAAAACTTCTTACTAAATCATTGATAAAAACTCTGTATTTCTTATCAACTTACAAGTATGTAAATTCCTAGACCAATGGTATCGTTATCTTAAAGCTCAGGATATTGATACAACTACTAAAACCCTGAAAATGATTGAGAAAAACCTATCTATATATGTACCATGAAATAGAAAACTAGATAACATATGTCATTAAATAGCTAGCACCATGGTGCTCGAGCCAGGCTTATAAGAACTTGCAAGCCATGATGGCTTATTCCACTTTAGTGACTTGGTTGAGCATTACCATGGCTCATATGTCTAGAGGTTTGTGTACTACTCGTCCACACCCACTCACAGCTCGTCATGGTCTTGGGTCACCATAATGTAGACCTCCAAGTTGATGTGTTCAATTTGAAATGATTCACATGTCACATCACATTGGAATGTTTTCCAACATGTTGATGTGTCTCAAAACCTTGTTTTGACAAGTCATTTTCAAATGACTCTCCATGACCATGATGGCCATTAATGATCATGGGAAATCTTTTCCCATAACCATGACCATGACCATGACCATGACAGCCATGAATGGTCATGGGAAATCTTTTCCCATAACCATGACCATGACCATGACCATGACAGCCATGAAAGGTCATGGGAAATCTTTTCTGCTTCAAGAAAATGGGTTGCCATTTTTTTGGGGGGAAGAGATCCTCCCAAGTCCATGTAGGTTCATCGAGGGTGACCCTAAGTTGAGTCTATAGGGTTGGATCTTACCTAAGAAACCAAGAGTGGTCTAGCCATGGGATTAACGACACTCTGAAGTGTGAAAACATGAAATCCTATAACTAAGGTTCACATCGCTTGCTTGTTGAAATGATTGAATTAGAAGGGTTTATATAGGCTTTGTGGGTGCCTGCATGTTATCTCAAGGTGGTGATTGTTAGATTTCCATATAGATATTTGCTAGCACATGTTTGGCATCCTTTTGTATCTAAAGTTAGTCACTTTGTATACTACTAAATATGTGTTGACTTTGCTATAGCCATACATGGCTACACAATATGATATTATGAGTAATCATAAACACATCCATCACTCAAGTGAAGGCACCATTCATCAACCCTGTTATGAGTAATGATAAACACATCCATCACTCAAGTCAAGGCGCCATTCATCAACCCTGTTATGAGTATTAAAGCAATTATATCATACACAAGTTATCAACAATCACAGTGATGCCAGAGACAAAGTCAGTTTCACACACAAGAGTGCTATTCAGTGGTTATAATGTTAACATGGAAATCACAAAGTCAAGGCATTTCTACCCTCCTTCATGTTAACATGGCAAGCACAAAGTCAAGGCATTGTTCAGCTCCATAGGTCTATTTTGTGAGGTCCTCTACTTTACTTGTTGGTTGACACTTACCAATACATTCAAAGGTCTTTAGACCAATCACCCAAAAAAATGAAAGGGTACCCTTTTTTATTCCAGTAAATGTATATATATGCTTGTGTGAAAAACCCATGCTAAATTATGTGTGTAAGTATTACACATTGCAAAAGAAGAAAGAACATGATATTTTAGATCAATGCTACTAAGAAATTGAAAATTTAAGAGCTTTTGTAATGACATTTTTTCCATGAGAAATAGGATTTACCTTTAAATTAATACCTCACACAAGAAGCTTAAAAGATTTTTTGTGTGCGTCTATGTGTCTATGTGTGAGTGAGATCATAACCATGTAAATTAAACAAAATAATATTAGAGTGTAAGTAGAAGGTTCCATATACTTGATAGATTACGAATTAAGAACATACAAATGTAGACCAATTTCAAAGAAACTCGGTAAGGATTTGTATAAGAGAAACTAGGTGTGTAATAAGTGAAAAAATATTTTCATAGTATATGTGTGTAATAGTGTGTGTGTGTGAGTGTCCAACTAACCTCAAGGTAAGGACCACCACTTCTAGTGAGGCAAGGAGTATCGAAACATCAAAATAGTAGTATTAAGAAAGTGTCTAATATTACCGATCATTTTCTCTCTCCTACAATCATTTCTAAACAAATAATCAATTTTAGAATTTTATGTATGCACAAGATGAATAATATGTAGAAATCATTTGTGAAATGCAAAATTTATAGCTCATGATATCTCATCTATTACTACATTTATGATTGAGTGAGACATTCTAACAAGAAGTTTGTCCTTTTTCCAAGCAGTGGAAGAGTGAAATGTCCCCAAATAGGGCCTTAATAGTGTGATTTTAGTGGTAAGAAAAGTTGTACCCACAATTGTTGTTCCAACAATGTCATGAGTGGGTTCTAAGGTGACAATATTAAGAGGTAGATTATCTTTCCTCCTACACTCACTACTAGGACCTTGAAACTAAGATCCTTATTAATGAAACACAAGTCATCAAATAAAATGGAAGGGTAGTTTGAAATCTCTTAGAAAATCAAACTTATGAAGAGTCATTAGTATTTTTGTTAACTCGATTTATATCTTAGAAAATTTAAATTACAACATAGGGGAGAGCAAGAGTATCCCATAGGATTCTTGAATTCGTTATTTAATTATGGTAGACATTTTTTTGTGGAAATTAGTAGTTATACTTCTATCCAAGAATTGTGTGAAAGTTAAGAAACCAGAAAGATGTTATATTTCCAACCAAATTTTTAAGGAAGAGAAAAGTAAACTACAATTGGGCTAAAATGTAAAATAGTTTCATAAAACATTTTTTTGGGTGGAATAAATGAAAATGCTTTATTGGCATAAGTAGAATGAACAAACCTTCCGTTAGCCAAATGAGATTTATTTACTGAGAGTAAACCATTGGAGAGCGAATGATGATAGAATGTATCTCATGGGGTTCTTCCATTATTTTTCAAAGAAAAGTTGTTTAGTAGTGTCAGAGAAGATAGTTACTTCACTTAATCTCTTAGCTCCTCTCCATTCTCTTTTTTTAAAGGACCCCTAAGATGAAGGGAGCCTTTCTTGGAAGTGGTAGAAGGTGTAGGGGTGTGTAGAAGCCTTTTGGAATAAAATTTAGCTTTAACTTCGGCTAGAAGAGTAGGTTTAAGAATTTGCCCAAATATGTGAATGTCAGTGGGAGAGTTTGCAAGGGTGTCTTTTTTTAAACAAGAATTTAGCTGCGTGTTTTTTTTTGGGGTGAGCTCTTGTTCCATGGATTACTGATGTGGTAGTCGAATTTCCAAGTAAGCATGGCACCACGTGCCACATCATAAGCATATCATTATGAATATAAACATACATCATGGACATACCATTATAGACATAAATATCATGGATATACCATTATAGACATAAACATCATGGATATACAATTATAGAAATAAACATCATGGATATACCATAGATATAAACATCATGGATACACCATTATCACAGGATAACCTAATAATGTTAGAATTGTTGCTCCTCCTCATGGATATACCATTATAGACATAAACATCATTGATATACAATAGACATAAACATCATGGATATATCACCATCATAGGGATAACCTTATAATGTTAGACTTGTTGTTCCTTCTCTTTCTCTTCCTCCTCTTTATAATGTTAGACTTGTTGCTCCTCATTCTCATCTTTCTCCTCTATAATCCTCCTCTTGTCTATTGTTGCTACTCCCCTCTGTCCTCATGTAGCATTGCTTCTCCTTCTTCTGCTCACTCACTACTAATGATGTTCCTTCTATATTGTTAATGGTGCTCCTCCTCTTCCTCCTCCTCCTCCTCTATTAGTGCCTCTCCTCCTTTGTTAGTGCTTCTCCTCCTCACCAATCCTAGATGTTGCACCTTCTTCTCCTCACCATACAGTCAAACTTGTATGTCCTCCTTTTCCTTCTCCTCCTTCTCATGTACATCATCATCATATTCTATTGGTTGTAATTCTCCACATCTCCACATTACCGTCATGTACTACTCCTCTCCCTCTATAATAATGATTCTCCTCCTCTTTTTATTGTTGCCACTTCTTGTCCTTGTAATGCTCCTATTTCTCTCACTCTATAATAGGGCTTCTCCTCCTCTTTTTATTGTTGCCACTTCTTGTCCTTGTAGTGCTCCTATTTCTCTCACTCTATTATAGTGTTTCTCCTCCTCTTTTTATTGTTGCCACTTCTTGTCCATGTAATGCTCCTATTTCTCTCCCTCTATAATAGTGCTTCTCCCCCTCTTTTTATTGTTGCCACTTCTTGTCCTTGTAATTCTCCTATTTCTCTTCTTTGTTAATCCCCATAAGTTTGTGTTGCTGTTGTTGTTTCTCTTTATTCTTCCCTATTGTTGTTGCTACTTCTCCCTTCTATCCTTTGATGTTGCTCTATTGATGCTCCTCCTCTTTCGTCTCCTCATCCTTGCCTTTGGTTGGTGCTCCTCCTTGTATTATGTACCATCATGAACATACCACAATCACAATGGACAAAACACTCTCCTTCGCTCACTCTCTTCCCTCCCCCTCTCTCACTCTCCTTTATCTCCCTCTCTTTCACTCTCCCCCTCTCACTCTCTCTATCCTTCTCTTTACTCACTCGCTCTATCCCCCCCTCTCTCACTCTCTTTATCCTTCTCTTTACCCTCTCTATCCTCCCCCTCTCGCTCTCTCCTTCATTTCTCTCTCCCTCCCTCTCTTTCACTCTCCCACGCTCCTCTCTCTCTCTCTCTCTCTCCTTCTCTTTGCCAACTCTCTCTATCCTTCTCTCTTTTGTAGCTCTCTCTGTCCTCTCCCTGTCTCACTCTATCATTCTCTTAACTCACTCTCTCTATCCTCTCCCCGTCTCTCTCTCTACCCTTCTCTTTGCTCTCTCTTTCTCACACTTTCTGTCCTCTTTGCTCACTGTTGCCTCCCTCTCTCTCTCTCTCTCTCTCTCTCTCTCTCTCTCAGAGTCTTTTTCTTTGCTCACTCTCTCTATCCTCCCTCTCCCTCTCCCTCTCTCTCTCTCTTTCTCTCTCTACCCTCTCTTTGCTCTTGCTCCCTCTCTCTCTCTCTCTCTCTCTCTCTCTCTCTCTCTCTCTCTCTCTCAGTCCTTTATTTGCTCACTCTCTCTATCCTCCCTCCCTCTCTCTCTCTCTACCCTTCTCTTGACTCTCGCTTCCTCCCTCCCTCTCTCTCTCTCTCTCTCTCTCTCTCTCTCTCTCTCTCTCTCTCTCTCTCTCTCTCTCTCTTTCAGTCCTTTTATTTTCTCACTCTCTCTATCCCACCCTCTATTTGCTCTTGCTCCCCCCCCCTCTCTCTCTCTCTCTCCCTCTCTCTCTCTCTCTCTCTGTCTCTCTCTCTCTACCCTTCTCTTTGCTCTTGCTCCCTCCCTCCCTCTCTCTCTCTCTCTCTCTCTCTGCTCTTGCTCCCTCCCTCCCTCTCTCTCTCTCTCTCTCTCTCTCTCTCTATCCTTCTCTCTCTCTCTCTCTCTCTCTCTCACTATTTCAGTCCTTTTCTTTGCTCACTCTCTCTATCCTCCCCCTCTCTCTCTCTCTCTCTCTCTCTCTCTCTCTCTCTCTCTCTACCCTTCTCTTTGCTCTCGCTCCCTCTCTCCCTCTCTCTCTCTCTCTCTCTCTCTCTCTCTCTCTCTCTTTCTCACTCTTTCAGTCCTTTTCTTTGCTCACTCTCTCTATCATCCCTCTCTCTCTACCCTTCTCTTTGCTCTCCCTTCTCCTCTCTCTCTCTCTCTCTCTCTCTCTCTCTCTCTCTCTCTCTCTCTCTCTCTCTCTCTACTTCTCTTTGCTCACTCTCGCCTCCTCCCCCCCCCCTCTCTCTCTCTCTCTCTCTCTCTCTCTCTCTCTCTCTCTCTCTCTACACTTCTCTTTGCTCACTCTCGCCTCCCCCCCCCTCTCTCTCTCTCTCTCTCTCTCTCTCTCTCTCTCTCTACACTTCTCTTTGCTCACTCTCGCCTCCCTCCCTCTCTCTCTCTCTCTCTCTCTCTCTCTCTCTCTCTCTCTCTCTCTCTCTCTCTGTGTCCTCTTTGCTCACTCTCTCTATATTTCCTTCTCATTTCTCAACATAGCATACTTAACTCATGTTTCGCATACATATCCTCGAGTCTACAAATGCTTCACTACCTTATTCATTCACACGATATAGAAAATATCGATTCTTTATTGGTTTGTATGACATGTACATAACTATCGTTGGAGGGGAATGATGTCTTATTGCCAACATGTGTTGCTCTCGCCCTCTTTCTCTCTTTTCTAATATAAAAAATAAGATCATGACACAACCATAAACAATTGCTAAACCTAGTCACTTGAATATTCACAAATAAACATGTTTACTGCACTACAATGAAATCTTCATCAAGACACCCTCCACTACATCCCTTCAGGATCAATACAAACAATGTTCATGCCTAATTTTTGTGCTACCATAGCACAATCTCCACATCCAACATAAAGCTCTACTATCACTTGCCCTTGCTTTACATGACACTTCAAAAACTGGCTATCATAAAAGTCATATCCACGCTAAGTTCCACTTGCAAAGAAAACATCTCTCTTAATTTCACTAAAAAATGTAACGCCCTTATTTTGGAGCACAAAATGTTAACTCCATACCTCGCCATGCTATCCCATCTGGGCGTCTACCCCAGTGCATCATGTTGCAAGGATCAATGATATAATCAGGCGAGAAAGGTTGTGTATGGTTTTGTCCAACTATGCTCGTGAAGGTCGCAGTGACGTCGATGAGGGTATATATTTGCACGAGTATGAGATGATTTTTTTGTAGCAAAAAGTGATGCTTAATGGCAACCTCTATGGTTAGTGTTGCTTACCTCTTGTCCAAAGGCCCTTCTAATCTGCGTTGTACATCACACATTTACCAGGGTGTCTAAGCCAGAGCGCTCGGCATGAGCTATAATAGTTGCCACTTGATACCACACAGTACTGATGACAATAATAGAGCCATTGTCGTCTAACATGGTCTCACAAATCTAAAGCGATGCATGCTCCTCTCCATCTATGTGGCATCAGAATGATATACGCAAAAAACGTAAGTATGACATACACGCAACATATGCACAACCACACATAAGGTCTTAATCATCTCATCACTCACATGTGTAGAGATTCCATGGTGGGACAATGTCATCGGGTAGCCATAAATAGAACCTCCTGTGGGACAACCTCACCAATAATACATTCACACGTTGTGCTTGTATTGATACCTTTAACATTAAAGGTCACGTTGATCTTCTGTAACATATCAAAGATATGTTCTAGCTCCTATGGACACTCCTGGTTTAGAAGTGCATGACCTATCTTTAAAGAATCCCTAATAAATGCCATCATCTTTGTAGAATAATATCCTACCACACCATGTTGAGTAGAGTTATACATCAATTGTCATTACAGGATATAGAAGACTCACCTTTACAATCCTCTCACATGTGGTCACAATTGATTATTACACTTGTTAATGCCAAGGCCTCTATAATGGTAGAGAAACTAGCACTTTGATTTTCGCTCACAGTGCCCCCAAGGACTATTGTCGTGGTACGATGAGACACTTCTACAAAGCGTACATTTTGTAAGTGCATGCACCATACAAATACATTAGATTATCATTACCAATGAGTAAAATCATACTTGGCAAATTCATTTGGATTGGGGTCAGATCACCCAGGCTAGGTGGATTAGTATGTCGCAATGGTGCATTTGGTGCTTCACCTCTTACCAAGCTTATTTGAATCCATAACTTAATCTATGTTAGTATCCAAACAATGTAACAATAATACCAATGTAACAATGTAACAATGTAACAATCTATGTTAGTATCCAAACAATGTAACAATAATACCAATGAACCACAAGTAAAAGAGTGTCCTGCCTATGTTGCTGCATGACCCACTTCTTCAACTTTTGGGGTTGCCTCGATCTTGGTGGTGCTATCCTCATAATCACTTTTGTCATATTCTATTGGAGAGGTATCAGAGTCGTCCTCTTCCTGTAGTGTCTTTCCTTTTCTCTTTCCCTTTGTTGCATCCTTCTTTGGCACTTTTTTCCCTTCATCATTATCATCCTCTTCATCATCGTCATCCTCTTCATCTTCATCATCCCCTACATCTGTCACAAGACCTTTGCCCTTGCCTTGAACATATGATTTGTCACGTAGACTTTTAGGCTTCACAATAGAATTCACGTTTCGAAAAGATATAAGAAACAATATTTAAAATAAACTAAAATATCTAATTGTATAGTTTATACCATGGTTGATTGCTTCGCTTTACAAGTCCGAGTATACATCTCCTTCTCGCTCTTGGGAAATTTGCCACTTGGAAAGTCAAGCAACAATGGGAATCTCTTGTATATCCCTACATCCCAAAGGTCTCGAAGTTGTTGCTATGTATACATAGTGCTCTCATATTTTGGATTGCACCAATCTTTTAAGATTGTAGGCATATCTGTAATATATCTCTATGCATGGCACTTAAAAATCCATCTACACATTGTTATTTTCGTTCAGTTTACGAATATAAGAATACAACTAAGTAGTAAGTAAGCTTTGTAGAATGTTACGCACCTGAACACAGCACACTTGGTAGCCTTGAGACGACAGTAGGGTGTGAAGCTACCACACCTTGTTTCTTTAGGGATCCCACCATTTCCTCAAATAGCTTCCCAAAATATAGTCTCTTAATATCGACGAGGTCCTCCAAGAATGCATCTGAGAAAATTACCTTGTACTTTTTTGATATTTTTACAAGGACGGCTACACCCTGCGCTCCAATCTCATGCCATATGACTTCTCTTCAAAGCCAATCCTTGAATAAACTTGCATTTGTTGTGTTTCCATTGAAATAGAGTGCTTTGTAAATATCAAAAAGATAGGGAAAGTAATTATTACATACTTTTAGGGATTTGTGAATCCTTTAGCCTTTATGAATTTCCATCAATCAAAATATCCAAAATTTGTGATTTGTGATCATTTGGCAATGAGCTAGCTGCCAAGTTGTATATCCTATTCTCTGTCAAATAATCCGGTTTCTCATCCCAATTAATTTGCACTAGTCGTTTGCAACATAACACCAAAATTAGACTGCAACATTAAAACCATAAAATGTTGTTGCTGCCTACAAAATAGACAAAGGAAATAGTGTAGGATTTCTTGCTCAAAGAAACCTTCCCCTTGTGCAGGGCTTGCAATTACCCTCAACCGCCTTGTAGCATGTCTCCACTTTCTTTCATCTGTATAAAACGTAGTTCTCCATTTCTCTTCAAACTCATGTGTAGGCAAACTATCTACTAGGGGTGCAAGGTACTCATCCTATTATTATAACATTAGTGGATAATATGCAAATGTTAATCATATATTGCAAGTGTCAAAAGATTAAAGGTTTACCTGGAATACTATTTAGGAAATTTTTGAAAGCTTGCAGTTATACTACCAGGATGGGTGACCCTTTTTTTCTATGTCGAGGCATGCTTGTCCATCCATGCTTTGTTCATCTCTCTAGTGTGCCTCATAATTGTTTCTTTGTTTGCCAACCTAAGAGCCCTAATGAGGCACACTTTGTCCATAAGGGAAGAAGAAACATAGCTCACTTCATTCATCCTATGGCAAAAAAATTTAAGGTTATGATGAAAGATTGAAACATAGTATGTCGAACATTCCAAATTCAAAGAGACTTAAGACATATATTATCTTACCTGTTTAAGCGAGCTATCACTGTTAGAATCTCCCCCCTCGCTATCCTCACTGAATTCAATAAGAATAGCATCAACACTAGGATATATTGATGTGACATTCTTGAATGCTATAGTTAGATAGTGCAAATCTAATTAGTCCTAAAACTATTTTATAAAACAAAAGACCATATTTAAAAAGTAGGTAATTTAAGTAGACTCACAACTCGATGATTGCCATCCCACACATACATCTTGTTGCTCATTAATTCTCACTTTTTGTGTTTGATCATACTCTCAAACTCCTCGTTTTTCAATGCTAGATGTCATCCCATGCAATAACATCATCTTGAGTCACTTTTCTAATATGATTATGGGATGAGGAGATAGAGCAAATGAGCCTGCATCTATCAGCAACATAGCCATTCGTATAAAATTCCCTTGCTAGCATCTTGTACCTAAACTGCACTCTTCGTATAGAGGGGTTAGGCACACAAGTATGCACAAGGGAATAGGTGGCAAAGGAGTGGATTTTATCACCTGCAATGCATACACACACGTTATGCTTGGTAATAAAAAAAAACCTTATGTAAGATTTGATAAAAAAGTGGTGAATAATTACCTTCACTTTGTTAAGATTGTCTTGTAGGAGTTCTAATCACAAGTGAGTTGCATGAGTCACCATGAAACCCTCTTCATTCTTGCCTTCCTTTTCAATTCCCTTGTCTACATCTCCTCCTACTTCCTTATTTTGTTTACGGGGAGACGGTCGCATTTTGCTTGTTAGGGAGAGCTTGCCGAGTGCATTTTACTTTTAGGGAGGGGGGTGCCGTGTTCACGTGTAAGGAGGGCGGAGGGGAGGGGGGAGCCACGTTCACGTGTAGGGAGGGGGGAGGAGTGGCTGCTGCGTTCGCACGGGGGAGGGGAGTGGCTACCATGTTCGTGTGTAGGGAGGGGGGGGAGTGGCTACCGCGTTTAGGGGGGGAGGGTAAATCATTTAAGGGGGGAAGGCATGTGCGCCCCCACTAAAGGGGTGGGACAACCCCCACCAAATAAGTGCCTTAGTTGGTGGGGGGATTGGGTCGTTAACTAAGGGCAACGGTTGCCCTTAGTTGGTGACGCCCCCCACCAGTTGTCGCCCTTAGTTGGCATGCTCTCCCCCCACCAACTAAGGGCAACGGTTGCCCTTAGTTGGTGACGCCCCCCACCAGTTGTTGTCGCCCTTAGTTGGCATGCTCCCCCCCCCACCAACTAAGGGCGACGATCGCCCTTAGTTGGTGGGGGGGAGTGTGTGTGCCACCCCCCACCCTCACTAAGGGTGACAATCGCCCTTAGTGAGGGCCCTTAGTCACCCCCCACTAAGGGCGACCATCACCCGTAGTTCATAGTTGGTGAACTAAGGATGGTGGTTATCCTTAGTGGGGGGTAACCCCCACTAAGGATGACCCACTCTTTTCCAAGCACATACCTAAACTACCCACTCTTTTCCAAGCACATTCCTAAACTACCCACTCTTTCTAAGAAATACCTAAACTACCCACTCTTTGCATGAACATGCCTAAACTCAACATGAGTGACTCACATGTCTCACACCAGCACTCTAATGTGTTTAAGTTTAGGCTTTAAATAAAGCGGTTCCAATGTGTGTGAACACAAGTGCTAGTGTGTGTAAGTTCTTTGTGTGGGGTATGTGCTCCCTACTTGGGGTTAAAATCAGTGGCTTAAGAACTATATACAAGGATGTACTCTTTACTTGAAATAAAAATGGATGGAATCATAAAAAGGTACAAGAGTTATTTGATGTGCTTTTGCTTTGCAATAGTGCTAGATGACGACTGCTGGCAGTAAGGTTATAGCCTAAATTGGGATCAGAGAAGACATGTAAAGGATATGCAATCATTATATGAGAGTTAGTTATGGAATAATCATTATATGGGAGTTAGTTATGGAATAATCATTAAATGGGAGTTAGTTATGCAAGCATTTATTATATAGTATAATTATTGAAAATAAATTTTAGATTTTGTGTATTAATGACACTATTTATAATGATTGAAGAATGTTTTTATTTTTGTCAGAATAATGATTATTTTTAAAAAATGAGTATATGATTTATTTATTTATTTTCTAATATGTATATAATTATTTTGAATTCATTGTCATTAGTTTGCTGTGTGTTTGTGTGTTGGTTTTGTGAGAGCTTGTGTGTTTGTGAGCTAGTTTTTTGAGAGCTTTTCTTGCCATGGAGAACACTTCTTTTCACATTTTTTGTAGGAGGTTTGGAGAGTGATCCTATTGTTAGAATTGTACAGGGTTGTTTTTATATTACTAAAGCTGATAATTTTGATGGAATATTATGTCCTCACTTTGGATTGAAAGTTTTTGCAATTAAACCACAAGATGATGCTGTATATCATCTTTACCTATCCAGTCAGCCCATGATCTCAATCAATAATTATAAAATTATTGACCTTAATAAATGTACATTCTTTACTGCTTCTTAATATCTAGTACACAAGGCATAGAAGATATCTTGCCTAGAATGAAATTATCTTGTATGTATACTTCTTTACATTATTCACGTTGTTAATTATACTCACATGCAATGATATGTCGTCACATGCAATGACATGCAACACTATGCAAAGGGCGTGCAAAGGCATGCAATGACATGTCGTCACATGCAAAGGCATGCAATGACATGCAACACTATGCAAAGGGCATGGAGTATCATGCGATGACATGCACATGTAATAACATCTAGATGCTATGCCATGCAATGCAATGTATTGTAATGGCACATACATGCATTGACATGCAATTGGATAATAAATACATGCATTGGCATACATTGACATGCAATTGGATAATAAAGGCATACATTGACATGCAATTAGATAATAAAGGCATACAATGACATGCAACACTATGTAAAGGGCATGGAGTACCATGCAATGACATGCACATGTAATAACATCTAGATGCAATGCAATGCCATGCCATGCAATGCAATGTATTGTAATGGCAATGTACATACATTGACATGCAACTGGATAATAACAGCATGAAATGACATGCAACATTATGCAAATAACATGCAACACTATGCAAAGGGCATGGAGTACCATGCAATGACATGCACATGTAATAACATCCAAATGCAATGCCATGCTATGCAATGCAATGTATTGTAATGGCACATACATGCATTGACATGCAATTGGATAATAAAGGCATGCAATGACATGCAACACTAGGCAAATGACATGTAACACTGTGCAAAGGGCATGGAGTATCATGTAATAATGACATGCACATGTAATAATATTTAGATGCAATGCCATGCCATACAATGCAATGTATTGTAATGGCACATACATGCATTGACATGCAATTAGATAATAAAGAGTAGGCAATGTCATGCAAACATAAAAATACAAATGTATTGTAATGGCACATACATGGATTGACATGCAATTAGATAATAAAGAGTAGGCAATGTCATGCAAACATAAAAATACAAATGTAGAAAATAAACTCACATGCAATGCTATGCAAATGCATGTGAACATGAGGGAGAGAGAGAGAAGTCAAGTGAAAGAGAGACAGGGACCAAAGGGAGGAAAGAAGAGATTATGCATAGGGAGGGTGGGACAAGGAGAGGGAGGGTGGGAGAGTGAAAGGTAGGGAGGGAGAGGGGGAAAAGGAGAGAGGGAGGGAGGGAGAGTGGGAGGGAGGGAGAGTAGGAAAAGGAGAGAGGGAGGGTGGGAGAGTGAAAGGGAGGGAGGGAGAGGGAAATGAAGGAGGGTGGGAGAAGGAGAGAAAGGGAGGGTGGGAGGGAGAGAGGGTGGGTGGGAGAGTGAAAGGGAGGGAGGGTGGGTGGGAGAAGGAGAGAGAGGGAGGGTGAGAGAGTGAAAGGGAGTGAGGGAGAGGGAAATAAAGGAGAGAGAGAGGGGGGGAGGATAGAGAAAGCTACCAAAGAGAGCAAAGGATAGAAAGAGTTAGGAAAGACTAGGATAGAGAGAGTGAGATAGAGATGATATAGAGAGTGAGAAAAGAGAAGGATAGAGAGAGTGACATGGGGAGGATAGAGAGAGTTAGCAAAGAGAGACAAGGACAGAGAGAGTGAGGGAGGGTGCGTGGGAGAGTGAAAGGGAGGGAAGAGAGAGAGGGGGAGGGAAGAGGGTGGGAGATAGAGAGAGAGAGGGTTGTGGGTTGGGCTAGGCTGGGGCGATGGTTGGCAGAGATGGTGGTGGCAATAGTTAGAGAGAGATCGTTCAAGTAGAGAGAGAGGGTAGCCAAGAAAAGCTCTCCAAACTCCCTCAAAAATCACACTCAAAAGATAAATTTCTAATACAGCTTCAAATAGGCTTTCTCCTCAGAACTATAAAAATCTGAAACTATTATCATTATATTCTTAAACACTCTCATGCTTATTAATTGTTTTCCATCAATGTAATCTTTACCAATTGCATGATCCATACCAAAAGATCATTCAAACTTTGCAAAAAGATATTTCAAGATTATAGAAACCACAAATTGATTACTTAAGTAAACATAAAGTGAAGACAAAAAGATTATGGACCTCCGTGATATTTATAAAGAGAATGCCAAGAGACATCAAACCTATAGTATCACCCAAAGAACTCATCTTATCGGTGCTTTTAAATATAGAAGCATCATGTAATCAACTCTAGCTACATGCCAACACCTATATTGGTACACAGTGTGACCAAAAAGATGTAAACTATAGTTTCCAATCCAACTGTATGCTTTCTATCTTTATGTAAACTATAGTTTCCAATCCAACTGTATGCTTTCTATCTGTATGCAAGATCTTGACCTTTCTCCAGTTTAAAAATATGCAATGTATTAAAAATAATAATTTATTAAAAAACTCCAAGAAAATAAAATTAACTTTTGATACCTCTAATTATTTAATAAATGATATAATTACCTCATTAACATCTCGTGACTTTGTTAGGACTTTTTGTGATTGTACTTTGGTGCTTCTACAACCTATATATGAAGAAAATGATAACTTAGATGAAGAAGTTTAATTACATAAAAATAGAAAAAATATATTAGAGAAAGTACTATATTGAAAGTACTTTTCAAGATGCCATAATTCTCTTCAACTCATTTAATTGCTCATATAGTTTGTCCATTTCTTTATATTTTTCCTCAAGCCTCTTTAAAACAAGGCCTTCATTTAATTGTGACATCTTCTTCTAATAGCTTTTTTACAATTTTCTTTTTGATAGGTGACACCCTTTATCTTATGATTATAACTTTCATTTTTTGAAGTCTCAGTGTGAGCATCCGAATAGAATCCAAGTTAATGAAAACAACTTAACAAATGTTAAAAGTCAAATCACAAGAGAAAACTTTACAAAATAATGTAAACAAGTTAATATCACAAGAGAAAACTTTACAAAATAATGCAAACAAGTTAATATCACAAAATACCTCTAATATCTCATGATCTATTTATTTGGGATGCAATACTTGAACTTTTTCATTTCTCTCTTCTTTGTGTGGGATCTAAAAAAACTCATTGTGTGTAGAAGATCTTTGTAGTTTAATTGCCTTAAATTTAAGATATATACTAGACAACCTTCATAGTATGTATTTCTGAAGAGAGAGAGAGAGAGAGAGAGAGAGAGAGAGAGAGAGAGAGAGAGAGAGAGAGTACCTAGTACTAGGTCCCATGCAAAGGCCCCTTGTAGGTGTATTGTCTTGTATTGCTATATATAAATTTAAGGACTTACTTGTGCTAAATTTGACTCACACAGAAGGAACAATCTGAACTTGTAGAAATACAAGAGTGATAGATTGATCTAGCTTCTTGGTTCTAATTTTGACTCACATAGAAGGATCGATCTGAACTTGTAGTAACACAAGAGTGATAGATTGATCTAGTTGCTTGGTTCTAATGCCCTCCTGATACTAATCATACTTGTACTTTTCTGTATAGGGGACATAAGACGTGTGTTTTCCTATGCTACTGGTATCACACGACTTCAACACCTTAATGGCTTGTGTGTTTTCTTGCCCTAGGCTACCTCTTGGCATGCTCAAGGCCTAGGAGTCTTGCAACATATAAGATGGCCAAGAAAGGGGCTCAACCCACCTATTTGTAAGGATTGGAGCAAGCCAACTCTAATGTAGGGCTAGCCCTTTTGAAAGGATTTCCTCTTTGTCACCCTACCCTACCCTAGCCCTTTGCTCCTTGAGAGGATTTCCCCTTTGTTGGTGCCCTACCCTACCCTAGTCCCTTGCCCTTTTAGTTGTGAGCAGCATTAGACACGCCTATGGCCTCCTTTTTGAGTGACCCATGGGCTGTCCTACAACTTTCAAGGCAAGAAAAGTCCATGTCTCCCTTTTTGTGTATCATTAGGCTTCCTTTTGTGCATCCAAATAACATTCACCTTCCCTTCACATCACAACTAGAAGAATCCAAGTTTAGGTGTGCAAGACAATCTTCATAATATGATGCAATAGAGAGAGAGAGAGAGAGAGAGAGAGAGAGAGAGAGAGAGAGAGAGAGAGAGAGAGAGAGTCGCTTTACGTTGACTTAGAGGGTTATACACCCAATCGATGGAGAGACTTGAACCCAGGTGGGTTCATGTCATCCCAAGGGCAATTCCACTAGCCGATCTACCACACTTGAGTGATAGAAAGGTAGTGCGAATTGCCCTCTCTTACACACACACACACTCACACTTGGAGACGGAATCGCTTTACGTTGACTTACAGGGTTATACACCCAATCGACGGAGAAACTTGAACCCAGGTGGGTTCATGTCATCCCAAGGGCAGTTCCACTAGCCGATCTACCACACTTGGGTGATAGAAAGGTAGAGAGAGAGAGAGAGAGAGAGAGAGAGAGAGAGAGAGAGAGAGAGAGAGAGAGAGAGAGAGAGAGAGAGAGAGAGAGAGAGAGAGAGAGAAGAGAAGTGAGTACCTAGTATTAGGTCAAAATAACCCTCTAAAAGGTCAAAATAATCATCTAAAAGGTCCCCCACATGTAGGTGTATTTGCTCATATTGCTATAGATGAATGTATGGGACTGCCTCTAGCCCAAAAAAGAACTAGATTGAACTTATAGAAACACAAGACTAAGAGGCTAGTTATCATAAAATCCTAATTTTTTGGAGTATTTTGGACTTGATTACCCTTGCTATTATGCGACATGCTTGGCATGCAGATCCTGATTATGCCAGGATGTATGGAACTTTAAGCCTCATAGTTCATTACGATTATCTTGGTTATTTATGAGATGGCACGCAAATCTTGATCATGCTAGGATGTATGGGACCTTAAGCCTCATATGTTATTATCATTATCCTTGTTATTATGAGACATGCTTGGCATGTAGATCCTGATCATACCAGAATGTATGGAACTTTAAGCCTCATAATTTATTATAATTACCCTGGTTATTATGAGTTGGCATGCAAATATTGATCATGCTAGGATGTATGGGACCTTAAGCCTCATATGTTATTATCATTGTCCATGTTATTATGAGACATGCTTGGAGTGTAGATCTTGATCATGCCTAGGATGTATGGGACCTTAAGCCTCATAGGTCATTTTCAGATCTTAAGCTTAGCCCATGGACGTAGTGCTTGAGAGATCTTTGGGCTTGGTCCACCATTGGGGCTTAGCCCACTATGTTATTAGTCATGTAAACCTACATACTAGATATCTTTGTACTTTGGTGTAAATGCTCAAAGGGGTTTTGAATGGTGCCAAGGTGTTTTTATCGAGTCCTTAGAAAAAGCCAAGCAATATACCTATGTGTAGTTTTGCCATTTACACACGTACACATGGTGCCTATGAGGATTTCAACCATGTGCACATGAGGTACTGTGAGAGACAACATGCAAAATACTTCTCCAAGCTACATGTGCATCATGTATTTATATGTGTGCCATGACATTTGTTTTATTTGTGTGACATTGATTAGTTTTCTTGGAGAATGCTTGGATTTATTGCATGTGTTGTCCATGGTTGTCCATGGTCGGGGGAATGCTTGGGCACACTTGTGGATGGGTGTGTGTACAAATTTTTTTGAGAGATTGATATGGTGTTCCTCACGTGTTTTGTAGTTGGTAGAATATTTGTTATTTAATCATTAAATGTGCATATTTACCACTAGGTGACCGATTATAAAATGATTATGTCAACTTATTAAAGCATTGAACCATGGATAAAGGTTATACATGTGGACACCCTTTTTGCTAGGCACCTATTGGAAGAAAAGCAAGTTATTAAATGATTGGGGCAAGTTATTACAGTGCTTTTGAACTAGGGACAAAGATTATACATGTGGACACACTTTTTGTTGCTAGGCACCTATGGGAAGAAAAGCAAGATATTAAAGATTATGACTTATTTTAATATGGCAACAATAAAAGTAAATCTAACTTACTATAAAAAGGTGGTTTGAGGGTTAATTTGTGCACATCAAAATCATGGCTAGTTAGTTACATATAGGCTTCCCTCTAAGCTAGTCGACTCTCAAGAGCTTGGCTAGTTAGCTACGCATAGGCTTCCCTCTTAGTTGGTTGACTCTTCTAAGGTTAGTCGTTGGAACATTCTCTTTTTGAGTGGGCATAAGGTGTTCCAACACACTTTCACGTGTGAGGAAAAGCTAAAAGTATAATGTTTTAGGGCCTTCAAGGCTAAAAAAGCTAATTTACAAGACTATCATCACCATGGAATGATATCGTACAAATCGTATGGACAAAGTGGTATGGACATGTATGGAGTGTATGGATACTGGTACAAATATTTGGGCTTTGTGATTGGAAACCATAGAATGGTTAATGGTAGATAAGGCTTATGACATTGGGTCATGGATTTGGAATGGGACTACTTTATGGTCATGTAGGTTGTGCTGTTTTGATGGTCACATGCACTTGAGTGTCACTTGGTCTTGCAAAAAGCAAGGCTAGGAGCCTATGAAGACATTAGAAGAGTAGGGGAGATTGCCGAGCATGGATACATAGGGTGTGTTTAGAACTTAGGGCTTCCAAAATTACATCAAACAACTGATTAGAAGCCAAGAATGTTACAAGCCCTTGATTTGTTGGAGTATTTTGAACATGTTATCATGATTATTCTAAGACCTGTGCAGGAGGATGTATTAGACCTTGAGCTGGGCTTGTAGGTCATTATTAGATCTCGAGCTAGCTTATGAACCTGGTTCATGATGAAAAGAGCTTTGGGCTTGTAGGTCATTATCAGATCTTGGGCTAGCTCATGGACCTGGTTCACAATGAAAAGAGCTTTGGGCTTGGCTCATGGACCGAGTTCATGATGACAAGATCTTTGGACTTCACTCACATTTGGGTATCCCACTATATCCTTACTCATGTACACCTGGTTTATTGAATATCTTTTTACTTTAATACAAATTCTTGAAATGTAGTTGGATAGTGTCACTATGGTCTAAGAAAGGGCCAAGTGATATCCAAACTACCCATGTGGATTTGGCCATGTACATGTGTACAAATGTTACCTGTGAGGATTCTAGCCATTATGTGCACATGACGTACTGAGATGACATGCGTGATTCTCCAAGATACATGTGCATCATGCACTCATATCATTTGTTTTATTTATATGACATTGTTTGGTTTGTGTGGATAATGCATGTGTTGTCTATGGGTTCGGAGAGGTGGGCAAACTTGTTTGAGACCAACATGGTGTTCCTTACAAGTGGTAATTTTAGGTGGTAAGTATATATGTTATTTAAGCATCACACTACATGTTTACCATTAAACTTGTGTTTTCATAGGGGTTGGTAATTTAAGGTGGTAAGTAAATATGTTTGCAAACAGGTGGTAAGTAAATATGTTATTTAAGCATCACACTATATGTTTACCAGTACACATGTGTTTGCAGGCATCCATGCCTATTATGAAATGATAGGCTCAAGTTATTAAAGTGCTTTTTAACAAAGGATAATGATTATGTTTGCAGCAGGTGGTAAGTAAATATGTTATTTAAGCATCACACTATATGTTTACCACTACACATGTGTTTGTAGGCATCCATGCCTATTATGAAATGATAGGCTCAAGTTATTAAAGTGTTTTTTAACAAAGGATAATGATTATACATTTGGACACCCTTTTTGTTAGGCACCTATGGGAAGAAAAGAAAGTTATTAAAGATTATGATTTATTTTAAATATGGAAAGATATGGGCATTCTGGAGTGGCATAAGGTATTCCAACACACTTTTACATGAAGAAAAGCTAAAAGTAGGTTATTTTAGGGTTTTCAAGACTACAAAATCTCATTTTTAAGGAATATAAGGGTTGTAAAAAGGTTGCATAGTACGAGTATTGTTAACTCTTTTCCATACACCCAAAATCCTTGCCTCTAGCCTAAGATATATTTAAATCATGTATAGGCCCTGGAACATTGATGTATTGAAATCCAACTAGCCACAAGCCTTGTATATATGGGTAGAGATAGGAATTGGGCACCCAGTTAAGTTGGGTAGGAAAATCCCTTTTGTATATATACAACTTTTGATAATTTGAATAGGGGAATTCTATCATTTATCAAGTGCAAATCTTTCTTCTTTGAGATCTTAAGCTATTACCTTCTCGCTTGCTTAATTGTAGGAGGGTGCATGCTTGTTTGTATGGAGGGAGTGTGTTGAGTATGCACGCTTTCTTGCTTGAGTGAGAGTGTGATTGGTTATGATTGGAGAAGAAGAAATCTTACTTGCTTGATTAAGTGAGTGTGATTGAGCATGATTGGAGAAGAAGAAAGCTTGCTTGAGTGATAGTGTGATTGGGCATAATTGGAGGAAGAAGGTGGCTTGCTTGAGTGAGAGTGTGATTGGGCATAATTGGAGGAAGAAGGTGGCTTAAGCTTTCGGGCTTAGCCTTTAACTTTTGGAAGGATTACTTAGTTGATTAGAGAGTAAAGGGCTTAAACAAGAGTGGTTAGCACACCTCTTGGCCTCTTTAGCCTCTCTAATAGGGATTTCCATGATCTAAGACAAGTGGTCTAATCACACACTATGGCTCCTCCTTGCTAGAGAGACTGAGAAGGTTCTTGACATAGTGGTGAGTATTCTTGCCTTTACATAGGTGACCCGAGTTTGATTCCCATTAGAGGGATGCCATCTATGCATGTCAAGAACCTTCTTGCTCTCTAGCAAGGAACCATAGTGCTAGTGCTTAGAATAGTTATCTTAGATCATGAAAGTTCCTATTGGAGAGGCTAAAGAGGCCAAGAGGTATGTTAATCCCTCTTGTTTAAGCCCTTCCTCTACTCTCTAGTCAACTAAGTAATCCTTCCAAAAGGTAAAGGTTAAGTTAGAAAGCTTGAACCACCTTCTTCTTTAATCATACTCAATCACACTCTCATGCAAGCATGCACACTCAACACACTCCATCCACACAAACCCATCATGTACCAAGCAAGCAAGAAGGTAAGAGCTCAAGAGAAGAAGAAAGCTTTGCACTTGAGAAATGATAGAATTCTCCCATTCACATTATCAAATGTTGTATAGGAAACCCTAGGATGCAGGCTCTTCATTGTGAAAGGAAACACCATCGAGACCAAACTAGATGGGGCATTGGCACAAGGCAGCTTGTTGGCTTGGAACATGGCGCAGGTATCAAGAGGGCAGCGACCATTGATGAAAGTCACGAGGCAGAGTCGACGGGAGGGCAAAGAAGGCAGAGCTGGGTGAGCCTGAATGTTAGACGACCGAGAACACAAAGGGGAGGTACTCGACGGCCGAGAACACAAAGGGGAGGCACTCGACGGCCTGTGGGCCGGGTAGGGCCTAGCATCGCAAGTGCGTGCTAGGAGAAACCCCTATGTCGGCACAAACAATGGCTTTGTTGGGGATCTTAGGCAAGGGAAAACATGCGCATAGGAATGCTTTGGTGTGATGAGGTTGGCCACACTCTAGAACTACTTCAGTGATGATGAGGTTGGCCATGCCACGTGCAGAGGGGGAAAAGAGGGTAGAGCCATTGCTTCTCTTGACACATAGGCTCGACACTTCTCACAATGCACAGACGGCCAATTGCAACCAAGTAGGTGCATAGATGCCCTGCATGCAACATAGATGGGAATGGAGAGGTACATAGTGGTGCTCTAATACTAGATGCTGACACTAGAGCTCTGAGGGTGCTGCTCAACAGAGATAGGTAGAGAGAGAAAGAGGGGATGGATTAAGGTGAATGCTAATTACACTCAAAGTACATAGTATAAGATATAATGATTAGCCAAGTACAAACAGGGCATGAGACTCAATGTACAAGATTAGGCATTGATTAAACATTAGAATAATGGTCCTTTTTATAGGAGAGATGCCCCTTACAAGGTGTGTGCATATGCTGCCCACCACACATGGCACATATCACATCATGATGCCAAGTGTCCTTATAGGTGTCACTTTGCCACACATCATAGATTACATAATATCCCTTTAAGAGGGTGTTCACACATGAAAAGAACCTTTACACACTAGTGGTTATTCACACATGAAAAGAACTTGGTTATTCACACATGAAAAGAACCTTTACACACTAGTGGTTGTTCACACACTACAACCACATTATTTAAGCCTAGTTAACATACATGTAGGGTGCTATTTTACACAACCACCTAGCATAGGTTTATTCTCACATTATTTAAGCCTAGTTTACATACACATAGGGTGCTATTTTACACAACCACCTAGCATAGGTTTATTCTCACATTATTTAAGCCTAGTTTACATACACGTAAGGTCCTAGTTCACACAACCACCTGGCATAGGTTTTTTCCCACATTAATTGTTGCTAATGAGGATATCATGAATGGTGTTGTACTTGTTGCAAGAAATGTCAAATCTTTGGACGTCGACGGTCACTCCTTATGAATGATTGATTTAATAAAAAACCTAAGGTTAAACATATGCGTTTTTAGGTTCGGACGACAACTATCACTCCTTATGAAGGCTTGGTTCAAATCTTTGGAGGTCGACTATCACTCCTTATAAAGGCTTGGTTCAATCAAAAACCTAAGGTTGAACACATGCGTGTTTTTGGTTTTTTGGCATATGTACATGTGCCAGAACAAAGCATTACTAAGTTTGATGACAAGGCAATGAAATGCATTTTTATTGGTTATAGTGCTGAAATCAAAGGTTATCATCTCTATAATCCTCTCACTATTATCAATAGGGATGTTGTTTGTAGAGGATTCTATCTATCTAATGATGGAATCCAATAAGCATGCCTATGCCAATCCTCTGGAGGACATGTTTGATAGGTTGTTACATGTGCCAGCTTTTTCTATTGATTCTCAACATATTATACCTACTGATCCTTATTTATTTCAAGGGAGAATGCTCAAGGAATTGATGCACCAACTTCAAATCACCTAGAAGATGCACTAAATGCTAAAAGATCAACAATCAATGAATCTAGGGTTATGCCTAGATAGGTCAGTCCAACAGAAAGGGATTGATTATGATGAAACTTTTTCTCCCACTTCTCATATGACCACTATCCAATTTGTTATTGCTTTGGCAACCCATCATGGATGAAAAGTGCACCAATTGGACATCAGAACAATGTTCTTAAATGGTGACTTGTACGAAGAAGTTTATGTGAGTCAACCAGCTAGATTTGCCTAACCTGTCAAGAACAAAAGGTATGTAAGCTTAATAAAGCTTTATATGGTTTGAAACAAACTCCTAGAGCTTGGAACCAAATGATTCATTCCTATTTGACTGGACAAGGATTTCAAAATAGTCATATGGTATGGAAAGCACTTTATATATGAAAAAGGACAAGCAGGATTTGCTGATTATCATTCTCTATATAGATGACATGTTAGTGACAGGCACCAATGAAGATTCATTATAGCCTTTAAGGCTGACCTTGTCTCAAAACTTTGAGATGTCAAATCTTGGGCTTTTGTACTACTATTTGGGTATGTAGTTTATATAGCAAGATGATGGTATAGTCATTAAAACCCAGTGAAAGTATATTAAAGCACTACTAAAGAGGTTCAACATGGAAAGTTGCAAACATATCCACTGAACCATTCAAAATAACTACTTATGATCATGTTGTTGGATGCCTAATCTATTTGTGCAACTCATAGCAAGACATCCAGTATGGTGGGTCACACTTTCAAAATTTATGTATTGCCTAGGCATTAAGCATTGGCAGGTAGTTAAACGTACCTTTAGATACTTGCAAGGGCACTCAAGATCTTGGATTGTTCTAAAACAAGGGGAGTGATTTAGAATTGCAGGCCTTCAGTAATTCCGACTAGTCAAGCAATTATGATACAAGATAGTCTCCACATCTAGAAAAATTATTTCTTTCTTAGAAATTTGTGCATATCTTGGTTAAGCAAGAAACAACCAACTGTGGCAATATCATCATGTGAAGATGAATATAGAGTAGCATTGACTGTGACAGTTGAATGTGTATGGTTGAGAAGATTAATGGAGGATTTTTATGTCCCTTCAGACACCCCTACTCCTATTCTCACTGACAGTCACCGTGCAATGATAGTTACAAAGAATCATGTCTTTCATGCTAGGACCAAGCACATTGAAGTGCATTATCACTATGTCAGAGAGAGACTCCATGTAGGAGAGATCAACCTAATCTACTGTAGTACACATGATAATGTGGTAGATATTTTCAATAAAGCCTTATCGTGAAAAGTTGGACGCCTTCCATAAAGCTTAAGCTTTGGGCCTCTTCCCTTTTAGAGACTAATCTGCAATAAACCTCACGTTTGTACTACAAGGGGTTTTACTAGATATCCGGTAGTACTACATTGTGAGGTCATGCACTTATGCCATGGGAACTTTTGTCCCATTGGGTTTTTTCCCATGGCCATCTAGGTATGAATGAGGACCTTAGGGTTAGCTAGTATATAAGAAACCTCATTCACAAATTAGGGTTGCTTGCTCATTTGTACTTTCACTTTGTACTTATAGAGAGAGCTTTATCTCTCCTCTTTGAGCTTGCCAATCTCTCTCACACTCTACACCCTTGTGTTCTTATCTTTGAGCATTGTGTGTGTGTGTAGTTCAGCTCTCCATTTTATGAGATCTAATAATGTGTTTGCTTGGCCATGTGGTTTCTCAATGGTATTACCATGGATCCTGGAGGCTACTCTTTCTCCACCTATTCACGAATCGGCTCGTACATTGCTGACTCTTCAATCAAGAAACTTAAGTATTACACATGTTTCTTGGAGGATCTTGCATGACTTCTCCACCCTCTTCATCAGCTTACTCTTGAACCACATGCTTATGAGGCTCCTATCCTTATGCTTCCTAATTGAGACGAGGAGTTCTATGTCTTTAAGTGTTGGCAAAGAGGCTTTGGGGGCTATTCAATTGAAAAAAGGTGATCAAGGTTTTATATTCCCGATCTATGTGGGTGTGTGATGTTTCCTATGGAGATGAAGTATACGGATATGGAGAAGTTTGGTTTGATTCTTCTCTTTACGGTAAGATTTGTTCATACCTTCTTCCTAACCATTTTATGGATTTTACTACTTTGGTCACTATGCCCTTTTTGGTGAGAAAGATGATTGTGTTGAACAAGTTTGTTAAGTTACTAGAGCTTTAAGAGTATAACTTCTTGTTCTTGGTGGAAGACTCTACACGTGGTAACATTGTCTATATCCTAGTAAGGAAGGAATCTGAGAGCGAGAAGGAGGTGGTTTCTTTCCCAGGAATACTTTGCAAGGTTTCCTATAATTTGGGCTCCTCTTGAGCATGCATGTGTTCTTTATTTTGATCGAGATTATTGATGAAATCTTGCCAAATAGAGTGGAGATATGGTGCTACTTGATATTGATGGCCATGAGGTCTCTTCTTCCTCCTCTATTTTGGAAGATGATCATATAAAAAATGAGGATGAGTAATATGCTTTGATTCATGCAATAAGGAAGTGAAAAGACCTTGGGATCACATGCCTCATCATCAAAGGTGATTCGCTTCTTGCGAGATATTAACCTTAAGGTATATGGAAGGTACGCAATGATCATCTAATGACTTCTTTACGATGAAGTATTTGCTTTTCTTGGTGCATTTCAAGAGTATCATTTTATTCACATGGCCTGCTTAGAGAATTCTAAAGTTGATGAGTTGGCTAAGGGACTTCTTTATGTTGAGGGGTCTTTATGTATATTGGGGATTGGTTTGGAATCCTTGGAAGGCATGCATGAGTATCTTTTTATTGGTACCACCAAATATCCCATCATGTGAGAAGAAGTTCTCAAGAAGGCTGCTGCATGGTTTACTTACTATTCATGATGATGTACTTTACTATGTGGGTCCCAATCAAGTTTTGGGATGAGTTCTAAATTCTCACAAGAACCTTTTCGAGCTTCGGAAGCATGTCTTGGAGATGTATGTGGAGGAAACTTTTCCCATGGTGCAACAATCATAAAGATTATTACGGCAGGGTACTATTGGCCTACTATGCATATTGACACTAGATCTCTTAGGGTGCTCCTTGACAAGAATAGGGTGCTCCTTGACACTAGATCTCTTAGGGTGCTCCTTGACAAGAATAGGTAGAAAGAGAAAGAGGGGATGGATTAAGGAGGTGAATGCTAATTACACTCAAAGTACATAGTACAAGATGTAATGATTAGCCAAGTAAAAATGAGGCACGAGACTCAATGTACAAGATTAGGCATTGATTAAACATTAGAATAGTGGTCCTTTTTATAGGAGAGACCCCCCTTACAAGGTGTGTGCATATGCTGCCACCGCACATGCCACATGTCACATCATAATGCCAAGTGTCCTTATAGGTGTCACTTTGCCACATCATAGATTACATAATATCCCTTTAAGGGGGTGTTCACACATGAAAAGAACCTTTACATACTAGTGGTTATTCACACACTACAACCACATTATTTAAGCCTAGTTTACACGTGGGGTGCTAATTTACACAACCACCTAGCATCGATTTATTCCCACATTAATCACTAATGATATTTAACATTCCCCCCACAGTGTTAATGTGGCTAGAAGGCTCAATCCTCTTGGACTAGGTTAACTTTTTCTTCAGGCTACTGCTTGTCCTTGGAGGTAGTCGATGCAAAATTTCCAGTCTTCATCTTTCTTCAGCTTGGCTAGTCTTTTCCGACACTCTCCGATGTAGTGCCCAGGTTTGTGAAAGTAGTAACATTGACCTTTCTTCTTCTGGTTATCACCTTGTTTGACAAGGCCACTTTGCCTTTGTCTTTGAAGAGGTAAGCATGGTTTGATCTGCTGGAGTGTGCTCACAAGGCACCCATATTAAACTGGGTGTAGGTGCAATCGCCAAAGTATACCATATTGAGGATGTACACGAATGAGGTGTAAATAGAATGCTCCTCTCTAAAAATCCCCAAGTAAATACCTTTGACGAGCTTTGAAACTCTGGTGCATGTATTTTTCTTGCTGTAGCCCTACTAGAACACTCGAAGCAAAGTACCAAAGTCTTTCTCTCTATAGACACTTTGCAGGTAAATGTGGCTCTGTAGATGGAATGCCAACGCAAGAGGGCAAAATGTAAAGATATAGAGAGTCTAGAAGCACAAGAAGAGGGTAAGCTGTAGTAGCAGGAAACCCTAGGATGCAGGCTCTCCATTGTGAAAGGCAACACCAATCAGTTGGGACCAGACGAGATGGGGCACTAGCACAGGGTAGCTTGGCTCGGAACACGGCGCACGTGTCAAGAGGGCGGCCATCAATGATAGTCGCAAGGCAGAGTCGACAAGAGGGAAAAGAAGACAGAGCCAGGTGAGTCCAGGAACTTAGAGGGGAGGCACTCGACAGGGACACTGCTGAAATGCACGGATGGCCAATTGCAGCCAAGTAGGTGCACAGATGGAGATGCCAAGGTATGTAGTGGTGCTCTGTGATACTAGCTGTTGCCACTAGAGCTCTTAGGGTGCTGCTCTCGACAGAGATCAGGTAGAGAGAGAAAGAGGGGATGGATTAAGGTGAATGCCGATTACACTCAAAGTACATAGTATAATGATAAGACAAGAGATCAGGTAGAGAGAGAAAGAGGGGATGGATTAAGGTGAATGCTAATTACACTCAAAGTATAATGATAAGACAAGTACAAAACAAATAGGGCACAAGTTTCCATGTACAAGGTATGTAGTGGTGCTCTGTGATACTAGATGTTGCCACTAGAGGTCTTAGGGTGCTGCTCTCGACAGAGATCAGGTAGAGAGAGAAAGAGGGGATGGATAAGGTGAATGCTAATTACACTCAAAGTACATAGTATAAGATATAATGATAAGACAAGTACAAATAGGGCACAAGATTCCATGTACAAGATTAGGCATTAGAATAGTGGTCCTTTTTATAGGAGAGTCCCCCCCTTACAGGGTGTGTGCATATGCTACCACCACACATGCCACATGTCACATCATGATGCCAAATGTCCTTATAGGTGTGACTTTGCCACACATCATAGATTACATAATTTCCCTTTAAGAGGGTGTTCACACATGAAAAGAACCTTTACACACTAGTGGTTGTTTACACACTACAACCACATTATTTAAGCCTAGTTTACATACACGTAGGGTGTAGTTTACACAACCACCTAGCATCGGTTTATTTCCACATTAATCGCTAATGATATTTAACAATGCATAAGGATGTTCATGAATGGTGTTATACTTGTTGCAAGGAATGGAAAATCTTCGGATGTCGACAATTGGTGAGTGGACCTTTCATCCTATACTTGTGTTTGCTCCATTCATGAAGTGGGGGTTTGATTTTTAGGGCCACTTCCCCGCTCTTCTACGAGTATGGTATACATACTTGTGGCTATGGATTACTTGACGTGATGGGCTGAGGCTAAGGCTACACACGTGATGCTACTATCAAGATGGTGTTAAAGTTCCTTGTGGAGAATGTGTGCTCTCAGTTTGGTATACCTTTGGAGATTCTTATTGACAATGGCCATGTTTTCAAGGTGTTCTTTTGGGAGAGTCCAAACTTGTTCATGGATGGGGAGACCAAGAGGCATTAACACAATGACTTCTTCAACTACATGTTTTAGAGGATGATCGGGACCATGTTTTGGAATGGTTTGAGAAGTAAGCCATGCATTCAAAGAGCTTGTTTGATGATAAATTCAAGAAGAAGGAGGAAATTAAGCAAGGTTACTTGGTTTTGTGGTATGACAAACGCTTGAATAACTACAAGGATAAGCAGTTTCTTATTTGTTGGAGGAGAGTACCATTTATGGTACACAAGAAGTTTTTGAATATGGTTCTTATCTTCTCAAATATTCGGATGACACTGTTTATTTGAGTAGCATCAATGCATATTGGCTGAAGATCTATCATCATTGACATCAAGAGATTTTTCTCAAGAGATTTTAGGCGGCTGTGACTAAAGGCTTTTTGAAGCCATATGCTTTTTGAATCCTATATAAGACTCATAAATATAAAGCATGGAGATTGAAAGGAAGTGTGGGGATTCAAATAAAAAGGCTTTGTTTTTCTTCAACATGTGCATACTTATTGTGTGTGTGTGAGAGAGAGAGAGAGAGAGAGAGAGAGAGAGAGAGAGAGAGAGAGAGAGCTTTAGTGTGTTATGCATTGATAAGCACCATAGGAAAGCATCATCAACACTTGAGAATACCATGCCATCATCTATGAATAGAATGGTGAGAGCAATGCACCTAAGGCGGGGAGAAGTCATTATATCACATTTGCAAGTAGCTTCTCTAACACGCAGACCATGTGTGGCTTCTTAGCTTTTTGGAAGAGCTTAGGGCTCTTGTGTGCACCTCCTAGCGAGTCACACTACTGTGCACTTTTGAGGTGTGGTGTTCACACCATGATGGTCATGGTCTTTGGCGGCTTTCGTTATTAGTGTTGGCCATAGTTGCGCATTGGCTACTCTCCGTGGGTTGGTGTTGGGTTCACTTTTGTGGTTGCTTTCTGATGGCGGCAGCAGCTGTCTAGTGGTGGTTCTTGCACAACATAGCCTATGAATTTATGGGCTTGGCTGAGCCCTAGCAGACCTCTGCATGGCCATTTTATATTGAATCCATATTAGAAACATTTTTTCCACAAAACATTAAAACCAAAAGCTTTATTTATTTTTTAGAATCCAATAAATCCTCCTCCCATGAGGGAATTTTTTTTTTCAAGAAGTAAAAGAGCCTGGAAGTACACGACAATAACCTTGTATTTGAAGAGTGTTCATGTACACTTGGTACGTGTGAGTAGGTTTCTCGACATTGCCTTCTAGGGACTATTAAAGGACAAGACATTATCAATGGTGCTGTACATACAGACTAGTCAAGACAATACCCTCTTGATGCTTCCATGAACATGAATTGCCACTTTTGCACAGATCCTCAGATGTGTCACACATGCTACAAAAATCACCAATAAAACCAACAAAAGATGAACTAATCTACATTGCTCCTCTAAAGAAAAAGCCACACAATTACATCTATGATATGTCAAGATCTAGAAAGTACAACTTTGACCTATTCCATTGAAAAAGGATCACTCTCTCTACTGTGTGAGAGAGAGAGTCCTAATCACAAGAGAAAGGTCTGTAGATCAACCTCATCATCCAAGCTTATTGACTCCTCTAAGTCCTTTGGTTGGGTACCAATTTTTACCTCTTTATGTTTGGGTTTTTACTCTTTCCATGCTCCTTCTTCTTTTTGAGTGTTACACTTGCAACTCTACCTTTGTGTCTTTACTCAAAACTGGGTTCCTTCTCCTATTATTAGGATCATTTTTATGTTGTTCTTGAGACTATATGAGCATCAAGAACTCCATTTCTTGTTACCTTGGTTTATCCATCTTCTTTGGATCTACCATTAGAATATTAAATGGTGTGGATGGCCCTAAACAACCTTGTGGTGGTTGTGAAGTAGTATGAAATACAAATGCTTACATTGGGTAATCTTTTTATAAATGGTCCACTCCATTGTCTCCACACATGCATCGGTACTAAGATTATTGCACTTTGTTTAGACATTTTGTAATATGATGATTTCCTTCACACCTCAAAAATTCCATCATCTCTCTTGGTGCACATTGTGTTACTGCATACAAAGGGATGTAGCTACCCCTATCATCCTCCTCCATGTAGGTCCCAAAATTATGCAAGCTAGAAATATGTGGTATAGGTTTTCCTAGGTCTTTGTGGCTTCTAGAAAATCCATGTAACAATAGTTGCCTACAATACTTACTAAGCACATATCTACATAAATTGACTTCTTTTTGTTATACTGAGAACTCTATGGAATTCGTTGACAACCACTAAACAAGTGGTCTCCAAGTGCTACAAGAACTTTGGTGTGTTGCCATGCCAAGTGTTCTTTTGCAAATGCTTGATGATAGTTAACGGTTTTTACTTGATTTTTTCATGTTTTTCACTAGATGAATCTCCTCCTTTGAATTTGACTTTTTTTTGGAGGGAGAAAATGAATTATCTCTACCGCCTCTTGTGAATTCTCAAAAGTTGGCTTTGATTGGCTCTTTTTCACTATGTGAATCTCCTCTTTTGAATTTTATTTTTTCTAGAGGGAGACAATGAAGTGTCTCTAGGTTCCTTTTCATGTGAATTCTTTTCTTGCGACGTGCCTTTTGATTCTTTTGAGAAACTTTTGAGAAACTTTTGAGAACTGCCTCTTGTGAATCACTTTTGAAAAGTTTCTCTTGATTGGCTCCTTTTCTCTTCTTCTCCTACTACTAACGTTGTCATTGGCGACTCCAATTTTATTTTGGGTTATTTATGGGGATAGTTATGGCACCAGATCTCAACTTCATGCATATTATATCAACTCCAAGTTTATTTTGGGTTTATTTATGGAGCTAGTTGTAGCAGCACCAAATCTCAACTTCATGCATATTGTATCAAAAAACAAGTCCATTGCTCACTTATTGAGTTTTTAGCCTTTGTCTTAATTTTTTCTTCAATGAATTTTCTTATCTTTTGTTAGATTATTTTCCTCCACCTTATGTTATAACATGGTACTTGAGCAGGGTTAGCCACATAATAGCATGCATTCCTTGACTATGGCACTTAAATTTTTCTAACCCCATCATTACAAGAACACTTAAATGTCTTTCTCAAGGTTTGTAATCACTAGCCATAGGCTGGATACATGCAACTAGACAAAGCCGAAGGTGTCACATTGGGTGCTCAAGTAAATTGTTCATCTCTCTAGTAGAAGAGCTAGTGCCAAATTATGAGGCAAAGTGTTAACACTGTGATTCTACTTTATTCTAATCTTATTGATTTTATACTTGACATATTTTTTCCTTCTTAATTTATTTTGGTTTGTCTATCCTTTGAGATTCTACTCTTATTACTTTTTTGCACTTGTCCTTTGTCCTTCCTAATTAATTGTGGTTTTTCTAGCCTTTGAGATTTTGATGCTTGTGCTCACTTCTCACTATAGGGGATAAACCCATTCCATTATTGGTAAATGGTTCTCTTTACCACAAGTTATGCACAATGGAAGGGGTCTTACACAACTTCTCTTAACTGCCATTCTTCTCTTACAAATAAGACCAATCAACATCATGGGATTCTACTGTTAAAAACCCTACTAATTTTTAGAACTTGAGGATCCAAGTTCCCATGGAGATGGTGATGGTGATGACAAGAAGACTTAGTCCTATACTAATTAGCATGTGATTAGTGCTAAGCTAAGCTAGGATGGGTGATACCTAAGATGACAAGAAGACTTAGTCCTATACTAATTAACATGTGACAAGTTCCCATGGAGATGGTGATGACAAGAAGACTTAGTCCTATACTAATTAGCATGTGATTAGTGCTAAGCTAAGCTAGGATGGGTGATACCTAAGAACAATAATGATAAATGAACTAAACTAATTAAGCTTTAGACTCAAGAAAAATTAGGTTACAAGATTGAGACTTGTACTCATAAAGAGGCTTGAGAGCTTGCTTGATTCCATTGATTGAAAATGACCCCTTTTGTATGAGGGAGGTATAACAAATCTTTGATAGCTCATGTGGGATAATTTGGTTAGGTGGCTTGGCACTTTAGCATCACTCATTTCAACACCCCCCCTTGATGCTAGATTGGGTACAGTTTTTAGGTTCACTCTTCCTCTCTCTCCCTTTTTGCTAGGCTACTTTGGCCTTTATGCTATTTTGACCTCAGAGAGACTAATTACATCAGACTTTTTGTAGAGACGAGAGGAGTGAAAAATACAATGGTTCTTCCTCTAGAAGAGTGCATCTTCTAGTGGGGCATCTTTGACCTCAATGTAGTTTGCTTGCTTATTTTTGTGATATTGTAACATTCATTCTTGGCATGACCAAGTTTTCCACAGTGATAGCATCCTTGGAAGTTGAGATGTTGATTGATTTGTCCTTTGAAATCTCACACCCCTTTGCATATAGTGCTTGCTCACTCGAATGCAATTTTAATGGTTCTTTACCCTTGAATTTTGATTCATGTTCAAGTGGAGATGATTCTATATCTTGAATTTTAGTGTTGGGAACATTTTTAAGTGTAGAAACAAGTGATTCATATGGTTCTTTGTCAACACTCTTTAACAGTACATGAATAGATTCATCTTCTTCAATAACTTTCTTTAATGCACTAAGGTTTTGCTTGATACCTTTGAATTTGTTGATGTGTTGTGCCATGGTCTCGGTATTCTTCTTGTTGAGTTTATAAAAATTCATGAGAAGGTTGATCTTTGAGCTCTTTGTGTCGGTGTCAAAAATCTTGTTAAGCTTTTGCCATGCCAACTTGGCATTCTTGATGCCAGCAATGTGACTAATCACATCATCACTGACATTTTGAGTGATAAGGCCCAACGCTTTGTTGTTTTTCATCACCGACATTTTGAGTGATAAGGCCCAACTCTGTTGTTTTGAAGTGGCTCAACCTCCATTTGTTCATCCTCAATTAGGTGCCAAAGCCCCTTTTGCATAAGCAAGTGCATGGTCTTGCTTTGTCATGTGTAAAACCCATCACCATTAAATGTTGAAACAACTTCTACATGCTCCATATGAGAAGGTCTTACTAACAAGCTTTTGTTTTGCTTTGTTTTAGCAATGTCTAATCTCGTACAAGATTTTTAGTCGAAAGCCTTTGATTTTCTTACAAAAATGATTTGATGGGGAAACTTTTTCAAGGTTGATTTGCAATAAGAAGGTTAGGAAGGTCTTTATACATGATAATGATTCACGACCAGTGTCTAATCCCGATACAATTTCCTTGCAATTTATTAGAATTGTGTCTAATGTAAGAGAGAGAAATTAAAAATGCATTGAACATAAGAGGACCACTCCCCTAACTTAGAAACAACCCACAATGTTTAATTTTCAACTTTGAAAATTTTGATTTCTGCTAATCTTTTACTAATGATAGTGATAAATTATGATTAGCATCAACAAGAAATTGGAGGACCCAATTGAGCTCACCAAGACAGTTTTTTATGGGGCTTTTGCAAGGAATGTGTTGCTCTATATGGAAGCAAGTGTCCCATGATTAAAAACAACGATAGAAGCTTGTGAAATCTATGCAAATCTGCTGAAATTGGTGACTGAGATTTTGCTTTGTGCGGGTGCTCTATTGCACTAATAGCTACCAAAATCAATAGTCTAACTCCTTAGTAGTGGTATGCCAAGACCCTAAAAGGATTTGACTCAATTGTGGCTACAGTGGGAGAACGACAAGATTTTGTAACGACTATTAATGGAGTGATTTCTGTTGATTTACTACAAATTGAGTGAAACTCTCTAGTGATAGGTTGCGTCTACAGTTGATAAGACTTTCCCCAAAGTGATTTTCTCAATGGTTAAGTGTGTGAGGAGAGAAAGCTCATGCAAATTCCAACCACAAGGTGGAGTGCGATAAGGCTTGTGATAAGAGTGATTAATGAGCTAGGATTAGTGTAATGAGAGTTGAAGGAGGTGAATGCTACGCTATAAGGAGCAAGAACTTGAGGATCCAAGCTCCCATGGAGATGGTGATGACAAGAACACTTAAAAGCTAAGCTTAGATGAAGGAGGTGAATGCTAAGCTATAAGGAGCAAGAACTTGAGGATCCAAGCTCCCATGGAGATGGTGGTGACAAGAAGACTTAAGTGCTAAGCTAAGCTAGGGTGGGTGATACCTAAGAACAATCATGATAAATGAACTAAACTAATTAAGCTTTAGACTCAAGCACAATTAGGTTACAAGATTGAGACTACAGTACTCATAAAGAGGCTTGATAGCTTGCTTCATTCCATTAATAAAAATGAACTTTTATATGAGGGAGGTACAACAAAGCTTTGATAGCTCATGTGGGATAACTTGATTAGGCATTAGGCAAATTTTGGACTCAATTTTGGGCCTTTTTTCTCTAGAGAGAGAATGGCTTTCGACCAATAGGAAGAGAGCTACCGTAACAGAACTTTTGATAGTTAGACGTTTTTCATATATTCTTTATATGAATATATTGTTATTAAAGAAATACGAAATGCATTTGACCACACTTTATAATGTCATTTCTTTAATATATATGAAAAATAGAGTGTTGTCAGCTCATTTAATAAATCTCAGCTCATTTAATGAATGGTTTTCAATCTAAAAATTTCCCTCGTTCAGCTCATTTAATAAAAGTGCTTTTTTCCTCTAAAAATTTGAAATGTTCTCTTCGAAGTTCCTACGTCATTTAATGAATAGATTTCCCTCTAAAAATTTTGCATGTTTTGGAGGTTCTCTTTTGCCATCTCATCTTCTTCCATCTTCTTACATGTGCTTTTATTTTCTATTTGCTGCCATGGAAACCAGACGTCCTAGGCATCCCTGCTCCTCTACTAGAGCTATTATAGTATACAACAGTTTTGATATGGATAATCAAAGGTGGATTCCTACCACAATCTTTATTGGTAGTTGGATTATGTTGCAGACTAGGAAGCAAAAAAAAACAAACAATGAGTCCATCGACACTTACAAAGGCAGAGTTCAAGACTTCAAACTCTCTGACACAGGTAGGAGCATTAAGGAAGTCCTTATAAAACATGCCTACATGCACTTAGAACTGCGTCTGCAATGTTTGCTTGATGGAATCCCACGACGCCATAGACCAAACTGTAAGTAAATGTTTTTACATTATGTTTATGTAATGTGTTTCATTTCTATACTTATGCTTCTCTTGTATTCGTCTGTATAGATATATATCCTTCAAACTTTGGTTGACTGCTGGCAGCCTATAGATAGTATTGTGGGAATCTTTGATGTTTTTCATGCATCTATTGGTGAGCAGCTATACAAAGAAACATCCGGCAGGTCTTTGGCAGAGAGAGGAGTTTTCTTTTATAAAATGAATTTTACACGGCACCTCATAGTGTTACAGGTTATGGATCTTTGAAAGCATTACCGCCCGCTACCTTCATTCGGTTCGATAGTCCCAGAATGGCCCATACCAATAGCAGAAACAAGTGAGTGCTTTAGATTAACGATATACCAAGACGTGCAAAGGTGTATAAGACCAAATGTAGCAAATCGTCAGGTGAAAATTATTGTCTTTACGCTATTGCATATTTTTGTCAACTTCTTTTAGACGAGGAGGTCAAAAAAACATTGTCAATGTTTATTTGTAAATCAGAGAAATGTTTGGATTTCTTAGGTCAAAATTGGGATGTGAAAGAATTAAATGGGGTTACCTGCAAAATCCATGGGAAATCTATTGTCTGTAAATATATGATTGGCTCCTAGAATTTTATTTTGGCTTTTCATTATATGAGATGGCATTATATCAATGGAAAACTTATAGCAATTGATCAAGACTTGGAGGATGACATTGAAAATCCATTGATGTTATTAGAGGTATGAAAATCCATTGATGTTATTAAACGTATGGTTTGAACATGAGCTCTTGATAGTACTCAATATAAGGTCAAAAATCTCACTGCATCAAGTGAGAGCAGACTTGGCAAATGAGGATGACCTACAAGTGCCTGATGATTATGTGTTCAAGTGCAACGGCCATAAGGTATGTTATTCAATCTAACCTTGAAAAAGTATTCATTCCAAAACCACGCCATAATCATTATTACTTATATACATTACTTTGATTTTTGGAAATAGGTACCAAGGAGAAAAGAAAGGACCATTCAATGTAAATACATTACAAGGAAGCAAGTTTTCGTGGTGCAAACGACCATCACATAGAGATAAATGGAGATAAATGTATTTTTGACAGCATATAGTTACATCAATCATGACAACATTTTGTATTTCTTAGAGCAATAGAAACTAAGACAAATATTCTACATTTTCTTCTTGGATGTTTAAAACATTAATAGCATGTTCTCATTTTTTCCTACGAAGCGTGCTTTTGTGTGTGGGATGATTCTTGTTGTTGGGGCGGTGAGAGGCTTGTCGTTGAGGGGGTTGGGACACTCTTGGGTTGGTTGCTCTTCGGGACACTCTTGGGGTAGTTACTCTTCCGGACGCTCTTGGGGTGATTGCTCTTCTGGACCTGAAGCTTGCTATCATTGTGAGGTTGAAGCTTCCAAATTGACGTCTTCAGATTCATCAGATTCTCGAAGCTCGACAACAAACCTGTCGACTTGTGTTTGGGGGTACTGCTCTGGTGATGGTCCTGGTCGCGGGGCTGTGGTGGTGGAGGGGGCACAAACGCAACAGGGATATTAGGCAGCATGCTATGAATGTTGACAATAATATGCTCAATGGCCACTTCCTTGAACAGCCCTAAATCCACATCGGAGTATTCTGATAATCGTGGATTCTAAAAATCCAAAAAAACAGACATGTGCGTCAAAGAATGAGGAAGGAAAGTAACATATCATTAAAAAAAAAGGAGCATGCCTACATTTTCTGTGGGTAACGAGAGAACTAAATGTAGCAGCAACTTTGCGTTGTAGCACACCCTCCAACCGCAACTATGGCCATCCCATTGCTGCGAGACTCTGCATCTCACAGTCCTTGTGTGTTCTAGTAGTGTGTCCTGGATTATGGCCTCGAGGGCAGTTATTAGCTCTCTAACTGATCTGAACGAAATAATACTGTTGTCAATACTGAAAGTTCTCTAACTACTTCTCCTTCTCTCTCTCTCTCTCTCTCTCTCTCTCTCTCTCTCTCTCTCTCTCTCTCTCTCTCTCTCTCTCTCTCTCTCTCTCTCTCTCTCTCTCTCCAACTCGTTACGATATATAAATACTGAATGTATGGACTTATTGTCTCACAGTGCCATGGAATTCTTCACCTGAATTGGCCAAGTAACAAGTCTTGGATTCCATATCGTAAAGGATCAAACTCCAGTGTGAACTATAACATGCAATTAGGAGTATCAGAAGTAACATAAAAAATAGGTCACAATACTAAGACTATAAATGAGATTGCATGTTACTTACTCTTCATTGTATTCCATTAGGATTATTTGAGCTACATCAAAATTTATCGAACTAAACCACAGACATACATCAACCAATGAAGTATGTTGTGCAGTAAGAACCGAGGAAAGAAGGGAATCTACAATATATACACAATTTTGAACATCGAATGGGAGATTTGATACAACCAAGCTGCACAAGATTACATTATATTAGTTACTTTAGACAAGCAACCCACTTTACAATCACGATGATGAAAAGGACGTAGCAAACCTTAGAATTGTTATGATAATTCTATCGTTGACCTCCCTCAAAACATTGGACAAAACATCAATCTCCTCCATATCGAAAGGGAAAAATTACATGACCGGTGCCTCGCACCGGAAGTCTAACGTGAAACGAGGGGACACAATAACTCAAAGCTCTAACATTCGACTTATGCATTTCCCGAATAGCCGATTTCTTTAACCGCAATTCTTGGAGCTCCTGCATCCTGGCTTGGTCACCAATCCTTTGTGCGTTGAGCCTTGTGTCACGTGAATGACTAGCCTCTGTCACTTCTGTGATCTTAACTTTCTTTGTCACAGACGGGATTTCCAAAATTTCCTTCATTCTCTTGTCACTAAGCAGGGCGGCGGGCTCCAGCATACGGTCATATCTGAACCTCAGCAAACGAAGCAAGTTCATGTCTTTCGGCATCACAATGACTCTGTGTGCATGCGTGGCAAGGACATAGCTATCCTGAAAAAACTCGACAAGCTAGTCTTCCGCATCCTCTTGCAAACATCCTAGGAGGGCAGAGGCCTGCCAACGTATATTAATGCCAAAATTCTCACATATAGACCGGACTACATGCTGGAATGGCAACTTCAGAACCGCGCAATGCATATGTTTCTCCACCTTCCTTAGTTCAAGAAGGACGGATCTATGTTGGTCGTATCTACGTCTCCTCATTGAGCGCAGTGCAGAAATTTCCTTTCCCGAACTAGCTTCTCTACCTATGTGGTGACTTGTCAGACATTGCCTTTCGTTTGACCCAATATCTAATGAACGTAGGTAAAACATGATATATATGATTGAATATAACATTTAAGACATTGCCTTTTGTTTGACCCAATATAACCTAACAACACCTATGACGATAAAATAGGTCCAAATCACTACATCGCGATAGAGGCATATCAGACCTAATCGTCATACCCTCAACGCGTTGTAGTGATTTCTTGCACAGTGCATTTCATTTCACAAAGTAGGTCATGGAAATAAGTAATAGATAACATACACAACACATAACAATGTATAGGACAAGAAAGTATGTCCAAAACACTATAACGCGATATGGCTACATCAGAAAAAATTGTAATTCATTCTTCGCATCGTGGTGACTTGTCAGACATTGCCTTTCGTTTGACCCAATATCTAATGAACATAGGTAAAAAATTATATATATGATTGAATATAACATTTAAGACATTGCCTTTCATTTGACCCAATATAACGTAATAACACCTATGACGATAAAATAGGTCCAAATCACTACATCATGATAGAGGCATATCAGACCTAATCGTCATACCCTCAACGTGCTGTAGTGATTTCTTGCACAGAGCGTTTCATTTCACAAAGTAGGTCATGGAAATAAGTAATAGATAACATACACGACACATAACAATGTATAGGACAAGAAAGTATGTCCAAAACACTATAACGCGATATGGCTACATAAAAAAAAATTGTAATTCATTCTTTGTGTCATGGTGACTTGTCAGACATTGCCTTTCGTTTGACCCAATATCTAATAAACATAGGTAAAACATGATATATATGATTGAATATAACATTTAAGACTAGGAGTGATTGCTTGATAACTTACCAAAGAATTACGCAGGGAAAATGTTGAAGTGATGAACGCTTGCTTGATAAATCGCAGAGATGGCGTAGATGAGGCACGGCGGAGGAATACACACAGCTGAAGAAGGCAGAACGAAACGGTAGCAAAAGATAAGGACACTTGACATTTATCGAGGACAAGCACGACACACACATGCGAAAGAGCATGTCCACACGTGTGCCAAGGAGGATGTGGGGTCGTACTCATCATGATTACGATCAATCAAATTTTGACACGTGTCATCATATGTGCACAAAGCACGTGGTGTGCCATCATGCATGTTTGCCACGTGTACAGACCGTTAGTTTCCATGGATAAAGGTGACCAACATTCATTACGTTACTTCTTGCTCTCGTGCAATTTTTCTCGTAGTCATCACACCTTCAACCTACTTCTTGCTCTCCTACGGCCAACTTCGTTTTGGTTGCTTCTTGCTCTCCTAGTGAATTTCGCGGTATGTTTTTAAATATTTTCGTGTTTCAATTTGGCCGAAGTTGTATAATTGTTTTATAAATATTCCATCAAAGATTGCTGCTTTTAGATTTTTAAGAATTTAATTTATTTCTCCCAAATATGTCATCAAATCACTACAACACGAAGAGGGATCTCGGTGAGAACTAACGTACCCATATCGTGTTGTTGTTATTTTACCCACAGTGATAATTTGCTTGCATACATTTCTTGAAAGCACTACAACGTGAGAAGAGGTCTTGGTGCGAACTCTCTTAAGCATATCGCGTTATAGTGATTTGTCCTACTGTCGTTCTTTTTTTACTTTTCCAAAGATTTCATCGTTTAGATTTTTAAGAAATTAATTTTTTCCTTACAAATAATTGATCAAATTACTATAGTGCAAAGAGGGGAGTCGGTGAGAACTCTCCCACCCATATCGCGTTATAGTGATTTGTCCTACTGTCATCTTGTAGTGATTTTTCTTACAATCGTCATTGCCTTTGAAATATTACATCAAATCACTATAACGTGAAGAGAGGGCTCCTTGGGAATTCTCCCACACGTATCGTGTTGCAGCAGTGATTTTGGCACATTTTTCCTTGCAATTTCATTTTCTCACTAATATTTTATCAAATTACTACAATGCGACTAGAGATGTCAGCGAGATTTTTCCAATGCTTATCGCGTTATACTGATCTTACACCACAGAACTTTTGTCGTCTTGACATATTTCTTGGTTTGTAGATGGAACCTTTTGGGATTGAGGTTGAGTCTGATGCTGGCCTTCAAGAAACCCCAGATGAAAAGTTGTTGTTCTTCATGTATAAAGTTCCACAGCATCATCGCCATCCTGAAATCTCACGCATGTTTAATTTCAATTTCTCCATCGAAGACATGATCATTTCTGCTCGTTCGTATCTTGAGGAGAAAGGGCAACAATTTCAACATACCACTTTGAGTGGTACAGTCATGTTTGATGGCGTCCAGTACGTGCACGTGAATGATATCGTGCCTTCAATAACCCTGAGACAAAAGTTGAACAGGGATGTTTTAAAGGTGCAAGATGATAAGAAGAAGACACAGAGTAAGTGCCCCATTCACAATCGCAAGTGTCGTCTCGTTGCTTACCACTATGGATTGCTACCTGCATGTGCTGCTTGAGGATGAAGAAGTTGCAAATGAAAAAATTGAGGAGAAGCCAGAGGAACCTCCAAGAGCAGAAGATGAAATTCAAGAGATTGCGGAGGAGATAAACTTGGCTGCAGAGAGAGGGACTTAAGTGAGCAGTTGGATATTGATGCGCTTAGAAGAGAAGACACCTTAGTGGTTTACAGGTGACGAGCAGCCCTCTATGATAGAGGAAGCAGGGGACATTCCAACCCCACTACTCCCCACATTTCCCATTGGTAACAAAGAATATTTGTTAATTACAGATATTCAAGCTCTCTTTGACATAAGGAAGACTACTGTCTAGCCATCATTGCATAGAATCTTGAGGAAGATGAAGATTTTGTGGATCCAGATTTGGATAAGTATCTCTTATTGGATTCAAATGTCAAGGACAATGAGTTCCATTCTTCTGCATTATCCATGATGTACAAGGATGCGAAAAGCTATGAATCCAGCCTTCCCATTAAACGGGAATTTCAGGCTATTCAGCAAAGACTTAATATTTCACACATGGGAAGGGAAGGGGCGTCCTCATCGAAGGTCCAAGACACTAACTCAACAATCAATATATGGACAAATGATTTACTTGTTAATGACAAAAATCAGGTGTGTTTACTTGTTAATTACTTTTTATCGTGTGCTGTGAGTAGCTTATTCTATTTGTTCTGTTGGCTCATCGACAATATTGTTTTGCAGCTGGTTGTGTTTGAGGATGATCTTCAAATTAATGTTCTCCTTCTCAAACAAATCTCTTTCTAATTTAAGAACATTTCTTGTTGCTTCCAAATGATGTGTATATCCTAGGAGCCCATTATAGCCATCTCCAAACAACAAAGTTAAGCAGAGATGTCGTATTCCTAAATGGGGGGGTGGAGTTTCTAAAAGGTTTTTGGATATATCCTAGGAGCCCATTATAGCCATCTCCAAACAACAAAGCTAAGCAGAGATGTTGTATTCCTAAATGGGGGGGTGGAGTTTCTAAAGGGTCTTTTGGATATAACCTCCCATTAATCCAGAAATCTATGTTTTTCTTCCCTTGCATCCTCAACATTTCTTTAGAAGCAGTACACAAAGTATTAGGTTTATTTCTCTTACTTAGAGGTTCATATTCATGTTCAAGCTCGATGTGCAGGTTGTAAATGTCTCTTTTCTCTGTATTCCTCCTTGCTCTCTTGATCCCTCTACCATCCTCTTGATTCTCTCTGTGTTTCTCCTTGCTCTTGATTAGAGAAATTTGAATGGAAAGAGTAAAGAGTCCAACTAATTTGCAAGAAAAACTTTGATTTTAAAGGTACCAATATCTACAAACTTTGATATGTAATAACTTCAAAATTTGAGGTAAAGTTTCTTGTAGGGAGGGAAGTTGAAAACCTTCGAAATTTGAGGTGAAATTTCTTGCAGGGAGGGAACTACTTTTCGATGATCCTTGGTTCAAATTTCAAGAAATATTCTATTTCGGCTTGTACGTAGAGATTTTGAGATATAAGCCATTAAACTTGGAGAATTGACCAACTCATTGTTCACGTAGTACATATAGTACATGAACAGATTGAAGACTTCGAGAACTGGCAATATTCTATCATTTTTATGTATATTTAAGAATAGAAATATATCTTCTATATCTCAAGAAAATGCCAAGAGAAAATATGCCAAAATCAATTTCACCTTATTTTTTAGGCTTTTTGGATTATTTCTCTCTAAGCTTAGTTGGCACTTCTTATTAGAGGGCCCAAAGTTGAGTCCAAAATTCCCCTAATGTGACTTGGCACTCGCATCACTCATTTCAACACTAATTGACAAATAAATCCAATCCCATTATGCGCTTTAGTTTTGTGCTTTTGTTGTTTTTGGGGACCCATCTTTGGTCAATGTAGGCATGCAATCCACCTTTATCAGGTTGGGTTCCAATGCGAATAAGTATTGAGTGCTCAGCCATTAATTAGATGATTTCCATAAGCTTAATTCGCCTTGTTGAAGCCTTGTTGAAACCTTGAATATTACAAAAACTTTGTCATGTTCTCTCCTTAGCATCCCAAACACCACTATAACTAGCTTAGGGGACCAACGTAATATTTTGGAAAATTGTTATTTTTGGTAAGTGGTCCAATTACCTTTAACTTAAAATTGATGGATAAATTTATTTTAGAATATTGTAGACCTATTTTTTTGGTAGTTAGAACATCCATTGACCTTTAACCAAGTTAACAATTCAAGACTTTGTCAAAGAGCTACATAGGTTGTAACTTTTATGTTTGTGGTAAGGTAGCTAAGGTAGCTTCACTTTATCAGGTTGTAACTTTTATGTTGATGTCCAGGTTAAAAATTTAGGACTTTTTCAAAGAGCTACATTGCTTGTAACTTTTATGTTGATGATGAGGTAGCTTACCTTTATTGTTGTCTCTCTATTCTCACACCAAATAGCTCCTTCCTAATGGGATAAGCTAGCCTGAGAGATGTACTCACATGGTTGGATGTAAGAAGAGATTATCTAACCTTTCATAATATAGCTACTCTAAGGAGAGATAAAGGTCCCTAAGGATAAGATAGCCTTCCTCCACATGCATATAATCTTCTAACTAAGATAAAGCATATATAGACTCAAAAGTAAGTAAGAGAACACACGAGAGAGTAGAGAGATTGTAATCTTAGATCAAAACTAGGAATGATTTTATTGCATAATACCAAAGTGTTTACAAGTTTAACTTATATGCATGTAGATATATTAACACTTTTCCTAGCCAAAATTACAAAAATAGTACTTGGCCCTCTAGACTAGCTCCTCCTTCTATGTTACAAAATATGACGTTAATAGGCTTTTCTATTTGTGTCAATTAAGATTTCTTTATAACACATAGTGGCATCTTGCAAATTGTAAGAGTGGATTACAAATGAAAGACTTACCAAATGGTCTTCAAGATGTTAACAAATGTGGATAATGTGCCCCCTTTCCTAACGGTGATACTATCGATTATTGTGAATGTCCCCAAATTTGTTCTAGAAATGGATTTTGGATAATATAGAAATCTACTTGTTAGTGCATTAAAGAAATGTAAAGGGAATCCAAAAGCTAATGTTGGGCATGTCTTTAGTTTGACAACACAATGCTCATGTATGTACTTGGTATTAGAAGAGAAGTTGAGACCTTGATTCATGCAAGATACAAGTTGGTCATATCTATCCCATTGTTTTGGTTACATCTTTTTGATGATGACAATTAGTAGTAAGATAATTTCAATGTGGAAACAATTTCTTACAAATTCTTTCATGCGATTAACCATGTCCATGGGTGAAAAAGGTGGTTGGCCCTCAAATTAGTAGGGGAAATTATAAGTTGGGGCTTATTTTTTCTTTGGCATGTCTTTAAACTTACATGAAATCCAGTATGCATGATCCATGAACTAAGAATCAATACTCTATGTGAGGTTCTTCATAATAGACTACCTAATTTGCTATGTCTTTGTCGATTTATTCGCACGAACTTAGAATCATGAACTAAGAATCAATCCTATATCTTTTTTATGATGAGAATTAGCAGTGAGAGAATTTCAATGTGGAAACAATTTCTTACAAATTCTTTCATGCGATTAACCATGTCCATGGGTGAAAAAGGTGGTTTCCCCTCAAATTAGTAGGGGAAATTATAAGTTGGGGCTCATTTTTTCTTTTGCATCTCTTCAAACTTACACACGAAATCCATTATGCATGATCTATGAAATAAGAATCAATCCTCTATGTGAGATTCTTCATAATAGACCACCTAACTTTTTACGTCTTTGTTGATTGATTTGCACAAACTTAGAATCATGAACAAAGAATCAATCCTCTATGTGAGGTTCTTCACAATAGACTACCCAATTAGCTATGTCTTTGTGGTAATTTAACTTCGATGATTGGTGTAAGATTATGTTGGATTTATCGGTTACCTTCAAGCTATTGTTACCTTTGATATAGCTTTTCCATGTGGATGATATGTTCTTTTGGTCGGTGAAAGACTTTTTTAGGAATTGATTGAGCATGCGTGGCATCTAATGTAAACATTGATGAAAGGCCTCTTTTCCATGATCCCATAATAGTTGGTGTAACCAGCTTTGAAATTGGCATTAACCTCATTGTTCTCACATTGAGCATGCATGGCATCTAATACAAAGGAAACATACAAAAAGTAGTGTGCATTTGGCTTGTGCAGTAGCACTCTCTATTATAGAATGTATCATATTATCTTACATGAGCCTCTCAACCATGAGCTAATAGACTTTCCAAATTACAAACTTCTTTTTGTGCATAATTCATAATAGCATGACAAAAGGCTTTATAGCGCCAACTATTTTGTTGACATAACATAAAAATGTCATTTGAGAATAAATCAAGTTCACACACTTTGTAATAGCTATGACATACTTTGGATTCTTCACCACCCAAAGAACTAAATGTCTAATAGCCACCATCTCTTTCAAGGTTGCATGAATCAATATAGCACACAATATATAATTGCAAATCTTGTGGCTCAAAAAGTTACAAACATTGATCTAAGCATGTGCAGAACAAAAGCTGATGCTCTCAAATAAATTTCATAATGCTTTTTGCACCTATCAATGTGGACTAAACAAAGGGAATTTCTTTCAATAACAAATTCAAAGTATGGGTAGAAAAAGGGACCCATGTTACCCATAGATACTTGGCTTGAATAGAAATTCTTACACTTTTAAAATTTGATTCATTGTTTAAGATTCTAATGCTATTATGTTCTTAGCTCTGCCACTCTAGCAATGTCTTTCTCAACATATGCCCTGCAATCTTCTCTCAATATTCTCGCTTAGGGACATGTCTATTACCTAAAGGAAGATAGAGCCTCTATAGTAGTCTCTCTTAGATAGGAACATGTATGTTGCAATCTTCTCTCTTAGGGATGTGTATGTTGCAATCTTCTCTCTTAGGGACGTGTCTATTTCTTGAAGGAAGATAGAGCCTCTATAGTAGTCTCTCTTAGATAGGAACATGTATGTTGCAATCTTCTCTCTTAGGGACATGTATGTTGCAATCTTCTCTCTTAGGGACGTGTATGTTGCAATCTTCTCTCTTAGGGACGTGTCTATTTCTTGAAGGAAGTTAGAGGCCAAATGTTTTGATAAAGTAAAAAACATTACGCTTCAAGGAAATTTTCATGGAATCCTTTATCTTCTCCAAACATTTGGTGCACATTTTGTTATAGTTGGGCGATGTAAAACCTACTTTGGTAGTCATCACTAAAATATTGGATTGTGAATTATACCATGAGCTATAAAGGATTGCATTCAATGACCCTTGTTTCCTATATTCTTAGTAGATGTATGCACACCACCTACTCGCACAACACATGATGTTCCCTCCTACATAACCGTTATTAGGAGTGCATACATGTTGTGTCTCCACGTCACTACTTCAATTACATTGTGCTTCTTAAAAGCTACATTCAATGACCCTTGCACAATGCTCTACATTTGTGCCAACGAAACACAAAAGGGTCCTTCATTATTTTGGCACTACCATGAAACATATGGCCATAATTTTTTGCATCGTATATGCGAGGTAGTTCTACCATGTTTCAACTCCTCCACATTTTGGACCATGCACCATTTTCTAATTTTAATCGACATTAAAGATAAAATAGTTTTAGCAATCACACAAACATTCAAAATTACACCAATTCATATTTAAATGTTATTAAACATTACAACAACAAAGTTATAAGACAATTATACTAACATATTATATGTCTTGATTTTTTAACTGAATAATGTAAAATTGTACATTGTTCCAATTGCTTTATAAATACAATATCATTTCCTTCTCAAAATACACTTAGTCAATTAACTAACTATCCCTAGCAGTTTTGGGAGATTATAATTGACCAAGTTAATATCTATTAAGCTTGAAAAAATCACCAATGCTCACGAGTTTTGAGTGAGTTATAAGGCCAAAATCGCCAAAAATACAGGACATGCAAGGACATAAAACAAAACTTTTAAAAGATGACCCAATGTTTCTATACTTTCATTGGTTCATAATAGATTCTACAATATATTTATATAATGATATTGGGCTTTTAATGTGTACCCTATGTGTAAAATATAGGGGAAAGAGTTTGTAAAACTATATTTGTTACACCTTTTAAAAATATCATGTGTGTAATTTTTCCACTACATAAGTCATGTCTAGTAGCATGCCCTTGTCTGATAATATAATTGTAACATGAAAAATATGTCCCAAAAAATATAATACCCATTACTAATAGCATAACCTAAGACATAGGACTTTTAATGCAATTTATTTAAGACAATTTCAACATCTAATATAAAATTTATATGCATGTGAACATTGCCACATGAGTATGCAAGAAGAAATTGCATGTCTAATAGAATATAAAGACTTTCACCAATAGCATGACATAAGTAGCATAGGAATCTAAATGAAATTTTTCGAATAGAATTTTATAATTTTAAAAGCTACATGCAATCTTATATCATGGTAAAATAGCAAGGAAGAACTACATATTAAATAGGATAAAAACATCATCACCGATAACATAATCTAAGTAGTGGCCTAAGGAGTGTAGGAATCTAAATGAAACTTTTGTAAATGAATTTCACCACATGTGTATGCTACATGTAACACATGAGTGTGCATATAATTTGTTTTGAATGATTTTACTGGCTTTTATATGCATAGTTCACATCTCTCAAGAATTAAGAGGCTTGCACTCTAAGTTAAAGATTACCATGTGCATCCATCAAGGAACCATATATTTAATATTAGGGTTGTGCATTGACACAAGATATTTCTCTTAAGTTCACACATGTGCATATCCAAATAATGTTAGACTTTTTCCTTACAAGGTATAGGACTCGTATAGGACTTGGAAGTATGAGACATACTCTTCACAACACAAATTGGCGGAACTCAATAGCATGGAGTAGATCTTGCGCAAGGCCATCATAAATTAGGAAATATAAATTCATTTGAATCTTCATAAACCAAGGATTTGGGCACCATGAGTCATCTCCTTCACTAGCCTAAGAAAAACCATACAAATCTAATTCCAATTTCTACACAAGGAACGAGACATGTATAATCTCTACATTTATAGATCTATACATAACAATACACATAGCACATGTATAAAACTATACATAACAATACATATAGCACATGTATAATCTCTACATGTATAAAACTATACATGACAATAAACATAGCACACATATAATCTCTACATTTATATTAAACCTATACATAACAATACACATAGCACACGTGTAATCTCTACATGTATAGACCTATGCATAACAATACACATAGCACACGTATAATCTCTACATGTATAGACCTATACATAACAATTCACATAGCACATGTATAACCTCTCTACCTTAGTCATCACAAGAAACCCTACTCAAAATACTCAACAAGAAAACAAGAATAACAGGAGAAAGGAAACAATTCATATATAAACCTCTCAATTAACAACATCATTGATGTGACTAGAAGCAAACAAATAGACCTATACACATAACAATACAAAAGCACACGTATAATCTCTACATGTATAGACCTATACATAACAATTCACATAGCACATGTATAATCTCTCTACCTCATTCACAATAAAACCCTACTCAAAATACTCAACAAAAAAACAAAAATAAGAGGAGAAATAAATAAATCGTATATAAACCTCTTAATTAGCAACATCGTTGATGACTAGAAGCAAACAAATCGTACAAAAACCTCTCAATTAACAACATCATTGATGACTAGAAGCCATCCCCAAGTCCCTTGATCAAAAACCAACAACATTGAAATCTTCAAATTCATAGCCACCTCTCCCACACCATTCCTTTGATGAGGATCAGAAGCAACCTCCAACTAGCATCAACAAAAGCACCTCTAATCTACATCCACATAGCAAACTAGTCTCTCGCGATGAACACCACCAATCCAAAGCTACAGTTACCTCTCGCATAGCACTCGCCACATAATCCCTTACATAAGCTTTCATTCCTGGCCAAAAGAAACTCTTTCTAGCCTTAGTGTATGTCTTCTGAAATCCTGGATGTCCTGCTATGGAAATTTCATGAAGGTCATGCATCAACTTACTCTTGATCTCCACAACATCAGGTATGCATAACCTTTTCTCATAATATAATATTCCATCAATTACTTCATACTTTGCAAATGCATCTATTTCCTCTTGTGACCTATATTTCTTGTCAAACTCTCAAAAGCTTTTTTGAAGAAAGAATCTCTTGGGATCTCACTCTTTACCTGTTCTCCCAAACTACTATGTATGACAGTGATTGCACTCACTAAAGTAACTTCTGGTTTTGTGCTTAATGCATCGGCCACTTTGTTTTCTCGTCCAATATTCTTGTAAAAATTCTATCCACCATCTTTGCTTTGTATTCAATTCCGCTTGGCTAAACAAATGCCTCAAAGTAGATTGATAATTTGCAACTGAAACTTAATTCCAAGGAGAAAATGTCTCCTACACGCAATGCATGCACAACAGCCAATAAGTCCAAATTATATGTTGAATAATTCCTCTCATGAGGTTTCAATTTTCAAAACCCCACCAAGCACTATAATACTAGCATCCGTTTACAACCAAGAAGGTTTTTCCAAGCTCAGGCAATTTAAGCACAGGGGTTGTAGTCAATGCATGCTTCAAAATCTAAAAACTCTGCTCACATTATATAGTCCATATGAATATTCTACCCTTCTTTAAAAGGTTCGTCATAGGACTTGCTTTATGAGAAAACTAAAAAATGAAGATTCGGTAAAAACCTGCAGTCTCAGAAATCCACAAACTTCTCTAACAGAAATGAGAGTTGACCATTCCACAATGGCTGCAATCTTCTTGGGATCCATTGAAATACCTTCTTTAGATATAATGTGTCCCAAGTACTCCACCCTGTCTTTAAAGAATTCACATTTGGACCTCTGCATACAACTTATGCTCTAGCAATATGTGAAACACTTTTCACAAGTGTTCTTCATGCTCTTCTTTACTTTTGGAAAACACCAATATGTCATCTAAAAATACCAACACAAAGTCATCCAAGTTCTCTTGGAAAATGCGATTCACACACACCGAAAAGTAGCGGGTGCATTTGTTAACCCAAATGGCATCACAACAAATTCATAATGCAAAAACGTGTTTTGAACGCAGTCTTTGCTATATCACTTTCTCTGATGGCGAATCTGATGATAGCAAGATCACAGATCAATTTTAGAAAATATGCAACTCCCTTCAAGCCGATCAAAAAGCTCCCCCATTCTTGGCAATGGGTACTTATTCTTGATCGTCTCGTTAACTTATTGAGCCCCCTGTAATCAACACACAACCGCATAGTCTCATCCCTTTTTTTTACAAAGAGAACAAAAGCACCCCATGGTGACACACTAGGCCTAATAAATCCCTGCTCAAGCAATTTCTGTAATTACATTTTGAGCTCTGCACTTTCTTCCACAGATAAACGATAAGGAGCTCTACATACTAGTTCTGCACTAGGTATGAGCTCTATTTCATGATCTGCAAATCTATGCGGAGGCAATTCAGTCAGATCATTAGGAAATAAATTCTAAAATTCTTGAAGCATAGGATGATCATCACTCTTTTCCTGTTCCTTATTAAGACTTTATGACAGTTCCACGGCATATAGATGACAACCTTTTCTTGCTACTTTAACAAACTGTATAGCAGACATCATTCTAAATTCTACATCACATCTTTGACCCTGTAAGCAATAATCTTTACCGTCATCTCCAATCATGCAAACCCGCTTCTCATCATGACACGTTATTCTAGCCTTTCTCGGCAGTAACGAATCCATTCCTAAAATGTATACCCTCCTAAAGGCAACACATGGAAATCTGCTTTTGACTTGAGATCACCTATGACGAAAGGCATATTCTTGACATAATCCTTACATGTCTGTTGCTTTCCCGAAGTAAGCTCTACCATAAGCTTCTTTTGACAAAATTCAGTTATTCCTAACTATTTTGTCACGTGGGGCGATAGAAAACTATGGGTGCTTCTTGAGTCAATCAACACTTGAAAAACATTATTTATAATCTTGATAGGAATTTTTATAATTGAAGCTCGGTTTTCAGCCTTACCTGCATGAACAATAGCATTGACATGTGCATATTCTTCAATCTTCTCAGCCACAGTTGCAGCAGCTTTTCCTTTTGCTCCACAAGCATTATCATTACTTGAAAATCCACGTACATTCTCTTGCACATTTTGTCTTGTTTTCTGATCCTTTGTAATTATTCCCTCATGTTCCTCACGTGATGCTGGTTTTTTTTTGCACTCATAAGTTCTATGACTCCTTTTCTGCATTCTCCTATTCTGCATAAAATTTTCCTTCTCATCATAAAACGGATTTGATCTCTTTCTTTTATTTTCAAAACTTTCTTCATTCTTTTCCATTTGTTCATATGTCATGGCACGCAGCATAGCATCTTGGACTGTAGTTGTCTTGTTACCCCTAACTAAAAATTTAATTTGCCTGTTTAAACCATTCACAAATCGGGAGGCTCTTTCCTTTTCTGTGTTTAATGAGGGTGAATACTTCTACAAGTCCCAAAATTTATCATGATATTCTGCAACAGTAAGTGCCCTCTGTTCCAAGTTTAAAAATTCATTCATTTTCTCCATATGGTATTCATATGCCTTTTTACTAGAGTCCACGTGATATCCTCATTCTATAAGTCCCTGTTGCTACGCATATTGACTTCCACCATAATTTTGTAGAATCTTCAAAAAGAAGTACTGCTGTCTTTGCCTTGGCTTTCTCTCACTAATAGAATTAAAGAAAAAATATACCTAGGATAATGTGATATAGGTAGGACATAGGTTTACGGCCAAGGACTTGAAAAACACATATGGTCGCAAACTTTGACTACAAATTTGAGAGGAGGTCATTAAAAAAAATGCTTGTCTATGTAACAATGTAACCTTTGTATCATAAATAATATCGCTACATAGTAGATGCCAAAAAATCATGATAACAGAAGAGCTAGATGAGATAATCCATGAAGACCTGTAATCTATTGGTCTTAATCCAAATGTGCAAGGCTCCATTGATTTAGAATACCACGAGTCGATTGATTCGCCAATCTTGATTTTTGTTCTACAATTCAATTTTAAAGCAAAAGAACTATAAGCAAATACACGTGGTGCAACCATCTATGTCGAGGAGGGGGGTGCATGTGAACCTGGGCTCTGCCATGCCTATGTGCAGTAGTATGCTCTTCAGCATAGGGAACCTTGAATCTACCGTCATCTCGTGAAAGCTCCAAGCTCTTCTCTACCACCATTCCAGAAGCCCTAAGCTCCTCTCTTTTCTCTTTGTACACAAAGACAATGTCGCGAGGAGCGAAGATTGCATCTCTCAGCATCCTTTGCATATCCTTTGCATGTCCTCGAAATAATTATAACTAGAGTTCATTCTACACTACTCTTAGGCATACCATCTTTCAACATCCTTCACATGTACTCTAAATAATTATAACTAAAGCTCATTCCTATACTACTCTTAGATATACCATCACCTATGTTCATGATAATGGCTATCTAGAGGATCAAACATCAACATATGCATATTATGAATTTTTACCACCACCACACATGTACATGATATAGGCTACAATTTCTTCTCGCCACACTTATCCATATTGCATAACAAAAATTTCCTTCATAAAAACAAATGCCTATGTGGGTCGAAATTTACACCCATAGGCTATATGATGTCTGCCTCTCTAAGATTGTCCTGCTGAAAAAATATTTCAATTTTCTACTCTTTTAACATGCTTAGGTTTACTTAGAGCCTCCATAGTTACCATCTTCTACATATATATATATATGAATATACAAGTCTACCTTTGCACACCTATAAGTTGACCTCTTTAAACTCTTAGCATTCGTTGTATATTAGGCCCACTATCTGCTTATAAATAATAGAGCAAATAATTATATCATGCAAATTGTCAAGGTAAGTATATACACAAGGCTTTACTATTTGGGTCTAGAAATAGACTCAAGGATGTTTGTAGATTTTTTCATAAATTATGAAGCTTATATTGTTATGTATTCTAATATTTTTTGAGTGCTTATCAAATAATGTGCATATTTATGCATAGTGGTAGAATTTTCACCAGAAAGTCCATTAAAAAAAATATCTTACATTCATGAAATTTATAAAATAAGTTTCTATTTGAAAAATATTGATATTTCTTTAAGTTATGTAGACTCCTATGTCATTTTGTAAGTCAAGTTTATTTTTATGTCACAAACAACAATAGTTTATAAATCTACGAAGGTCACACGTGTTCTTAATCTTGAAAAAAATAGCAAAATTCATGTATTTTTTAAATTTATACATGGAATTCTAGATGTGTTTTCAAAAAACTATGTTTTTAAGCCATTTTTGGGATTTCACACATTTTGGGAGGGAATCTTTTTTAGGTAACCCTCGTCAGTTAGCTATTTTGCTCACAAACAGTGTTTCAATCCATGCTTCTGCTTCTTCACTTCTCTTCCCCTTTCCATTAAAGGTTGGTAGTAACCTTTTACTTCGTAACTTGTTTGAGGGCAAAATCATCTACATGTCCCGATTAAAATCATGTGCCCTTAGCAGTTTTCATGGCTTGCACTGTATCTTGTAACTCCTTAATAGCTCGATGAACTTAAAGGTTGAAACCAACATGTGCAACAACTCTTGGTTGAGGACTTATAGGAATTTCATCAGATTCTTCTTGTTGCTCATCAGAATTTCTTGCTCCTCGACCGATCTCGTTGACCCTATCTATCATCAAAATTTAGACAATCTTCCATCTCCCCATCTTCTCGGTCGCCTCTATCTTCTTCATTCAAATTTATGGAAGCTCGAGTGCGCATGGCTCCCATTCTTTCCTCCAATTCTTGATTCCTGTCTCAATAAGTCTGATAACTTCCTCTCAAGTTACATGAACACGCAATAATCCTTGTAAAAGCTCGACCTCTTCTTGCCCCAGGTTGACTACTGAATTTGTTTGATGTGCAGCCATCTTGTGATTGTACAGCAAAATTGTAAAACAATTCTCAAAAGAAAGAAATTTCTCAAAACTTACAAAAAAATCACACATACTTCAGAAAACGAAGAGATTTTCAATAAACCATATTCGTTCGCAAATATAAAGTAACAATAATATTCGCCAATACAAAATCTCAAAATCAGAGAGAAAATCACCAACAAAAGATCTAGCCATAGGGCCTTTCTCCGACGCCCGTCCACCCAACCACCACGTTGGACGACGGGTATCCCGGGTATGCCTCTAGTAAATCTCGTCTACTCTAGGTTCTACCAAATGGCTCCTAGGGGGCATAAATCGCATTCTCTGTCCGGCATTCCTGTCTAAGGATATGGCCGGCTCGAATCTCAAAATCTCTCTCTCTCTCTCTCTCTCTCTCTCTCTCTCTCTCTCTCTCTCTCTCTCTCTCTCTCTCTCTCTCTCCTGCACAGAAAATCCTCAAGGCTCTGGAAGAAGCCCAAAAAAAAAAGCCCACGAGAATTAGTAGATTATCATGGACGAAATCGTTCAAAGATAGAAAATCCCTTCTTAAAAAAAACATGAACTCGAACCAAATTAGAGAAGATACGTTTTAAAAAAAAACACTAGAAAAAAGTGGTGTCGGATTCGTTTCGTGAATACAAGCCACTCCATGCGGAATCTCCCAATTATCTGAATACGGACTTTATTCATCCTGTGTGATGAACTAACTTTCTTTAATTCGCCTCTCTGACAAATAAAGTTATCTACACCCTCATGCGAGACCGTTACTGAAAATTAAGGGTCAATTTAGTATCCGGGCCCCGTTTCGGGCACTCGTTCCGGTTATATTTACTATGTAAAACCCCATATAAGTTTTCTTTAGGCTAAACCACTCACTATGACCCTCTTATACATTATCTAACATGGTTAAGTATATAATAGAAACGCGTACAAATAACACCACAAAACATGTATAAAAAATCCCAAAATGGACATATCTAAATTACTAAATTTGTGACCAAAATTAATCTTTTATGTCCTCTAAGTATTTCTTACTTTTCTACATTAAATATAGATGCTAAAAATGGCCGAGTCAAATGGACCCAAAAATACGTACATATGAGTACGTTACATGAAAATAGTGAGATGACAAAGACTAGAGGCATTTGTACAGATGTGGTGGTTGCCATGTGGTGTGATGAAAGGTCCTTTGATGTGGTAGTTGCCATGTGGTGTGATGAAAGGTCCTTTGAAGTATTGAGTGCTAGGTGCCTTCCAAAATAGAAGAAAGGGGGGAAGATTTACAGCCTAAGACGAAGGTCCAAGGACGGGTGGTCATCATGGCCATGGTTTCCACCACCATCCATGGCAGGATTGGATGGTGTATAATTATTTGTGCTTTGAAGCTTAATTGGATTACAATCATGCAAATGCAACACGAGAGGTTTATGTTGCATTAAGGCCAAGGGCGTGGTTAATGTTGGCCGTGTGGCTGCGGTCAATGAAGGGTTGTAAGCTGTTTGTTGCTGATAGCTCCGATTAAGGTGCTTATGGCTAGATGATGGCGCCAGGATTGCACTAGGCGGTGGAGCGGGAGCAGTACTGACACTTACATGAGAAAGATGGTGGTGGTGGTGATGGCCATACATTAATAAACTCGGATAGCCACCACCAACTCCTCCTGCTCCGCCGCCTCCGCCTCCTCCTGCTCCTCCCCCCCAACCTCTGCAACCACCATGCAACTGGCTAGGATTTGGCAATATATGGGCAGCTGCCCTGCTCTTGTTGGCTTGCATCTGTGCTCTCCTGGCTTGTTGCCTCTGCCGCTTGTGAGCATTCTGGTGGCCGCCCAAAGCTTGCGAGCTTGCAAACTTCCTTCGACAGAAATGGCATTCGTACGTGCGGTGGACAAGACTGTTTCCCACGGGCTGATGCTGCTGTCGGCCCGAAGTTGATGCGGAGCACCTGCTCTCTTGATCTGCGCAATCATCATTATTTGGCTGCCTTTCAATGATATAATCTGCACACTCTTTACCAATCTTGAGACGCGAAGGCCCGTCTCCAAGTGCGCCTGATCTCCCTCGCTTTAGCTGATAACCCACGCTGCACTTGCTTAATGATGTACTGTTGTCCTCCAAGCTCGCATCATCGCAAGCATGTGACCCCTCGCCAGCCTCCTTCATAGCTTCTTTCACATCTATCCCAAACAGCTTAAGCACTCTCGTGCGTGTGTTATGATCATTACCCTCCTCCACTGATCGCCCATCTTGAATCCGTTCGCGTGTGTTCCCCTCAACAACACGTGTGTATAGGAGCTGATCACGTGTTACAGGCTCCAGGGCTTCAACTTCCTTGATCTCCTCGCTAATCTGGGCAGCTGCATCTTCCAAGCTGGTGCTTATGGGTGAATGATAAACATAATCTTGAACTAAAACTTCACTAACCTCTTCTGCCATAGCTGGACATGGCTTATGATCCTCTGATAGCTTGCTGTAAGCTTCAATGCAAAACTGATCGGCCTCAAGGTGATCATCATGTGACTTACTTCTGCGTGTGGATGAGCTTGTTGAAGGTTCTAAAGCAGGCTCGTGTGAGATAGACATGGGCCCGAGTTAAGCAACCAGATGAGTGTTTAATGTAGTGGAAAAGGATCATACCACTGTTGTGAAGATCTGTGAAGTATGAGAGATGGGGGGAGGGGGTGGGGTTATGGATGAGGCGAAGAATAATAATGGTAGGGATGCAGCAAAGAAAGGGTGTGACAGAAATGCAAGGCAAAGGGGGGAGTATAAAAGGGTGTGCTAGAGAGGCAAGGCAGTTAAAGGAGGGGGGAGGTGCGAGAGCGCTATTAAAAAAAAGAAGAGCGGGTGGTGATACGAACCAAGGGAAACGAGGCACAGAGGGGAGAGAGAGAGAGAGAGAGAGAGAGAGAGAGAGAGGGGAGGGGGCTGTGTTACAATGTGACACACGGTGGGCATGAGCAGCAAACAAGCACAGGCGACACAGACCCTTTTTTTTTCCACTCTCCACGTGACAACACATGATTCGTAGGCTAGTGCCCAGCTGTCATGCAATCTCTCCTTTACAATATTTCTCCAAAACCCATCGCTCCACGTCATTGCACCACCTCTTTCTGCCACATCAGACTCACGTTCCTCGTGTACCCGTTCCTACGGGCTACGCCTTTCACTAGTAATAGCTCCGTGAAATCTTCCTTATTCTAACACTATAATATAAGAGTAACTTTTGATTTTATTTGATCGAGGGGGGCTACGTCTTTCACTAGGTAAAATCTTCCATATTCTAACACTATAATAAATTTAGATTTATTCGCTTGATTGTTGACATTAAGAGGTTGAGAGAGAGAGAGAGAGAGAGAGGTTGAGAGAGAGAGAGAGAGAGAGAGAGAGAGGTTGAGAGAGAGAGGTTGAGAGAGAGATAGAGAAGAGGTAAGCTCGCCCCTTCCTTCTACACATCAAGAAAGGTCTTCATTTCAATACTTATAATTGCACTCATTCTCTCTAACTTCTTTTGAGAAAATTTATCCTACATGATTTGGTTGAACGCATAGTATTGCACTCATTTTAGTGCTCCAAAAAAATCACCAATTAGTGCATTTTGCATTGATTGAAACTTAAACAAAAAGGTTGAAATTCGATCTTCTCCTTGATAAAACCATGGAGTTTTTACATTTTTAGCTATAAAACCAGCAAATCATAGGATTTTGATTGAAGATAGTTGGTTGCACTTCAACCTTGTCTTTATTCTCCTTGGTGGCTGATGAAATACAAAGAGAAACATCTATAACACCAGCTCCCCTCCTGGCCAAATAGCACTGCTCACCACTCACCCATTTTGGCAAAACTTAGCGATCTTGAAAGCAAAGAAAATGGTGACATTCTTAGATTTCTATAAAGGTGGAAGACCTCAAGGGGGAGGGGACGTTCACACACACCATGTTATTATTATATGAATAAATAAAAAGTCATTATTTCAATATTTATGACCACACTCATTCACAACATTTTTTGTTTAAAAATTTTGAGCTACTAAAATAATGTTGCTAATATCAATAAACAAATATCCTAGTGCTCAATAAAAACCTTTTACTCAACCAAAAAAATAAGGATAAATATCCCTTATATATAGAACTCATCATCACAAATAACAATTCATTCAGATCATATCATTCATATCCTTGACACAATAATGGTTCATTAGACCGAAAAAAAAAATTCTTTCTAAACATTCCTCCACGGGAGTTTCAGTCAAGCAGTTCTCAATTTGTCATCCATTAACTTGATCCACCGGGTCAAGTGTTAACAGTAGCAATTTGACAGCACAATCCACTAATCTCATAGTGATTTGCTAAAGTCATTGTCGTCATTCCAGTGACGAACATCATCACAGGGACTCGTCCCATTCATCCTCATTGTGGCTTTGCTCAGCTTATTACATTTCAACCAAAATTCAAGAATCATCATTTTTCAATCAGAATCCAAATCAACTCATCAGTTCTCAACCAGAATTTTAAAATCATAAGGACAACTCATAACTTGAACCAGTTTTTACATTGTGTATGTACAAAAGATACAAATATTGTTTTTACTAGCACTAAATCATATAGTAAGTAGTGTTGCACTCACAGGATTTGGCAAAACTCAATGACCTTAAAAGCAAAGAAAATGATTATTGGCCTCTATTAGGGTGAAAGACTAATGGTGGGAACATTCTTGGCCCTCTATATTTGGCAAAACTCAATGACCTTAAAAGCAAAGAAAATGATTATTGGCCTCTATTATGGTGAAAGACTAATGGTGGGAACATTCTTGGCCCTCTATATTGGTGTGTCGAAATTTTTGAGTTTCATGCCTAAATCCCCACTTGCCCTTTTTCTCTATTAAAGGTACAACAAAATAAATCCATAAGATTAAGCATCACACACACACACAAAGACGAGTCTTCTAGCATTAAAACTAAGCTGACAGATTAAAATGCTCCATAGAATTGCAAGAGAAGTCACTCACATTAGGAGTGGGACTTAAATTTAAAATCTCACATGAGAAGACGGATAAAGGACATGCTATATATATATATATATATATATATATATATATATATATATATATATATATATATATATATATATATATATATATAGAGAGAGAGAGAGAGAGAGAGAGAGAGAGAGAGAGAGAGAGAATTCAATAACCTACTATGCTAAGTGTTTTGAATATATATTACTCGGTTTACTACAGTCTAGAGGGATATTTTTAAAAAGAGTTTATTTTTATATTGAATTCTCATTTCCATATCTAGCAAAAAACTTGGGCTTATTGCTTAGTCTTTCCTCTTGCAAATGACATGGCTAAACGAACATCACATGAGCTTGGCCACCAAACTTTCATAGGCTAATCAACTAATTTCAAAAGTCGAGCTCCCAACCATAGAAAACTTGCATGTTTTTGGAATTTTTGTAAATAAATATGAAAAACTAAAATTTTAAAATATGAAATATTATGAACTTTTTCATAAATAAATATGAAAATTAAAATTTACAAAATCCTTTGTGTATAAGCTAGCACTATAACTAAAATACTCAAAACTATAGAGATTTCACCCATGATCTTAGCTTTCCACCATTAAGTCTAAGAGTTTTTCATGCACAAGACATTCTCTTAGGAGTACACATATAACATATGTTCATTTAAGGGAAATTCATTGATCCTCTTTACTATGGATCTTCAAATTTTAAATAAGTTTGAGGCTAATAAAAGTACCCCATTATGTATAAGTTTTTATCACATGTTCATTTAAGGGGTATTTCAAACCCACTTTACTACGGATCTTCAAATTTAAAGATAGTGTACACCTTTCATGAGTTTGAGGCTTATAAAATACCCCATTAGGTAGTACAAGTACTTTTAATCATAAATTTATAATCTCTCCTTTCTTTTATCCATGTGTCATCCTTAACTATTAATTGAAAGTACAAATTAAGTAACTTTTTCCATGTGCCTTATGCAAGATTAGTTTATATATTTTGCCACATCATTGATGTCATTTTACTGTCTTTTTTTTCACCAACCATGTCCGAAATGCCTTTTATTTTAGCGATGCCTTTCTAGCATGTCAAATTTAGATGGTCACAGTACACCTCCTTTCTCATATATCTTTTGTAAGACTAAGTTTAATTTTTATAGCCACATCAATCTACTTTCGTTTTTTTTAAACCAACCATGTCCCACCAATGCCTTTCTACTATATCAAAGCTAGACTGTCACACCATTCCATGTTTAACTCAACTCCACCACTTGATCACGTTTTAAAAGAGCTATGCTCTTATTCTACGCGTTAGCAAAGATGATTTGCCACATAGGAGAAGCTAGTATTTGCACAAATGCATTTATGCCTAGAGACAACTTCGTTCAAAATCAAACTCTCCTTTCATTTGGTCACATAACCCATCATGAAACCTAGTGCGTTTGTTAAATCTTTTGAAAATCTTGCCTTGTAGGTGGGCTTTAAGCGTCACTTAAGGTTCAAGAGTTCAACTTTTTCAAAAACATCATGGGGTTTGCATGAATAAGAGTAATGTGTAAACTACTTCCACTAACATTTTGTGAATAAATCAAACCTAAGACCCTCTCACTTCATCTAGCTACCCATTTTATTTCGTTTCAAGTTTAATCCTTTCAAGGAGTGGTGCTTCAAACGCACTCAAAAATTTAAAAAAGTTATGTCTCCATTTGAACTCGAGCACAACTAGACTTTGCTTTATCAAAGCAAGTTTGTCTACAAGCACCATGACTTTTGGAAGGGGATTAATGCTACTTGGGATTGTAGCCTTAGTATGGTCCAAGGTTTTGGAAGGGGATCAAGATACTACTTGGGATTGTAACTTTAGTGTGGTCTAAGATAAACTTCATGAAAGCTATTGTCAAGTATTCCAAATTTTTCAAACTAGTATGTGGAAATCTTTTTGGAACTTGGAATTAGTTGGAGGAACCATGAATTGAATGGATAGATTATTCAAAGGTCCATGTCTTATTCAAAGTTCCACGTCTTCATGGTAATCTAGTAATGCATAGAAAAACTAATACTATAGAACACCACTCGCAACACCTATAATTGATAACTCCACTCCTACAACACCAACAACTAGAATAAAAAGAAAAAAATGATTGATAACTCCACTCCTACAACATCAACAACTAGAATAAAAAGAAAAAAAATGAAGGCATTATCCTTTTTTTTTGGGAACACAATTATAATTATATTTATAACCATGTTGAGGGGGAGGCTTTATTAGAGTTGTTTGTACTAGGTGGTGGCCTGAGGCTTGCTTTTGACGGCCGTCATGCTCGTTTTTGGGCATTTTCGGCGTGAAAAACTTGAGAAAATTCTACACTAGAATTGTAAAAAACGTTTGATTTTTGCTTGATTGGAGTAAATTTTGAAGGGCAAAAAGCAACCCTAGTGGACCATGTAGTGGTGTGTTGTAGCTTCTAGAATCTAGATTTTATTACTTCAATTAGATAAGCACAGTTTTTTCCTTGGCATTATTTATAGCTCCCAACATAATAAATAATAGGAATAGTGGAATGAAACACGTGGAATACGATGGGCGGCTGGAGGTTGGACCGTTGGTGATCCGGCGCATGCAAATTTGCCACGTGGTAATTTGTGTAGGGTTGGAATATAATTCACGCGTGATGCACGAGGCCGCGGAGGCACGATAGGCAAATATTCGTATTATTATTTGCAGTTTTTTTTTTCCTGCGATTTGTGCACGCAGGGAATTTTATACGACTAATACAATAAATTATTTATTTATTTATAGATATAGAATACATATATATATATGATCTGTTGTGCAGATTTGTGAGTACTGAGCGGCTGGAATCTCAGTCTTGAGGCTCGCTCGCACAAAAGGTTGGCAAACGATATATATAAGTACAAATAAATACATAAAATAATATACATGGATGATGCCTGCCCACCATGATCCATCCTGCAGTTTTATTAAGTACTAAGCTAGCCTGCTTGCGTATCTCGAGCCTCCCACAATGCAGACACATGTGGCTCGTAAAGCTTTCCGCCGCGCAGCAGGAAAAAAAAAAAAGGCACGCGCGGCACGTACGCCTGATGATTCCGACAACTGTCCGGCACCGGGCCGGCAGCTGTCGGTCGCTGTGAGATGCCGGCGATGCAAAACTTCTAGCTCTCTCTCGCGCCGATTATTCTACGTGTGCACTCTTCCACGTGCCCCGTGCGCTGACTCGCCGAGATTCTTCACTAGAGTCGAGACTTCTTCTCCACGTGTATGTGCTTTTCCCACGCATCTAGCTCGAAAAAAAAACAACGCTTTTTTCAACCCCTTAAAATTAAACGCAATGCTAAATCCTGACCGGGATTTCGGCCTACAAAAATCTCTAAAAACCATACTAATTCTGGGATTTCTAACTAAAACATCTCAATTTCATCCCTTAACTATAAAGACAATGCTGAATTCCAACCGAGATTTTTAAATTTCAGCCGAGAAAATTACACCACAAACCGGGTTATGTGAGCACTAGCCCAAATCACTATATTATTGGAAGTACACAATAGTAATACACCTTGGAGCCCTCAAAACGTTCACATTTCAAAGCAGTGCTCGAAAAAAACGTTTTTTCAACCCTTAAAATTAAACACAATGCTAAAACCTAACCGGGATTTAGACCTCAAAAAACTCTGAAAACCATACTAATTTTGGGATTTATAACTAAAACATATAAATTTCATCCCTTAAAATTAAAGACAATGCTGAATTCCAATCGGGATTTTTAAATTTCAGTCAAGAAAATTACACTACAAACCGGATTATGTGAGCACTGTTTCAAAGGTGAAGCACTAGCTAAGAGGCTCTTCCCATGTGGTACCAAATCAAAGTCAAAGCTGCCAACAACTGCACCAATTCTTATATCACTATGAAGGCCTAAAGTATCTAGTTATAGAGCACTCGACGAAGGAGATGTTGATAATGCATGGAAATGAGGACAAAAATCCTTTAAGGAACAAGATGTTGATAATGAGCAGTAAGGATGTCCTATTGCACCGATACAAGTGATAAAAGTACATCACCTTGCACTCCACTTTGCCTCATCTAGGTATAGTTCAAATTGGACAAGATCGTTTCAACACTATAGTTGAAGTGCAGTTAGATGGTTGTGTAAGAATGCTCAAGAGGAATTGTTAAGTGGTCTTGGGAAGGGACTCTCAAGGTTTTCACTAGTACACAGGTGGTTGCAAGCTAAGGGTGTCCACTTCTGGCTCTCTCCAAACAAAATGGGACACCACAACACCAAAGAAAAACTCCAATGAGACAATGGCCCTCTATACTTTGAATAGCATACATGGTAAAACTTGAAGATATGGCTACATCATTGAGGTATGGTCACACTACCAGATGAAACTCAGCATGATTTTGATCTAAGGTTTTAAATTTTTTTGGATCTAAGCATGTTTTTTATCTAAGTTTTTTTTTACGAGTGAGCTGCTCTATACTACACCTTTCTCCAAATTTTCTTTTTCCCACTTTAGGGGTCTTCTACACTACACCTAATTCCAAAAAAAAAGGTGCTCTACACTACACCTTTCTCCAAATTTGTTTTTTCACTCTTTAGGGTCTTATTTTGTTACCAAAGAAGTAAATGCTAGAGTTTTTAATGCTTCTCTTATCATGAATCAAATCTAACCAAAGTGTATTTGTGTGATGAAGTTCAAGTCATAATAAGAAGATAAAAATGGTGGGAATTAATTGTAGATTTCTAAGTGTAAAAATTCTCCAAAGCTAGCCACTTAATAGGACATCAAGTTTCTCATGACATTTTATATGTAACATGTTACCAACCTACTGTAAAGAACTACTCCTCCTTTTTTGCAAAAAAGGGTTTTTATAACTTTGCTACTGTTTTTTCCCCTCTTTTTCTCCCAATATTGGGCTTTGGAACCGTGAGGCACTACAAGGTTGAGGGGCTCATAATAATGACTTAAGGTTGACAAACTTATTAATATAATACTGTTTTTTGTGTCACATAGTGACACATTTCATATTATATACTATTATTATATGCCACATCGTGATTTATATATGGTAGCTCTCTTTCTCTCTCTAATAGCTCACACACACACACACACACACACATTAACAATTTTGTGCTAATCGACCATATACCACTGGTACATGATCCTCTCCATGCCGTGAGAGAGCTCTGTACATAGCCACGTATATCCATGCTTAGTGGCATCTTAAATCTCATCAATAGTCAGAGCATGAGCATAATATGCAGTCTACATTTTTTTAAAACAATACACTTGTTAATTTTATAAATATGACTTTATTTTAGTACTAAGTATATATATAAACAATACACTTGGAAGGAATCACACAATTCCAAACAATACACTTGTTGTTAATTTTATAAATATGACTTTATTTTAGTACTAAGTATATATATAAACTTGGAAGGAATCACCCAATTCCAAACACCAACGGGATATTACAGAGCTTCATTTCGAAATGTTTTCACTTCAAATAACAAGTTATAGAGACTAAATCCTATGATTGGCATAACTTCTTGCAGGTTGAGTACAATGAAGCACTAAGTCAAACCTACATTTCTTGTTTTCTTGAGATAATGAAAGATATAACTAACATTTTAGGCATTGAGGAAGTTCAGAATGCATGCGATGAAGTGGGCATAAGCACAAAAGGATACCAGGCTCTCCATCAATTATTGCAAGATACACTTCGCAAACAAGGCATCACACGAAATATTTTTCCTGCCCCAAGAAGATTAAGATTAGCAAAGAGGACATGCAATGAAGATGTGCAACGTAAGATTGGAGAGTACCATTGCGCCAATGATGTGCTGACCATTAGAGCTTCGGGAAAAAAAGCAAGGCAACAATGGTAATATTGTGGTTCCTTTTACAACGAGTTCAACAATATATTTGTTGATCTACAACGTCTTCAGAAAGTTATGATCTTATTCTATGGATTACCTAATAATTGTAAGTAATTTTTATCTCTTGCAAAGTAGTTGAAAAAGTCTATAAAGAATCAAAGCTTCTTTAATTTTGTTTGTCATGCAAGGTGACAAAGGTAGCTTTGTGTTGAAAATGGATGAATGTCAGATTGTGAAAGGAAAGAGGATAGAGCCAATGAGTATCACACTCATGAATGAGGCTATGGCATATGCAAAAAGTTCAGAGTTATCGTCTTTTCTCAGTGAAGACACATTTGAGGGGAAGATCAACCAAACTCCTGATAGGGATAGGATTTGCAAGCTAGACCTTCCCTCATATAGTGTCCAATCTGAGAAAGAGATATGGTGGCTTGGGGCCTTTGAAGTACCAAAAGAGACACATGAATTTCTCGCTTGGATGTTTAATAGGATACCCTGGATTACCACTGTCATATCAAAGCATAGATTCAGGGAGAAAAACTTGAGGTAGAGGGCAAGGGCACTTATACAGTAGATTGGCATTTGGGGGGTGACTTGAAGACAATAAAGTGCTTGCTTGGGCGTCCAGAAGGTGCCAACACCCCAAATCCTTGTCCGTGGTGCATGAGAATGGTGAGGAAAAACAAACAAAAGTCGGGAAAGAAGAGGATGCTTGAGAATCAAGATATTGAGCAGCACGACCCCATGGACGATGTTGCTGGCAACAATTGGGTTGGAGGTGTCTTGTCTGCCAACATGCTAGCTATGCCAAACAGGCATTTGAGAGACCCAAAATGGAATCCTATAATTCCATTTGACCTGAAGAATGTCCACTTCTGTACATTGCATACATTCATGCGTGTGTTTGACCGTTTGCTCAAGTGTCACATAGATTATGCATTTACCATGCAAGGCAAAGAACGACAAGAATAAGCTCTTCATAAAGTAGAGCAACTACTCAACTCAATTGGGTTCCATGGTGGCAATGTGCAGATTACTATTAACAAAGACCTCTGGCATGAATCATGAGGTTGCACAACAAGTGTCCATGAGTGGAAATAAAGTAAGACGTTTTTTGGAGAAGCCAGAAAATGCCAAGGACTCAACCAAGCCTTGGAACTTGTGGAAGGCTTTATGCAAATGTACAACATTTGACTGCACCAATTTAAGCCTTGTAATTCTACGTGAGAAGGTTTGGTTAGACTTCAATAAGATGGTGAAACTTTTGACAAAAAGCAGGACAACCACAAAGGAGCAACAAAAATTTCAAGACGAGCTTTCTAATTTTACGAAGTCCATGGTTGATACATGTAGTGAAACCAACATTACGCACTACATGGTAAACACATTTGCTCCTTCCTACTGGATATTAAGAAACGAGTATGAATAACTACTGACTCTTAATTTTTTGCAGCACATTCTTTATGCTCATGGTGCATACTTCATGAATGAGTATGGTTCTCTGGACATGTGAAACACACAAGGAATGGAGAAATCTCACTATCAAGCTAGAGGAGTATATTTTAAAAACACCCGGCATGGAGGAGGGAAGATTCGTACAAATTACCTCAAGGAGATGTTTAACTGGTTTTACAGATACACTTTTGGGCAAAAAATATCCATAGAAAGGGCACGTATGAGTAATCTAGCAAGGGCAGCACGAAATAATGCCAAACAGAGAAGATCACTAAAGTGGAAAGCTGGCATAGGACCAGCACGTCATGCACATGGAGATCTTCACAAAGACGCATAGGAAGAATTTGGAAGTAGAAACAGCACTTTGAAATTGAAAGTATTTGGAATAAAGTAAACATTTTCGACTTAGGAAGTAAACATTTAGAAGAAAGTTGTAAAGCTTTTTGACTTAAGAATAAAAAATAATTGCACCATTCCATTATATTGAAGATTTACAGTGAAAATATTTACAACGAAAGTAAACATTTAGAAGAAAGTTGTAAAGCTTTTTGACTTAAAAATAAAAAATAATTGCACCATTCCATTGTATTGAAGATTTACAGTGAAAATATTTACAACGAAAAGAGCTAATTGCTCTTGAGTCTCTTCTCTTCTTGCTCCCCCTCTTCGGTAGGCATTTTCCCTCTATAATGCAAAAACCTCTTATGACTATAGCCCTTGAGTGACTTTACATCCTCCACTCCTGCACCTAGGACATAGCTTGAATAACATAGAAAATAACCTGCTCGAGATGGCCAAAAACCAGGGCCGTATCCAAAGATATGGATGGCAGCACACTTCTCTATAAGCATGACTTTATGTATATTATAAGGTATAAATGCATACCCTGTATACCTAGCTAGGGCTTTCAGTGTAAGGAGTGGAATCTCTGCATCCCTGGAGTACTTGCTATGATATATAATAAATATATTTTTGTCGATAGAAGAGACGTAGTGTGCAAGAGTGGCATCTTGCGCAACTCTTGCACGACCAGCACCACCTTGTCCAAGAAATCCATCGGCGCTGTCAAGCTCTATCTGCATTGACACAAAGAACCAGGAGGGAACAAACTAAAGTAAGAAATAATTCAAACAGACTGAAGCAATAAGAATTAAACCAAACAAACTAAAGAAATAATTAATTCAGGTAACAGAAGCAATAATGGTTCTCATCCTCCTCCAACTTCGCTGCATCCCAAAGGTTGATGGAGCCCTCTTCATTTTCTTGGTCAAGTTCGGGAACAGGTTCCTTACCAAACTCAGAAATGCCCATATCCTACTGAAGGGCTTGAAATTCTTCCTCTGAAGGAAGAGAAGCTTCATTCTCCTTGGCTTTTTAAAAGCACAAGGACATTGCTTCTAGGGCCTCTAAGAAGTTTTCTATCACTTCTGTGTCCAATGCGATAAATTCATCCTTATGATCATTCTCTACATCGAGAACACCGGGTGCGGCTTCACAATCGTCTGCTATTATAGCAAGACAGTAATCCTCCCTAAAATTGTAGAGTTTTTTAAATGTGGGAGAGGAGGAGGTAATACTTCCCATTAATTAGGAAGGATAATAGCCTAGGCATGACAAAATTGAACGTCAATCGCTCCCCATGGACGGATGACATTCCTTCATCAATGATGGTGGAGGCCTTAAACTCTGCCACATCAAAATTTGTGCTGAGAAGTTCCTCCTCCTTCTCGGTCACAAGGTCTAGGACCTCTTCTTCTACAGTCTGAGCACTTGAAATAAAGGACTATGGTGATTTATCAGTCCTTCCTTTGAGCTCCTCTTTTGTGTAATCCTCCTTATCAGCATGAAGAAAGAGATAGGCAACAAACCCAAAATGATATTCTAGCAACCTGCATTTCCTGCCATGCACTGGGCACATGTCAACACAAATCTTGATACGTTGATCATCTGAGTAAGTGTCCCACCTCTTCGACATGCTTGAATTGACATGCTTGAATTCTAAGACGAGGTGACTGCTGCGAGGCTTGACATGTGGACATATGTAATGGACCCATAAGAGACGGTCCCTCCGCCGACCAACCTACAATAGTCTGTCCACTCTCTCTTTAGGGATGTCCTTGCCATGTCCTTGATAATCTCCTCCAGACTGAAAGGAACGTTGAACATAGGCTCTATATGGCAAAGGGATTTCTCCTGCCCAACCCTCCTCAGCAGCAGATCAAAGAGATGCTCTATGTGGCGCTAGGCTCGTCCTTAATCTCCTCTAGCAATAAATCATCCACATCATCTGCAACATTGTACAAGTGAGAACCCTTAACCTCCATCGCTTCTCTGATCCGGGGAAGATGAGGAGAAGTCGAAAGAAATGAACACAAATTGGAGCCTTTCTTAAGTAACTGGAGAAGCGACAGCTGTTAGTAATAGTAGTGGGAGTAATTAATCCAAATGAATAATAAGATATTCTACCACTTCCTCCATATTTTGCACCCTCCCTGCCAAAAAGGCTCGAAACACTAGTTCCATTGATAATTCTAACTCCCTAGAAATAAGGAGCAAGGTCCTCATCAGACCACCTCGACAGGTCAATGAGGATAGTTGATACTACCAAAGGATCACAAATATATACTTACTTTGCCTGGTCTGGCAAAATCTCTTTCAACAGTACCCTGCAGATTGAATTAAAAACATTAGGAAAGGGAAAAAGAAATCAAAATAAGAAAGCATTCAAAAAAAGGCGAATACACACCTTAAACAAGTAAGCACAATACTGTCATTGATCTCTCTATTCTTTTCAACGAGCATATAAACATCCGTTGGAGCGATATGGAGGTACTCCTCCTGCTCGACGCTGTACGAGACATTACATATAATCTAACCAGGAACTGCCTTAAGTCAGTCGTTATTCTCTCCCTCCAACTTTAGAAGGTTTTCTGCCAAATCATCCCTATTGACATTCTCTTCTAATAATGTCTCCTTTCCCTTCAGAGATGTGCCCCCTTTACAAGCCCCTTAAGCCCTTATGGACCTGGTGTTGTCACCTCTTCAATAACCACCTTGTCAGAAGCCCTGTTCCTCTTCAAAGCAGGAGGAATGGAGAGGATTTTTGCTGCCTTCCTATCCCTGAATGGTAGAGGTCGCATGAACTTATCATAACTATACCTAACTCTGCTTACTAATGTCATGTCCTTGTCTATTAGTGTGACCCTCCTGGCATGGGCAGCACAAACGTTACTATCATTTAATAAGTCTATAAGGAAGTCCTTGCATGACTCTTAAAGACATGCGACGGCGCTACTCTGCCATTTAAAGTAACCTTTCCACTTTATTCTGTCACTTATGGATTTGACAATCCTCAAGAAAGGAGCTTTGGGGATGAGGAGATTGACAGCCGCTTGCGCCTTCCTTATCTCCACAAACATTTTTCTTTGCCTTGCAAAGTGACCCTGGCCTTTGAAATGTTCTTGCCTACTGGTGGTGGGTTTGACATCAGGAAGCATAGGTTCACTTAAGACATCCTTTGGAATGTTCCTACTGGTGCTGGGTTTGACATCAGGAAGCATAGGTTCACTTACGTCCTTTGGAATTTTCTCTAGAATATCTGGAACTGAAACTGGATTCGGCATTGGATCTGGCTCTGGCACTGAAACTCTCCGCGGACGGTTTGTTTTGTGCGCGCCATTACAACACTAGAAAAGAGAAGGCATAGTAATTAGCCAAGTCACACGACCACCATCCACTGCACAATAAGGGGAATCCAAATCTGGACCATCGTTCTTTTCGCACGGTGAACGAAATAAGAACTTATAAATATAATTTTCAGACCCGTCCCACAGAGCAATATTTCAATTCGAAAACATGGAGAATAGATATATTGCACGATGAACGAAACAAGAACTTATCAATAAAATTTTCAGACCCGTCCCCACGGAGCGATATTTCAATTCGAAAACATGGAGAATAGATATATCGCACAGTGAATGAAATCTCTTATCAATAAAATTCACCCAACCGTCCACGGAGCGATATGTCGATTCGATTTCACATGGAGAATAGCCATATCGCACCGTGAACAAAATCAACGAAAGAAAAGGGGAAGAGAGAACTTATCAATAAAATTCACCCAACCGTCCACCACCACGAGCGATAAGTTGTCTAGTCTTTTGTAAGGGGGATGCATCTCATGTTGAGATAATTGGCTCTAGTTATACAGTCCTACATTGTTTCACCTTCCTCTTGTTTAAGGTTATAGATATGTGCGATGGGGCTCCATTTGGCTCCACAAGGTGAGAACCCCACAATGCATATGTGTCTCAATACTTCGACTAATCTTTTCATGTGGGTTTAGAGACCTAAACCACTCACCTACTTCAAGGCAAAGTCTGAATGAATTGATCTTGGTGGGATCATCAATCCTTCCTATAGCCTCGCAAATTTGATCAAACTTCTCTAGATACTAAATGGGATCTCCAATTCCATTGGCTTTGTTTTGCCCCAACTCTGAGCCTCTAGGTGTTATGTTTGTGTTGGGGCAACCCCCCTTCCTTTTCTAAACATTGTCCTCCTAAGCATGTCTTTTACATATTCACATAGAAGTGGAACGTAAGGGAGTGGTTGCACAAAACCCTCTATTTAAGGGTATGGGATCTCTTGCCCCATGGGGTTGGGCTGTGTGGTTTTCAATGGCACTTGTTCTATGTCTGGACTAGCTTTGAGGGTCTATAAGCTTACTAGCACCAAGAACATGTTATGTGAATTTCCTTGTGGATCCTTTTGGTTTGAGGTAGTCCCAGACATTGGCTCTTTACCCTATTTCATGTTCCTCATCATATGAAAGGAGAAGAACTGGAACTTTTTGTTCCATGGGGAAGACGCTTCTATAATGAGCTCTTGTAGCAAGTGGAACTCTTGCTCACTCTGTGTGTAAGTTGTGTGTGCTTTGCAGATGTGTGTTTTGAGAAATACTTGTCCCTAATAGCATAATAAACGAAACATGTGCCTTGTCCCTAATGCTATAACAAATGAGACATGTCCCTTAGACATGCCCCGATAATATGGTTGTTGGGTTGTTTGTTGGCCATGGTCTGCTCTAGGGATAAACTAGCTCAGGATCGATACCAAATCTCTGAAACATTGTGGCGTCCAATTTGACCACTTTCTGAGGGAGCTAACCTTGAGACTCCTAGTCTTTCTCCCACTCTTTAACTTGAGCTTCGCCCAAAGATAGGGGGTTTAGTGCCCTTTTCATGAAGTTTATGGTGTTGCTTACACAACCATTTGGTGAATCTAAGGCTCGAAAGACCATGATGGCTCTTATTTCCAAATGTTTCCATGTTCCTCCACTTATGTTTTTGTTTAGTTTGCTCATTTCGTCCCAAAGCTCCTTGTTGGAGGTGGATCTAAAGGAGTTTTACCTTCTTAACACAGAAGCACTCTATTGAGTAATGGGATCGAAGGCTAGGTGGGTTTGAGGAAGTGTGCTTTAATGCACTATAGTCCACTATATTGTTGTTAGGTTCTCATCAAGGGTTTCACTCTAGTGAAACATTCTCTAGTGCTTCCTGAAGCATGCTTCCTGAAGCACTAGAAATGTCTATTCTGCTCAAGCTACCCAAAAAAAAATCTTTTTTGTAACACAAAAAATCTCTTTTTTAAGTTTTGAGTTTTTTTTTTGGTTTCTTGGACTCTCTTTTTTAATGAACTCACATCTCTAGGTTTACATCTCTAGACTCACATGTCTAGGCTCATGTCTACATGTTCACGTCATGGCTCACATCTCCGGGATCATGTCTACATGCTCATATCTGCACGCTCACATCTTTTTTTTGTATGAATTAGGCTCACGTATTTTATTTTTATGAAATAGGCCTTCTTGGGGTGTAGACTTTTATGTAATGAGCGTATGGAAGTTTGTGTGTAGGGTTGGTGTTACGTAATGATTGTACTTTAATGCCTTAATAATTGCAAAGGATGAATTTTTCTTACAACTTGTAGCTGGTAGTACAGATTATATGACAAGAAATTCCTTAAAGGACATGTGTAGGTGTGCCCTTACAAGTCTTTAAGGCTATAATAATGTGTTAGTACAATATTAGGTATACCTACCTCTAACCTCATGTCTAAAGGCTTATGTGTTCAGGCTCACGTTTGTAAGCTCATGTTTGCAGGGTTACATCTCTGATTCACGTCTCTAAACTCACATCTAGAGGTTCATGTGTCCAGATTCATATCGTTTTCCATAGGATTATGGACTCGCATTCCCCATCCTAAGAGCTAGTAGCTTGGTTTTTGGAGTTTTTAAGTTTTTTTGGACTTGATGGGGGATCATTAAGAATCCTAATCTTAGCTAATGGTGGTTATGCAAGTAGGTAAGTGTTTTTTATTATTTTTTCTTGGATTTGCATGCTTCTAAGCCACCAATTCACATAATGCATGAAAAAAATATGAAATGCATGAATAAAAATTACCTACCCCACTCTAATGATCTACACATAATGGAGCTTAATGATCATGTTTTTGTAGTGGATTCCACTCCTAATCATAATTGCTAAGCTATTCCCTAGATGAATGCAATGAAGCTAATCCTTATGGGCTCCAAAATCATGCAAAAGGCTAATGAAAGATCAAGGTTTTACAATTCAAAAATAGAATATCCTAAAGTAAATAAACTTCAAATAAAAATTAAAAAACAACCTAAACACATCGAACACTCCAAAATTGTATGTTTTCCAAAATCGTATGTTTTTTTAAAGTGTGAGCTCCTAATCAACATCATCGGTAATATTGGGTAGTCCTAATAGATTGCGATGGACAGATAATGGAGCTGAGTCTTAGGCTAGTTTCCATTAACGGTGTCAACATATATGTTGAAGTTAAGAGCTTACCTTAGCCTTACAAAAGCATGTGTCATTGGGCCTTGCCTTCGTAAAATCGTAACTTCGAAATGCGAGTATACTAGCTCGTCGCTCACATCCAAGGTGAGTCTTAGGCTAGTTCCCATTAACGGTGTCAACAAATATGTTGAAGTTAAGAGCTTACCTTAGCCTTACAAAAGCATGGTGGAAGAAGATTTTTCAGAATTTGTGGTTTGTACCTATATGCTTGAGGCATAAGGTTTTCATGTGGAGGATGACTATTGTGGCTAGACAAATTCTTAGATACATAAAGTCCATATTTGATTACGGACTTTTTTATGAGGTTGGTACAGAGATATAATTACATGGGTACACAAATGCTAATTGGGTTGGTAGTATCAGTAGACATGAGGTCTACTAGTGGCTTTATGTTTTCATTTGGGAGGGTTAGCATGAGGAGTCAAAGCCACCAAGAGCACTAGGAAGGGGACATTAGGACATTGCAGAGGTCATTTAGAGGGCCTTGTAAGAAATTCGCTAATTTCTAATTTCTCTCACTAGAGAAAAATTAGAAAATACCAAAATATTCGAATATCAGAATGTATATGTTATTCCAAATTACCATTATGATATTTAAGAAAGGTTGCAAGCTTGTCATAACTTTATTTACAAATAAGGTTGCGAGCTTGTCAACAGCCAGGGTTCAATACCCACCCCCTTCGCCCGCATGCGTATGGGCATGCAGTCCATCAATTCCGTCTCTAAAACAACCCTCGCAATACAAAAAAAAACGTAAGAATGAGTGCATGAATGATGTATAGCAATCATGAATGATATATAGGAGCCATAGCAGTCTTACTACCATATACAAGTAATCATGATTGCTTCATAACTACTATAGTAGGCTACTATATAGCATTGATGATTGTTGCATGTGTACTATTACTACCACTACTACATGATGACTGCTATTTTTAAAAGGTGTTTTTATAGCAGCCATGAGACTACTATATAGCAGTTCTATAGTAGCCATGACTACATGATGACTGCTATTTTGTAAAAGGTGTTTTTATAATAGCCAGACTACTATATAGCACTCTTACCAGGGTTATGGGAAAGATAGGTTCACCTTAGCTTAGAACTCATTCAACTTAAGGAAAATTCTTTTTCAAAATTATGGGAGAAGGGAAAAATCTCTTCAAAAATTTCAAGATTTAGTTATATTTTGGAGAAAATATTTAAAAAAATGCTCGCTCAAAATGATAATTTCCTCCTCAACCAAGGGCAAAAAGGAATTATGTAAGGTTTAGTAAAAAGAGTTACATGAACACCGACTCTTACTGCTACATAGGAGTCTTGTGTTTGATTGCATATAGAAGTCATCGTGATTGCTTCATGACTGCTATAGTAGCTATATAGCAGTCTTATTGATATATAGCATTCATGATTGTTGCATGTGTACTATAACTACTACTACATTATATAGTAGTTATATAGCAACCATGAGACTATATAGAAGTTATATAGTGGCTGTTGTTGTAGTTGTGACATGACTTCTATTAGTGGTTGTATATACCCATGTAAATGCTACATTACTACTATATAGCTGTTTACAGATAACAACCATCACTAGCACCATGACTATTATGACTATTATGAATAGCATTCTTAAAGAGCAATAGATTCTTATTGGACTACTAATATATATAACAATACAATAACATTCATAAAATCCCCATAAGTGGAATGAGAAATCCAATAAACCACAACAGTAGCCACCAAGCTCGTTGGTTTTCTCTATAAAACACCAGCTCATTGGGTTTTCTTTGGCTAGCTAGCTAGTTTTTCTACAACTAGCTATGTGACACTAGCTTGTTGGTTTTCTCTATAACACTCTCATTGGGCTTTCTTCAGCTAGCTAGCTAATTTTTCCACAACTAGCTCACTGGTTTTCTCTATGATTTTCTAGCTACATCTAATTGAAGGACATAATTTAAAATTTTGAAACCATAATTTGCTTATAAGTTGGACATAAATACATATTGCTACATCTATCACATCTAAATGATGTACACAAGGGAGATAATGAACCATATTCACACAAAGGCTTTTGGGTTTCATGGACCATCATGCTATTGTCTTGACTGTCCTTGTGACATTTTCTCTTTGAATGAAGGGCCGTTTGAATTTGCGTGCAAATGTCCAACCCATGACTATGGTTTTATTGGGGTCACACAGTTGTGCAAATTAGTTATGTGTGCAAGGCAAAATTTTCCATAAGTTGAGGAGGAATGCAAAAACTATGGTATAAAAGTAGATTCAAGTTTGCATGCTAGAAAATGTAGAGATGACAAAAAAAGCATCTTTATAGTTGTTCGAGGATATTAACAATGTGGTAGATCATAAGAGCAAAGAGAAAGACCTTATCTTACAAGGAGCTTCTTGTAAGCACTATCACGAAGGACTATACAGGTAACACAATTTCATATCCAAGTTGCAAGCAAAGCAATGTCTAAGAAACTTTCTAGAAGATGTGATGGTAAAATTTGTCATTGATTTTTTAGAAAATTAATCATTTGAGGAGAAAAAAGTATGCATTGGTTTTTGAAAAAATTACTCATTTGAAGAGAAAAAAGTATGCTTTGGCATACTGATCGATGCAATATATAGAATTATCGAGGGAAAATTCTATGCAATCAAGGAGATGCAATTTTACATTTCAGATGGTAAAAACACATGACACCCTATTTATTCAACATTGCTTTTTACTTCACCCGAAGTGGTTGCATGATGAAGATATTTTCGTCACAAAGGATATGGTGTGGTTAGATATGGCAACTCAAGGCAACGAGGCTGTTCTTTATAGGTAGGTATACTTTGGGCTAACAAATGTGGAGATGACACAGAGTTTGTTTTGGATCAGGCCAATGTAAGGGAGAGCATGATGGTGCACGGGAGTGGGTTAAAAGGATCCTAACACATGAACACCTAAAAGATGCAAGGGATAGCATGATGGTACAAGAGAGCGGGTTAAAAGGACCCTAACACATGATGGTGCAAGGGAGTGGGTTAAAAGGACCCTAACACATGATCAACTAAAGACAAATGGCACCTTGTTGAAAAATGCAATGGATGTTGTATGCATCTTGCAAGAAACATTGAGCAACAGAGCAAGTAGCCTCTATCCATCAAAGGAAAGAGATGTAGAATGAGTATTTTGGGAGGTTAAGGTTGTGTACTTAGGCAAACAAGTCTATCACAAATAAGAGCAATAGAATTGTCTTGCTAGTGCAATGCATGTATGCTTGGAGCAATGAGAAGTCGTACCACCACGTCCCATGTCTAGAACTATACACATATCCTCCTCCAACCGACTGATGATGTGTCAACCAATGAAAGTTTTATTGATGAACTTATCTACAAGGGATGTGAAGATTTTATCAACGATCTACTCATTGAAGGTGATAATTTTATTGAGAATTTAGAGGTGGAAGGGGCACATTTCTACATTCTAAGAGGTAAAGAACTCAAATGGGAATCCACATGGTGGGGCCAATTGATTGCATTTCAACTTTATGTAGCACAAGGGCAACTTGGCTTTGAACATATTCCTGCATTCTGACCTTCAACATGTGAGGTTATGGACGATACTGTGTCACGTGATTCATAGAAGAGAGTGGGGCTCACGACCGTTTGTTTTCAGTGGTGGAGAAATTCTTCCAGACGCTACAAATAGTATGTATTAGTGCGGCTCATGAAATTGCAGAACCAGTGAACCACATTCCTGGATAGTATGAATTAGGGCAGCTCATGAAATTGCCGAAGAACATAATCCGACAAAGACTTTCACAGTTGATTTCAAAGGGTTGAGAAACATTACCTTCAATCTACTTTCAAAGCGCTCCCCAGCTCTCAGCCACTCTTGTGCAGTTGAGATAATACGTTTACTATGCATGTACACATTGGTAATCACAAATGGGTGCATCATGGCATCGATCCTTGACGTCGCCATGTGGCAACTCTAAGGGCATGGGTGCATCATGGCATCAAACCTAGATGTCGCCATGTGGGCAACTCTAAGGACAGTGGATGCAACTCACCCCGCCAAGCGCACAGCACTGCATATTCACATGCACTCGTGTCATGCAACTCAACAAGAGTATTGACTTGATCTAGAAAACGCAAGAAGTAATCAAGACAATTAACCAGAAATTAACAAAACACTTTTGTTCCTTGATCAAACACACTGCTTTCCAATTTTGAAATAACAGCTTCAGTCAGTGTAATGTCTCTTCTCAGCCAACCCCTTCATTAGTTCTGAAGCATACTCTCACGAGTCTATATTAGTTTGAAGTCGAGAACACTAGCTCTATAATACAAGTCCAATAGTAGACAGAAATTTTACTGCTCAGTGCAGCAAATCCTGTGTGGTAATGTCGTGAATGCAGCATATGAGTGACTGCCACTTTTCTGCATGCAAACCTTTCAAACAGGAGGAGGATACAGCTTCCCCTGCTGCCTTACTCTCCTTTTGTACTCAACAGGATCCTGGATTCAGAAGGGAAATTTTGTTATTAAAATCTTGCCATCTCCTTCTCCAAAATGCTTAACTTGACAACAAAAACCATATAGCATAGGCACCCTTCGCTACTTACTTGAATAAAGAGCTGGTAAGCTTCTGTTTGGGCAGGATCCGCAGGATTGGGTGCATCTAAAAGATCTTGGATACCCACGAGTATCTGCTTTACAGTGATAGCCGGTCTCCAACCCTAACGGACACAACACACCATAGAAATTTCATCAGAAATTACCATGCCCAAGGATTTAATGATTAATCTCTGGACCAGATCTCAGAGGTACGGTGCTGCAGAAAGGAAGACAGATTCCTAAACTATTGCTTGGCTTCAAGATCCTGATGCTTACAGAGTCCTCGTTAAGAATTGACAGACACACTGTCCCTGACGGGTACACATTTGGATGGAAGAATCCCTGTGGAAATTTGCACTTGGGAGGTTTACTAGGATAGTCTTCACTGAAATGGATTGCAAGGGGGAAAAACCCACCTTCCCAATCAGTCTGCACGAGACAAAGAGAGTAATCCATCAGCCGTACAGAAACCAAAAAGAAAAAATCCATCAAATATTACTAAATCAGTATTATAAAGAAAAGAGGAGAAACTCGAATGAAAGACAGCCTAAAGGGAGAGACCTGTGACATCAGGCTGTGTCTGCTGAGGGCTTGGACAGCGTAGATTAGGCCATTGAGACTCCTATTTGTACATAAGAATGCACTAGGGTTGAAATAGGTGCATGCTTATGATGGGAGATTTCAAAGACTGGAGGCGCAGGCCTATGAAATTGTGAAGGTCCTGGGCAAGCTGGACAACAATCCACATGGGCGGGTAAGGACAAAGATGCAGGTTTGAGCAGCCAAGGTATCAACATGGGAGGGTATGGGTAGGTAAGGGAGCATGCTCAAGAAAACGACGGCATACTCGTAACAAACCAAGGTGCAATGGCCAAACCAGCAGCCGAAACAAAACAAGTTGCAAATACCCATTTGCAACTATGTAGTGTTTTTATTGTGAACAACTTACACAAACACTAAATGCTAATCAAAACATATCTACAATATATCTAAAATTTTCAAAAACAAAACTTATTAAAAAAACCTCCACCCTCGCTTTGTTTAATGATTAACTTCTTATTATGAACAATAACTATACTTACACAAACAATGAAACATTTCTTACACCAAGTATATGCCATCGAAAACCAAATCTTTAAATTATCAAATATTCCTAACAAAAAAAAAAAGTTGAAAATTCATACGTTGTTAGTTTAATCATTAACCACAACAGCTTCAAAAAATGTCACATGCACCCATGCACTAAGTGAAAGAATGCACAACGGAAGATGGAAAGTGGAAACACATGAGAGAGAGAGATGGAGAGAAAACAGAGGTGTATACCTGCTCTCAATATCACCAAACAAGAAGCACAAGCTGGTACAAGTCCTGAGCAAGAGGGAAAGACGACCTCGTACGTGAGGGACTGAAGCAAGCCAATATGCAGAGGCACTGAGGCATGCAAGTGACAAATACCCAAGTCAAGTGTGAGGCATAGTCACCAGAAACGTTTCGGGGTTTTTGAGGTTTCAGGGCAAAACGTTTTGGCCTTCGGCTAAGAAACGTCAAGGTTTCGGATTTTTTTCTATATAAATACAATAAAATGGTTTAGAACTTATAGTTTGTTTGTAGGCCTAAAAGCTTGAAGGTTTGAACACACCAAAGATAAGAGAAGTCATGAATCACAACCAAAAGTTAACTAGTAAACTTTAAATTCCTAAGACTTGCGATTACAAAATGAAAGAGAATTACATTTTAGTGAACACTCATTTCATACATGCCAATGATGACTTGACTTTCAACTCTCTAATGATCATAAACCACTTCATAAATAAAAGAGGAGACAAGTGTAGAGTCACCTTCACCTTAATTAGCTGATTCTACACTATGGATGGTGGCACCAACTACGATTATGGACATATGATTACATAGTAGACTCTACTTCAGCTTAATTAGCTGATTCTACACTATGGATGGTGGCACCAACTACGATTATGGACATATGTGGTCATGTCATGGTTGCCTTTCTCGTGCCTATATAGATACATGACCAACCGCTTCTTCACACATATTATTAGTCATCATTGTGAGTTTACTCCCTAGCTTCTATAAGCATACAAATTCCATCTTCTTATTAGAAGTTCTAGATTAGCCATCGAAGCTCTCTTTGTAGCAGAACATGGGTGTGGTGAATGAATGCGGTGCTTTTTTCTATCTATTGTATCATCATTGTATTTTTATATATCCTTGGCTTCTACTAGCATACAAAAGACAGCATAACAACATGCGTTTCATGGTTCACAAATCACAATGGAGTCATGGACCAAGAATCAAACCCAAAAAACTACATAAGAGAAATTTTTAGTACAAAATGTGGCATAATGCACTAGTGTCTATATGTAGGTAGCAGGCTAGCAAGCAAAAAGATAAAACTAAAGTGTGCGGGCTCTGGGCATCAAGGCTCGCGCTCATCAACATCACAATCATAGTTTGATGAGTCTCGCATTATCGCTCGCATGAGAAATGAGCCACCACAACGAGCTCCTCGTCGATAAGCAACAATGCTCCGCTGTGTGGCATCATGACCATCTGCATCGACAGAACTACCCACTGGCTTAACCGGATCTAGAAGTGAAGGCTTGTTAGCTTGAAGTAGTGGCGCTGGACGCCTAGCACGAGCTTGGACACGAGTCACATGCCTAAAGCGCGTCTCATCCTCTCGAAGAAAATTGTATGCCAGCTCCTCATCTGTACGTGTCTGAATGAACGTGAGATCAATATGCTCCCCACGTTCAAGGCCAACCTCTAGCTTTGCAAGGATCTCGCTATCGATCTCTTTCAAGGTGTCTCCATCACCTTTGAGCTTCTCAAGAAGACGAAGATTGGCATTTACATATACCAACTTGTCTAATTGCCTTGTGTTAAGCCTGTCAAATCAAGTATGCACAAAGAAGCAAACTTAGTAAAAAATATTTACTTATCGCATAGCTCAAGTAATAAGTACAAAGGTTAGAGCGCGCTCAAAATTTTAAATTATATTGCTTGTTTCTCTTTTTTGTGTGAATGTCAACACATATGCTTCATATGCGTTCTGCGACACCACTTGTGCAATCTTGGGAGAGTACACGAAGAGCCAAAGACTGCAACTCGGGAGACAACCGCCCATGAATCTCCCACCAAGTGACTGCAAATCTTCTATCTTCCTCCTTCAAAGCAAGCTTTTGGGCAAACTCCTCTCGATTACCCGCAAAGAGAAGAGCTTAAAATCGTTGCTTAGGATGTGTTGTTGAATGAGAAGCCCGTAGGATGAGTTGCTTCCTCTCTAATCATTCCATGACTCGCTACATACAAGGCGACGAAGCTCGGCCTTGGTTTGGACCATCCTACAATGCATGTCATGCTTCTTCGCTTATGTGACAAGATAAAATCTAGAGCAATAGCAAGTCTAGGCTTTAAGCTCTTGCCAAGTGCTTCAAATATGAAATGACATACCTTTGTAGCACTAGAAAAAGATAACCAAAGCGTGTCCCGACGGGCCTCACGAGCTCGTACTTGCAAGTTCCTCTAAAGAGAGCCAATGCTTGCGGTCTTTTTGTGATGAATGTTATGATTCGCAAGGCTTTTTCAAGCACTGACTCTACCCAACACAATTGGGCAATGTCTTCCATCATTAGGTCAAGTGAATGTGAAGCACAAGGAGTCCATACGATGGCTTTGTAGTCCCTCTCCACAAACTCTCCCATCTTTGCACAATTGGAGCCATTGTCGGTTATGACTTGCACCACATGTTGAGGACCAATCTCCTCAATCGCTTATCATCTGTGCTCGTAAATCCACTCTCCCGTAATGCTTAAACTGGGGGCTGAGGCGTCAATAACACGCATTAGCATTGTGCCCGCGCAACATGACACCAAGATATTAATCATGTGTCGTCGCCTCTGCAAGCCAAATGAGAAATCAAAAACTTCTTTTTAAATGCACATTGCACACCCATGAGCAACTAGCATCAAGCATTAAATATTGAAGATGAAGGATGAGAGTTAAATTTTATTAATTACCATGTCACTCCATCCATCAAAAATAATTGAGCATCCATATTGCTCCCAACATACTTTTAACCCACTTAGGTCTTGATGTATAGTCCTCACTTGGCTTGTTAAGTGTGTTATTCTCAAGGCCTCCGAAGTAACGGGACGCAAACCCGTAGCTCCGGCCGCCGCCACCGCCACCAATGCATTGTAGAAGTTGTGGTAGGCCTTCATGCGAGCAATGTTGAAAGGAAGATTGCATTGATAGAAAAATCTTTGCTCCGCAATTTGAGCCGCCTCTTAACTTTGGAGTATATTGTCCATGCAAGGAGCTTTGACCATGCACACGTTGCTCTCTACCTCTCTTCTTTGAAAGAGCATGGGAGATTTGGGAACTCAGCAAACAAGCCTGTAGGAGGAAAACGCAACATATACACTGGTGCTGCCCTGCACAGAGCGAGCCGACAGCACGACAGGAGTCCTTGGGACAGATGTTGATGAAGATTGACAACAAAATTGGGCAAACTGACTAGCTGCAGATCTGGAAAAAAAGTGCAGGAAAGAGGAGGGAGCAACTAACACTGCAAGTCACCGACGCTCTAATACCATGAAAGAATGCACAGCAGAAGAAACATAGGAGAGAGAGTGAGAGAGAGAGAGATGGAGAGAAAACACGGGTGCATACCTCCTCTCAATATCACCAAACAAGAAGCACAAGCTAGTACAAGTCCTGAGCAAGAGGGAGAGATGACCTCGTATGTGAGGTTTTGCAGCAAGCCAATATGTAGAGGCACTGAGGCATGCAAATGGCAAATACAAGTGTGAGGAGGGAATGGCCTGGCTATATATATGCCGAAGTAGGGGCAAGCTGACCAGCTCTCTTACGACTAGGGAAAAAGCCAAGACTCCATAAAATGGGGAAAAGTGGGAATATGATGTGAGGGGTGACAGCCCCTCTAGCTAACATGGTCAGCTCTAAAGGCTCAAATAGGACACCACAAAGGAAGCCAGCAACAGCTTGTCTGCTGGCCGACTGGCTGTTGCTATGTTGAATGGGCTGCTTATGCTGGCCAACAGGGCTATGGGCTGGCTACCATGCCTGGACTCATGCTAGTCCCTTTTGTGGCTCTTGGGCACTCCATATGTCACGTGCATCCCGCACTTGGATGCCACGTAGACATTTCTGTACAGAAGGTGCAGAACCTAGGATGGTGAACTGGTCCCATGTGAGCCCAGTCCGGGACGAGTCAGCCAGGGATCCATCTCAGTCGTCCGAGGTTAGGTGTGCATTGTCTTGCACATGAGTCCAAGGTCAGGTGTCACCAATTGGCCCACCATTTGGTCCATCTCCAGTTTTTGCGTCTCGTTCACTTGAGGCCAGGCCGGTGTCTCATGTGAAGAGGCCAGTATTTTGCTGACATGGACGGGAGCCAGACTGGTGCCACCCGTGTGTTAGCAGGATGGTGTCGTATGGACGGGAGCCAGACCAGGGCCACCCGTGTATGACCTGGACTGTGTTCGACCCATGGGACTGTCACGCCATGGAAGAGCCAGTATTCGTGCCGTGTTTTGCCTATGGGACTGTCACACCATAGGGAAACTCGTGCCTGGAACTGTGTCTTACCTATGGGACTGTCACTCCATAGAAAGACCAGGTTTTTATGTTTTTATGTCGTGCCAGTTTTGTGCCGACAGATATTTTGTACTTGTTCCATGAACGGGAGATATGTCCATGTTACTATTTGCACATGCACACATATTTTGCATGTTTGAAACTGTTTTCGCATGACATGTATTTGTGTGTTTGCCTGCTTGACATGTTACTTACTGAGCGGGGACGCCTGCCAGTGAGTCGTGAAGTCTGCTCTGTATTCTGACAAGTTTTGGTGCATGTGAACAGGTGGTAAGTATGTCGCACTTGTTGTTTTAATGTTTTTTATTCTAACCCTTTATTTTATAAGGTTAGGTGTTCACACTTATTTAAAAGTGGGCACCCCCTTTGGGCACCCACTTTGGGGCCAAGGTGGGGAGCCCCACTTTTAAGTGAGTGTGGGGGTGGGCATGGTCACCTACCCCCACTAATCCCCCCACATGCATGCGTGGGTATCACCAAAGTTTAACTCCACATTAATTTTATTAAAAAAGGCTTCATCCATGAAGCGTAAGGGATCAATCGTTTCTTTCCTTCAAGCGTGGGCATCCATCGCTTCTATCTGGCGTTGATTCATCAACCGGCGACCATCTCTCCCTCTGGCGCACGCTCTTCATGAAGGCGACTGCTGCAGTACCTGCTGCTGTTGGCTGCGACTGCACTACTTCAAGTGGCTGTACTTCCAGCCAGCACTGACTGCAGGCGGCTTCTCCCTCAGGCGAAAGTACACCAGCAGGCTGCGCTGCCCCCTACTCTGCGCTGGTGTTACCTGCAGGCTGCAAACTACTCTCTTTTTCCTCTCCAACAGGCAGCTGCCTACCCTGCACAACAGCTGCCACCTTTTGAGGGCTACGCTTCTATTCCTACAGCCAGCCGGCTCTTTGCAGCCAAGCGCTTCCTAGTGGCTGCTTCTCTCATCCTCTCAGGCAGCTGAATCTTCATCAGGTGGTTGCGCCTACCCACAGCAGGCAACTATACATACTTCTCTTTCTGCTGTTGTATTCCTCCCTTGCAAGTGGGCACTCCTACTCTCACAGCAGGTGGCTGTGCCTTTTGCGGTGGTGGTTCACCACGAGGCGACTGAGTCTTCATCAAAGGGACTTCGCATCTCCTGGGTGACTTCATCATACCACAAGTATTGGTTTTCTATCATCCATCTACAAGTAAGTGAATTTCAGATTTCAATAAAGTATTTTATGTTTAAATCTGATAAGGGATTCATCCCACTCGGCCAACACCCGTTCGGTGCCGGGTTGTCCAAGCTATATTGGCGAACCTCGGTCCAAAAGTGCTGAGATCGGGAGAGCCAGGCGTTAGTACAAGAGCGCCTGTTTGTGCATGGTCTCGGAACACCAGTGAGGCGCTCTCCGCGGAGTCCAGTGAAAGCACAGGACCGTAGAGATTGGACCACCCTAGTGGTCGTTCTGCTTCGAGCTTCTACATCGAAATTCGAGCCTATTTGTTTGGTACTGTTTTCATATGTACATGGACATTATCTGGTTCTTGGAACCCATGGAGCATTGTATTTATTAAATACTCCCAATAAATATATCATATATTGAGGGGGGGGTCGGCCCGTTCCGGCCCCAGTGCTGGTGTCCATCTTTCCATTTCATTTCATTTAAATTTCAAGTTGTTTTAAGTTGTCCATTTCAAATTTGTGGTTTTAAAGTTGTGCTATTAAGCGTGTGGGTGTCCAACGGAGTCTTTCCCACTTGACGGGATCGGTTTCACAGGTGTGCACTATCCTGCACATGAAACAGTGCCAGTCCGCGCTGTGAGTCTCCCTCTGGAATGATGTCTCTATGGCATCATTGGCAAACCAGAACGCTCACCACCTGTCCACTAAGGGGCCTTTTCAATAGTTCCTAGCTCATAGTAACCGGCAATATATTCACTTATAAAAATCAAGATGGAATCTCCGTTGAAGATTAGCAAGATCAACCAACAGATCCATATAAAAGAGCCATGGACTCATCCATTGAGGACCAGCAAGGTCAATCAACCAAATCCATGCCCGCTTTCAGAAAACAACTCTTACTCCTTGTTCCAATTCTGTGTATCTAGTTTGCAACTGGATGCCAGACCTCTGTGGGCATGTAGGTTTGCATGTAGAGATGGGGCCAGCCCATAAGGCTACCCCAGTGCGAAGGTTTGCACTCTTAGTGTGGGCATGGGGGAGATGTAGAACCAACCCCCAAGGGGCCAGGAGGGCCCAGGCTGTGCCCACCAACCATGGCATGGGCTAGAAGGGCTGTCGGCCAGCCCTAGTGCTTCTGGACAGGCAGCCGACAGGGCTCCTACCCAGCAAGTCGGCCACGTGTAGGGGGCAGCCCCACACCCATGCGCAGAGTGCCCAGCAGCCTGGCACTGTCCCAGCAGGCATGCGCAGAGTGGCCAGCAGTTTGCAATAGTGTGAAAGCACAATATTACTAAAGACATGGTCGTGAGGCTTAATAAAGCTGGCCGACTGGATGATAAAGGGAGTATAAATACTCCAGCCAAGAATCAATGAAGGCATCTCATAATTCACCAAGTGCTCAAGCAAACAAGGGCCAGGACAGCCAAGAAGTTGCTAACGCAAAGGGGTGAAAAACTGAAGATCAAGGGCAGGATTTTCCAGCCAAGAAAAGGTCAAGTTTCTGTATTTGTTTTCAGATTTACATCATTCTAATAAAGCAAATACACCATCCGTGGTGGGGGCCCTACACAGGGTAATTGGGACCCAATACTGTGTCCTCTCCATCTCCCCCTTCCCTCTCTATTTTCTGCACATCTCCTTTCAGTTTGTGCGTTAATTCCGTCGCGAAAAGAGTGCTGATTTCTGAGTTTTGAAGTACCGATCCTTCTCCGAAGCTTCCGCATATTACAGTGGTATCAGAGCCTACTTCAAGGACAAAGATTCAGCAAAGAAAACCAGAAAATTTTTTCGCTCGTGTGGTTGGTTTTTAGACGCCGGTGGACTACCCCTTTCGGAGTGACTCCTGTCCCTCGAAGGACAGTTGGTTTTTAGCCTCCGGAAGCCTCCGGAAGTCTCCCATACAGATAGTGGATGGTCAGATTGCGTTCCGGAAAGGAATTGCATTTTCCCGCTATGGCGAGTTTCGGCGACGAGAGAGAACCAGAACCATGGGACCAGAGTGCACCAGGCAGCCCAGCTAGGGCACCCGGCTTGAGTGTCACAGACATGTTCCAGCAGATGATACAAGCAATCGCAGACCAGACAACCAAGTTGGATGAGCAGAAGGCGCGGATTTTGGCTCTGGAGGAGCGTTGTCGCTCTCCAGCGTCGCGTTTTCCATCTCCTCCTCCCTCTCATTCCGTATCCCAGATACCAGATCCTCGTCACAGGGACCCTCTCGCGGGGTCACAGCCGCAGCCAAGCTCCTTGCTTGAGATGCAGATGCGTGCATTGGAGATTTGACAACGAGAAGACGACGCCATGCGACGAGTGGAACACGAGCGTTACCTCAGAGCTTTGGACGCCAGATTGACACCGGCGGCGCCCTCAAATCATTTTCCCGAGAAAATGAATTTCAGTAAGTACAATGGTAAACTCGATCCCACTACTCTTTATTCATGGTTACATCAATTTGAAGCTTATTTTGCCGCAGTTAGGAAAACAGATACTGACAAAGTGATCTTAGCTAGTTGGTACTTGGAAGGTGAGGCCATTCCTTGGTGGACTCAGTGGGCTCATGCCCACACCAGAGCAGGTATGGCAGCTTATGTGTGGGACGAGTTCGTCCGCGACCTTAAGCAGCGGTTTCTACCGCCCCACTACCTTGAGCGACTCGAAGACGAGTTCAGGGGAGCGCGTCAGAACGCGCAACCAGTCCTTCAGTTTGCCAATAAAATTTCGACCTTGTGTCTGCAATTAGGCTTATCTGATACGGACAAGAAAGGGCAGTTTTTGTATGGCCTGGACACGCAAATCCAATGGGAGGTGCGTATGTTTAGGCCAGCCACCTTTGAGGATGCACTCTCGCTTGCGCAGAGTGCAGAAATGAAACACAATGGTGGCAAGCCCAAGACTTCCCAGCCGGCTTCTCCCAAGGCTAACGCCTCGGGGGGCAAAAGCCAGAACCAGACGGGGTCTTCCCCAGGACAGAGCCCGGGAGCCTCTGGCTCCAAGAACTCGAACAATGCGTCTAAGCTTACTCTAGACCAGAAAGCGGAGGCAGGCAAGACAGGTGGCAAGTTGAGTGCTGAGGAGCTTTCTCAGTACAAGAAGGAGGGTAGATGTTTCTTTTGTCACACAAAAGGACATACTTCTCGGGATTGTCCGAAGAAGCCTCCAAAGGCCGCCGCCGCCTCCACAGCTTCCGTGGTGAGCACAGCTCCCACACAGACCCCAGCGGCTACCCCTAGTTCTTCAACCCCCGGTGCTTCAGTTGGAGCAATTATTAGCACCTGGAGGTGGTGGACACCGATGTTTCATTTTCTTCAGGCAAGGAGGAGATTGGAGGACTCTCCGCGACGGATACTCGGGAGTGGATTCTAGACAGTGGTGCTTCCAGGCACATGACTCATTCCCGTTCCGGTTTACAGGATCTCTGCAGGCTTTCTGGTCACATTCTTACTGGGGATACATCCACTATCCCAGTTCACAGTGAGGGCAAGATGGAGATAGTTCCCGATGGCAGAGGGGGGAAGCATTCCTCCCAGGTGTTGTATGTTCCGGCACTTGTTTTTCATCTGTTGTCAGTGCATCAAGTTTGCAAGACTAGCTACGGGTGGAGTTTGATGAGCATTTTGTTGCTCTCCGGGACAAAGCAACAGGCCAGGTGGTTTGGGAAGGCGGAGTGGAGAATGGAGTTTACAAGCTTTCAGCACTCTCTCTCCCAGGTCCTCAGGTTTGTGATGAGTGGCAGTCTCCTAATGGCCACTTAAGTGTGGATACGCTGCAGGTGCAGGCTTTCCGGGACCAGATGGTGGATAGCTTGCCAGTAGATGGCAGCAGTTGGCAGGAACTCTCCAATACTGATGTTGGTAGTTCTTGTGTTCGTCAGTCAGAGGAAACTAAACAGGTAACTTATGCTCTGATGTCTCGTAGTATTCGGGACAAAGAACCTCCAGTAGATGAGGATGTTCTTTCCACGGGGACCTTTCGGAAAGCCAGGCAGGTGGCAGGCGATTACTTGCAGAAGGAGGTGGTTTCTCCAGGCTTTGTGGTTCCCGATTCAGAGGGGGTGGTTGACAGGTTTCAGAAGGCCTGGCATGGTCTTCACCAGGTTTCCAAGACTTGTTTATGCACCGTAACAGGTGTTGATCCTTGTGAGCAGTGTGATGCCTCTTTGACTCAGAAGCAGAATGGTTCTTTGCTCTGGTTGATGGACACCAGATTGGATGGGAGCTTCCTGATGTCATGTGCACAGTGGGTATCTACCGTGTGCTATACGCATGCAAGACTAGTTTCGAGGCTTGGGGAAGCTTGGAACTAGGCAGGCTGATTGACGAGCTGAGTCAGGGATATACTAACGGGCGAGCACCCAAGTATGGACGGACGGGCGGCCAAGTGTGGACGCCCGATGACCGGCCAAGAGCCTATAAAAGGGTGGCCAAGGTTAGTTATTGGGACATAGAGAGTCTCGCGAGTTTGTGAGAGCTCTATGGTCTTGGAGCCTGGATCTAGTGCAGACGTGCACCTGCTTTGTGCAGCCAAGGCCGGCAGCAATCTCGAGGCCCGCGAGGGCAGCTTCGCGGCGGTATGGGACGTCGTGAGGAGGAGATTGGTCGGTACGTCAACCTAGTTAGCTCAGCTCGTGGCTCGGTGGGGACAGCCAAGACTGTGGGCTCGCCCACGGCTGTCATGGTTGGGAGGTGAGTCAAGCCTGCACCCCCTTTGTTGTTTGTTGTTCGTTTGTTTGCAGGATTCGAGTTTCGAACCAAGATTGATCACGAGGGAAGATCCGTGGGGATTTGACACCTGATGAGGCGGTTGAGCTCATGGTTGCGGATGACTCTTTGGGAGGCAGGATTGCGTTTCCTGTGGTTTCTGCGGCATGGGAAGGATCATGGACTCTTGTACACAGGAGGGCGATTGTTGGATGGAGTCCGACTCCACGGTTGGAGTGACTCGGTTTGGGGAGGAGATCCGAACACGAGGAGATCTACTTCAGGCCCAGGAGCAGTTTTACGGAGCAGTAAGAGGCAGTCATCTTTTGCCTTGTCGCTGACAAAGGTAGAGTACCGGGCTGTTTGTGATGCTGCTTGTGAGGTGGTGAGGATGCAGAGGTTGCATTGCAGGTTTGGGCTTCCACTGGAGGAACCCATGGTCATCCAGAGGCACTTTGTTCGTGAACAGATCGTTGCTGATGACATCTTGCTAGAGTTCTGTTCGACGGAGGACAATACGGTGGACCTCTTCACGAAGTCGCTATCTCAGGATTTGCTCAGGCGGCACCCCAGCTCCCTGTGGTTGGTTTCACAGCCAGGAGCTGAGAGGGGGTGTTAGAAGTCATCTTCTGTCTATTTTTATACACCAGGGCCTTTGTTGTGGGTGTGCCCACCCTTATGAGGTGTTTTCTCATTTTTCACCACTTTTTGCATTTTTCTCCTATTTTTTCCATTTTTTCTGTGGCTTGGGAGGCAGCCTTGACGTGGCAGGAGGACCCAGTAGCTAGCCGACTGATGGCACTGGTCCACGACTCCATTACTGAGATGGCCGACTGGCTGTTTTTTGCTGGTCATGGAGATTCAGCACCAGTCGGCTGCCTGTAGCACAGGCCGACTGGTCTATGGGGCCATATAAATAGGCCCCCAGCCCCCATACCACTTTTGTATCATACTCCAGGATCTTCTTGTGTATAGAGCAAAGTTACACGCCTATATCTCTCTCTCTCGTGCTGTATTTTTTCTGCATGCGTTTTGCTCTCGTGTTCCCAGATCTGGTCATCATCTCCGCTACGTATTCTGACAGTACTGTCTCCAACTCATTACTTCCTACTTTCCAGATGGTGCTATCCCTATGGCTACTCCATTGGATCCCACCATCAAACTATCAAAGGAAGTGGACTCACCTCCACATGAAGAGCGAACCTACCACCAAGCGGTTGGGAAACTTATCTGGCCCACAAATTCTCGTCTGGATATCTCCTATTGCACATTCATTTTAAATCAGTATTTCAATGCTCCTAAGGGACCACATTGGAGTTCAACAATGAGGATTGTTCACTATCTAGCAGGTACCTATTTGTATGGACTTCACAACAGTTGTGGGATCACCCTGCGTGGTTACACGGACTCCGACTGGGCCGGTGATTTCGATTCCCGACGTTCTCATGGTGGTTATTTGTACTCCCTCCGATCTACCCCTTTCTCTTGGTCTGGCAAGAAGCAGGATACCGTTGCATGTTCTTCCAATGAGGCCAAATACTGGGCCCTCTATGATGCCACCACTGAGGCTATGTATCTTTTACGGAGATGCGCGTTGCCATTGACACCGCTTCTATCATCTTCGTCAACAGTCAGAGTGCGATTGCCCTTGCTATTTTTTCTAACCATACCAAGCATGTGGGTGTCCATTTTCATTTTACCAAGGAACAGATTGAGCTTGGTACCATCTGACTCCAGGACATTCCTACGGCAGACAACCATGCAGATATCCTTACAAAGTCCATCAACCGGCCCATCCTCGAGCATCTTCGCGACCCGCTCGGCATCAGTCCTCTACCATCACCTTCCGCATATTGAGACGAGGATCTTCCTCTTCTTTCACATTTTTTATCATTATTGTATCGGGCACATGAGTGAGTGAAAACCCCATGAGGGCACGGCTCATGTGAAAACCCACTGCATTGCATTTTTTCCATCTTGCATTCCCTATGCATAGCATTCTGTTTTTGTGTTTGGGCCAATGGGCGTTCATGCATGTGAAAACCTCTTGTATTGTGGCATAGTTCCAGTACCTCCCAAACTCAAAAGCCTCTACTCCGGTCTCAAAGCAGATGATCTTCATCTTCGACAACCAAAGTTTTTTTCCCCTCATCTTCTCTCATGATCCCCTTTTGGTCTGAGAGAGGGTGTGTGAAAGGGTATTTTATCCAGCCCAAAAGGACTATTTTGACATCTTATTTCAACTTTATCTGCTGGCCAACAGCCACACCTAACCAACCAGCACCCACTCTGCCTATATATATATGAAGCGCATCATTATTCAGCTTGCACACGATTACAAGAACCTCTTCTCCTAGTCGCCTACATCAAGGCTACCATCAACGTTTACATCTCGTGTTGCTGCTGCTGGTGCACGCCACCTACATCAGGTGCAAACTCTGCGTTCTCTACTGTTGGACTAGCCACCTACATCAGGTGTAGCTTCAATGTTTTTCTGCCGCTGGATTGGCCGCCTACACCAGGGCTGTCTTCAGCAATTTACATCGCCTACATCAGAGCCTGTTTACATCGCCTACTTTAGGGCTAGCTTCATCGCCTGCACCACAAGTGTCTTCAGCATTTACATCTGGGCTGACATCAGCTCGGCCTGTCTTCAGCGCTTACATCTGGGCTGACATCAGCATTTTATCTTCAGACTTATATCGGCGCTTTCATCAGGTTCCCTTCAGCACTATTATCTGCGTTTTTTGGGACAGCAGCCCTCTCTGCTCCTTTGACCTCAACATCGGGACGGCAGCCCTCCCTGCTCACTTCTTCAAGACAGCAGCCTACCATCTGCATTATCACGGGACAACACCCCTCTCTGCTCTTTCAGAGTCTCACACAGAGCTCTTGTACTCGATTTTATCATATATATATATATATATATATACCCATTGCATGTTGTGTGATTTGCTCTGATCTCTCGTATATTCGGCCCTTTGGTCTCTTTTGCCCTCACAGACATGCTCCACCACCATCGAGCTACCTTTCCACGTGACATAGCTGAGGGAGACCTCTCGGCCATACTCATTAGCCCCATGCTTGATATTTTGGAGAGTGGTATACCATCTACTGGGAGCTGATGCTATTCTCATGATTCTATGTTCCTAGTATTCCATGATGAGTTTCCATGGACAGTTTTGTATCACCCCAATGAGATAGCTATGTTTATGTTTTGTTCTCCATTCCATGATGAGATATGAAATGGACATTATTGTATCACTTTGGTCTCATAGGCCCATTGGGTCTTTAGTAGACACTTAATATATCTTTCTTTCTTCTTCTTCTGCTTCTTCTTCTTCTTCTTCTTCTTCTTCTCTCTCTCTCTCTCTCTCTCTCTCGGTACCATGCAATCCAACATGATCTATGCTGCCCTACACCTGCTGAAACCCTGATTCTCTGATATTGGGGTTGGTTGGGGACCGTTCTGAGTTGCTGAAGTGCTGCCCGGCCTGTTGAAGGCTGCCATGACCTGCTGTGAGCTGCCCGGGGCTGTTTGGGGCTGCCCGTACCTGTTGTGTGCTGCCCAAGACCTGATTGGAGCTGCCTATGTAACTATTTGGCCCTCCGAGCTCTTTTCACATGATGGAACTCATGCTCGCACACTTGGACAGGTTGATGGACACATGGGAACAGGGACCACTTGTCAGCCGCGCCTTCTTTGGAGGGCTGCCACCAACTGAAGTACCGCCGCCACCTCCCTTTTGGTGAAAGAACCTTGGACAGCTGAGCACCACTCTCAACATCTCTTCCTCGAGTTCCTTGTGAGATGTTTGTGAGCAACAAAGACTTGATTCAAATATTGGATATTGGTACTAGCCCGGTGTAAGACTCTTGTGGGTCTTCCTAGTGGTGAGCTCAGGTATCAGAGATCTTGTGCCTCGACACGACTTCAACGCGATCTCGACATCAGCACTCTTGTTTGATATTGTATTCATTTGTTGTATTGGTCCTGGCTTGGAAGAGCCCCTGGATTGTTCCTGAAATAAATTCTTGAAAAGGGGGCGGGGCCTGTTCCCCGCTCAGCGTGGTGTGCTATGTGAAACCCCTATACCCATTCCTTCTCTCTCTCTATTTATATCTCTTGGACACGTGGTTGAATCTGTCACTCCACGCTCCGTTGTGCTTATAGCCTAACCAATGCCTGTTGGTGCTGCCCCCAAGCAGTACTTGCTGCCTGAGATGATAGCCGTACTGTACGTGCTGTACTTTACTGTACTTGCTCGTGCTGATGCTGATGGCCTCCTGTTGTTGTGTACTGTTATACCTATTACACCAATTGTGAAGCTCATGTACCTGCTAAAGGCACTTCAGTACCTGTTGCCAGGGTTGAACCGGAGATACCTCCAAGTGATCAGAGCATGTGGTATTTTGGTTATCATAAAGATGGCTGTATCTTTGCCTATGTTTATTGGCATATATGGGGATAATCTGGCAAGAACCCCAATTATAGGGTGAGCCCCCAAAGCTTGTACATATGATATACTCCTTGGTAATAAAATTATCCAAGGGGGGGTCAGCCCATTCTGCCCCCGGTGGAGTGTCACAAGTGCGGGGTTTATATTTTTAGCATTGTGTATGTGTATTAAGGCTGTGGCCATCATATTTAAAGTGTTTAATTATATTAATAGTCGTGAGTGTTTAGTCGAACCCCCGCAGGCACGCTGCCTCAAGCACATTATATTGGCATTACAGTAGGATAGCCTATAGGCTATAAATATGTATGAAATAACGTCACCACGGGTAGGTGATGCACTCACCACTCCCCTTTTGTAGTTAACCTCAAGCAAGCACAGCAAGAATGCATTTACATCACGGCCTCATCCATCAGCTCAAGTCCTTATCGTGCAGATACAATCACCCGTTACTTCAACGCCACCTTGAAAGGTACTAAGCAGCAACCCAAGGCTGCTGCAAGATCACATTCAAAGCTGTGCCTGCTGGATGTAGACGCCTGACTGGTTGCCCAAGAAAGCCATTGGGAGGAGGCCTTCTCCGAAGCCAAGGATCAAAAGCGGGATGTTGTAGAAGAGAAGATCGCTACCCATATTGGGGGCTCAATGGCTGCCAGTGTGCACCCGGGCACCGCGCCCCGGGGGGAGGGGGGGGTGCAGGAGAACAAGAAATCTTTCCCACAACTCCCTCCGGGTTAGAGGCCAAATCCAGAGTTTTGCCAATAGCACCCTCCTCTAAATTGCTGGATCTATAATGCCTAATCCATCCTTATGAGGGGGCTGACTGACGACACCATGGTCCTGGCTGTGTGGCCATTGGTCCCTGCCCATAGAAAATTAGCCATTGTACCTACCCTATGCATGAGGTGAGAGAGAGCAACATGACATGATGTACCACATGGGGGCCCAAAGAACCTGGTCGGCCACCACACTGTCCTGCAAGGAAAAGTCGAGCTACTTTGTAAATGATCATCTACCCGAGCTACTTGTCAATCAACTTGTGATATATGGTAGAGATCGGATGTCTAGCATAAGAGACTTAAGAGGACGCTCCATCAACCTCTTGATGTATTAAAGTCCTTGTCAACACCAGGACTTGTGAGCCCATTCTCAAGGTTTTCTACGAGGCCTTGGCTGGCAAGTCAAACACAAATGTCTCATCAGTGTTGACAACAATCTCTTGCAGATGCCTGAGAATGGGATTAACACAGTTTTTTGACAGCAATGCATAGTCAAATCTATCCAAATGGCCTTGTGATGCTAGAAGTGGGTCGAGAAAAGTAGCTGCCCACTTATAGATAAAGCGGCAGCTCCTCCCAGGCAGCCAGGACAAGATGCCCCATGTTCTCATTTGATGGCAACTCCTTACCCTCTATTCTGGCTTAAGGACAGCCATTTCAAGAAGTGGTTGCCTATCAAAAGGACAGCTCCAGGGCCAAAAAACTTGCAAGCTCAGCATATGCCGTGCCTGGACCTCTATGGCCCTACATCGTCTATCCTTTTTATTCCTGCTGTGGTTAGGGCTGCTTCACAGGCCCTGCCTCCTCTACCCTACAAACATGCAGCACAAGCTCAACAGTAATTGCAGCTATTCTCTCTCTCTCTCTCTCTCTCACAGATAAAGAGCACTTGAGCACTTACCCCAGCTTTACCCGGGATGCTACACTGCCACAGCATCAAATTTACAGAACCATCTGCCTGAGAGTCTGGCCTTGCCACGAAGCCCTGCCAGAGGAGACCAAATAAATAACACATACAAAAAATCTCAGACTGAAAAGAATGCAGAAGAATGAGGGATTTTAGTCTGTATCAATGCATAGGGACAATACGCTGCGAGTTCAACGCAATCAAGGGCACTACAAAACGAGAAGGTATGTAGAAAGGCAAGCTTACATGGGGATGATTTTTGCGCCAAGACTTGCGTTCTTCGGAGAGACGACCTCGAGCGATTCCTCCAGACATGGCGAACTTCGAAGAAAGAAGGCCTGATTAAGACGCACGCTGCAGAAATTTGGCTTGGCTTCTACGCGTCGAGACCAGGTAAGCGCGCAGGTAAAAACAAAAATGGAATTAAAATTTTGTTTTTACTCACTTAATTGAATTATTGAATTAATTGAATTATTGAAGGCTCACACCACTGTTTGACCGGCGCCCACGCTTTTTTTTGGCTCTAGGCGGTGTGACGTCCACATCGTGCTGGCTGTCCGCCCATTGTGTTACTGGTGGCTAAGAGGAGTGTCCCACGTCGACTTCCCTTGAGGCGAAGCAATACCTGCTCACACATACAACCTTAAGTTTGCTTGGTTATAGCTTTTATCTCCATAAAAGCTCTCACAGTAAGGAGTTAGGATAGAGAAAGGGGTTATACCTTTACTGAATCTGAAAACAGTTGTTGGGTTCAGTCTTAGGTGAGGATTAGACAAAAGAGATCTTATGATTGAACATAGGCTCCATTTAGTTTTGGATAAGGGAGATCTTGTGTTTGGTATATTGTGCCTTTGGTATATTGTGCCTTTACATAAAGTACATACTTAAAGGACTTCTCTCACATGAAAAATTGTTTCACATGCATGGATGTGCATCAAGTAGGAGAGTTAATACAACTTGTTACCCAAGATTGAGTTGTTTGGACTTGTGATGGGGGTAATGACATGCTAGAACTTATTTGCACCAAATGGGCTAGTGTTTGTCGATAAAAACAAACAATGCAGATGCCATTTGGTATGACAGTTAAATTGTGATGTAGATGCTAGAGTTGTTCTAGTAGAACTTGTTGCACTTTGTGATCGAGTGTCCTACCTTGATTCTTGGATTAGAACTGGTATTTCAACTCTTGTATTGGAGTTGGATTATAATGAACCTTTCAACTCTTAGAGGAGAATTGGATTGTATTGGTAGTAACCAATTGGATCTTTGTTAGTAGCAGGATCATTAAACCTAGTTGGATTATATTGTTAGTATCATTAAAACTAGTTGGATTATATTGTTAGTAGCATTAAAACCGGTTGGATTATATTGTTAGTAGCATTAAAACCGGCTGGATTATAGTGTTAGTAGCATTAAAACCAGTTGGATTATATTGTTAGTAGCATTAAAACCAGTTGGATTATATTTTTAGTAGCATTAAAACCAGCTGCATTATATTGTTAGTAGCATTAAAACCAGCTGCATTAAAACCAGCTGCATTATATTGTTAGTAGCATTAAAACCAGCTGCATTATATTTTTAGTAGCATTAAAACCAGCTGCATTATATTGTTAGTAGCATTAAAACCAGCTGCATTATATTGTTAGTAGCATTAAAACCAGCTGCATTATATTGTTAGTAGCATTAAAACCAGCTGCATTATATTGTTAGTAGCATTAAAACCAGCTGCATTAAAACCAGCTGCATTATATTGTTAGTAGCATTAAAACCATATTGTTAGTAGCATTAAAACCAGTTGGATTATATTGTTAGTAGCATTAAAACCAGTTGGATTATATTGTTAGTAGCATTAAAATCAGTTGGATTATATTGTTAGTAGCATTAATATTGTCAGTAGCATTAAAACCAGTTGGATTATATTGTTAGTAGCAGTTGGATTAATATTGTTAGTAGCATTAAAACCAGTTGGATTAATATTGTTAGTAGCAGTTGGATTAATATTGTTAGTAGCATTAAAACCAGTTGGATTAATATTGTTAGTAGCATTAAAACCAGTTGGATTAATATTGTTAGTAGCATTAAAACCAGTTGGATTAATATTGTTAGTAGCATTAAAACCAGTTGGATTATATTGTTAGTAGCATTATATTGCTAGTAGCATTAAAACCAATTGGATTATATTGTTAGTAGCATTATATTGCTAGTAGCATTAAAACCAATTGGATTAATATTGTTAGTAGCATTAAAACCAATTGGATTAATATTGTTAGTAGCATTAAAACCAGTTGGATTATATTGTTAGTAGCATTATATTGCTAGTAGCATTAAAACCAATATACAATTATATTGATATTAAAACCAGTTGGATTAAAACCAGTTGGATTATATTGATATTAAAACCAGTTGGATTAAAACCAGTTGGATTATATTGATATTAAAACCAGCTGGATTATATTGATATTAAAACCAGTTGGATTATATTGATATTAAAACCAGTTGGATTATATTGATATTAAAACCAGTTGGATTATATTGATAGTAGTAAACAATTGTATATTGATATTAAAACCAGTTGGATTATATTAATAGTAGTAAACAATTGTATATTGATAGTAACCAATTGGATCTTTGTTAGTAGCAGGATCATTAAGGGCCAATAATAGTAGGGTGATTGCTATATAAGTGACCTTGGGGGCATGTATGAGATATTTAGGTATCCACACAGTTTAATAAGTGAGTTGCAAGTGGTATGCAAGATCTCATGCCCATGGAGCTATGAGAAATGTCTTGGATTAGTGGTATGGGACTCTAGGTTGGGGTCGTTTTTTGTGCTCCGCAAGCTTACAAGCAATCAGCAGACCCTATGATCAGGGGGTGGTTTGAGTTTCAAAACCTACAGTTGGGTGGTGAGTCGCTAGCCACAATTCATTGCAGCCATGTGTTGCATACAACAATGGGTGTACAAAACCTCTGTTAGGGTTTCTCAAGTGGGTCTAACCCTAGCCCTCTATGGTTTTATGTTAGATAACCCTTGGTTAGTGTTGGATCAAATAGACAAGGCGCACAAGGCATGCCCATCAATTGGGCTTCCCCCATCTCGTTCCCCTATGCCCATATAAAATGTGGGGGGATAGAGACAAGCATGAGAACCCTTTTCCCTTTATATTTTTAGAGGCCTAACCTTTACTTCATATATGGGATACAGTCCCTAACACACGTCAGAGTTGACGTCGACCCTTTCAACACCCTCCTATAAGACGGCAACTACACATACACACCTAGCTTAAAGGTTGCCTACCCAGCCACCAATGATAAACTCGACATGCCAAACTCACATAGCCCACCCAGTCATGTGAACACTCGGCATACCAACACACATGTCTAGGTGACAAACACACATAGTAGCTCCATCAATGAAGGGCTCACATAGGTACGACAAGCTTCAACAATGAATGGACCCTCCTATGCTCTGATACCCACTCTAGGATTAGATGCACAAGAGAACGGACCCTCTTGCGCTCTGATACCACTATTGGATCAAACAAACAAGAGATCAATGCAACAACGGAATAGTACATGCCCATCATTTGGGCCCCCCCACCTCGTATCCCCTATGCCCACATAAAATGTGGGGGGATAGAGATAAGCATGAGAACCCTTTGCCCTTTATAGTTTTAAAGGCCTAACCTTTACTTCATATATGGGATATAGCCCCTGCCACTTATCAAAGCTGACATCAACCCTTCTAAAAGTTAGGTCATGAGTGGACCTTACAAGAAACAAGTGAGCATTGATGTGATCATAACGATGCATACAACATGATCATACAAGCTATTATGGAATGCCAATATACCTCATGGCCATGGAGCTACAAGTGGCTTGGCTTGGTGATATGTGATGCCAGGTTAGGGTCATATGGGCTCAACAAGCTTGTGACAATTAACAAACCCCAAGATCAGGGGTGGTTTGAGGTACAAAATGTGTATGACACTGGGTGTACAAAACCCCTTTTAAGGATTCTCAAGTTGGTAATCCTCGTTCTATGTGGGTCTAACCCTATCCTTTTCTCTCATTTTATGTCAAATAACCCTTGGTTAGGTCATGTGTGGACCTTATAGGAAACACATGAGCATTGATGTGATCATAATGATGCATACAATATCATCATGCAATACCAAGATCTATTTCTAAATGTGAACATTGGATGGGCTAGGCCAAATAATGACAAACGAGTCATGTATAACTCTACATTATATAGGTTATGTAGAGGAGGAGCTAAACTTTTTAGGCCACCATTCCAATTTGCATAGCTCTACACCATCATAGAGTAGAGAGTACTAATATAAACATTTGAAGTAAGTCCGTGCCTCTAGGCATCAACATGAAGTGCCTCCCAAATTCTCAAAGAAATCAAATTAGCCATTTGAAGTAGAAAGTACTAATATAAACATTTGAAGTAAGTCCTGCCTCTAGGCATCAACATGAAGTGCCTTCCAAATTCTCAAAGAAATCAAATAAGCCATTTACACATTTTCTTCTCTTTTTTAAGAAATAGTGCAACATGCTTAAAAGGGTGCTCATAGAGACCTGCTCATCTAGACTCGTTCCTTTACTTTGAACATGGACTATAGGATTATACATGTAGTGACCATGTGATTGGGGTCACCTTTTCTCTCTACACATTATAGAGGTTCCCCCCCTCCTTGATATTTGGTATATTAGAACACCTATACTTTTAACATTTCAGGTTTGTACGTAGGATACTTGTGGTTGTACACATCTTATCACTTCATTCTAGTACATCAACACTTCCAATCTCTCTATTTCTTGTTGTTTTCTGTGTATTTCTGGTGAGAGTTTCTCAAAACCCAATAGTGGTATCAAAGCTCTAGGTTGTTTCTACCTCAAGCGTTAGCACCCCAAATGTTTTTGTTATCTGTATAGCTTATACCCAACCATACATCCTTGTGCTACATCGTACCCTATCCATACACACGCATGAGCCCGTATACCTGATCATACATCCTCGCATTATCACGAACTTGTTTATATATCTTCGTACGATGCTTGTACAGTCGTTTGGACTTGCAATCCATATTGTTCATACCATCAATACTACTGGCATTTGTACCTACAACACCTGTAAATTTTAAATATAGGGGCTTTGTGTAATTACATCACAATTGGGGCATTCAACCTTTAAGATAACAAAATTTCTTATGAATCTTTCATTCAGCTTTAATTTCTCTCCCTACATGACTTTTATGTGCTTGACAGTTTGCAATGTTGCATTTCCCAAGGGGAAGTTGAAAAAAAAAACACTCCAAAAATTGTGTGTATTGATGCTCGTGTATTTGCTGTTAGAAATGGCTCAAAATGTATTGGCACAGGAAGACAAGCTTGAGAGAGTAATTACTCCCTGTGGAGATTTATGATCAAAAACTTGCTTGTGGCCAAGGGCCCATGGGGTTTTGTGAGCGGGGATACCCGACCTATGTCATTTTGTGAGTAGGATGATACCTGTCTTGCAAGCATTACACCTGGCATGCCTTAAAGAGGTGGCTAAACCTATAGCACTTGCTATGCCCTCATTAGAGCAAAGAAGATGGGATGAGAGAGATGCACATGCAATGTCCTTAATTGCTTTGTCAATCAAGTGGTCAATTATATCTCATATCCAATCTTTCAAGACATCAAAGCATGCTTGGGACACTTTAGAGTTGTGTACCATGCCAAGAATTAGGCTAGGGTTATGTATTTGAGAAGACAGCTTGATGTATGCATGCTTGGGACACTTTAGAGTTGTGTACCATGCCAAGAATTAGGCTTTACCTTTTTAACTAACAACAAATACCTGATCTCCCACACTCATACTAGTTCGTCAATTTTGCTGAGATTGCTCTTTTTGTAAATTTTCCCAAATTCTTAAATTGGTATGCTTTGTGTTAGACATGCTTTCGAATAAGCTTAGGCTTGTTTAGGGTGAAATAATCTTGATGTGAATCCTAGGTATGTCTATGTATATGTATGCTCATACATGCATTGTCGATGCATGTGTATGCCCATACATTATCTATACATGTATATTTATGCCAACAATGTTTATGCATATGTATCCTCATACATGCAATGTCTATACATGAGTATGCTTATACAAGTAATGCCTATGCATGTGAAGGCATATTCATGAGATGTCTATGCATATAAATACTTAGGTATGGTTGGTTGTATGACTAAGATGAGAGCTAGGAAGTTGCTAGAATTTTATGTAGTACAAGTAGAAGTAATTCTCTTTTCTTCTAAGTAGGTTTGAAAGTAATTCTCTTTTCTTCTAAGTAGGTTTGAAAGTAAGAAGTGAGTTGTCTTCTTTAATTGTGTATACATGCTAGAATAGTATATTTTGAAAAAATACCCATGCTTTTGTATCCACCAATTTTATTCGAATCCATAATTGCCAATGAGAAGGGTTGTCTTTACCTTAATAATTTCTGGGGATTTATTAAAAAGACTAGTGAAAGAAGTGAAGAAGGGTTGTCTTTACCTTAATAATTTCCTGGAGATTTATTAAAAAGACTAGTGAAAGAAATGAGCGCGATGTGTGAGTTCATCACATTTAAGTTAAATCCTTGGGGATTATAATTCCTTAAACAGATAAGACTTGGCATATGCAACACTAGTAGGTCCCTAGCACGTTACCTATTATTACCCTAAATCATTCTCTTAGGGGAAATTGTTTTGCAATTTCATATGATTGAAAAAGGAAGTAAGGATATAAGGAACCTCTCTCTTGAATGCTCTTTGCAGACTCTTGTCCTAGGGATGGAGCTATAAATAAAGATATAGGATGTGGAAAAATTCAAGGAATTAGAATGATTGATTGTGTTCCTTGTCTTTTATGTATACAAATTGAAAGAAATTCTAGGTGAGAATGGCCTCCCACATCCAAGCGAAGGTTGCCTCTCTGTGTGTGTAAGATAGTGATCCTATATTGCCACACTAATGCATTCAATGAAGGAATCAGAAGAGTAGAGATGCTTAACCTAACCCCCTCCTTAGGTCCCCACTAGGTGACCAGAACAAGGTCTTGTGATGTGGACCTTAGAAAGGCGACTCCTAGAAAAGTTTGAAAGTGGTGAAATAAAAACAATCCTAGGGATCATTTAAGTATTAGATCCATGGACATACCAAGGTTTAGTTACCAAGGTATCCGAAGATGAGTCTTGTATGGGTAGCTAATGAACTAGTACATTGATGAGGACATTGCCTCGAGTGTGCATGAGCTATATCATGAAGAATCTGATTTGGAATAATGTTTACAAATTTTTTGCTATCTTGTGATCACAACAATGAAGTTAAAGGAATTACATTAAATCCATCGCTAGGGATTGGGTGCCAGGGTGGTGCTAGATCATGGGGGTTTCGACCAAGATTAGATATAAACTCAAGTCTCCTCCCCCCTATTTTCCCTAAGGAAAGCGATAGGATTTAGGACTTAGATGCTTCATTTTGTTACTCAATAAAAAGTCTTAATTTGACCCAAATTTTGTTAGACCCCCTTGGGTTCCAAGAAATATCAGTTCGGGTCCCAAGCGGTGGGAGGCACCTAGATGCTCATGAGGGGGCCATCCCAAGAGGGGGAACTAGGCAAGCCTCACATAGGTGGTATTAAAGCATACCTTGTTGACAAATTAAGGGGGAATTGATGACTAGGGCTATCATGTGTGTAGGCCATGGAAGAGGCTATTCCCCAAGGTTGTCAGACTTGACTTGATGAGCTAAATAAATTCAACTAAGCTTATATGCGTGGTTATGGCACAATAGCCATAAAAAGAGTTTATGAATGGGATATAACCCATGGTTTATTCTCGAGAAACCTCAGTGGTATACCAAGATTGGATGATGTATGTGATAAAGTTTGGAACTCTACTAACACTAAATGTATAGTGTTTATCCCCATCGAGGTTTGTTAAAAAATCTCCTTTTATGTAAAAAGATAGACTGGGAAGGCCTAGTTTTGGCCTATGTCCTAGACAAAGCCCCAAATCTCTCCTCTCTAGTAGTTTAAGGATGAGGTGGGCCTCATGTTTCAACACCTACCTTCTCGTAAGATATCAATTTGCCCAAGATTTAGAGAGCATTACCATTGGGATAGAGAGACTTTCTCCTTAAGAATAGAGATGACAAATGGTGTGGTGATAAGTTGTTTTCTATATGATGTTTCTTGTAAATAAGTAATAAAGTTGGATTTTTTCTCTCAAATGGTTGGAACTAATTGAATAATTTATTTCATTAACTAGGGTAGCACCATGGTTTACCCTAATCTAGATGCTCATCATCCTGTTGTCATCTCTAGGGATCTACTTTATTGTGAGGCCAATGAATTAGTAGGTCTAAAAATGCTCTTTATCCTCTAGAATTATGGCACCTGACCAAGGTGTCTTTTCCTCGTGTGAATCAATACGGTGTAGCTATGGATGACAATTTAAGAGATCTCTTCTAGTAATCAATACGGTGTAGCTATGGATGACAATTTAAGAGATCTCTTCTAGTAATCCCAACAACCAAGAACCCTTTTTAGGTGATTGACGTAACACAAGAGAAAACTTGGAAGATTGGATAGCTTCTATGGAAGAATACTTTGAACTTGCTAACTACTTTGAAGTAAATAAGGCTATTATGGTCCGTCTTGTTAAGATTTATGGTACCTCCTACAAGGGACCAATTAGACTAATTACACACTAATGACACATGATTAACTTGATGCCTAAGCATAATCATGATGAGAGTATGTGAAACAAAGTGATGATCACAAGCTAATTAGGTTGCAAGATAGATTAACTTTCACTCATAGTAGAGAAGCTTGAGATGTGCTTGTACGTCCATTGCTTGAAAATGACCCCTTTTATATGGGTAGAGTACATCTTTTCTTGTTCCATGCATGTGAGATAATCCACTTTTGCCATGTAGCTTCTTGCTTACCTACACACTCCTTGCCTCTACATGTGCTCTATGGCACCACACTTCTCAACACCCCCCCTTGATGCCATATCTGTGGGCTACTCAAGGTAGTTAGATGTGAGTTACAACATTACCCCCCTTGAGTGCTCAACTCGCTACTATGAGGTGGTCAGGTAGATATACACAACAAACAAGATGAAATAGTAAGATGAGTGTCTACTCATATGGTGACCCCTCTTTTACAACAAATGGCTAGGCTAGTGGTGGTGTTTGCCTCCTTGCTCTTTAGAAGAGCTGATCTTTAGGGATCTCTTCGTACTTGGTGGTCGAAGTAGTCTCGATAAAGTTTCCTTTACTTTTCTTCAATCTGCAATCTTCTTCTTTGTGCCCGAACTTGTTGTTGCAGTGATTACACTTTAGCTTGCCTTTAAACCTACATTCATTTTGAAAGTGTCCTTTCCTACCACAATTGTGACACTTCACATTGCTTTTATTGAACAATGCATGCTCAACGATGCTAGGGTTACTTCCTTCTTCTTTGTGCCCGAACTTGTTGTTGCAGTGATTACACTTTAGCTTGCCTTTAAACCTACATTCATTTTGAAAGTGTCCTTTCCTACCACAATTGTGACACTTCACATTGCTTTTATTGAACAATGCATGCTCAACGGTGCTAGGGTTACTTCCTTTTAATTCTCTCTCTCCTTCTCCAAAAGGGAGGAGACACACCCACCAAATGTTGGCTCTGGTAGATTCTTCAGGGTTGTGACAAGTGCATTGTATTCCTTTGGCATGCTTTTTAAGATTTGCAACTACATCTTTATCTCCAATCTTAGCATCTATGCCATCTAACTGGGTCATGATGCTTTTCATCTTATTGACAAAATGAGCCAAAGATTCATTAAAGTTCATTTTTAGATCATAGAACTCAATCTTTAAGTGAATTTCCTAGTTCTTTGCCTTAGCTCCAAACACGAGATTCAATGTATCCCATGCATCTTTTGCGTGTTCCTTAGAGTCAATGTGATGAATAAGACTAGTGCTCAGGTGTAAACCAGTGAGTGACAATGCTTGCTCATCTTTTTGAATCCACCCTTCACTGGGTACCATGCCTAATCTTTCTTGAAACTCCAATCTAGTGAAAAGACCCATGCCAACTACTAGGACTACTTCTGTAGTTACCCTCTTTTAGATGAAGAGGAAGATAAACAAGGTCATTCTTGCTTAATAAACCATTACAAAGATAGAGAATAAAACATGCAAAGCTCAATGAGCAAAGGTGAAGGATCTCATCAAGGTACTTTGTTTACCCTTTTTATTGATTCCAAGGGTACCCATTCATTTTTGTCTCCATCTTATGTGGAAAATCTTAACATAGAGAAATCTTCTCGGGTTTAGTGTGAAATTAGCTAGCGATGATGATAGGAAAGAGAAAACCTATTTGATAACTAAAAACCTTAAATTTAGCCTTGCTGAGAATGAACCTCTTATAAATTCTAGGTATTACCGCTAGGAATCTATGATGGAATCTTGGGAATAGACTACTTGTAGCGAATTAAGCTAATATTTTGTGCAGTCAAGGGATTGTGGCTCTTAGAAATGACTCCTTTAGTAAGGTTCAACTTCAAGGGAAGCAAGGTCACTCATCTTTGCCAGGTAGTGAAGATTTCCAGATTGATTAAGGGATTAAAAAAGGGACATATTATTTATGTTGTCAAGCACAATAAGCCTAAAAAACCATTTGTGAAGGATATGAACCAGATTGGCTTAATGAATATGCAAATCTATTTTTGGATGAACTCTGCTCCACTGGGAAGTAGATCATGCAATCAGTCTTGAATTGGGTGTGTAAGTCTTGTGGGTGAAGAGAGCCTATAAAATATTTATGCTTAAAGTGATTGAGTTGAAGGACCATCTGAAATAGCTCATAGACCAAGGATTTATATGACCCAGTGTATTTCCATGGTAGGGAGCTCCTATTTTATTTTAGAAGAAGAAGAATGGCTCCCTTAGATTATGTGTAGATTATTGAGGCCTTAACCAGTGTGCTAGATATCAAGAATAAGTACCCTATACCTCGTATTGATGAACTCCTTGATAGACTTCATGGTGCTTGTTACTTCACCAAGATAGATTTGAAACCATATTAGAATTAAGCAAGAAGATATACCCAAAGCTACTTTCAACTCTAGATATGGGCATTATGAGTTTTTGGCTATGCCATTTAGGTGAACTAATGTACCAGCAACAACAATTAGCGAGTGTAAGTTAAGCTACCAACCTTCAAAGGTACCATCACTGAAGATGTGGAAGACCATGTGCGGCAGTTCCTCACTATGTGTTACTCAAGAGGTCTTAACCGAGATGATGCACGCTTGGTCTTGTTCTCGACAATGCTGGAAGAAAGTGCCGACCGGTGGTACAGTCTGTTAAATTTGCAGCAATCTGGTGAGCTATGGTGGATCAAATGCTAGAATCAACGGCATTAGAAAAGAGATTAGATGATAATTAAGATGTGATTAGTGACTGATAGCTTAATGTAGGCATGGATAATAAAAAACCAGCAAATTCTCATTAGGCCAATGCCTCAATTTACATCCAAGCATCCAATCCCACTGATTTCTCCTTGATTCACTCCACCTCTTTTGCTTGATTCTCTCCACCTCTCCTAGAATATCTCCACGCCTCCTAAATCTCCTCATGCTACCCTTTATTCTCTCCCAGTAGATACTTCTCACCTTTTCACAGGTTCTCTCACATTTATAGATTCTCTTTTATAGCCTCTTGCTAAGGGCTTGTTCCTGCACACACCCTATTCACTTGTATATTTCAACACCTCCCCTCCTCAAGTAGTGTACTCCTAGCACACTTGGATCCTATACCAAGTTTCCCTCTTACTTGATAGTTCGCGCGACCAGTGCCTCAAGTCCCTAAACTCATAGTCCTTGACACACTCTCTCTCTCTCTATGTGTCCAAGGCTACTCTACAAGTGCCCATGACCTTGACTAAAGTGCTCACACATACATTTACCACATGGCCTACATCATCGGTGGCTCAGAGGTGGTTTTACTCTGTTGGGGCAAGTTACATTGGGTTGTGGGGTTTCTCTCTCTCTCTCTCTCTCTCTCTCTCTCTCTCAGAAAAGATGATCTGGCTCCACTTCCTTAGGAGCCTCCATGAAGTTTGCTGATGTCGTTCCTTCTCCATTGGGTTTGCTATATAGCAGTCTCTTGCCATGTGTCCTGGCTTTCCACAATTGTGGCAAGTGAAGGTCCTTCCTCCTACTCTGCCTCTTCCTCGTCCTCGTCCTCGAGAGAACCCTCCTCAGGTGAAGAATACTTTTTCTTCTCTTGCTCTAGTAGAGTTCTTTCTATCTCGTGTAGCTTCAATTTAGGTACATTCTTTAGTGTTGCTACAATGTTTTCATATTTGACTTTGTCCACACTCTTCAGAAGCACTGCTAGTGCCTCGTCATCTTCCACCTTTTTGCCAATAGTAGCTGTTGCTTAATGCTTTTATATTTGTTCAAGTGTGTGATTAAAGGTTCACTTTCCTTCATATCTAATTTGTAGAATTGCATTAATAGATTTATCTTTGAATTTTTTGCTTGTGTGCCAAATAATTTATTGAGTTCATCCCGTGCATCTTTTGCCCACCGTATCCCTATGATGTGATGAATGATTTCATCATTTAAACTGAGTGCGATAAGTCCCAATGCTTTCTCATTCTTGCTCTTCCAGTCATTTTTCCCTCTCACCTCTGGGCATTCATCTCTTCCCTCAACTAGCCCCCACAGATTTTTCCTCATGAGCAGATACATGGTTTTTGTCTGCATGTGTAAAACTGCTCCCCATTAAATTTGGCTATCTCTTGTGTCGTACTCATGATGATGTGAAGGGGGTCTTACCTCGATCCAATTTCAAGATTCAAGGGCAGTGTCTACCCTTTTACAACTCAATCTGGTGTTTAGGTGATGATTACAACAGATTTATCAGCATAATTTTACCAGAAATTACATTAAACCAAGGGTAACAAATCTATACGGAATGGTTGGAGTATCAAACCATCTCCGAATTGCAATATGAAGTTATAAGGATCTGTATCAGATACCTAATAGTTAATTTGAACCCTCAATTGTACCAAAAAATAGTGATTAATGCTGATTAATCACTGATTAGCAAATTAATCCTCTGTTTTGTGTACAAAAAACAGAGTATGCGAGGAGTCTAGATCTGAGGCCTTAGAGTTCAAATGAGCTCAAATCCTTTCAAGCCCATTAATAGCAATTAGTCTAGTAGAGGATTAAGCCAAGAAACACAAGATTTGACAAAACATTGAATGCTTAATCTCTGTTTTACCAAAGTCACCTGCAGATTTGATACAGAGCTTGGATCTCACTATAGACTTGATCAAATCAAAAACTATCTTCACCAGCTTGTAGAGCACCCTTGAAAACCCCTAAGGCCAAGAGGAATTAGAGCCATTGCATCTAGAGCAGCAAAGATCTCGTATTTTCTTCAGAAAAGTAGCGCTGTCGAGCACAGTACACAAAACTCTGCAATGCTTCTCTTTTGTTGGAGAGACTCTTTCCCTTATTGTAGATTGCCATGCAACTTTCCTATGGTTTCCCTCCCACACATAGAGCCTGCTATTTGACAACACATGGAATTCTGGCCTTTCCTCTATCTCCGTTTCAAACTCCGTGTTTATCTCTTGCCAAATAGGGTCCCATCCTGCCAATACCTCACCCCTGACCAAAGTCTCCTCTCTATGGTAGGTCCACACAGAAACAATAAATGCTCCTTTCTCTTGAGCATAACCCTCTTTCCCAAAAGTTGTCTTCAATCTCGAGACATCATCACGCAATCCCCGAACTTTCGCATACGGGATGAGCCTACACAATGGGATGGAAGGACATTGAAAATAGCTAAACATCCTGGTTCGATGCAATATGTTTTCTCCCCTATCCATTTAAAGATTGTTTTCGTCCTCGGCATCAACTCCCAAAGGTATCTTTGGGGATGAACAATAAAAGGGACAATCTATAAGCAAGCCTCATGAGGGCATAGAGTATTATTCACCTCATGAACTGCTCGAAGCTCATATCCTGACTCTGAGCCTCATCTACACGCTGAAATATACAAGTGAATAGGGTGTGTACGGGAACAAGCCCTTGGCTAGAGGCTGTAAAAGAGAATCTGTAAATGTGAGAGAACCTGTGAAAAGGTGAGAAGAATCTACTGTGAAAAGGTGAGAAGAATCTACTGGGAGAGAATAAAGGGTAGCATGAGGAGATTTAGGAGGTGTGGAGATATTCTGGGAGAGGTGGAGAGAATCAAGCAAAAGAGGTGGAGAGAATCAAGGAGAAATCAGTGGGATTAGATGCTTGGATGTAAACCCTATAAATTGAGGCATTGGCCTAATGAGAATTTGCTGGTTTTTGATTATCCATGCCTACATTAAGCTATCAGTTAATTACTCTAAATCACATGTTAATTATAATCTAATCTCTTTGTTAATAATGTTGATTCTAGCATTTGATCCACCATAGCTCATCACATTGCTGTAATTTTAACATGGTATCAGAGCCTAGCCTAGAATCCATCAATTTGTGAGCCCATTATCTTACTAATCACTTGGCTAATTAGGATTAGTAGAAAGTTAATATTTTCACCTCTTTTTCAACTAACCTCTGCACCCCCATCCAATGGAGGAGCTCTCTCTCCCTTCACACATAACCATTGCCCAAGCCCTTTTAGAGACTCATACTAGACTTAAGGGCCTACACACAGCTCAAAGGAATCGAAGGAATTCAGCGTAGAACGATGGCGGCAACGCGATTTGCAGGCGCCAAAATATTTTGGGAAAAAGCTCCATGCGACGTACCCGCTTCAAATTGGTCTAATTCCAGCTAGGTCTGAGGGTTTTCAAGCATGATCTACAAGCTGGTGAAGTCAGAATTGGATTTGATCAAGTCTACAGTGAGATCCAAGCTCTTCATCAAATCTGTAGGTGACTTTGGTAAAACAAAGATTAAGCATTCAATGTTTGGTTAAATCTTGTGTTTCTTGGCTTAATCCTCTACTAGACTAATGCTATTGATGTCCTTGAAAGCATTTGAGCTCATTTGAACTCTAAGGCCTCAGATCTGGGCTCCCCGCATACTCTATTTTTTGCACACAAAATAGAGGATTAATTTGCTAATCAGTGATTAATCAGTGCTAATCACTATATTTTGGTGCAATTGAGGGTTCAAATACAGATCCCTATAACTTCAGATTGCAATTCGGAGATGGTTTGATACTCCAACCATTCTGTACAAATTGGTTACCCTTGATTTAATGTAATTTCTAGTAAAATTATGCTAATAAATTTATGGTAATCATCATTTTGCATTTAACCCTTGGTTAATGCTTGCAAATCACACTCAAATTCAAGATTATTCATAGCCAGAGTTGCATTTGGGAATGTGCATAAGAATGAATGCTATATGCATTATGTATTGGGCACATTACATCAGTGTAAAAATGGGATCAGACACTGCCCTTGTCCAGAATAAGGCAAGAGGTAAGACCTCCCACATAGATTTGGGTTTGCATTGCATAATGACACAAGATAAACATCAAAAGCCCAAAAGAACTATCAACAAAACATTTAAACATGTTGCTCACATGGAGCAAGAAGAACTGACGGACAAGCTCATGGCCCCAGCCATGAAAGAAGAAAAACATCTCTTTCCAAGAGGAAGATCCACACCAAGAAGAAAAGCTAAAGGAAGCATTGAAGGAAGACATGGACGAGTGAAGAGAAGCTACCATAACAAGAAGACTGAAAGAAGAGGAAGACATGGACACGTGAAGAGAAGCTACCACGACAAGAAGACTAAAGACAAGAGAAGATGTGAGGCTCCAAAGAGCAAGGAGCCATGTGAAAATCTTTGAGAGAGAGAGAGAGAGAGAGAGAGAGAGAGAGAGAGAGAGAGAGAGAGAGAGAGAAACCCCACAACCCAATGTAACCTACCCCAACAAAGTAAACCAACCCAATGTACCCCAACAAAGTAAAACCACCTCTAAGCCATCGATGATGTAGGCCATGTGGTAGATGTATGTGTGAGCACTTTAGTCAAGGTCACGGGCACTTGTAGTAGCCTTGGACACATAGAGAGAGAGTGTGTCAAGGACTATGAGTTTAGGGACTTGAGGCACTGGTCGTGGACTATCAAGTAAGAGGGAAACTTGGTATAGGATCCAGGTGTGCTAGGAGTATTCACTTGAGGGGAGGTGTTGAAATATAGGTGTGTGCGAGAACAAGCCCTTGGCTAGAGGCTGTAAAAGAGAATTTGTAAATGTGAGAGAACCTGTGAAAAGGTGAGAAGAATCTACTGTGAGAGAATAAAGGGTAGCATGAGGAGATTTAGGAGGTTTTGGAGATATTCTGGGAGAGAATCAAGCAAAAGAGGTGGAGTGAATCAAGGAGAAATCAGTGGGATTAGATGCTTGGATATAAACCCTATAAATTGAGGCATTGGCCTAATGAGAAATCAGTGGGATTAGATGCTTGGATATAAACCCTATAAATTGAGGCATTGGTCTAATGAGAATTTACTGGTTTTTGATTATCCATGCCTACATTAAGCTATCAGTTAATTACTCACGTATTAATTATAGTCTAATCTCTTTGTTAATGGTGTTGGCCTAATGAGAATTTACTGGTTTTTGATTATCCATGCCTACATTAAGCTATCACTAATCATGTATTAATTATAGTCTAATCTCTTTGTTAATGATGTTGATTCTAGCATTTGATCCACCATAGCTCATCACATTGCTGTAATTTTAACACACGTGTGCCAGAGTCTGCTTGCATATCTCTCTCCGCGATACTTGGTCAATATTCTCAACTAAGGAAGATCCTCGACCGTAAGATCCCCTTCCACGCTTGCCTTTCCCACACGGGTAGAAGGCCTACAATAACAAAGAGAAACACAACAATACGCCATGTCAAAACTGTGTTGGATAGGCTCGAAATTGAACATTAAACTTAAGTTTTCAAAAATTTACATTCTAGACATAGCACCAACATAGACATTTCTTCTCTCTCTCTCTCTCTCTCTCTCTCTCTCTCTCTCTCTCTCTCTCTCTCTCTCTCTCTCGCTCGCTCGCTCGCTCACACACACACACACACACTTGTGGCCATTTCATCATTATCATCATCAACAATAGTATTAAAATCACCATCTTAATAGACAGTTCCCTCATGCTAGGCAGTTCTTTTACCCATAACACACATCATGCCTTTTGAAGGCCACAACACTTGACATAAGTACCACATGATGTGCATTACTACAGTTTGGCTTAGTCAACTTCAATTATCATGTGTGTGTTCATTATTCTCCCATGAGATGTACATCATCATCATAATCATCATAAGGAAGAAAGGAAAGAAAGCCTTACCCCACTAGTACCACACCTACCAAAATGATAGCTCTCTCATCTTTATCTTTGAAGGAAGAGGAAGACACCCATGCTGAACCACCATTTCCACAAAGGAAACGACAAGCTAGAGATCATTAGATCCTACCATCACTACATGAGAAATATAGCATCTCATTGCTCAATTGGCAAAGTATACCAAAGAGGAGCTCCGCAAACAAGCAGCTAAAGGAGAAAGAAGGTCAATTGGCCGCTAAGGACAAGGCACCCACAAACATGCCCGTTAGAAGTGTCTCACTTACAGGTGGAATTAAGAGCCAAATACCAAGGGCTCCTAACATAGAAAAGCCAAATACCAAGGGCTCCTAACATAGAAAAGCCACTACAAAAAATGCACAGAGCAACCTGAAAGGCATAATCTAATTGCTAGAAAGACGATTGGTTGAGAGCACATGAAGAGCAATGGAGACCACTCCTAGACAACCTGGTTGAAGCATTCATCAAGCAAGTACATGATGGCATGCAAATGGAGAGTGAACTTGTAGCTGTTGCTAAGTGGTACAAGGAAAAAAAATCCATCATTCATAACATAAGCCATACTTGGATAGCCCAGTCCAGATAGTTTAAAAGCGAAGGGCAATTAGCACCAAGATTACATAAAGCAAATACTACGAGTAGTTTAAAAGCGAAGGGAAATTAGCACCAAGATTACATAAAGCAAGACTACGAGTAGAAAACCTAGATAGTGTCATGCATGACATAGTAATAGCAAGCATCATTAGATAGGCTCTTCGGTAGCCACAGAGGGTTAGTACCATCCCTTTTTGTTATACACCGAATAGGAGGTTACACCGATGCAGTGAGCTATCACATAATCATCATAAGGAGCATTCAACACAAGCTCACCATTTCCAACATCACCCATATGTACATGACATATAAAAAACTGCCTGCTCTACAGGAGGCTGCACCAACGTGACCTCCTGCAGGCAAATTTTTTATGTCATGTACATCTGAAGCGGCTATGGCATGTTGTGCATTTCCAACGTCTGAAGCGGCTATGGCTTATTGTCCCAAAAAAAACTAAAGTGGCTATGGCATGATGTCATGTACATCTGAGCGGTAATGAAGCGACTGTCCATAAAAAAAACTGCCTATGGGGGGCTGCGCTGGTGCGGCCTCTTGTAGGTAGTTTTTTTAATGTGGATCATTTCATGAACATTAAGAAAAGAAAGAGTGAGGACCCAAGTTTGCCATTAAAATGAGGAGCCATGTAAAGATTTGTTAACCCATTTCTAGGGTTAACAAGAGCTACTACCATTATCTTATATCAAGGAGTCAAGGTAGATACACCAAAAGGTCATACATTCAAGATATGAAGCAATGGCGTCCAAATCTACAACTTGGACGGGCGCCAGTAATGGTTTGATGGAATACTTATGGTAATTCCCACTTCAAGAGTGTGTGGTAGTAAGTTAGGATAAGGTCCTAAGTGATCTACTTGATGGATATATTATGAGAGTAGTCATTGTAATAGCATTAGGCCTCTTATGAGCCTAAAGTGCGTGGCCAATCATAGTTTAAGTGCGTGCTATGTTTAAAACATATAATGTCAAAAACCCATAAAAAGCAACCCAAACACAAAAAAGGAGAAATACTGCTATCGTTTTCCCTTTCAAGAGGAACAAGTAAGCAAGCTCAAGAAACCATGCTTTTAGGATTATCCAATGTCTAACTAGATGGGCATGTTATGCTTAAAACATATAACGTCAAAAACCCATAAAAAGCAACCCAAACACACAAAAAAGGAGAAGTACCACTACGGTTTTCCCTTTTAAGAGGAACAAGTAATGTCTATAAAAATGAATACCTTGAAAGAGAAAAAATCAGAGGGAGAATCTACTTGGATGATACTGCAAGCCATTATTTGACTAAGAGAAAATCTAAAACACCTCATTATACATCCTTATTATTTAGGAGATATACTCTTACCATGCAAAGTTGATGATAGAGCTTCCATCTTTGCACCCTTACATTCTAAATGTGCCTTGACCTAAAAGGCTACACAAAAGGGTATTCTAATACTGATTCAACTTCTCTTATGAGAGGAGGAGCCATTGACATAAATGGGACATTCATAACTTGAACGCATAGAACTTGAATCTCTAGGGCCTAAACTTGACTCTAACCTAAATCTCCCTAAAATAAAGGTTGGCATTGAAGTGTTCATGTCTTTGGAGGACACTCCATGTATGGCTGGAGGCTTCAATAAAGATGGACTAGACCCTATCTAAGAGTGGAGGATTAGATTGATGTCTTTTATTGTTGTTAGGTTTGAGATACCATGTGCTTTATGGTTTTCAAGGTAAGAGATAATTTTTTTTTCATGCTCCTTGGGATTTTAAATTTATACTCGAGGTTGTTACTAGATTTCATGTTACTATGAATGGGACATTCCCACATGAATCTAGAATGTATCCCTTGAGATAACGAGTTTCATATTAATTTATTTCTACTCATGTTTATCTTGCTAGTTATTAGCTTATCTATTGAGATTGTGGATTTTGTCTATGGCACTTTTCTTGGTAAAAGAATGGTGATTGCATTGGACCTACTGAGATGAGATATTTACTCCTCAAGATGAGATTACTAGTGTAGTTTATGAGAGTCTCCTTGTTCATGCAATTGAGAGTAAAAAATGCTTATTCTATTTGTTAAGTTAATCTATATAATGCAAACTTCCATAGGGTGCTTTGATCATCAAGGTTAAGGGTTGTGTAACCATTTTAAAAAATCTTGAGTTATGTATTTAGTTACCTTTAGATTTCTTTGGCTCATGAGTTAAGATTTGTGGAATCAAGGGTCTTAAGTTATTTTTAAAATTTATTTTGAACTAAAAATATCATTTTTTAAAGGGTGTCCACATAAAATATTATAAATCAAAGAGTAAAAAAGAAGAGTATAAATTAAGAAATGTTTAGCTCTTTTTTAAGGTTGTTTCACCATTCTTAAAAAATGTGGTCAAATGGGAGATTATTTGTTTGCCCTTTTTTCAAGGTGAAAAATATAAAAAATGGCAAACATTTTTTGCCCTTTTGGCCATTTCACCATCCATGAAAAATGTGGTAAAAAAACAATACAAAATCATTTTTCCCTTATGTGTTTTGGCATTGACAAAAGGGTTGAACGATCAAAAAGGCACCATTTTAAAGGGCAGACATGCCAATCTACCATTTAACTAAAATCCACCCTTATAAAGGTAGGAAGGGTGGAATTAGGATGCCCTTTCCACCCCATTTATGTTTGTCAAGAATATATCTTCCTAAAGAAGTTTGTGGGTGTAAACATGAATAGGAAGAGGATAAGAAAAAATAGAAACAACCTTTACAAGAAAAGGATCCTTGAGATGGAAATGGTGGGGGGTGGGGCAGGAGCAATAGGACTTTGAGACAAGCATAGTTGGAGACTGCAAGTAATTCATCATGCTATTCCCACATTCATAAATCAAATAGGGTAGGATGTGATAACTATTTAGGTCCAAGATTTATTGAAGATTTCAAAGATTGCTAACTATTTATAGTACTAATTTAGATATTTTTTTATGTAAAAGCTACTTCTTTTCTTTTGATATAAAAACTTAAGGCTAATTAGGTTGGAATTGCAAGATTATATTTTCTAAAGGAAATTGTGAACTTTTTAGCTTATCATCAATAGAAGAAAAAACACAACAATGAATGTGAGTGAAGTCTATCATAATCATCACTAATAAAAATGTACTTATGATCATGAAGATGGACTGACAAAGCTACATGGAGTTTGGGTGGGTATGGAGTCTAGATTCTTGTGTTATTACATACTTTAGGGACAAGTAGAAATCTCTCTATTCCATCAGTAGCTACTAGATAAGTGAAAATGGTTGTATACCTTCTATTAGTATATGGCTTCAAAAACATGGTAGTGTGACCAAAATACATCCTTAGAACTTTGAGCACCATTATTATTATCCTTAGACATTTTTATACAAATGTTCTTATGTAAAAAGATCATACTTTTTATGATCTCCTAACAAGAAAGGGGCTCTTGACCATTTTTAAACATAATTGTCTAAACTTAATTGTTTAAGGAAAATGTGTATGTAGAAATAACTACATGAGACAATGATGATGTTAACTAATATCTTTTTTAAACCCAGTGTAACATTTTTCCTTAGTTTGTTTTTTCCCCCTTTTCTCTTGAACTTCAAATTTATCATGATGATAATAAATTTTTTGTTTAAATTTAAATTGTGGCATTCATTGTGTCTCACTTTTGAGACATTGCAAGTATCAACAGAGTAGAGTAATAATTGATGAGTTTACAATGCTATGATACAAGAAATAATATATATTTTCATATGTAGAGCATATTATTATTGTCTCTTTGGGTGTATGAGTACATTCATGCATGGAGATATGTGCTAGTGGCCATACATAAATGCATGCATGCTTCAAGGTGCCTAATGCACTTTGTTTGGATTATATGGAACAAAAGGGAAAACTTTTGCTAGCATAAGCATAGTATATGATTTGAAAGAAGGGAAAACTTTTGCCAGCATAATCATAGTATATGATTTGAAAGAAGAGAATTTGACAATGACACATCCAAGTTGCATAAAAAACTAAGAGTGAAATCATAGAAAGTTTACTTCTTTAATAAAAAAACATGCACAATAGTACACTTGATGCCAAGCTCCTTGGCTCAATTCTTAACACCTATCATATAAATATAATAACAACTTTTTATTTCAATAAATATCAATAGCTTGAGTGTAAATTAGAGGTTAATTTAGCCACCCTTTTTGGTTATGCTTGATCATATTATTTTGACTAGGCGCTTCATGAGCAAACAAGAAGTTAAGTAATACTTCTAGTAAGAAAGTGAGTTAAACTTCCTATTTGTGTAAGTTGGTTTGGGAGGGCGGTGGGGGGGGGGGGGGGGGGGGGTTCATTTATGAATATGTAAGATATTTCATCCAAAAAGGGTAAATTTACTAACTCAAAACTTAAAAAAGCATGAGTATATATATAATGCCAAAATTCATATATAAGGAGCTACAAAAATACCTATTTAATGCATGTGGTTAACTAGGTTTTTCCCAAAGCACTAACTGTGCAAAATTTGTTTAGTTTTAATTGAGTATTGCATGCAAAATATCTAAAATTATGGGATTTTTGGATTGTTGGTTAAGAGGGGATATAGGGGACTAAAGTGCAAGTGAATACATTAAAATAGTCATCTAAGTTTGAAGTATTCTAATAAGCACTATCCCATTATAATTTTAAGTAATCAATCAGGTAGTAAATGTACAAAAAGAAGGGGGAATAGAAAGAATGGGATCTAAGGGTGTAGGTGCATCTCAAGGTATCTTAGGACCATGGTAGCTTTGGAAATGCATTTTAACTTTTGATTTTAAGCTAAAGCTTATAGTTAATCAATCACACTTTGAGTTTCTAGCATGTCAAAGTAGTTGTAATCAAAACTTTTTCTTGCATAAGATGATGAAGCATGAAGAAAATGAAATCGAGAAGGTTTCAAACACTCTATCTAGTGGGATTTGTGCTAAGAAACAAGATGGTTCTAATACTTTCAAATAAACATTAGTGGATTCACTTGCATGGGTGGCCAAGTTATCAGCTTAAGCATGTAAACTTCATAATAGTATACCACTGGTTACTCAAACTCTCAAAAATGTATCAAAACTATAATGCAAGTATTGAGAGGTTTTTGAATGCCCGTAGTATTCTCTACCAATCTTTGTAGTTAAGGTCTAGCCTCCTCCTTTATTCTCATCTATTTCATGGAAGAAGGGCGAGAGAGAGAGAGAGAGAGAGAGAGAGAGAGAGAGAGAGAGAGAGAGAGAGAGAGAGGTATTAACGTCGGTAGAATGCAACACAAGGGCATATACGACCAACAATGGGACTTGAACTCGGGTGGATCATGGCCATTATAAGAGAGAGAGAGAGAGAGAGAGAGAGAGAGAGAGAGAGAGAGAGAGAGAGAGTGCTTAACCATTTTAAGGTTCACTCTACATTGAATGTTGAGTTTCCAATCAAAATCTCATGATGCAAGCTTGGCTTCTGCCACTTCATGAGCTCTTGTTGACCCATCACACATGTTTTCCACTTTTGCAACCACTTCATGAGTTCTTGGTTGACTCGTCACACATGCTTTCTACCTTTGTAAGGTCCATGGACCATCATTATCATCTTTAAGAAGAAAGTGTAAGAGAGTTGTGCCATGTGGATCTATAGTACAGAAGGCTCAAGGCTCCCCCCTTCTCTCTCTCTCTCTCTCTCTCTCTCACACACACACACACACACACACCCACACACCCACATGCATGTATGCACGCACATAGAGACACACATGCACATCCTCCTCTCTCTCTCTCTCTCTCTCTCTCTCACACACACACACACACACACACACACGTGCACGTGTGCGTGCCCACACACACACATGTGCACGTGCACGTGCCCACACACACATGCATGCACATAACACACATGCACATCCTCTTTTTGCTCTCTCTCTCTCTCTCTCTCTCTCTCTCTCACACACACACACACACACACACACACAGACACACACACACACACAGAGACACACACAGAGACACACACATAGAGAGGATTGTATACACATAGATATGTACATGTGCACCCCCCTCCCCCCCCCCCACACACACATTTGTTCTTGGTCTTGCACTCACATGAGCCCCCCCTTGAACTCTTACATATCACAAAGGAGAATGCCCACATTTATGGTGGTGGGTTCCTTTTGTCTTCATGCCTTACAAGAAGTTACCTAGGAAGTGGAGATTAGAGTAGTGGTTGCTTTAGCCTTTTGAGTGGTATATCCACTCCACTCACCACTTTATCACAGGCTGATGGACCGTGGCAAATCCCAAGGGGAGAGGGCTCTACTTTGCCAGCTTGCATGAATCTCATGGGAGGGACCCTTGGGCCTTTGGCCATTCCACTATAAGATGGGGAGGGGGGGGGAGGGGATCCAAATGGTTACAAGTTATCTAAACATGTGAAATATTAGCATAACAGAGCATGTTTCATAAGCCAAGGAGCTATGCCAGACAAAGAATTTCTGGTTGGGTTATCTTTATAATAAGCAGTTGACTGGGGGCACGTTCTTGTCTTCAAATTAAGCAAAAAGATCCTAAGGTCTCAGGGCTAAGGCTTACATTTTCCTATCTCTCTCCTTGAGTACATATATTAAACCTTAGAATTATTAAGGTTTTCTGTTGAGCTCTCATGTTGGCACGACCAGAGATGACGAAGATGAGGCAACAGCAAGAATACCCCATCCCCGATCACGCCTCGCTTAATTATCATAAGAGTAGCTTACTTCTGTGTAATGCAGAATTAGGGCGTGATGAGAGCCCAGTTTCTGTTATCTCGCACTCTGCTTCTGCCATCAGCCACCCTTCTTCTGCTTGCGCTAGCATGGAACACCACCTTAATCATATCATTAATCCTGTTAACCACCATGCAAATTCTCGCCCCTTCCACGAGCAATTAGGTGCTGGCTCCTCCACTTCTGAAGAGGATGCCTCGGTTTATAACTTACCCAACCTGTTTTTCGAGGTAATTCTCATTTGTGGGCTGCGTTGCAATATTTAATCCTCTTGCTTAATGATTCTGTTTAGTGATGATGAGTTGATTATTGACTTGTATAATACTAAATCTCCTGGCTAATGCGTTTTACAAAGATGAATTTCCTGCTTAATTATGAGTTTTATAAAGGCAATTCTCATAGCCATTAAGGAAACCTATAATCTTGCAGATTAGTGAGTTTTGCAAGGCTAATTATCCTGGTTAATGATGAGTTTTACTATGACAATCATCTTGCTTAATGAGTTGTACAGTAAAAGAAATTCTCTTATTTAGTAATTAGTATATGATGAATTATCTACCTCAATGAACGGTTTTTTTTTTTTTGCCTTCCTTTTTCTTCTGTATTGGGCATTTTTGCTAAATTTTGGCTAGTTTTTGGTGCAGATGGGTGCCTTGGAAAAACTTCCAGAAGCTCAGAGACCTTTCGCTTCCAAGGCAATTTCAAGGAAGACTGGAAATTTTGCAAAATTATTTGAGAAGAAAAGCCTCACCTCTGAGACAGATTTAGCTGACTCCTCCAGTGATGATGAGGGGCATTTCTCCATTGATTTCCAAGGTGGCATTATTTGTTTCACCTAAAATTGATGAATTTAGAATAAACCTAGAAAAATATTTTAACCAAGACAGTCTTGGCACTGGCTGTTTGTCATAATTAAGGTTTGATAAGTTGTTAATGACGCAGGTTTGCAGAACAAATCCATGGTGCTAAGAGAGAATTTTGTCAAGGTTAGCGAGAGCATGTTGGATAATGATGGGGTATGTGACAAATTGGCTGCTAAATTGAAGCAATATGGTGAGCTGAAGAAGGATCAGAAGCTGATTAACACATCCAGTGGGCAGTTGATTAAGGAGGAGTCATCAACAATGGCCATTAAACCTGTTTCAAAGGGTTTCTTAAAGACAGTTAATCTCTCAGATAATGCATGGGGGAGACGTTCTAATGTAGCCCAGAAAGAGGGAAAGGGGCCTCAATTAGAAGAGGGTGCAGCTAATTTGAGCACAGAAAAAGCTTACCAAAATGCGTTAATTAGAAGGGAATTAATCACCTCTACAAAAGCACTTGTGCCCTCTAAGTGGGATGATGCAGAGAAATGGCTGTGCCATAATTATAATGCTTCCAATGACAAGGTTAATTATTGTGCCATCCCAAGGCAGTTATCACAAATTATTAATATTACCCCCCTAGTTAATGTTGATAATACCCTATGCAACGATAATAATTCTTCCGCTAATGTTTTATGCAAAGGTAAGCACGACTGTGCTCCTCAGAGCCCAAATTCAGATGGACTTATCATCCCTGGGAGAAAGCAGATTAAAAATAATGATGGACTAATCCTTGAGAGAAAAGGGATTAAGGATAATCTCATTAATGCGCTGGGGCAGCGCCCAGCAAGAGGTTACAATTCTTTAAGCAGTGGCGAGATAGTGGCGGGGGCTGATTCGCTTTCTAACAACTACAGTCAGCCGGCAATTAGTGCAAGCGACAGCGAGATTAATACTAATTACGCCTCTGATCAGCAGTACAAAAGCAGTGTTAATTATACACAGAGGTTTAAACAGCACCAAATTCTGCAGAAGCTTAGAAGAAAGTATCAAAGCAATGGTGGATTGAAAGGAGGGGTTATGGTGGGAGAAGTTGCCCAAAATGTGGGCAATAAAACTAATGGGAGAAATAATGCAGTCTCTAGATTCTCCAACATCACAGTGCAAGCAAGCGCAGAAAGTAGTCAGATTTTTACACAAGGTATAATTAACTGTTGATTAACATGATTAGTTAATGAAATGCATGATATGACTTGGATGGATATAGAATATTATGTACTGCTTTTTGATGATTTTTTTTAAAATTGAAAGCATTGACTTGCTGCTACATTATATACTAGCAGTTATATGAGCATTTTCTCTCAATAATTAGTGACCATGGATAGCTGCAATGATTCGATGCTACATAATTAACGTATGGCCTTGATTTGATGCAGATAAGCATGCAGACAGACAATTAGATGGCAAGTTAGATAAGGAATTTGTGAGGAAAATAGAGTTTGTTGTGCAGACTCAGAAGCATGGGAGATCAGCTTCAATGAAGGATGCATGCACAGAGGTTTCACCCTCCATATCACGGAGGGACATGGGCACCCAGATGACCCCATTGACCAGCTCTCGCACATCAACCTGTGCCTCTCCAATCAAAAACAGCTCACCTGCAAGGCATAACACACCAGCCCGGCGATCAACCTCTAATTACCAGCTCGCCAACAACATTAGCACTAATAATGATGGGATTAACACTGGCAAAGGTCATCTTAATCTCTTGGAGCTTGAGAGCTGCCACTTTGCTAAGCTTGAGCTTCGAGACCTCCCCTCCGGTAGCCATGAATCCTTTGATGAGAATAATTGGAGCCCCACTCAATTGAAAGATGAGACTGTAGTAGAAAATGATGCAGTTGAGATGACTGCCAGTACCAATATCATGCGGTTCAATGTTTTAGAGGCCCGAGCAGCTGCTTGGGAGGAGGCTGAACGAGCTAAATTGACTGCAAAGTAGGTGGTTAATTCTCTCTCTTAAGAAAGTTTTAATGCACTAATTAGTGGGTGATTGATTTCTCGTTGAGCACTAAGGCGTAGTCTCTCTTAAGACAGTTTTAATTCACTAATAAGTAATTAGTGGGCGATTGATTAGGCAGTATACTATACATGATTGATTCCTCGTTGAGCACTAAGGCGTAGGCTCTCTTAAGACAGTTTTAATTCACTAATTAGTGGGTGATTGATTAGGCAGTATACTATACATGATTGATTTCTCGTTGAGCACTAAGGCGTAGGCTCTCTTAAGGCAGTTTTAATTCACTAATAAGTAATTAGTGGGTGATTGATTAGGTAGTATACTATACATGTCACACTTGAATAATAAATAGTATCAAATTTTAATTTGGGTTTTGTTTTTGGGGAGAAAATAATGTTGGGTTTTTAACTTAATTGTCATTATGTGTAATCCCATGCCTATGATTAGGTACAAGCGTGAGGAGGCTAGAATTGATGCATGGGTAAATTTACAGAGGGCCAAAGCAGAGGCAGAGTTGAAGAAGCTAGAGGTAAATGTAGTGGAGCCTAATATAATATATTGCATTTGTTATAAAAAAAAACATTTATATGCAGTAATCTTACTAACTGTGATAGTTTTAATTAGTGCAAAAATGACATGTCCTGTGTTATTTAATTTGTGTCGGGGCTTTTCAAATTTCTATTATGGTGTTACTAAAACAAAATGGGTTTATTTTTGGGTGTGATTTAAGCAATTTCTTACATAATGAATCGGCATTGCAGTTGGCCAATTTTTAATTCATGTAGGAGTGAGGGCAATTGATTAATCAATCCATTAATTGAAGGCTTAATTGGCCACTTTGTAAATGTTAATTAACTGATCAATTATAACTACTAATGGCAGGTGAAGTTGGAGAAATTGAGGTCCCAAGCAACGGAAAAGGTGATGAACAAGGTGGTGGCGGCGGGCAAGCGGGCGGAGGAGATGCGGGCAGCGGCGGAGACGCAGCAAGCAGAGCAGATGAGGAGGGTGACGGAGCGGGCAACGAATCTGCGCAAAAACGCCCATTTCTCGGGCAGCTTTGCGGTGTGCTTTGCGCGCAATATGCCGTAAAACAACCAAAAAAAAGCCACCGGACCGCCAAGCCTCCGCCACCCCCACCACATCCACCCTCCACCTCCACCTCCACCTCCACCTCCGCCTCCGCCGCCGCCGCCGCCTCCGCCGCCGCCGCCGCCTCCTCCTCCTCCTCCTGCTCATAAGAAACACACACGTTTTTCACCGGACCGCCAAGCCTCCGCCACCCCCACCCTCCACCTCCACCTCCACCTCCGCCTCCGCCTCCGCCTCCGCCGCCTCCTCCTCCTCCTCCTCCTGCTCATAAGAAACACACACGTTTTTGGAATTAGTGAATACAAAGCAAATCTACGCCAAATTTCAAAAAATTTTGTATATACGAATTCGAATTCGAATGTACTTTTTTGCCCATATCATTTCGCGGATTTAAGCCCGCACTCGGTATAAGCTTTGATCAAGCGTGTGTTGCACGCAATGGTGCCACCACCACCTCCTGCATGCATATGCGCATGGATTGCTCGCAGCTGGCAATTGCTTGTTGCAAGAATCTTGGCAGGCGCACATGGAGTACCGTGTGTGTGTGCGCCTGCGCGCATGTGTGATCGGGATACAGGTGAGATACTCACACGTGTGTACTTCCCCCCGAGCCCCAAACCCCCCCACACACAAGCGGCTACCCTCGTGTAGCAAGCCTGGGCTGCATTCTCTCGAAAAATACATGTGTTTTAATTAATTAATTAATTTTTTTTGTGTGTGTGTGTGGAGGGAATATTATTGTATAGGTTCCTTTCAGCCATCTACCTCACGAGTCAGCAGCGGCACCTCTCCCTGTGATTTTGCTGCTGCCGCTGTGAAAGAGGCGGTATCACGTAAAAGCGGGGGCGCAGGTAGACCGTAGGATCACACTCTCTGGCACAAAAAGCTACCGGTTCATGAATACGTGATGATCATGATACATGGGTGCCTCTCGAGCTACCTCGTACAGATACAAGTGGACACCCATATACCTCCCCCCGTGACCCACCACCTACTCTTAGAGAGGCTCCCCCGTGACCCACCTACTCTTAGAAAGGCTGTTCTCACGCATACATATACCCCGTAGCTGCTCTCGGCCTACTCTTAGAGAGTCTCTGTTCTCACGCAGGCCTGTCACCCCTCACCCGGTGATCAACGCAGTCCCCTCCACCACTGGTCAACGCATGTACACGTTCACGCGGGCGTAACACGAGCATGTACATCTGGATCAAGGCATTTCCAGCCGCGTGGCCCCATTTTGGGGTCTCCCTAACGTTGTTAGGCCAGCCCTTTGGTACGTGTGAACAGCCCTTTGGTGGCGTACCGTGTACGTGCGAGCGGCCCTTTCGTGTACCGTGTACATGTGAACAGCGCCTTACACGTTGATTATTGTTCGCATAATATTTTTATTCAAATAAATCCTTCACATCGAAAAGGATTAATTTCCTGGTATATCCACGTGGCAGGCTCGCCACGATTCTAAAACCATCAAATGTAAAATCAGCCGTTCTTCCTTCTCAAATGAATTTGTACCCGGTGTACCTGGCTGCCAAAGCGAAAAAAATATATTATTAGTTCTCATTGATACTCCGTAATACGTATATTCATAACTTAAAGTTTTTATATTGCTCGCCTTCCATGCATTTCATTAAAGGTTTTATTTTTTCTGGCTTTTTTTTTTGTTTTTTGTTTTGTAAAAACAGTAGAATATATTAAAAAAAGGTGAGATTACAAGTCCCCATGAGGAAGGTCCATGGGGGACCCTGAGAACTGCTAATACGCTAGAAAATGGGATTAGCTATAGCACTTAAAACTGGGAAATATAGAGACCGAATAGTAACCCTTCGCAAAAGCAGGCTAAGACTGAACATGCTGCCAACGACTGAAACAGTAGCCATAGTCTTGACCGAGAGGGTTTAATGTACCCCTCCCAAACCTTGATGAACAAAATATTGAAGCCTTCAGTGGCATACAAAATCCAAGCCTTGACACATAATTTCCTTCTTTTTGGAGAGAGAAGAATTGAGCACTTTTTTCCACTTCCTCCATGGAAGATCTTGCCAGCGATACACTTCATTCGGAACACCATTTGATTGGATTTGGTTGAACAACTTGAGGACATCCTCAAAAACCTTCCGCGGCCTGAATGTGATGAGCAGAGTATTGTAGCCTTCTGTGGCATTCAAAATCCAAGCCTTGAAGCATAATTTCCTTCTTTTTGGAGAGAGAGGAACTGAGCACTTTTTTCCACTTCCTCCATGGAAGATCCTGCCAGCGCACCACTTCAATAGGAACACCAGTAGGTTGGATTTGATTTTGATAAACTTGCGGACACTGTCAAGAAAAAGAAAGAAATTGTGATTAGAATTAATTTCATAGAGGGCTTCATTCCTTTGTTTCCAAACATGCCATAGCAGCAGAATTTTGACAGACTGCCACGTTAAGGGGTCCAGGTTTTATTTTTCTGGCCTTTAATAATTAATTCTCTCCATGCCCAACAACACCCCACATCACCTATTTCTATATATCTTTTACACGCCTTAATCTTACCCGCCACGTGTAACATTTTTTGGGCCTCTGCATGAGCCGTTGTGGAGAGCTCTGCATGAGCCGCCGTGGTTAATGCCTCTCTTGCAGGTCCCAGGTTGCAGGCTCTGTCGTGGAGAGCTTTGCATGAGCCGCCATGGTTAATGCAACGAATGGGCTGCCTCTCTTGGAGGTCCCAGGTTGCAGGCTGTAGGTCGTAGAGCAGCCGCCTCCACCTCCGAATATGATGAATGCCATTGCACCAGTTCCTTCGTTTTGTCTTCGTCGTGTTTGCAAACGCATTAGCTCCTTGGTGGTGAGCCTTTGTGTCTGTCCTCTCTCTCTGTCTTTATGTTTCTTGGCAACCTATTGGCAGACTAACCCTTTGTGTGTCTTGCAGGCTATTGGCAAGACGTGCTCCTCCTTGCATTTTGTTACTGTGTTGGTTCGTGCTCCTGACCGGCTCGACGTGCTCCAGTGGACGTGCTCCTTCTTGCGCTTTTTTACTGTAGGCCCTCCCCATACTGTGCTTTTGGCCATGCTTAGCGATGGGAAAGGAGGGAGAGAGAGAGCGAGGGAGAGGAGGGGGTAGCATGCAGCGGGCGAGAGAGAGAGAGAGAGAGAGAGAGAGAGAGAGAGAGAGAGAGAGAGAGAGAGAGAGAGAGAGAGAGAGAGAGAGAGAGAGAGGGGAGGTTGCATGTTGGCCGTGCTTAGCGATGGGAAAGGAGGGAGAGAGAGTGAGAGAGAGGAGGGGGTAGCATGCAACGGGCGCGAGAGAGGGGGGGGGTAGCATGCATCGTTCCAAAGAGAGAGGGGGGGTTGCATGATGGCCATGCTTAGCGATGGGAAAGGAGGGGGAGAGAGAGAGAGAGAGAGAGAGAGTGAGAGAGCGGGTGGTAGCATGCAGCGGGAAAGAGAGGGTTGCACATAAACGCCATGGGAAAGGAGGGGGAGAGAGAGAGAGAGTTTCATTTTTTATTTTTATTTACAAAGAGTGAGAGAGAGGGGGGGTAGCATGCAGCGGGCGAGAGAGAGAGAGAGAGAGAGAGAGAGAGA